>NW_027279797.1:0-716536 GCF_046629955.1 Centroberyx affinis
ATATATTATATATATATATATATATATATATATATATATATATATATATATATATATATATATATATACACATTGGATTATTGGAATATGGACACAAGCACTGCTACTACTGTAATTAAACCGACTGACAAGGGTGGTGGATTGGCCATTATGTCCAAAGCCTCATGTAATCAGGAAGTCCTTAGACTGTGGAGTGATCACATGATTTACGAAGCTCCACCCTCTGATCCAACTAAATGTTTTCAAAGGGACAGAGAACTTTTTCTCAAAGAAGCACATGTCATAACATATCATAACATCGAAAGAACTGATCTATCTTGTAAACTGTTTCCCTACCGGTGTTTTACATTTTACCTAAGGTCCATAAGAGTCTAACCAACCCCCCAGGTAGACCCATAGTGTCTGGTGTAAATAGTCTTACAGAACCACTTTCAAAACTGGTGGATTGGGTATTGAGACCTTTAGTTTCCTCATTGCCTACCTACTTAAAGTATACAGGAGATTTCAAATTTTGATTCGCTTGGTCCCAATACAATACTTGCCACCTTGGATGTGACCTCTTTATATACTAATGTGGCCCATGAGGACAGTTTGAAAGCCATGAGGTGTTTTCTTGAGCAACAGCCAGTGCCTCGTGATTTCTCCACTGATTGTATCATTGACATGTCTAGGATAGTTCTGGAAAAAAATGCTTGTTATGAGAATGCTCTCCAATGATGGATGACAACTCCAACTTTTTTATACTATTCTTTTGCACATCCAACAAGTCCTGCATGATAAAACAATGACATGCAAGACAACTCATGTGGTAATATTATGTGCCCCTACTCTATTTTATATGTTGGCAAGACGACACGCCCTTTACGTACCAGAATAGAATAACAGAACATTTCAGTGGAATTCGTAGGCAGGGTGATAAATCTCCTGTTATCCATCTTTAAATCTGCTTATTCTGTTTCAGAGTTACAGTTTTTTTTTGGCGTTGGGAGAGTTTACCCCACATCGCAGAGGTGGAGATCAAGAAAGAGAAGCTTTTTGGATATTTGAACTAAAGTCACTAACGTCTAATGGCATGAATGAAGATCTAAATCTCACTTGTGTCCTGTGAGGGGTATGTGGGGGCCACTCTCATGTCTGTTTGGGTTATGCTATTTTCTGAGCTGATTGTGAGGGTTTTACTATAGTCTGTATTTGGATGAAACTGATCTATTCTGATTGGCTACGTAAACACTTGTACCAGGATGGAGTGTGAACACACCTGCTACCAATTGGGTCATCTACCTGTGAACTAGTGGCTATTGTGTGGTGTCTCTCCTTAGAGTTTGTTGACTTGCACCTTATTAAGTTGCAATTAACATGATGATGATACTGTGTCCTTTTACATATAAATGATTCTTCTACATCTCCCTTTTCTTTTTTTCAGGGAAGGAAAGTCATGCTGCCCTCTGGTGGTTGAGTTTAAAGCTTAGTGACAGACTTATCTGTGGGAATTTGTATTACAAATAATTACATGTAAAAGATATATATACATAAACACAATGCGTAAGTTAGTAGTAGTATTTTGAATTCATATTGGTGATTTATTTCCACATGTAAACTATCAATCTTCCTTATGGGCTGCTAAAGATGAAATTCAGTTTTATTGCCATGAATTTAATTGTAGGTTATAGTATATAGTATTATCGACAAAATAATTGTAGTTAAGGTAATACAGTTAATTGTTAATGAAATGATTTTGTATTTGCTAATAGTTAGATGAATGGGTATTTTCTCAGGAGTTAATGCAACCAGCAGGGGAGCCAGGTGTCACTTCTCCTCCCTATACTGGCTTATCATCACCACAGGGTGGAGGCACAGGCAATAACACCTTACTGCCTTCCCAGCTGCAATGAATTCACCATGTTCCATCAACCTTGTTGCACTGCTGTTAGGAGCAAATAACAGTTACTCTTCATTTATGATCAGTCATAGACATTCTATACACTTCAGAAGTAATTGAATCTTGTTTTGACTCTTAAAATCCTATTTTACTTAAATAAAAAAATCTGTTGATGGGATGAGAGCGTTTTACTTGTTTCCAATGCAAATCACTTTGTTGAATCAAGCATCATTTTCTTAATACTAGTGGAGTGATTTGCCATATTGTGCCTTAGATAGACACTTTCTCAAACAAGTGAATCTGCATTGGAAACAAGTGGAATTATCTCACCTCATTGACAGAATTTGTAATTTGTTTTAAGAAGAACAAGATTGAAGATATTATATGACTACATATCGACACCTTTGCAGTGTAGCTTTGAAAAAAGAAAAGAAAAACACCCTTCTGATAATTTCTCTTTTAATTGAAAATATTATACAAAGCCTTTTCCATGAACATAAATATGGAAGGTACAAGTGAACACTGCACATGGTTGTCCACAGTTCAGCAGAGGCCTACATAAATAAGCACAAGTTTGGCCACCAATTTGTATAGTTATACAATCCATCATGGTTTCTAACTCACTCACAAAGACAGTGAGTACTTCTTTTGTTCATAGAATTTGCACCATTGCAACATTTACGGTTTATAAAATTTTCTCATACTTTCTTTACCACACTTTAGAGTATAAAAAATAAAGGCTTGTCTTGAATAGATTTTAATGCTCATAATGTACACTGTTTAAAGGACCCATCCAGAGGTTCTAAGTGAGTCTATTAATTATGGATGTACACATAAATTTGGTAATTGATGGAAAATAATCTCCTCACAACTTTCAGATCAGGATTAAGATTTCTTCTGCTTCGATGTATTACAAACAACAAACCTAAAGAAAACCATCACAGCTTCAAAATACATTTAACACGTGTTTTGCTGTCAAATCCTGCCATTCCTTGAATCAAACAGATAGCTTTATATATAATGAAGAAGGCTTTTTAATACTCGTTGCATTTCATGTGGAGGAAATCTTTCACTTCAACCTCATCTGGGAAGTTTCAGATGAGACATTTTTGGAATTGGTCACTTTTGTGCCCTTTTTCTCCTGACCTTCTGTGCACATAAAAAAATCTAAGCAACAACAACGAATATATGCTCCAGTGTAATGACAATACAGCAGAAGAATGGATGGTATGTTCACTCTTAATACATACAGTACATCCATATTTTTACTTGTAATTTCAGATAGAGACAAAGACCTATAAGTAACTTGGACTAAGGTAAAAAGGCCACAAATAAAAGATAATAATTGGATGCTGATGCTGAGGTTTGCAAACTCGCAAAAGTTGCTAAAGGGAAAATGATCTATATCAGAGATGATCATGGACAGTTCAGGCTAGATTTAAGCTCATCAAGTCTCTATCCATTTGGACACAATCCGGCCCTACAATGAAATAAAGCTGTTTTGGATGCAAATACTCAAACCAACTCTGTTTACAATGTCAGTGTCTAATATACTGTGACTGGAGCAGGTTTTTGCTGAATAGTGCCTAGTCTCGGGGTTTAGCTTTATAACATAAGCTACAGCCATAAATATTGACTGAGCTAAGATCATGGCAACAAAATATGTGAATGCTACTATTTTTTTTTTTTTTTTTTGTGACAGCTACTGTGTAACATAAGCTGCGTTCAACTCAAACTATTCAAGCCAAAATTCAGTGCTTATTATGTTCAGTAGTCAGATTTTCTATATAATAATAATAATAATAATAATAATAATAATAATAATAGGATTTATGGACGTTTTATTTGGAATTGTGAATCTTTCTCATCCTCTCACACTAAGAAATGCTAGAAGGGAAGGTTCAGGGTTCTGAGACACCCGTCCTGCTGACCACTAACCACATTCAAAACTAGTTCACACCCCCTGTTACTATTTGTTCGCAATGCTGCTGGAGGGGAAAGAAACTATTTCTCTAAAAAAAAAGCATAAAGCCTGTAGCTTATGGGAGTAAATCAAAATGCTCACATGCCATGTCGACTAACATGGTTCCTTTCCCCGATGACTTGCACTAGAAAATAACCTATAATATATAAAGATAGCATTTCAACATAATGAAGCAATATATCTTTGGTTTGGTATCCAGTGTTGTAGGCAAACACATCACCTGTATGGTATACAGTAGCATATACAGGCTGTGCCTAACCATATGCAATGAGCAGTCTGTCACATTTAACACAAAATAAATATCATATTTACAATTTCAGTGCAGCTAGCAACTTTAAATTATTACAACTCAGGAGTGGACTCATATATGTTCAACAAAGTCACTATACTGCAGATGTGAACAGTGCTAATTATAAGAAGATTTTTCTAAGCTGTGTAAAAAACACTATGTTTAAAGCACTGAGTCTAAGAGCCTTTTAGAAGCTGAACCCTTGGCAGAAGGAAAGCCAAAAATGGATTATGATACTTTGTGTTTTTGTTACAAATTTTATAGAATATATAATGCTGTCTCATCTTTCTTTTCATAAATCTGCTGCTAGTCCATGGTCATTAATACATACTATCCTCATATCTAAGTCTTCACTATCTATGGATGAAGTACAGCAGGCCTACATGACCCTTTTCTCATTTCATTAGGGCATGTATCTGTGAGTCTTGTGTACAAACGAAAGCTTCACCGCTGATCCATTTGTTTCATCCTTGCTGTTCACTTTGTGAAATTTGCATGACATGAGGAAAAAAATAATATTTTTGGAGGAAAATACAACATTTAAAAGATAAATTGGAAAAAAAAATTAGAAATGCATTGATACAATAGAAAAGAAGATACTGCACAAATGTATGAAAGTCATATCTATATATACTTTGTATGCAGTGCATACAGAATAGAAAAGAGACTTGAGTATACCTAAAGCAAGTAAACAGTCTGTTTGAAAGTCCTGCCAGTTGTCGCTGCGTTTTGAAAGCTTCCTGGCGCCAAAGCAAGTGTCAGTAGGTGAATTTGACCTTTTCATCTAACTCTTATCTAAATAGTAGTTGAAGTGTT
The DNA here is from genome assembly GCF_046629955.1 of Centroberyx affinis. Classification (NCBI taxonomy): domain Eukaryota; kingdom Metazoa; phylum Chordata; class Actinopteri; order Beryciformes; family Berycidae; genus Centroberyx; species Centroberyx affinis. The sequence continues at coordinate 4,969 of NW_027279797.1, forward strand.
CCCTTTGGAAAAAAAAAATAAATGTGGCTGACCCTTCCCTTGAGCGTGAAGGTACAGTATGCCACAGGTTTGGAAGTATGTTTTTTGACCGCACTGTTTTGCCGAGTGTTAGACCAGCGATCCGGCCTGGTTCTGCGCCGGCACCATGATGGGCACCCCTCCCATGCGGGTGATGTTGGAGGCCGTGACCACGGAGGTGGGCAGCGGCGGCGGGTAGGGGGCGGCCAGGGGCTGCGGCTGAGGCTGGCCGTAGGCCTGCTGCGGCGGCTGGGCCTGGGGCAGCTGGGTGGAGCGCTCCGTCCGGGGCAGGGGGCTCCCGTCGGTGCTGGCGTCGGAGGAGAGGGGCGGCCCGCGGGGCAGGGTGGCGCTGCTGTTGTAGCCGTAGTGGGTGGGGGTGGAGGCGCCGTGCTGGCGGGACGGCCGGTAGCCGGTCGTGCTGCCCGTGGCGGTGATGATGGAGGCGGTGTCGGAGGGCGGGCGCTGCGGGTACTGCTGCAGGTGGTGGTGGTGGTGGTGGTTGTTGTGGTGCGACGGCTCCTTGTGGTGGGGGCTGGAGGTGATGGAGGACAGGGTGCCGTTCTTGGAGATGATGTCCGAGCCCATGCCGCTCTTGGCCCATGACACGCGTTTGGGAGCCTGGGCGTCCTCCCTGCAGGTGGAGGAGAGAGACGCTCAGTTTACAGTGTATAATACATCAGCTGGGTTTACATGCTTGCAGAGTGCTTTCTGTGACATGCACACGCTCCATTATGAACGCAGGCGCGCCGTGCACAAACCTCACGATGCCTTGATAACCGAGTACCTCAGAACTCCAGTACCTTGTTGGTGCTGTATAGAAATTAAACTATCCAAACCCATGTTGAAAATACCAGGAAACACAGAACAAGAAACCTCTTTGTTCAGCCAGTCCTGTAACCAACGCACCCAGTTGTTTGGACCACAATTATGTAATTTTGAGTGTCCAATTAGCAGAAAAATGCCTTATTTAATCACCTCAAACAGAACAGACTGGACCATTCCAAGTGAAATTTGGTTTGTTATGAAAGTGGTGCTACAAACCTATGATAATCCGCTCAATAAGAAAATATTAGTGGCTAATAGCCATGCAAACATTTAAACTGACTACTTTCTTTGGTTGGAATTCATAATATTCTTTCTGCGCTTGTTTGTCAGCTTAGAAGTGGTGACGTCAAAGAGTTTCCGCTAAAGTGTAAAACAGCATAACTGCAGGCGATACAACTTTTTTGGAAAGATTTAAGAATCATTGAACACCTCTATGGTCGAAAGGATCTAAACAGTCCACGCATGTTCCTATTGGTATGCTAGAATGCAGGATTATTTAACTATGCATGACAAAAAAGTATTTAGTATGTTCTTTGGTGCATGTAAACACACACCTTACTAAATGACTTTATCCAGCCTCCATGTACAGAGTGGATCTGAAGCCTTCAATCAGAGGAAATTCATTTGTGAGTTTAGGATTATAAGGTTCTATTTGGGTGGAATTCCTATTTAGAAAATATTCTACACATAATAGCCTTCAAGGAGGTAAGTCACATGAACTCACTTGATGTCGTTGGCCATGTCGTCCTCGCTGTCTCGCCTCCTCTTCACCAGGAAGAAGACGACGAGGATGCAGACAAGGAAGAGGAAGCCGAGCACTGAGCCCACCGAGGCGCCGACTATCACCCCCACGTTACTGGCTACAGGACGGACCGCGGGAAAAACACACACAGATTACACATCGGCACTCAACAAAAGCATATCATCCCACATAATGCATACATTAAAGCTCAAAGTTACCATTGTACTCTGGTAATAAGAGGCATACTGCAGGGTTAAGCACATTATAACCTTGCAGTGATTTTACTAAAGGTGCTACATGGAGCATTTTGGGTTTCTCAAAATTAAGACTACATTTCCTTGATTTCCTTGCATCCTGACAAAGAAGATGTTGCGACTTGTTGCTCATTTTTTTATATCATCAATTCCCAGTGCTTGTGGTCCTGTGTGCTACGTACAGCTGATGATCTCCAGGTTGATGTAGCAGGTCTCTGAACCGGCGGTGTTGCTGGCTGTGCACACATACTTCCCCGACATGTTACTGCTCAGGTTGCTCAGCTTCAGAGTGCCCGCCTTCTCATCTAAAACACATACAAATAGGGAGGAGTACGGTCAACCGATGCAAGTACAAACACTCAGAGTCGGACTGGATACATTCAATGGGTTTCTTTGACACGTTTGTCTTTGCGTCTCCAGTTACAGTGAAAACAGCATGCAGAGGAGCTGAGCAGTATCTTTGTCCATAGTGAAATGTGTTCAGTGAGGTGAAGTGGTCATGGTTCATGAGTTTCCTATGGTCACTTAGCAACACTGAGTCTGCTTTGCATTGATGCTTACACTACAGTTGACCACACTACAGGTGGGTAATTTATACACTGAATGTACAAAACATTAGGGACACACTACAGTGGACTACATTAAAGATAATTCCATTAGTTGCTTTAGTAGTGATTAACATTAAGCTTGCCATCTAGAAGATGAAAATAGCATCTATTTCCAGGCAATTCACTATCTATTTATTAGATTAGATTACAGAACCACCGTCACATAGGTAAGTCTCCATGCTGCCTTTTCCATTATACTGTGCATTCCACTCCACTGTAATTTGCTAATTCTAAAACCAATAAGCGGGTTGCAGTAGGCTTCCAGAAATGTGACTAAAGGTAAAATAAGGAGAAACGCAGAAACAAACAGAAGGAAGGGTGGCGCGTTTCGGGACACTGAAATGACAAATCTGCCTTCAGCCTCTTTCTGTGCTTTAATCTAGTCAGATTAGCTTCTGTGTCCACAGCAGCCCCTAAATCTCAAAATCTAAACAAATACGAAACCATGACACAAATAGCTGAATATTACAAGTCTGCTATATACAACCTAAAGCTGAGAGCTCAGTAAGTATGATATGAAATGCTGAATATGACATAAAATGTGGAGCAAATTTTAGCCACTCACCCTCTTGTGTTCCATAGTGACACAAGAGGCTCATGCAGACTAGATTTTAACCATTACTTGAAATGTACACGTTCACATACATTTCTACAGCTGCACAAAAATGCAAAAACTCAAGGGAGTCAGTACTTTTTTGAGCAACTGCAGCAACACAAACGCATCCATAAAATGCAGTTCAACTCACTGAGCATGGGCGAGAAGAAGACCTCGGAGCTGGGACTGGTTTTCCTCCACTTGTACATAGGAATGGGCTTCCCAGCACTGGACTTACAGCTCAGAGTCACATTACCCTTCACCACCGGCTTCCCTGATAGAGAGCACTTAGGGACGGCAGGAGGCACTGAGAGAGGAGAGGAGAGGAGAGAAGAGAGGAGAGGAGAGAGGAGAGAGGAGGAGAGGAGAGGAGAGGAGGAGAGGAGAGGAGAGAGGAGAGGAGAGGAGAGGAGAGGAGAGAGGAGGAGGAGAGGAGAGGAGAGAAGAGGAGAGGAAAGGAGAGGAGAGAGGAGAAGATATATATATATATTTTCCACATAATTCATATGTAATTCTTATTGTATTTAACTGTGGTATTTTTTACTTCACTGCCTCATTGTGTTTTTTGTAAGTGCTATTACTATTAGGATTACTACTCCTACTACTACTACTACCACTTAATAATTAATAATAAATTAATTTGAATGGAGTTTTTTGAACTACAAATAGGGCCGTGAAAGCGGCTGTTACTGTGAGTGTCACTGCCAGGGAAGTGATAGTAGTGGATTGTAACTTCTTTTCGAGGACAAACTGTATGTTACCCTTTACGTTGAGACTGAGCTCGGCAGTGAGGCCCGAGTCCCCGGGGATGATGACCTGGCAGATGTAGCGCCCGGAGTCCGCCTCCTGGGTGTTGTTGATGTACAGCGACAGGTCGGTGGAGGGCATGGCCGCCGTGAAGCCGACGCGCCCCTGGAACTGAGCGCTGCCCACGCTGATGGAGTCTTTGGTGTAGGAGATGACCTGGACAGAGAAAACAGAGGGGAAGAGACTGGGGTCAAAGTACCATACATGGAAAATTTGTCCATATCCAGGAAAACAGTTTGGTTTACGTCCATGTCAGTAAACATGGTTTATTTTACATTACTGAATTAGTGATTTCACATGATTTTCAAATTAGTGGTTAGTTTGTCAGTAGCCGATCTGGCCATGCGAAACTGTAACATACACCTCCAGCTCGCTTCTCTAGCCAAAGATTTGGGGAATCTAAGGTAGCGGCGGTTTATTCTTTTTATTCATCTTTCTGGCTACAAATTACAGCGAGGCAGAGTGAGAGACTGGATGATTGTCCAGCCGTAAGAAAAAGCCTCACTTTTAATCAACTGTGTCTTTTCCAGCTCTCTGAGAGTTCTCTTTCCCCCCTGTTTTCTTTTGGATTTTGATCCTCTTTGGGTAGTCCATCTGTACAGCCCAATAATCTGAACTAAGCAGACACGCAAGCTAGGCCACGGCCAGGTCCCTAGATAACATGTTTACTCATGGCAAACTGAAAAAAAGAGATGGACAATAGAAGATTTGTGCCAGCCTCCTCTGCTTCATTTCATTTGTTTGACCGCAACAGCGATTTTATAAATAGACTGAAAACACATCTACCTTTCCCTTAATTTGATGACAGAAAAAAACACAGACTGGCGCTCATGTATTTCAGCAGTAAATAAATAGTTCACTGCTTATATGAAAGGTTTTAAGCATTTTTTTCTTGGATTCATTTGCTATGGTTTTCCAAAGGAAAAGCTTTGCCAGATTAACAGTATAAGAATAGGCAAACATCCCTCATAAATGTAATCCCAGATATTATAGGCACAGATGGTAAAGTAAAACGATTTTGCTGCTGGGCTGTAGGTACAGTACTATATGGGCTATGGAGCAAGATATGGACAAATGTCACAGAAATATTGCCCATAATCAAAAGAGAAAAGATACTGGCCATCCTTAGCTAGTAAAGATTGTGTGGGCAGCAATGAAATATGATGTTAAACTGGGATGGAAGGGTTGAAAGATATGGAGCACCAGCCTCCACTGTGAGTTACTGTGAGCATAAAGTACAATGTTGCATCCACTTCTCCCCTCTACCCCCATTAACACACATAACATACAGGCATGCACACACGCACACATGCATGATTATGAGCATTTCACATGTTAAATGATTCCTTCATGAAGTCCATGAAGGCTTCTGGTACCATATAGACCCTTTTTTGTTAAGAGTGTACCCCATTCGGTTCCTCACCAGTTTGGTGCTGTTAGAAACAAAGTTCCAGAGGAGGATGTTGGAGTTCTTGTCGCTGCCGGGCGTTGGGGTGTACGAGGCCTTCAGCACCACCATCTTACCCTTGATCACCTCCACGCTGGTTTGGGGCATCTGGATCTGGGCCCATACGCCTGGATGGAGGGAGGGAGGGGGAGAAAAAGAAAGGAAATTGTCAGTAGGAGCCTACTGGGCATTGGAAGAAACACGGATCAACTTTTGGTCCACACCCCATCGCTAATCATGAACATGTTATGATTCTCCATCGACACAAACAGCGATGAAAACAGCCCTTAATTTTTAACTCTTTTACCTTTGACACAACAGTAAACATGTTTTAAAAAAACTGTGGCTGTCAACAAAACTGAACAGTCATCTAAAAACCTCAACCCCAACCCCAATTATTTAGATAAGTCATGATCTCAACCCACATTCACACAGTTATTCGCCACAGGAGCTAAAAATGAGCTGCGGTGAGGGAGAGGTTTGACATGCCATAAATGATAACGTTACTCAATATTGTTTGGACATCATCCATATCCATCCACCCTTTTGTACTTATCATTGAAGCTCTTACATGGAAACATGGGTCAAAGGCAAGTCCAAGGCAACAGGAAAAACTTAAAAAGATTTAGAAAATGGCAAGAAAACCTCAATTTGGGAGAATGTATTTGGAGAATGTCGATAAATACTTCACCCTTCACAGCTTCAACTCCCCAGAGCCCATTTACTTTGAGCTCGCACGTTCAACTAATCACAAAAGCTGCTCCTACCAACCAAAGTTTGGAAGATATCCACGCAGGCGAGCACATGTGGAGGCAATATCTTCATAATTTTAAGCATCTTCCTCTGAGATGGCAACTTGTCATCCAAGCAACTGACCGGCGAAGCAGAAAGACATTTCAGGATATAAAATAAGAAAAACTCCAGTTTCTATTAAGCTACTCTAGGAAGTCAGTCTGTCAACTCAAAGAATGTAAATCCACTTGTACACAGACACACGTCCAATAAATGATTTCTATATCCGCTGCAGCTTCCCATCATTTTTTTTTTTATCTCTAAGACTCTACTGAACTAAAGGAATTATATGGGACTTATTGTGACGTTGAGATGAGAAGAAAAAAAAATGCTGGGATCTCATTTGAGCCTTAAAGGTGCAGTGCGTGTAATAATGCTAAGGCTATGGGAAATCTGTGGTAATGCTACTGGTACCGACTGGTTGAACTGGTGTGGAGTACACAGACTTTCTGGCACACAGGAGTCTGTCCTTGTTAGTGCAGAGATTTATCGACAAGTTCCACTGTACATATTGACACACATGGTACAACAGCACCTCAGCAGTATACTGAATGGACAAAATATTGGGGACTTCTTCCTGATATTGAGTTGTAGCCCCTTTTGTACAATCCACATCTCAATTGCCTCAAAGCTTAGAAAGCCTTCTCTAAGTTTTCTGCTTCTCTTTATCTCCATCTCCTTCTTTCTGATTGCTATAGATTTAATAAGGGAAATCAATATGAGATAATGGCTTTTACCTCGATTCACCTCATCAGAGTACTTCATGAAAAGAGGAGTCTGTCCTTGTTAGTGCAGCAAAACAGTAAGATGTGCAACAGTATAACAACACCTTTTTAACTAAGCCAAAGTATATTATGTATTAGAGAGATTTTCATCAAGTACCTACACAGTAATATTGTGTACTTACAATACTTCATTAACACACTAGAATACGGCCATTCTTAAATGAAGTGTTACTGAGCCTATAAGCTACCTTAATTGGGTGTCTATTATAGATGAATGGGGGGAAAAAACTACCGAGAGGCTCATAGGCAGCGTGAGATGTAATGTGGCTTTATGGCCAGAGAGGGGAAGCAGAGAGCCAAAACACATCAGCCACTGACAGCAAACAAACATTCTAAGGCACATTTTCTGATACACAAGAAGAAATCTTATAGCTACTTTACTGTGATTCATTAATTCGTAAAACAGTCTGAATGTGTTACAGACATACTTTACAGCGTTTGTTAATGCTCTATAGCTGTGTGTGCTTTATGTGCGTTTGCTTTTTTGACATTGTCTCAAAAGAATGCCATTTCCCCCTTTTGTGAGTGTGTGAGGGTGACTGTTTTGTGAGTCAATAGAAAGCCTACATCTCCTCTTTTCCTCTCCCTCCACCATAAGACTCCAGCATTCACAAAGGAGAGAGGGAGAGAGAGAGAGAGAGAGAGAGAGAGAGAGAGAGAGAGAGAGAGAGAGAGAGAGAGAGAGAGAGAGAGAGAGAGAGAGAGAGAGAGAGAAAGAGAGAGAGAAGACGAGGAGATGAATAAGCCAGGGAGGCGGCACACGCAGCAGGGGGACTTGTTTTTCTCTCTTCTTTATCCCTCTTTCTTATACATCCCTCTCTCCTCACAGTCTCTCCCCTGCTGTTCTCTCTCTCTCTCTCTCCACATCTAACCTTTCCTCCTCTCCTCTGGACAGGATCTCTCTTTTCTGTCTTTCTCTTTCTCTCTCTCCCCTCAAATGATTCCTTTTCTAGGGTTAATGCAGTAAAGAGTCATCAAGTCAAGGTGTACCAGAGTCATTTTTGATCAGTCTTAGATGACTGCCAGCTGTGTGTGTGTGTGTGTGTGTGTGTGTGTGTGTGTGTGTATGTGTGTGTGTGTGTGTGTGTGTGTGTGCGTGTGCGTGTGCGTGTGTGTTTCTGCATGCGTGCCAACCCGTGTGATTGCCATGAACCTCCCCACCACACTTCATGTGAATACTAATGCAAAAGATTGAAATCTGGCTAATAACATCCATTCCATACATACAAACAGGCTTCATCCACTCCACCACACTCCAAAAAATATCAATCTTAAAGCTGCACCTGGCAAGATTTTTATGCAAAAATTCAGATTTGCCCTATTCGCCTGTTAATTCTTATTATTTGGGTGTTGGGTATGTTCACCGGCAGCTTTAACAAGGCATCTAGTCTCATTCCAGAAAATTCTTCAAACACGTTGATTTGCTTTGGAAACAAGTGGAAATGATCTCATCCCACTGGCAGGTTTTTCCATTGTTTTAAGAAAAATGACAATAAACAGTCATGCCAATAAAGTCATTAAACTGTGAAATGTGATAGAGACAGAGGTGAAGAAAGAAAGATTTAATAAGAGAAATGAAATTGAGCAGTGGAAGAGGGAAAGGTTGTGAAAAGGAGGAGAAACAAGAGGAGGAAAGGAGGACAAGAGGTAGCAGACAAGAACAGGTTCATTGTGTCAATCGCTCTTTAGACCTATAAGAAGATTTGCTGCAGCAATGAAAGCTATAGACTTCTTGTCTATAGAGGTGGTGACTGATGGATTGATGGATTGATGGATGGATGGATGGATGGATGGATGGCTCAGTGGATGAGTAGAGATGACAGAAAGAGGCTTAAACATAAATGCAATGAGTCACACAGAGTGACTACTTAATGATTACAGTAAGCCTGTAACAGACTCCACCGGGAAGCTACTGTAGTCTTCTTGTGGGTGGTGGATGGATGGATGGATGGATGAAAGAATAAAAATAGAGATAGATAGAGATAAGAAGCTATAGGAATTTTTGAGACTTCAATACCCAGAAATCATGTAATGTGATGTCAGTAAATGTCTTCCTCTTTGTGTCTCTCTTCGGTTTCAATTCATGACTACTTGTGCGCAGAGAAGATTTCCCACCAGTGACCATAACCGACACCAGAATTTAATTTGGGCAAATAGGGCAAATCTGCGGTGTCTCAATTAGTGGGGATGGGACGCTCTCCCTCGGTCGCAGCCCCACTTTGTCATTTAGGCTGATCAGACGGATATATTTCCACATAAAAATCTTGCCAAGGGCTGCTTTAAGAAGATTTCCTGACAGAAATCCCCCCCCCCCCCCCCGAATGTATTAAGAAATTGAAAATGGAGGGATAGACAGAGAAGTGTACCACGAGGCCACGAGGATCACATTCATAACATTCACTCTTCACCCTTAATTTGGTCAGCGAGGCTTAATCTCTCCCAGTGTGGCAGGTCTGAAATCCACTCTGCAGGCTTCATGCCGATTGGCTTTAAATATTCCATGGCGACTGATGGCGGGGCAGATGGGACCGCGTTTCGCTCGGTGTGAGGCGGGTGAAGGGAGTGACGGGGGGCTTTTGGGTCTCACTGGAGGTAATAGGGGAACATTAGTAAGTCTGACTTAACAAGGTGTTTCATACAGGAGGGCAATCTTTTATTGATCGTCAGTGTGCGTGTGGGTGACTGTACATTTGTGGGTACTTTTGTTGTACTTGTGTAACATTGAAATGTGGATGTTTTGAGGGGAAATGAGGGGAAATTTTTTTTGAATGGTTAACATTTTAAGAAGTGGCCATTTAGGCTTAGAAGTTTGTTTTAGGGTTAGGGGGGTAAGAATTAGATCTGGGGTAAAGGTTAGGTTTGGCATGCGTTTTAGGGATTAGGGTTAGGGTTGAAAATGTCATTTCGACTTGGTTGAGGAAACTGCGGTTCTTCACACATCAGTACCAGGAGACAGGTGCGTAGGAGAGGACTGGGAAGCTGGCAGAGGATAAGAAGAGATTCCCGCACACTGTCTATACTTCAAATAAAACATTTATTAGAAAATAAGCTTTCGATACTGAGACAACTTGGTATGACAACCTTGGGGCTGAGAATAGGAGTGAGGGGCAAAGATTGAGAGTAAATTGTTTGGAAAGTCACAGAGAATGTACTCAAGAATGTACTCAGGAGGTCTTTAGTCCCATATGCCATCACCTTATTGAATTCCTACCATGAATCTCTATCAGGACTTGCACTTTTTGTTAAATGTGAGCTGGAATATGAACTGGAAGTTCTGCTATGTTGTCCCTGTGTCTTGTCGTGTTTGCTTATGTATTTAATCTTTAATCTTGACGGTACCATGGTGAAGCCAAAGGCAAATTTCCATGTGTGGAACATAAAGTTTCTATTCTATTCTATTCTATTCTATTCTATTCTCGTGTGTGTATGTGTGTGTATGTGTGTGTCTGTGTGTGTTAGTGTGTGTGTCAACAAAATGATCACTTCCCACTAAACACTGCTCGGAAGGCGTTTGCAGTATGCTGATTACGAAAGCTGTCGGGAAAAATGTCTCCACAACCATTATGTTTAATATGGCAGGATATTAGACATAACTCCAATGTTAAGTATGTATTCTTAAATAAAACTCCTTTCCAGGCAGTACAACAATGAGATTGACTCACGTTCGCTGTAACAGAGCAATGGTCAACTCGACCTATTTCATTGGAGAACAACAAAAGGCAGGACAAGAGCCGCGCGTCCTTGTTTATGCGTCAGTGTGTATTGTATTTGGTATGCTGAAAATGTCATGCACCGCCATCTTGGACATGTGTAGGCACTGAAATGTAGACAGAACACTTGGCATGCTGTAGATATAGTATACTTCTCTAGTCCAAAGGCAGGACAAGCATTCAGATAAGGCCTAACCCTCCATATTAATGCTGTGAGAGTGTATGAATGATAGAGCCAAGTGTATACTGCACACGTGAGTAGGATGGCATTCCTGTGTGTATGGTGGCACAACAGAGCCAGTGCTTTCCCTTGGGGACAAGGGTGTGTGTGTGTGTGTGTGCAAACCAATGTGGGCAAATCTCTTAATTACAGGAAACACTTCAGATTGAGCCTGTTTACTTCTCGAGGCCTCGGTGTAGATGCAGGCTTTGATGAGCGTGACCTTTACAGGCGTCTTTCATGCTAAAAGATGGGTGGAGCGGGTCGGTCGCTTCCTCTGAGAGTGTTATCAAGCTGCTTTGAGTGAACTGAGAAAGAGAGAGAGAGAGAAGGAGAGGTAGAGGGATAGAGACAGAGAGAGAGATGGAAAATGAGCACGATGTGTCAAAGGTAAGCTGTTGTGAAGTTTCGCTGCAGCTCGTAAGTTCACAGACTTCATGTTCTTAACGTCTGAAGTGAAGAACAAGCATCCGAAGATATCGCGCTCTACAACAGCCTCATTAAAGGGGGAGAGCGAGAGAGAGAGGATGACAGAGGATGAGAGAGCGAGCTGGTGAAACGAGAGCGAGAGCGATGGAAGAAAGAGATATGTAGACGAGAGGGGGAAAAAAAGATGTAATCTGAATGATCTGAACAGTAGAGGAAGAAGCAGTTCAGTCTTGTGAAGATGTTCCCTTGGAGGGCGACCAAGTCTTTTCTCTAGAGGCTGGGTGGAGCGGAGATGCCATGCTTTCTCATGGAGATAAACCACAGAACAAACTCCTGGGACGAGTTATCCCAAAACCAGATCTGACTGGGGGACTGGCAGCTCCTCCTGCGATCAAAGTGTGCGGTAATAGGAGCAAATAAACTGCAAGTGAGCACCTATCAGGAATCACTGTTAGATTTCAATGACAGATGCATTCCATGTTGTCAGTCGATAGACAACTGTCTATATTTGGCAATTTGACATTTTCCTATGTGACGAAGTTGACAATACCAGAAAAATTTTTTTTTTTATAGACTTCCAAAAATCAAGGAGAAAAAACAAAACTATTATCAGAAAATCAGTACAGGGTCTGCTCAGATCATTTCATATCTGGTGAGTCATTTTAACTATAGCTTTCCAATATAAGGCTTGCTATCCAAGTGAGAATCAACAAGAAATCTTATTCAACTTTAAAGAAAGAAATGTCTGAATGATTGCTAGCATACACAACACTACTGCTTTTGTTCCTTAGCTTGTCTTCATGTTAGGATCCATAGGTAACAGTAATGAATATATCTGTGTAGAATATTTAAAAAAACATCCAGTGGGTGACAATATTGGCTGAAAATGGAAAAATAGGAGCCTTGAGAACACTTCTGCAAAGCGTCCATTGGTATTGCACATATTCTGTAATTCCTGTAATCCTACATAAACGGATAGGAATCCAGGTGGAGATACACATCACAAGCTCACACATACACACACACAACTATAGTGTTAAAGTCATGTAACTATCAGAGTCATCCAGTCAACTATCAGAGACATTTACATGCACACCAATACCCCGATTACTGGGAGTAATCAGCTTAAGGCGATATTTCGATTGCAGCGTTTACATGGTTCAAAGTAACGTAATTTCTCTAATAACCCAGTTTACATGGATTAATTTGACGGTCTACCACTCGTCACTCCACTGCACTGCACAAAGCTGTTTTGTTTGCAAATACAACATCCAGGTTGCCCTGTCTGGTGACTGACGTGAAGTTTGAAAAAGCCGAGAGAGATCAGACTAGGCGTTTCCAAGCCCTAATAAATGGAAAGATTGAGCAGAAATCTAGGGGCTCTATTTTGGTGGCAGCGGTGGGTGTGTCAGTAACGATCGAGAAACGCAGTGCAATTTCGGTGTCAAGGATTACGGGGATTTGCACTCGCTTCGCATGTGCCTGCTCACACCAGGTCAAAAGCTCTGAGCTATTTTCTGTGGCTTTACCAAGCGATGCGCGCATGAACAGATCCTATTCAAAAGCTTACAGGCCCTTTTTGGATGATATGTTGGCCAATTTGACTTTGATAGAAATCCCTCATGTCGGCTGAACTAAAATACAAAACTTTTCATTCTACCTATACACGTGGCTGTGGTGTGAATGACTGTCATCCAACATAGACTGCGTATGAGTTCCTAAACTAGACAAACAACACTCAGACCCACTACTTACATTACTTGCTCACAACTTTGCTGCTCACATGCATATACTAGTGCTTCTGTATGTATCCATAAAGCACTTGCATTAACAGACATTTCTCTTATTTTCAGCACTGAATTATTTAGTCACACACCTAACATGTCACATTCACTACTGAAACACTCTTTCATGTGCAGAAAATGCTTCCAGTTTCACTCTTTAACAGTAACATGTGTAAAAATATGCTTATATATGAATATTTGATAGCCCACATTCAGAACAAAATTGCAAGCAAGTAGTGGAAGAGGAAAGTATACAACTTAATAGACAATTCTGCCTTGTTTCAAGGCAGAATTGTCTGAATTGTCTGATTTTTCTGAATTTGACACAAAGGACTAGCTAAAATGGACATTTATTTTCAGTGCAGGTTAGTCCCGTTGAGATCAAGAGTGTCTTTTTCAAGGGCGACACTAGCAGCACATTTAGACACAGACAGAACAACAAAAGCATTTCATAATGAATAATAGATAATAGAAAAAGTGAGAGGAAGAGAAGGAGAGAGAAAGAGAGATACTGTAGAAACAGTGGCACAGTCTTCATATAACTGACTTAATCAAAGCATTGACTGTTTTCTACAGATTCATTTTCCAGAGTCCAAACATCAACTTTCTCATTCAGTGCAAACATTTCCTTAAGTTTCAGATTTATGAAGAGGGGCAGAAATCATAAAAACTTTTATATCCATCTCTGCCTAAGAGGATCAGTCAGCAGAAATGACTCTGACATAAATAATAATAAACAATGCAGATAATAATAACGAAGCAAACCTCTGCTAAACACTGCATCTAATGTGCCAGGTATTTTTGATCTGAGTATTGTTTTGAAACTTAAATGAGGAATGCTAAGAAGGCGAACAAGCCATATTTGGGGAAAATGAATGGGTGAATTTTGAAACTTTGACTTGAAACTTGAAAACCTCAAATTGACTTCTAAATCTAAATGTCTTGTTAAGTAAAGGTGTTGAGACATTTGACATTAAATGTATTCTGGCATCCAAACTAAAAGTACATGCTCAATCTAGTCCAGTTGTTGTCACTGGTCCATTTATAATTGATTCTTCCCTCTTAAAAATGACTAAAAAGAAAGCTTTGTTTCTGTGAACTAATTATTTTTTTCTGTATCACCTTTTTGTTCTAAACAGCATCTTGTTACTGTAAGTGTTCGATAAATGTAGAACAAAAAGTGGGATATTCCCTTTGAAATGCAGTGGGATGAAGGACAAATTTACCCAAAATTAAGATAGCTACCCAAGTTAAACAATACATACTGTCAAGGGAATTAGTCTTTCCAACCTCGATAATGGCCTACAGTAAAGCTGCACCTCATATTTTAATGCTAGGACACCAACAGTAGCTACTACTCTCCACACTCACTCCCAACACACACACAAACACACACACACATACACACACACACAGACACTCTCACTCACACAGAGGGCTCAGGGCGAGAGACAGAGGCAGAGCTCATCATCTGATAACTGTGTGATTGCCTTTCCTTCCAGTATAATTAAAAGGAAAGACACGGCGGCGGAGAGAGAAACGCGTCGTCTCTGTCCTCGAGCTGAAAAGCCACCAGCCAGTCATCAGCTGGAGTGACTGAGAGAGAGGAGAGGAGAAGGGAAGCGTGCATTTAATTGGAGGGATAGTGCTGAGAGAGGGGAACAGGGTCAATGGTGTGTGCACTTGTACCTGTGGAAGTGTGTGAGTTTATCTCTATATGTCCTTCAGTGTAACTATCTCATAATACACTACTACTATTCTGGACTGTCACCGTCCCTCTACAGCTGCAAATGTGTCTACAGATGCATACTGCATGCCATCCTGTCTGAATGTGCATATTAAAGGCTGAAATGCAGAGTGACATGTAAGTCTTGTTTCACTGTATGTGAGGTTTAATTGTCCCTGTATGTGTCAGTATGTATTTGTCTTGGTGACAGTGGTTGTGTTTACATGCACACAGTAACTGACTATTACTATTACCAATGCGTGATGGAGCCATTTACATGATTCTACAAAATGACACCTCCACTATTAGTCCTGTTTAAATGTGATGTGGTTGTTACAAGCCTTGTCTTTTTGAGCTAACCGACCCTATGAGAACAACATCAGCTACGGCACCAAGTACATATGATGCACAACTTCTTTGACTCCACACTAAAAGAAATGTGAATAAGGTATATACATTTCCAGACTGGTCTCTATTAATAAGAGTAAAATCTGTGTTTTTCATATTTCGCTGTTGTCATGTAAAACTGTAACTCCAATTTTTTTACCTGTTTTAACTTCAGTTGAAGGATTATGCTCCTCTATGAGTTGAGAAAATTCTACCACCCTTGGTCTCATGAATCCCTATAAAGTCCCATTAGATAACCTCTTAATTACATGGCGGGTAAGCTAAAGGTTCCTGAAAAGCTGACATTTTGGAGATACAAGGTTGTAACTGGACAGCGATGATAAGACTGAAAGCAACACAGACACGATCAACAATTGACAAAGGTCCATTCATGTCTTATAGAGCTGAGTGACCAGGGAACCTCGATGTGTGGACGCTCAACAAGCTTGTCAGCCAAGAAAAGTTGACCTCAGCTAAACTTTTCGTGATCATCGGCCATCAACAGCCAATCAGATTTCTACACTTCCTTGTTTCCCTACCGATGTGATTCTGTTTCATGAACAATAGTTCTGCCTGTGCAAGTGCAAAATGGATAAGAGGTT
This sequence comes from Centroberyx affinis, assembly GCF_046629955.1. Classification (NCBI taxonomy): domain Eukaryota; kingdom Metazoa; phylum Chordata; class Actinopteri; order Beryciformes; family Berycidae; genus Centroberyx; species Centroberyx affinis. The sequence goes on from NW_027279797.1 coordinate 20,700, forward strand.
GATTCCAGTCATTCAAAGCTTCCCAGTTCTCTACAACTTTTAGTTGAAAGACTACAGGAAGAAACATCTCAGAAACGATGCTCAGCGAACAGTTGCACAGTTGGCTTGATTTGCTTCCTACTGTAATTAGTGCTTGCTAGTTAGCTTTGTTACCTCATCAAAATGATGTAACGCTATGAAAGGCAATACCAAAGCAGCAAAAAATACATACACCAGCTGCACAAAACCACTACATAGATGCAATCGGATTCTCTGACACGTCCACAATTGGTTACCCATCAACCAAATTGTTCACAAGGTTACTCCAAATAAGAGCATAATCACATCAGAGTATGGTGTTGTGAGTCCTGCCTTACTTGCATTTGTCTTATTCACATTACTATCAAATTTTTTTATATGTATGTAAATGTAGTCATTGGTGCAGGGACATATGTAACAATACGTCCCTGCTACAGGCAAACTCCTGTACATTTATTGTACTTGCCGAATAAAACGATTCTCATATCTGTGTTCTCATGCTTTTATGCAACAGTGTTTATGTGAGTGTGCAGTGCAGGTTTCTGACAGCGACTGAGCCTTTAGCGAGAACAGAGAGTGTCGGTTAATTGGAGCTGGCTTCCATCTGATCGAGACATCATGGGAACTACTGGAGAGGAAAAATTACTGAAAATCTGTCAATAGACTCAGCCTGAGGGTCGTATTAAACACGTAGCGCAGATAAAAGCCCTAGCTCGCTCATCCGGCACTATCAGTCTTATCTGGTGAAAGAAACAATGGAGCCCCCAATTCCAATCCGGCTTTAGACAAAAAATCATGCCCATAGTCGTGCCACTAACTCAATGAGTTACAGCAAAAGGTCTAAAACCTTTCTGCTTTCGCTGAGAGTTCATAGAGGATTTCTGCATTTCACTGAAAAGAAGTAGGTTGGACAATCACGGAAGTTCACATCCTCTGCAAAAATCAAAGTCCCCTTCGCCCCCCTCTTTACACACACATACACACACACACACACACACACACTTCCTTTGCATTGTGTGGATGACGATAGGGAGGAAAAAGCTGGGCCTCCTGATAGCATGTGATGGGGCTATATTCCAGGATTAGCCTATTTGGCTTGGTAGGCAGTGTTAAAGTGAAGTTCAGTAGTCGGGGTCAGACAGGAAGAAGCCCACATTGAGACGCAAACAGCCATTAACACATTCTGCTGGCCACCTGCACTGCTGACTACAATTACATTCAGATACCGTCTCACTGACATTCACTTACTAGTTGTAATGTTTTCAGCTGACATTTCGGAATGGATAAAAAGCTAGTATCATTAAGGATATGTTGTAAGGTTATGCTTAATGGGCAGGCTTGTTACTCCAAAAAAGTAATGAATTATTCATTACTAATTAATAATTTTGTTACACTACTCCATTACACCCCTGAAACTGGCAATGGTTCTCCTGTGGATGATAAGGGAAACCAAACAGTGTTGCTGTCCAATGTTCTTATCATCCTTATCATCCATCCTATCAAATTTCCACTCTGAGAAAGTAAACTTTTCTCACACTTCTCATCTAAACTAGATCAGTGTGAGAAAACAATGACTAATTATGAGGAAAAAGAATAAGGGTGTGGGGGTGGGGAACAACAAAAGTGATAACTGTAATATCATAAGTGGAACTGAAATTTTAATTTATTGGAAAAACCAAAAACCATGAAAATAAAGAAAAAGAATTGGACCAGCTACAACTGTATTGCATAAGAAAATGCTCTCATTCAAAAATCAAAGGCATTGAACTCATTTTAGTAAGCAGTAAGATATTATCAAGATAGGTGGGAGTCTTGCAACACACAAGGCAAGAGTAAACATGTCCTCCCCCACGAATAATGCAGCCCAATTAGCGCCAATCAGTGCCAAATATGTCACCTTGTTTTCACTTGTAATTATAGCGCCCCCTTGGGTCAATCAGTGTAATTTTGAAAAAGCTGGAACGTAGCAGTAGATGCATCATTTCCCCAGGCTTTTTCAAAATCTGATCTGAACGCAAGAATGAATGATTGAACGAACGAATGAATAGTCTACCGCCTGATTTCATACAAGAAATTGGAGCAAACCATTTTTTATTACCACAGCACTTAAATTGGGTGTCAAGACCTGTATTGATGGTATTCCTAAGAGCCTTCAGCTACTGTACACAGACAGCAAACCACAGGTCAACACAAGATAGACCAACCGTAAGACTAGAATTAAGGTTGGGAAGACTGGATATGCCTGCATGGTGTCATATCACAGAGCATTATGTACTTCTTGTATGCCCAAATATACACACAAATATACATTCTATACTTTCTATATTTATATTAACTACAACATAAGTCATATTGGGGGAATACAAAACATATCAGTCATATATAATTAAGAACAACAATAAAAAAAAAGATACAATAACTCAAAGACATATTCTAACACATGCATACAACTATCCAAGTCTACACACACCAACACATACTGTACACACACACATACACACACACAGCTATCCCCAGGTTCTAACTTGTCCAGGGAGCTAGATAGCTGTGGAGATCAATCTGGACAATACTGAGAGATGACAGGTGACACGATCGGCTCAGGACAGCATTGGATTACCATGATGAATTCAACCCAGGGTTATTCTGCCACAATCCCGTCCTCCTCCTGGAGTATGACAAGAGACGAGTGTGTGTGTGTGTGTGTGTGTGTGTATGAGAGAGAGAGAGAGAGAGAGAGAGAGAGAGAGGGAGAGAGAGAGAGAGAGAGAGAGAGAGAGAGAGAGAGTGGGAGAGTGTTGACATAGAAACCCATAGCCTTCAATCTGGGAATCTGATATCATTTCTCCGCTTTAATCAAAAGGTGGTATGACGTGACTGGGAAGATGGAGGGAGCTGAGCTGTCACCAGTGGCTGATTGTGTGTGTGTGTGTGTGTGTGTGTGTGAGTGCCATTAAAGCGATGCGGTGGTGGTGGATGGTTAAAAAGGTTGACAGGGGGTTAAGTGAAAACAGGGAAAACACTGGAGAGATAGGATTCACAAGGCAAGGATGGACAGATGATCACCATGTAGAACTGCTTGTGTGCTCAAATGCGTGCTATCTCCCATCAAGCATGTGTGTGTGTGTGTGTGTGTGTTTCCTTGCAGCGTTATGCCAGCATCACCCTTAATCCATAATGCATTCATGTTGCTGCCAACTGCGTGCGGAGCCGGGATCTTGCAGCTCAAATGTATTGAGGTGAAACTGATGAGATACGGTTATCAGCTGTAGTATCACAACATAAACTTTTGTTGCAACTCTGATCAAAACTTAATGGAGCAGTGGGGACAAAAACAGGGCAAAACCACAATCGTTTTAGTTTACATATCTAATATCAACACATAAGTACATAACTCCAAAAAATGCGACAACTCCATCGCAATGCAATACATGTGCAACAGAATTCTACAGCGTAAATGAGTGAACTTTCATCAGAGAACACAACCACCGCATTCGGTGTGAACCCAGCCTTCGGGAGCAGTGAGCTGCAGAGAGATGCACTTTAAAGACAGAAGAAGAACTTTGTTTTTGGGGAGATGAAAGCAGTCCGTCTTGAACTGACTGAGCGGACCAGGTCCATAATGACGCCATTTGGTCCTCCGATGGTGCAATGCACACCCAGTGTTTGGTCCGCCTCCTCTCTCCTCGAGCAGATGTTGATGTTTTGGATGCGTGGCTCGGTGTTGTGTGTGTGTGTGTGTGTGTGTGTGTGTGTGTGTGTGTGTGTGTGTGTGTGTGTGACAAATACACCTGCCCTATTGGAGAGAGTGGTTTCATGGTGGGCCACCGAGACAGATCTCGGGGCTCAGGTGAGGCAGGCTGAATGTGAAGTCACATGTTCCTCACCATGACATGGCTGTAACAGTCTTGACTGGTTCTAATGAGGGTATACACCATAAAACCTCTATGCTTACATGCTTTCCCCCTCCTCTTGCGTGCTCTAAAGTTTATTTGCTTATACTTTACCAAATGACATTCCCTCCACAGACAGTAGTGAATAGAAATGAAATATGTCCAAATGATTATCTTGAAGCCATCAGAAAGTCATTTCTATTAATTTGTTTTTAGCTCTAGCTCAGTTTCATTACATCTCTAAATCACATTATTAGGTTTGTTCTTAGTTACAAGATCGTTCTTTTTCTAAATCGACCCAATTCGCATGCAAAGACTGAATTGATCCCAATATTTGGTAGTGCCATTCCTGCCATTCAAACGAGGCAAACATGATTTGAGTAGGTGACAAGGCTAAAAAATACAGCTATATATATTGAAATTCACAATTAGGATTTAATATCTTGTTGTGATGACCTGATAAATCTGCCATAGGCATGCCTTGTGGATCTTGTGATTCTGACAGTTTCCTCTAATTATGATGAATAGCTTACATATCTCCTTAGAAGTGTTTTATTATGATGAAAGAAGTATCTGATAACACGCCTAACGTCTCTTTCTTGTGTCGAAAATGGGTTTCCACGATTAAGAGCCTAGTCCTGCACACCCTTGAAGAAGACGAGGGAAGGGAGAGGAGAATGACGCTTGGAGTCAAAGATAAGGGCTCTGCAGTGAGCGAGGGAGAGGCATTCATCTTGTTTTGACAGGAAGACTGATAACGTATAGGGTTGTGGGGGGGGGGGGGGTGAAGGCGAGGTTGTCTGCCGTGTGACGACGCTAATTGAAGATGTTTAACAGCTTATCATGCTAAGTTGGCCCCGAAGATGCCAACCGTGGAAACATGTTGAGGTGAAAACTTCTTTGTTCTCCTCGGCCGTAATGCGATCGCTACCACGCTCTGTGACAGTGGGCACTGGCTAACGTTGGGCATGTTTTTTTTTTTCCCCTGGTTAAAGAAACAAATGACCATATATTTCCTGGATTAGAGCGTCACTGCCCCGTTGGTAATGTTTTCACTCCAAGCAGAATGATGGAGGAGGGACGGGAAAAAAAGTCTCGAAACGATGATGAGTCTTAAAATAGACGTGAGGCGGGTTTGGATGGGTTGTAAAATGAGAACTACCATGACACAGAGCGTGAGACAGGCCTGCACACTGTAGGGCTGGATTACATTACACTCTCAGAGAGCTTACTGGTTTTCCCACACAGTGTCACAACATTTTAGTGACGCTCTCTGTAAACACATTGTCACAAACATACACACACACACACACACATACGCACACATATAGACACACACACAAACTCTACTGGAGTCTTTACAGCAGGATCACGCCTCCATATTTGATGACTGAATGATGATGAATATAATGTTCATTTGCATGTAAATATTCTGAAAACATGTATATTAAATGAAGGGTTTATTTCCAAAAGATGGAATTGGAATTATACCGTATGCTGTCATTTTGTAAGAAGAGGTATTTAGTTAATACATTCACTAATCGTCCACAACTTTCATGACATCAATCATTTTCTTTGAGTAGGTGTCATGTTTTCAGATGGTGGGTATCTCATTTTGGGGAAAAAAGGCACTTATGGTCAGTGGAGCAGCTCCAAGGTGAATAATTATGAAATGGAAGATATAAGTCTTGCTTCTGTAGTTTCTGGCTTTGTAGGTGTGTGTGTTCACAACTGATTGGTTCCTGATTGATTCCCAGGCCAAGAATAAAGTAAGGGGCACTAACCCATGTGTTGCAGCAGCCATGGTGGGAACAAGCATACAGAATGATGAGCCCACTGTTTCAACGCTTCAGTCAATTATTGGACCCTGCATCCTAACGCCGCCATATAAGGGTGTGCACACAGTATTCTCTGATAACATCCTCTCCTTCCTTCTTGCAGAAGGCTTTGCATATCCTAATTAGAGAGCTCACGATCCCAGTGAGAGACAGGGAGGGGGGGGTCATCAAACACAAACAAAAGGCCTCCCGGAGGCGGGAAACGACAAGCAAAGTTCGCTGTCCCCAAAGGAAATGGTCATTTTGCTGCTTGGCCTGTGATATCACCCCCCCGGCCCGGACACAGTGGAAAATGTACTTTTCCATCTGTCGGTGGACTCATTCTGAAAAAACACCTGAAGATCTAGCCAATAAATCAGTGCGCATACGGGGTGTTCGTTTAAAATTTGTCCAAAGACAGACCAAGAAATCATTGGAGAAATAGTCCCCTTTGTCATGACTCATAACACGCTATCAAAGAGCCACTTATGGGTGGATTATTCAGAGGGACATCCGTCTCTGATAGCGCTCAATCTCTGAACTGCGAGGAATTGTTTATGGAAAAATACCAATTTGCTCAGTGTCAGCTGGCAAAGGGCCAGGAATGAAGGCTTAGGCCAAAGATAGCGATGTCACACGGCTTAAATCAAGGAAATAAGCAAAGTTGGGTGTTTTAGTCAAAGAGTACTCCTTATGCAAAAGTCGTGCTATTAAATCCTCTTACAATGCATCTTAGTACAGGTTTAAGAAGAATCGCTAGCTCAGAAGACTTTTATGAGAGGCGTAAAAGCCAAAGAGGACATTGCATTGTTGGCCATATAATTAAATTTTGAACACGCATCACATCAAATCATTTCAAAAAGACTTCAAAACACGGCATCCTTCTAACAATTCCCTTTGGCCAACAAAACCTAGGCTAATTGTTATGCAGTTAAAGCATAACCTAATGATATCTTTCAAGGCATTACAAGGAACTGTCTCAGTGTTTTCAGTACTGCCAAGCTTTTAGTCTTGGATAAAAGTGTTATTTGCATGTTAATATAGCTGTGACCTCAGGAGTGACACGCTACAAATAAAGAAGCAGCCTTTACTCTATAGTATTGAGAATACACATCAATTAGTCAAAGGGAAAATCCGCCCTAATACAGAAATCACAGGTTATTCCTATAGTCTGGGACAGTTCACAAGTCTGCTGCAATGACTGAAGGGGAGATTAAGCTGTTGTACGTTGTTGCAGTCTGACTCAAGTGTCTGCCCACTGTAAGATGATGTTATCACTGTGTCCAGTGGATAAAGTGGTTGCCACAAATAATTCCGCTGGTGTGACTGTGTTGACTTTGTATTTCATTTTTGGAAGCCATAAATCAGGCTAGAGAAACAAAACAACACATTTTCACTTGGCTTGCGCAGCATGAGACAGCTGTGATACTGTATGTCCTGCTGTGAATAAAGCACACAAGGGGTTCAGGAACGAGGTGTGGTAGATTTGTCGTAAGGAGCGTGCCTGGCATCATGTACGAAAAAGGATAATAATAGCCATTGTACCATGTAATTATATGGTGCGATGTAATTGGCGTGTCCTGCGAGGGGTTAAGGTCAGCAAGGCTACAACAGGGACTTTGTGAATACAGTATACAATTAACCCCCATGAAGTGAGCCTATATTTATGCTGTAATTGCTGGTGTTGCTAGAGAGATTAGATTTATCCTACTATAGCCCCTGTCACTGACATGTGGAACGGCAAACACAAACACACTAATGGCAATATATACCGGATCACTATACATATCCAGTCACTTATTCTCCAACCATTGCCACTCCCGATCCCTGGAACGGTCAACACTGACTGTCTAATGTGATTTCAGCGTTAGATCTTAGCTAAGTAGCTTTAAACCTACGACAAGACAGAAAGAGCAAGTGTGTGTGATTGTGTGCTTAGACAATACAAACCAAGCTCAGGGCCACAGGATGAGCGGCCAACATGCGAGAAACCTGTAGGCTACTGCAGGAGATCACATCAAGGACCAACTAGCTGGCAACATGGCTGATTTCTGAACTCAAAGTCTAAATGATTCCTCTATAAAGGCCACTAAGCACTGAGTTGAGCTCTGAGTTGGACAGTATGAATTTTCATGGAGTTCTAAAAGCCTCAACGGTGTCAGTTGACGAAACCCCATGGTAGCCTATGGAAAAGTCCCTGTATCCAGTATCATTTGCCACCAAACTTACAACATTGGTCCTGAATGCTTTGCAGTGTTGGCAAATCAGCAACAAGGAAAGTAGATTGGCTGCTGGTATGATGTCACCAGATGACATCATACGCTAATCGTACACTACACCGATGCTCTTCATTATGACAATAAAAACTACAAAAATTTGGACTCACTTAGGCTAAGGTATGGCAAATGCCACATCTTATCATATCCAACTGATCCCCATGAATAGTCCTGAATTAATGGGTGCTGACATTGTGAGAAAAAATAAATACACTATATTGTTTTAGTAGTTTGCCACAGCATGTGCTGGCTTGCTGGCTGACAGCAGTTGGACATCATCTGCTACCTTTACTCTGCTAGCTCCAGCTTAGCTGCAGCCACAGCAATCAATGAATCACAATGAGTGTATAGGCATTGGTCAGTGTATATGCACATTTCATGTGCATATACATTTCAATTCACATATGGCATGTCTCGGCATATTCTGTAACATGTAGCTGGAGGCGAAAACATGCTGACACTCTTTATTAAACACTTACAGATGACTCAGGCCGTGATGAGAGCACGGCCTGAGTCATCTGTAAGTGTTTAATAACGATGTTTGTGTGTGTGTGTGTGTGTGTGTGTGTGTGTGTGTGTGTGTGTGCGATACAACATAAAAGTGTGGACAGAGCTGTTGGCATGGCTGCGTTTCCTCTCATCTCTGCAGCACTCACTCATGATTGGGTTAGATGTTGAAGCAGCGAGGACCCTGTGCTAAGCCTCAACACCACACTCCCAATCCTATCAGTGTTCAAAGGCAGCGCTAAAGGTAAGGCCCCCGAAGAGACAGCCACATCTGGTGGGGGGGTGGAGTGATGGTAGCAGCAGACGGACTGGGAGTGAGACACAAACACACAGCAATACAGCCATCACCCTCCACACACATATAATTGATACAAGTTAGCTGAGGACTAGTTAGCTATAAATAAAAGTGACAGTAAACATGCCACTGATGGAAATCACAGTCAGAAATACTGCCACAGCAAACACCAACAGCCTGTTTGCACTGTTGTCAAGTATTATCAGTCATCAAGCTTGTTGTCAACCATGTTGTTGTCATCAATTAATGTAGTTGGCCTTTTCATTTCCTGTTCACAATTCTGAAAACTTCCATAGATATCAGATTAGATTACATAAGATGAAATTTACTTGGGTAATTACAGCAGCAAATAATAGGATACAACAAAGAAAGAGGAAGGTTCATGCGGCATCAAGCAAACAAGGCAAGGCGTTAGCGAGGTTGGATGGGTGAGGTGGTGGAAACGAAGTCTGATCCCAGCTTTACCCATTTGCCCAAACCTTAGTCTTTCCATTCCATTTCCTTGCCTGACCACAACTAAGCAACAATAGTGAGCAACATTAATGCAATCTTAATAACTTCATTTGCATAGCCTTCTTCTAAGACAAAGTTTACAAAGTGTTTCACAATCAAAAGACACAGAAACAAGGTTACACAAGAAAAGAAAAGGACAGCAGCGAATGCAAAGACACAGCAGTCGAAACAGAAACAGCACTACAAAGTTTGCACAGTGCTTCACAACAAAGACAAAGACAAGGGACAGAAACAAGGTTACACAACAAAAGAAGAGGACAGCGGAAGAAAGAAACCGTACAGGTAAGAAACATTACATAAAAGCACGTCTGTTGAAATAGGGCTTAAGAAGTGATTTAAAAGATGAAAGTGATTTTGCCCGCCTGAGCTCCTCGGGGAGGACTTTCCAAAGAGTAGGTACCTTGACAGTGAAGACCTGGTCTCCTTGAGTCTTATGTCTAGATTTAGAAAAGACCAGAAGGCTCCTGCCCAGGGATCTGAGGTTACCTCAGGCTCAAGGGGTTAAGAGGTCGGAACTAAAACTGGGGGCCAAAGCCTATCTGTGCTTTAAAAGTGATGAGCAAAATCTTGAAGTCAATTCTGAAACCAACAGGTAAGCAGTGAAGTGGAGCGAGAATCGGGGTGATGTGATTTCTTCTGTCAGCACGAGTAGCAATCCGAGCTGGCGCGCTCTGGAGGCACTGGAGAGACTTTTGATTTAGGCAGGAATAAACACAGTTGTAAGAGTCTAGGCAAAAGGAAATAAAATTGTGAGTGACTTTCTCCATACTGCTGAATGATAAAAATGGCTTCATTTAGGAGGTGGTTCTTATTTGAATGAAACAAGACTGCACAACTGTTTTTACCTGAACATTAAAAGGTAGCTGATAGAGCTGATAGAGTGTCAGGTTTATTGTGAATCAAATTTATGGTAATATAAGGGCCAAATAGCACTATTTCTGTTTTGCTTTGTTAGCAAGGCATTCCTTAAGAGTGGCTTTAATTTCTGGATTTAAGCTGTGTATCATCAGCATTGCAGTGGAAGATATTGTATCTACGGATAATGTGACCAAGAGAGAGCATGTAAACAGAAAAAGGATGAGCCCTAAAACTGAACCTTGATGCTGTTGTTGTTGTATTCATATTACATTTATGTTAGGTTGTATGTTTGAGACATTTTTCCTTCAAGTTTTCCTATTAGTTTGTCAAATTGGACATTTCAGGCTTGTTTGGGAAAATCCAATTACTGTTCAAATCCTACTGAGCAATACTCTGTTTTGGCATGATTGCGAGCTACTCCACAAATTGAAACTGAATAATGAAGCAAAGCAAAAAATCAAATCAGGATAAATGTCTTACAAGTATTTCCTTTGAAAATTAGTCCTACAAGCAGCCTCCTATCTGTTTCAGCATGCTCCTAGATAATGATCAGCGTGTCTTCTTTAAAGAAACAGGATATCACACAACTTGCTTCCCTCTATCTATCTCTTAAAAGTCTCTTCACTTCGCCATTTCAGAGATTCCTAAAAGCTGCTGTTGTTTGATCCAGCACTGGGCTAGAAGTAAGACTAGAGTGCTATTCCTTTCCAGGTAAAGGGCTTCCCTTTTCTAAATCGAGCCATTGTGTGAGCCACAGCCTGCTCGACTACCCAGAATCCCACAGGACAATAGACAATGGGGTCCGACTTCAGTTACCGAGCACCTGTACGCGCGCACACACACACACACACACACACACGTATAGGAACAGGAGACAGTCACACACACAGACAAACACACCACTCCATGAATTCAGACCCCCACTGCCCCTTCACCAGCTACCACAGGAGGGATCCAGTTGCAGGAAGGATGGGCGTGGCGCCGGCGACACACTGGCTAAATTAAAAGGCTCTGCTGTCCTTTTGACTCGGCTGAGAAGTAGCTCAGTTTCAGTGTGGAAACCCTCCAGCACCTCACTGTATCTATCACACACAGAGGTTACAACGTATTGATCCGTAGCGGAGCCCTCTCCCTCTTCCACACGACACAAGCAGCAGCCACCAGACTCCACTGTGTTTCCTCGCCCTTCTCCATATTTTCATTCCATACCAAATCACCAAGATAGGTAACATCGCCCGCCCCCCTCCCTCCCTCCCTCCTGCTACTACAATAGAAGCTGTTATTCACCGACAGTCTCGCGCCTTCGTATTGAGACGGGGAGAAGACAGAATGTATTTATTTATTTTTGGCGGCTAACCGTTATCGGCGGGATTGATCGCCGAGGGGCTGGAGTCGTGCTGTGTGCGAGGCGAGGGCCGACGACAGGAAGGAGGAATGTTCTGGAAGGCCTTATCTGGGAGCGCCAGGCCGCCGTGACGGGAAGTGGGGTGTCAGGAGGGGAAAGAGGAAGTAGGCTAGGACGCAACGCACAAACACACACACACACACACACACACATATCTATGCAGGCGTGCACAAACACACGACTACGCACACAAGCACACGGCCTTTCCTGCCCTATCGACGACACTGGTGCGATAGACAACTCCCATCTTTCTCACTTCCCGATGATTTCACAGTTTCATTTCCTCTATCTTCCAATTCTGTTTTTCCTTCTCTCTCTCTCTCTCCATTTCCCTCTCTCGTTATCAGCAGGTTTTAGATGGAACAATTTGAACGGAGGAACAAATTGTGGAAATTGTGGAATTGCGGTGCTCAAGGTCTAGTGAATATCAAAGCGAGGAAGGCTGTTTTTGCTGATGAACAATACTGAACATAATGTGAATACAGCAGGTTCACAACGCTTCAAAGCCTCCCCACCCCCAAAAATCACCATGAAGGGAATTTTAGAGCAATTTCCCTCCTGTTATATTTCAAAAGATGCAACTGTCTGAATGGTTGGCTCTTGATTCAATAAGTCACACAGGACAGAGCATTGTTCCATTTTGTTATTACTATTATTATGTACGTCTATCTTTACCCCATACACCCCCACTGTTAAAACCTGCCAAATACACCATTTAATGGAGGAATTGATATGTATTGATATGTATCATATACTTTCGTAATAAATAAGTTGCTAGAAATGACTCAAGACTTATTTGATTGTATTTGACTAGTTGAAATAACTCATCAGAATTATTAGGATTATAAGAATTAATAGGGCGATGAGGCCATGTGGTCAGTCTTTCAGTAAAGGAATTACAGCCTAATCCCAAGCTCATAACAGATCAGTACTGAAATAAATCCACAGTGTTTATTGTGGATTGCGTGGTTTTGACAAAACCTGTGGTGAGTCTCCCCCAGATATGACTGATACACTAAGAATAACTGTTTGCATTAGCCACTAACCTGGCTAGAACGTCACGGTTTGGTCCTCAATTGTAGCGTAAATCAAGTGCAGCTGCAACTCAATGATGCATCATTTTCTCATTTGAAGTGAATGACTTGTCTGCCGGTCGGTCTGCAGAGACCAACACAGGCACTGATAGCTCAGAGAGAGTCGAGTCAAGGTCATTTAAAGACCGCTTTGAACAAACGGGTTTGTCACAAGATGCTTCACAGAAGACAAACGACATAAGAACAGATGGAAACAAGGATAATATGAACCATAGATAGACAAAGTACATCACAAACGCTTGCTGCACAGCGCCACAACTGAATGTATTAACTAGCAAACAATAACATGTCTACTAAATGTTCTTTAGTTTATTTAAGCTTCTGGTTGCACCAAAGGCATTAAATCAATAGGCCATAGGCAGTATATTCACAGCAAAGACATGATAGCACATGATTTATAATAATGTGATACTTTATTGATCCCATTGGGAAATACTTTTTTCCCTTGCCCCCCGCCACAGGGAGGTCAAAGGTCAGGTTCAGCTACAGAACAGCCTCTCTGGAGCTGGTAGGGATTCACTGTCTTGCTCAAGGACACTTCAGCAGGGTGGATGTCTGCCAACATGGGCTCTTGAACATGGGTCATCTGGATGAAGGACAGTCTCTTTAACCACTATGATTGGCTGCTGATGAGCTTTTGGTGCCCAGAAGTTGAATGAAAAGATCAGGTTCTTCAGAAACCGATTTATCATGTGGGACTCCTTTCATTCCACCCAAAAAGCATCTGTGTTTTGGCTGGTGTGATATTGAAACAAATGTTATTGACACTAACACAGCACTATCTTTTACCAGCCTCAGAAGACGTCTTCCAACTTTGCCAAATCCTGTCCAATCCTAATCTAGGTTATTTGGCTGAGATGGATACTGTATGCTGAGGGGTTTTCACAGTAGCAGCGCCGTAAAGCCTGAAACACAAGCACGCACACACACACACCTCTTGCTGACACCCTGGAGTCTGCCGGGATTTGTGCCTGTGTGCACGGCTGTCACTTGCTGTGTGAAATAATGCATGGGCTCCTAAGCAGGGCCCCTCTCTCTCCCTCCCTCTCATTCTCCTGAGTGGCCTGACAGCGAGTGCCGGCTTTGTCACAACAACCACAACTTAAGGCCCTCCTCGACCCGCGATCCGTAGCACTTTGGAAACAGGACCAGTTAATGGAACCCACTGGGTCATCTGACTCCATTTCCATAACGTGGTGAAAGACAGAAAGAGAGAAAAAAAAACAGAGAGAGTGGGAGAGAGAGAGAGCGAGAGAGGGAGAGGGTTAAAGTAGACACCGAAACAACAATCTGTGAACACATCGCAAATTTGTGCTGACGGGGCAGGGACGACAATGGCGGCTGACAGCACCATGTGATGAAAATAACAACGTCCATGCATAATGCAGGACACTCTCCTTCCACTGAACCGAGCACTCTGGACTCCAAGACGTCGCTGTCCCTCCTAAAAAGCCCTTCTCCGAGGGGGACTTGTAGCTTCTGCATCTCCCCTCATAGAGAATAAACTTCCAACGGCAGTGAGCATCCGTTGGGAGAAGGGGCTGTAATTACGCGATGGGCAGCGGCGATAGCGATATCCTGCTCTCGCCTCAGAAGTAGTTGTTAGCATCGGATCTGCCCAGCGGGTCCCGAGGGGGGGGCAGGAAAAACCCCTGTCATGTTGCCTGTGTGTTAAACAAGCAAATCCGCAATGAGGGAGAGGGACAGGAGTTAGAGGCTTGGGCGTCACAGGCAGGAGATAGCATCCTGCGCTTTGAAAGTACGCTTTATGTTAGATTTGCCAGTCACGTTAGCGCCTGGGAGATGCTTGTGATTATGGCTGTTAGTCCGCTGACGAGGTGGAGGAGTTTCATAAGAATGCGTTCTCAATGTAGTTCCATGTTTGAACTGCCTCTCTTCAGGCAGGATCTATGAGCAAGCCTGTATTGTGGCACATACATAAATCAAGATAGCCATAATCAAGTTGAATCACACCCCTTTTGTTTTTTTGTTTTTTTGTTAGCTTGTCAAGATGTGTGCTATGTCAAATATTTTGCTGTCACTGCTGTCAAACAACTGTAAAAGATAAAGTGGTGATGATTTCAAAAAGAGACAAGAAGGGATCCTGGTAGCATCTATAGTCTGTTGACTTTAAATACACAGATCATTCATTTTGTTGCAGGTTTTACAGACTGACACTCTGAATCCCTGAATCTAAAACCATATTCTAGCTGTGGTGAAGGAGGAACATCCATCATATCTGAGGTGCATAACACTGAATGGCTGATTTTCAATAACTGGCATCATCAGCCTGATGTGTCGATCTAACTGTAATAGGCTTGGGCAGAAAATTTTATATCGCAATACTGTCCCGCCAAAATATTGAGATACAGCAAGTGCAATATTCATTACTGTGGAAAATGTCGCGATACTGTATTTGCTATTATTGAATGTTGATTTCTCTAACACAGATATATCTATCTAAAGAAGAGCCGCATTCCCACATTTTCCTTCGGGTCCAGGCTGGCCACAGGAGATGAAAAATGGGTTAGAAGAGCAGCAAACAAACACAAGCCTTTGTCTAGCGGTAAGTAAGTTGCACTGGCATGGTCTTGGGAAAACAGCTACCCACAAGCCCTGTGGTGGAGTGTGTGTGGCGTGGCGTGTGCAAATGTGAGACGATGTCTGCAGCCTGTTAGCGAGTCCTGCCGAGCGCCGGGGCGGGAAACGCACGCGCCGGTTCCTAGTGAACGGGCCGTGATTCAGATGGACACGGGGCGGCCGCGACTAGCAGGGTTTGCGAGGGACTGAGCTAAAGCAAAGCAGAGGGGGGGGGGGGGGGGGAAGAAAATCCAAGGTGCTACTGTAGGCTGGAAATGAGCTCTTATGTAAGCGACTTCATCCTGTCCTGTATAACCACCCATCCCCCCCCTCCACACACACGCACACTCACACACATCCTTGAGGCATTAATAAGTCATAACTCAGATGTTTTGCTCTCTTCTACACCCCATCCATCCTCATTTACAGAGGTGCAGAGTCAGTCGGGCTGAGGTGAGTGGCAGGCGATTTACCTTTTTTTTTTCTCTGCCACCACGAATAAACCTGCAGCAGAGCAGAGGCGCGCGTGTGTGCGTAAGCGTGTGTTTACTGCGCACACACACGCGAGACTTTCACGTGTGTGTGTCGGTGCGTGCGCGTGCGTGTGTGCATGTCGGCGCCCATTACCTTGCATGTGGAGAACCCACTGAACTGTTTCTGCCTTCATGGGTGTTTGACCTACCTGCTCTGATCAGGTTTCATTGGGGCTGGACGGCTCACAGGACTGGAACTACTCACTTTATTTTAGGTCTTTACTGGACTGTAATTCTCTCTGTCCCCCAAAATTTCTATATACATACATAGTCGCTCGGAAGAATATTCAACCCCCCCCTCCCCTCCTTCATGTCGAGCACCACGTTTTCTTGAGCTACAAAAGGATTTCAAAAACCTTTATTTTTGATTTATTTTTGGACTGAATTTTACCCACAATTCTCTATCAAAATGAAAAGAAAATTCAAGCCCAGATTGAGGAGCAAAGAAATATCAAAGGTAATTTATGCATTTGCTCGTTGGGGAAAAAGCAATGGGCATATCTGCTGATTTACCTATGTAAAGTCCTACATGTGTCTTTCCCTTACTGTGAGGGTGCTAAAGGAAACAGATATTGCTTCAGTTTGTACATTAAGCATTTGGATCATCATTTAAGGTTACAGTAATCATGTGCTAGGTGAGTACCGGATACATTCTAATTTCATCATTGTAACATAATCTTCTGTTTAATCATTTATGTATTGTAGTCCATAGTCAGTGTCAGAAATAGAGTCTAGATGTTTAAAAAGGGAGGATTTTTCGTGTGGAAATCTACTGTCTGAGTTTATTTCAAGGAAAAATAACAGAAACTAGCCATAAATAGTAAGTAGTCATGTTATGACACATGATGTTAAGATGCTGCGTTCCCAATATAGCTAAAAACTAGCAAGGGAAGACTAGATCAGTGTGTGTGTGTGTGTGTATCTGTCAGTATGCCCTCCGAAATTGTAAGTTTAAACAACAGACACCAAACTACGTCAGCTCATTACTCTCTCTCTCACACACACACACACACACACACACAGACACACACACACTGCTGTCTGGTCAAGTACTCCGGCTTTGTCCGCCTCTCAGATTAAAGCTACCGGGCTAATTTGCTGCCTCGTCGCAATTCCCGCATAATCCGGTTCTAATCCTCACCGACTCGATTAAACAGCCAAATCTCCAGCTCAGTATCTGGCTCTATCTGGCACACTCTTCATTTGTGCTCTCTCTCCTCCACTTTCTCCCTCTCTCTCTCTCTCCATCCCCTCCCTTCTGCCTCTTGACTCTATCAAAATCTTCTTTATCTTCTTTGCTCTGTCTGCCTCCCTCTCTTTTAGTCCTTCTCTCTCTGATTCTCCACTCTAGTCTTTTTTCTCTCCCCCTTGTTCGTTCTCAAAGTCCCAAAAATACTTTTCTGGCATGTTCCTTTTTGCTCAGGTGAAATATGGATCGGGTTTCCCAAAAGTGGCTTAGCCCTGAGGTCGCCTTGGGGAGGCGGTCAGGATGCTTTTGGGAAACTAGCTCCAGAACTCTTCATGACCGGCTCATTGGCCAACAAGTGACAGTAGCCCTATTCACATGAGAGTAACATTACCTGGGATGTGAATTAAAATCAATAATCACAAACAGGCAAAATTACCTCATTCTTTAAAATTACCTCTTAAAGAATGATCTACCTGCATCTACTTCCCCTTGTTTGTAGATGCGCTGGATGTAGATGCATGCCTTTCAAAAGAGTATGCAAGCCCTATGTGGGCTAGTTGATGAGCTCCATCTTCTCATTATCACCTGACTAAATGAGAGGGCAGTGGCACTGAGTGCTATGTTGAGCTGTCCGAGCCTAGTTTAACGCAGCAGGGCGATGTCAGCCCAAGGTTATCCCCGCTGAGGTTGTGCGTGACACCCCCAATGCCCTTTAATAAATCATAAACCTACAGAGAAGAGCAGGGCGGTGGTGGGACGTAAGAGAAAAAGCTCACAGTATACTGAGGGCTTAGTAGATAATCAAGTTGAGAATTATTGAGACAGAGTGAATAATTGAAGTCTCAGTGAATGATTGAAGTCTTTCTACAGCGGGTAGACAGGCGGCTCACCCTATTGGGTGTGTTTTGAATGCTCAAAGCTTTGCTCAGGAAACTGTGACAAAATTTCATGAGTACAATTAGGACAGCACATGCTTGGGAGGCTGCAGATGGAAACCAAGCTTCTTTTACCATCCTAAGGCAAGGTCAAGGACTGTTTAGTGCTTTAGAATTTTTCACCCATAGTTCTCCCATGCTGAAAGTCATTTAATCAAACAATTCCAATCCTATGTTCTAGTTTTGGTAGAGGGACAACTCTTTTGTTCATGTTTGGATTAAGGACTGGGCTTGTAAGTGGAGATCTAGAAACACATTTTCGGGTCAAAATCAAGACACGAAACATGAATTTCAGAAGCCATGTTCAAGTTAACAGGATACATCTCTGGACAAGCCATGTTTCCTCTACCAGTTATTTACATAACCCATTCATCAGACACTGAAGGGAAGATAAATAAGGCTTCCAATAGTGATCACAATCAATGATAAAATGATGTGTCTGTGAGTATGTGTGTGTGTGTAAGCCTACGAGTTTGTATCCTCACACGAGCAGAGTTCAAAGAGGTCTTCTCAAGCACTCCAGTAGGAACACATCGCCAGCCTTGTCACGTTATGCATGTTCCCGCAGACTCGTGCCACCAAATGTTTACATAACTTCTATGTCAAACTTTGATGAGGAAACATAAACAACAGCTTTTGATAAAGAACATCAGCCATACCAGCGGACAAGCCATCTATTTTCATGAAAGCGACGACATTCCTTCCCAGCTTTGATTCTCGGCTTTGAACTCCATGAGGATACGCACGTGTACCAGAGTTAGTTACTTCAGGTTTTAAGTGCTTTTTCGTGTGGTGTTTCTGTTATTTTGTCCTTCCTCTTTACATACACACACATTAGCAGTAATTGGCAGAAGAGAAGTGGGAGAAACAGTTTATTTGGCAACTCGCGCTGCTCCATCGCATGGCTTGTTATGATCAAGTCCAACAAATTGCTGCAGCCAGCAAATTATGAAGAACTGAAGAAAATGAGTGAAAGTAAAAGAGAGCGAGAGAAAGAAAGGAGGAAAAAAAAAACCCCTTCGTTGGCACTTGACAGCTCGGGTCTATTTTTATCACTGGGAGGAGGTAAAAGACAGATGAGCGACAAGTTTCGGCGGTTAAGGGGAGGTCTGATCGTTTCTCCTGTGCCTCGCTGTGTGATGTCTTGCTCAGTGACAGGTAGTGTCAGGAGGGGAGACGAGGCAGAAACCAGTATTCCTCTGTGAGTTCTGTGTGTGTGTGTGTGTGTGTGTGCGCGCGCGCCGTTATTAAACGGAATCCGCAAAGTTATTTTCCTGACGATCGTGATAGCGGAGGAGGGAGCGCGGGGGAAATTCGAGAGAGCGATTACGGATCAGACAAGGCTTGCCTTTCGTCCTCCTGGATGTGTGTTAAAATGAGTGAGTGGGGGTGGGGATGGGGGGGGGATATATGGATCTGCCATCATGATTAAAGTGTTCACATCGAGGGAATTGTTTAGGCAGGAGTGTCGTGGAAGCGGTATGGGGAAGAATACGGGAGAATGAAGTGATTATAGCGTCTCAAAGAGGGACGAAAAACATGTTGCATCTAAATGAGGATTTTCATTAAAGATGACAGAGTGATGAAGACGTTTAATAAGGGCTTTGTATACATGTGTACATATGTGTGTGTGTGAGTGTGGCCTAGTCACACACAATCCGACAGAATACCTCCTAGCGCTACCGCAATGCCTCATCGCGACGCACTGAGGTCTTACCCTTTTCCCTTCCGATTTCCCTCGCTTTAACTGCATTGTGAGTCAAATCTAAACCTCTGCATACGGGAATTCAAACTTCTTGGGAATATAGAGATAGAGCACCTAGAGGTCAATTGCCTGCCTACAGCAGATTGCCAATTGCCTTCGGCACGTCATGCATACATTCACATAAACAATCCTCGGCGCACCTCCGAGCGAAAAGAACCGGACGAAAAGCGAGCGGTTTGCCTAATTACTCTTAATGTCTGGGGTTAATGGGAACGTCTCTCACGGATGGGTGGCCTCAGGAAATCAGTGAACGTAATGACCAGTCACTAATGAATGCTCAAAACGTCAATGGTGACACTCGGCTGAAAAGCTTTTCTGTCGCCGCTTTACTAAAAAAAAGGCACAGGTTTGCCGGAGTGGCTCAGCAAAACGCTGCCTCCCACGTGAGAGAACTCCATCACTTTGTGGTTCAAGTGGCGAGCATTTCCATATTGCCATTCTAAAACAGAGTCAGCAGTAAGCTAGACTGCCTCAAATCCAGACTTAATCCTGATAGATCCTGTTTAGCATTCAGTTTAGAAACTTCCACCTCTTCAAAGACATGTGCAGGGGAGATTATAAGGGCTCTCGCTCCCTGTGCTGCACTTCAGAGCCTGTGTACAGTTGTGCTGCCGCGCAGAGATACGTGAGGAAAGAGATGAATGAATGAGGGGTAATGTGTTCTGCTGGCGGATGGGGACACACCAAAGGCAAAAGTGACATTTAGGTGAAGGCTAGCATTCAAGGCGACATGTAGCTTTATGTCAAAGATACCATTTCCTGTTACCAGATGTCTTTACGCACTTTCCTGTCTTGCACGTACATACAAATTCTTACGCCATTGTCCTTGCCTAGAGAAGCAGAAAATAGAGCTGACATCAGACATCAACAGCAAGGAAACTGATCTAGCCTTTCGGCGGGCCACAGGTCCGCGGCGACTTTCACAATTAACAATGGTGGCCCGCGAGGATAGCTGGACCCGAGCGGTGGAGAGCAATGCCTTGCAGGGGGGATTTACTGCAAGTGAGGGGAAGTGTCCAACCGATGACAGAAATACAGACATTTGTGCCAAATGAAACAGCCAAGTCTCTTCCTTCGGCGAAGAGCGTGGAAATTACATTTGTGTAATAGTTTGTTTTTAAAACCGCTCAGTTGCTCTTAATCTGATGACGGCAAACATGTTTTCTCTGAGGGCCTTTGTCACTTCAACTGCAAATGAAGAAAGAGAAATCCAATTAGGGCAGTGTCGGCGGAGGTCCCCTGCATATTGAGAAATGGCATATTAGCGGCATATTAAAACATATCCACTCTCATGTCTGCGTAAGGGGGTGCATTAGCCAAAATACAGTGCAGGGGAGGGCGGCGCTGCGGGGGATGTTTTCAATAAACAACAATTATAGATGGAGGGGGTGTGAGCTGCACCTCTGAGCCATTATCGGAGATAATGACATCAACTGAGCTCCCTCCAGAGTGTAGTTGTGTGTGACAGAGAAATGGATAAGAGCCTATAATTACATACACCACCCAGGGAGGGAAGGATCAGTGGAGAGAAGAAGAAGAAAAAGGAGAGAGAGAAAGAGAGACAGAGAGAGAGAGGGAGAAAGAGATAGGGGGATGATTGGAAAGAGAGGAGAGTAAACACATAGGGCTACAAAGTGAAGGCTCAAATGAGGGACTGTACAGTTATATACACACACATATACACGCACATACAATGGGTGTGTGAAAACCGACAACACACACACACACACACACACACACACACACACACGCACACACACACGTCTTGCTTGCTTCTACTATAACAAGGTCCCCTCGCTCCAACCCTCTCGGCTGACCTGAGACGCTGATGCTGATGAGATGCTGGAGCTGCAGCCCTCAGGAGAGATGGGATGAAGGAGAGGAGGAGGAGGAGGAGGAGGAGGGGTGGACAGTGAGATGAAGAGGAAAAGAAGAGAGCAAGGAGGAGGAGGAAGTAGAGATGAGATGATGATGATAAAAAAAAAAACGGAGGAAGCATTTGTAGGCAGGTGAGAAGGGAGAGAGAGAGGAGAGAGAGCAGAGGGACAACTGTGAAGGGGAGATACACTGCAAGAAATGTCCATCTTAACAAGTCCTTTAGTCACAAGGCAGGTCATTTGTATCAAGAAAATGACTTGATTCAAGAAAGTTCATTTGCATTGACAACAAGTGGAATCTTCTCACTCCCTTGGCACATTTTGTCATTTGTCTTGAGGAAATTGAGATGTTGAGACTCAATGCTGTACTACATGACTTGTTAAGATGGGATTTTTTGCAGTGCGGGGGAGGAGGGAGTGGAGTTAGTGGAGTGAATGCAGAGATGACAGGAGAGCCTGCCCTCCTGGGCATCACAGACAAGCTTCTGAAAAAATGCGATCGATAGAGCGGCTATTTTTCTATGCTGGCAGGCACAGGACTTTTAGGGTTGAGACGCCTGGAAGCCCCGGCTCACCCTCACCCTTCATAAAAGACACCAGTTACATTGATGTTTCGGATCACGTAGTTGGGCGCCGCTCTCGAGATCTTGAGAGCATTGTCTGACTGGGTGAATATGTGAAGTCAGTCCTTGGTCTATTTCAAGAGCATGCCTTTAAATTGGCTTGATTGTCACTGTGTCCATCAACACCTACTGTATGTGTCCTGTCAAAGTGCTGCTAATGCAAGCCGCTCAGGACGGGATCGCCAGCTAAATGCCCACAATGTAATGAAAAAGAATTAGAGAATAAGTAAGATAAGAAGACATAGAAAAGAGAAAAATATGTTTCCACCCTAAAAACACTTAAACACTGTTAAAAAGCAGATATTGGCAGTGTTATTCCCATGGATAGCAGGCCAACTGTAGACAATGTGACATCATGTTGAGATAGCAGAAACATTTTCAACTATCTAAAACATAACAGTAAACGGTCTCTTGTTCTTACTATCGCTACTGCTATCGCTCTCTCCATCTACATCTGTAACCCACAGCTGAAAGTCACGCCTGTCCTCTGGGGGTTGTCAAAAGGCATTCTGGGAAACGTAGGAAATCACTAATTGAGGTAGAAGTAGATGAGGCAGGATAAGTGGGTACACCAAAAAATGTAATTACAACACTTCACAGTGTCCAGTGTGAGAGTGTCCGAGGGTGGACTTTTCCTTCAAGGCTGCATGATGCATGCGTGAGCCCAGTGGCATAAACCTAGCTTGTGCCTCCTACTGTCTCTCTAACAGCCGCTTCTTCATCACTCGCTCTGCCTCGGTGAGAACGCCAATACAGCGCTGATGCCCCGAAGGCCTCCGCTTAATAGTGTGAACGTAATGACTTTTTCCACAAGGCTGCCTGCTGCCGATGCTACCTCATACACAATTACTCCATCTGTGTTTCATCGGGCCTTTGTAATTATACTTTTGCTAATGTAAAAGAGATTTTCTCCGCGCACAGGTATCAAAGTGATATAATGACCGGGTCTATGAAAATGGTCTACTTGTGTGTGCACGCACGTGTGTGTGTGTTCATACATGTGCATGCAGGCATATTCTATATCTATAGAATATAGAAGAAAAACATTCATTTATGTTTTTTTTCTTAAAAGATCCTTATCTTTATATAACTTACATCCGTCTGATACTTCTACTATGATACAGTACAATGAATTTAAGTCATAAACATGCTTACAATGGTAATAATCCTTTTTACACCATGGCATGCATAATTCCGTTTCAGTCAAAAAGGGCTAATTCTGAGGCTATTTCAATGTAACACACAAACACTTATCAAAAAGGCATTATAGACCATACTCTAAGCATCATTCTGTTCAATAGCCAGCTGCAACAGATCATTGAAGAACATGACTCTTTACAGTAGCTTATTGAGGTGGGAAATAAGTAATTAGAGAAGAAACTATAAATACAGTCCCTAGCAAAGACTTATTTTATTGACATAGTCTGATTACAAGCTACCCAAATACAGGACAGGATTATGTCAATGTCCCTGAAATCTCAAGTGCATCAGTCTCAACCCCCCCACCCCCACCCAAGTACCTCCAAGTAAGAATTATTTAAACACAGATGTAACCTATCTTGTCTAAGCCCTTGCCCTCAATTCCCGTCTGTCCACAGCTTTATTTGCTTTTTTTTATTTTGAAGGACAGGTCATAAGGATATGTGGCTGTGGTTGTTGTTGAATTCTGGCTGCAACATCTGTCAGCGGCACTGCAAGCAAGCTGCACCAGTTCATAGTGGTATCGCCGCCGTGGCTAACTGGGAGGCAAGGCAGTGCTTAGCATTGTTGTGGCTATTGTTGTAACTCCAGTTTTTGTGACTGTGATCCTCTGTGGGGTTGTGAAAATTCTACGACCCTTGGGCTTATGAAACTCTTTCAAAACCCATTAGATATATGCATTAGCTTTTTGACATATTTGAAATACAAGGTTTTCAGAAGTACAGAAGTGTAAAGAAGTCATGAATATGACGTTGTTGTGCATTTAAACACTTTTGTTTGGAAATAACAAAATGCACCCTGGAGCAAAAGGAGTTTTGCTGATGGCTGTTGCTGTATTTTAGAAATCTGACAGCATAGAGCTACTTTCTGCTGCAGTGGCATAATGAAGAGGAGAAAATGTGCATCATGCATGTAATTGATGGTTTAATTGCTAAAAATTGTTGTAAAATACAACACATTTACCATCAGTTGTTGACAAAGCTTCCATGCTCTCCGCCTCCTAAATGTCTCAACTCAGCAACTCAGGTATCATAGAAAACTCCTACTTTTTCCAGGTCGTATTTACCACTTTTTGGGGATCTTGCGTGTGCACTCAACCTGTAATTAAGATATTTCCGGCAGGCAATGCTTGAAGGCAGTAGTAGCTGTGTGCTGCTAGGTAGCGTTAGCTAAGCACTCTATCAGTGACTACACTGCCTGTCCAGAGGGAGATAGGAAAGGGGGGTTTCGACATCAGCAGCCTGCCAGAACGTATGAGGCTGAGGGAAGAGGGAGAATAGCCAGCGAAGCAGCCAGACTGGCCCTAGGAGCCACCTGATAAGCCTCCTGTGGCTCCCTTGGCTGTAAATAGTCATTAGCCAGTGTATTGTCAAAGCCTGGCTATACTGGCTCCACAGGCAGCCTTAAATTAGGTGTTGGGTATGAGTCTGACACTGCAGTCTTGCATTGTGTATGCAATTCAGCAGGACATGCCATTATTATGATTTGGGACATCCCCTTCAAAAACCATGATAACATTTATATAAATATACCTCATCTGGCATTTATTTGGATTATCTAGAGAGGGAATATAATGCCTTGCCGAGAGAAACTATTCTTGACTGTAAAATGCCAGAAGCAAACATCAGCTGGGAATAACTCTGTTTATGTAGCCCATATGCAAAACAATACACAAAGCCACATGTTTTACTGTCCACAAGAGATTTCTATCAGAACTTGCAGGCGTCTTTACCGGCATTAATCACTCATGGGGGCAGAAATATGAACGCCCATACACAGCAGGTCTGGTCTGCCCATGCACCGCCTGCTTCCTTTTCAAGAAAGGGAGATGGGGAGGGAAAGAGAGAGAGAGGGAAGAAGAAGAGAAAGATGAGGGAGGGAAGCGTATGTGCCTGTGCCTTTAAGAGAGTCCCCAGGCCAGGGCCGAATGTTGGGAAAGTCGCCCAGTGGCTTTCTCATGACCCCTGAGAGGAGGCCTTCATCCTTCGGGGACCAGGGACGGGGATGGGACGTCACAGAAAGCCCAGGAAAGGGACGTCCAACACATCCACACATCAGCATGTCATGACTGGCACCAAGACACTGGCTGGTGGATGGGTCTCACTGCGTATCTTTCTGTGCACACAATAATCAAATTACTGCTCCTACTTTGACTGGGAAAATAATTCGCAAATTCCTATTTTCATGCGATACTGCATTCTGTAATTACTGCCTGAACGTGCCTCCTCCACTTATAGGTGACAAGCAACATCCTGCATTCCCCATACTGTACTGTCATAAACTACAGCCGTGTTGCTCCCACTGTATTTCCATTGATCCCATGCCACTTTCCCACAATATATCCAGTGTTGAGAGTGTATGAACGATGGATATACTTAACAATAGTGACTATACAAATTAGCAACTCAGTGAATGTTGCCTGTGAAACCTGTAATGGACAGGCTTACGTTGAGTAAGCCCTTAAAAAATGTAGCTAATATTGCAGTGCTCCGTGTTTCTTAATCACAGTATTAATCCTGTGAATGTGACTTTAATTAAAGTAATATAATTATGACTTGCGTCCTATCTCTATCTGCAGTATTCTTAGAATCACTGTAAGCCTGAAGTATTGTGGTACATGTGTGCACAGCTGATGAGGAGACTCTGACCCTTGATGATGAAGGGCTATAAACCTTATATTATTAAGCTGATAACACATCAGCGAAAGGGGGAAGGTTCAAAGGCTATGAGGAAGAGACGGAAATTTATAGAATGAAATGACCAAGAGGAAAAGCCCTGCTAAGATTTCTCAACTAGGTATGATCTCTCCAGCACAGTGTGCCCTCTCTTTTTACCCGTCACTGAGAGGTTGAACCTGCACTAATCTCCCTGCAGGTTCTATCTTGGCTTGCTGTCCTGGGCCTCGTACAGGGTGCCAGTGGGTGTAAATACATGGGATTACAAGAGGCGGGGGCACACTTGCATGGGCCGACGATTGGACGGCAAACCGCCTTGCCAGAGGGGAAAAAAGTGAGCCGTTGTATTTCTATGTCATTACGTGTGTACCAATAAATCCCTCAATCTCCTTCCTCAAATCAAAATTGCACCAGTTGCTGGGGACACGTACAGGGGACCGCAGGCTTCAAACTGCTGTAATCCCGGCTCAAAGCGGACAGGGGCTTTGCCGCACATGCATTTGGTATTATTCTAAGAAATAGGCAATTAGAGATAAGGCCATAGTTGTTGTAAGTTGGACAAATTGCATTCCACGGCCCTCCCTTCGGCAGTCTTTGGGGACAGTGTGATATATTTTGGGATGTAGCGTTGACAGGGGAACAATAGGGAGTGAAAACAGGAAACAAACAAGTGCTGTCATATCGTCATATATAGATACAGTATGCCAAGCTTTAAAATATGTTTTGACGGGGGGAGGACCACTGCCCTGACTGGCCCTGTGTTAAAATAATACATGCAGCTAAAAATAAGGCTTGCAACCCTCTCACTCACAATAATAAATCACTGAGAGCGCCACAGAGAAAATCGGTGGTGGCAGCCCAGCTCTCCTCTCCCCCATCCCAATGGAGCCTTTGAAGCTTGTATGGATTGACCTTGTTAAATAAGTAAAGTCCATTGTAGGACCCACCTGGAAAACAAATGAAGATGTTCTTCTGCCAGATGGTGTGTCCGGAATAGAAGAGTAATTGTACGATGGTTGGTTGAGAGATAAGGCAAGGTTTATATACCGCTACCATGAACGACTGACTTTGATAAGGGTCCTCTAGCTTCAAGCTTATCAGGTGTGCACGTGCAAAGGCACACACACACACACACAACACACACACATCGAACTCATATAAAATGCTGATGCAAATACAGAACAAGTAGTTGGAGAGCTGGGCACCCATAGAAAATATTAAGAGTTGGGGTTGTCAGTATTTTCAAGGGGAAACTCAAGGATTGTTCATGCCACTCGACTATTGTTTGGGCATACCTGTCTGATTCGACCCGCATGACTTTATATTCATTAAAAAGTTTGCAATTTGAAACGCTTTGAAAAAATCAATAATGGTATATTTCTGTTCTCATTCTAGCTGTCGAGATAATGTGAGTGAGAGAGCCTCAACCAGGCAGATCAATGGATAAATTCTTGATTACAACAATAGCACTGATAAAAGATAGTTTGCTCATCAGCAATGAGATTCATGAAAAAGTAACTTGCCTAAGAGCAAGTGGCAGTGGAAACAAATTCATTTAAGCATTAATACAGTCCATGATGCACTTAGCCTACTGAACCAAGCCTAACGTAATCAAATTAGTTGATCCAAATAAGACTTTACTTGGACGATCTTAATGGCTTTATGAGATTAAGGAGCACCATGAACTGTCATGCAAGCAATGGTTTAATCCAAACACATACAACTGATGTATGTATGAGATATAGCAAAAAACAAAATCACAAAAGTTCAATGTCAAATTCAAATGCTGAGAGTACCAATGAATTGAACACAGGACAGTGTTAAAGCCCAGTGATGGGCTCCTAGTGTCCCAGGGGCCACATCGCAAACTTGAATGTGAACAGTTTAAGTTGCGTCACCCTGCTTACTTGCCTATTTTCGCTTACTCTTCCTTGAACCAATGATCCCAAACATTGTCAGTCACCCAGAAAGTAACTCCCACGCTTAATGCTAGGTGGGTAATTCCCTATTTATTCCAGGTATATTTATGTCTAACTATATCAAATGGCTCCATAACTGCGTTTCAAAGTAATACACTCACTATACGCGTTCTGATCTCATTGTAGCGACAACAGCCATTTTTTCGGCACACAATCATGATTTACTCGTATCGAATTTAAGATCACTGGTTCTTTCAACTTCGACAGTCCAACAGCATTCTCTGTTACTCCGACTGAGAGACCGAACAAGGTCTTATCTTGTTTGTCAGAGGACAGTTGCTCACTTCCTGCTCTAAAGCAATACAACACTGAGACTCAAGGAGTGTCCAGTTTTCCTGTTACCACAGGCCGCTATTCATGACCGTTTCCTCCCCGAATCTTGACCACTCAGTGTTTTCAGGACACACCTGCAGGGGACTAATGGTGAGTCAAACACTGAGGTCAAGGTCAGCTACTGTTGTTGTACTGTTGTTGTAATGCATTGTTGTATCGTAACACTGAATCACTGCCTGGTGTTAAATCTCCAGATGAGTCACTATTTGAGATATGGACTGAGGTTAGGGTCCATCATGGAATCGCTCCTCTGAGTGTCTCAGTGGCATCTGACCTAAAATGTTATCATGGGTGTCTAAATGGTAAAAAGGTAGCAGTTTTCAGGCAATACCGCTCCCTTAGGGTGAAACAGGCGAGACTGAGATTGCCCGTGTCAGCACATGTGATTGTTTTGGCAACAGCGCTCAAAGGCACACAGGCTTGGGCAGCCTAGAGCAAATTAAGGACAAAATAAGAAGCTCCCACCTGATTTCATGTCTCGTGGGGGAAATAAATGTGCAGTCACCGGCTTCTGTCTATAAACCAAAAGGGGGGGGGGGGGGGGGGGGGCTCCGAAAGGGAGCTCCCTAACTTTAATGGATAATTCCTGTTTTTTCATGTCAGAGGAAGATGGTTCTTGAGAGTATACAGTCTATAGCCCAGGTAAAACTGGAATGCATGGTTAGCGTTATTGGTGATTTCCATACAAATGTCAGCAAAAATGTTGCCTCTGTGACTGCTGCGAGTTGAGTCAAAGGGGACACTGCAATTATGACCAAATGAATTTAAATCAATAGTAATTCCATTATGCTATTTAAGGATCATGGTTTTCTTTTAAATGAGAAGCATGTTGCTTTTGCCTCTGTGATCCCTATTCAGGCAGTTTGTTTGAACTTTGCTTGTGATTTCTGCCTATAACCAAAGAGTTATATTGTACAATCTTAAGACTTAAAACAACTATCCAGCCAACCCATCCCATGAAAGAAATTGGCATTTAAACATACTGTCACCATGGTGAAAAATCTTGGCAAGTGTAAAAATGAGGCTACCATCTTATGATTAGACATTGTCAGAATTGTCACTTAATACAATCAATGATTCATAACTTCTTATTGACGTTGTAAAACACTCACGCAGCTGTACTGTGGCCCAATTTCTAAATCAAAAAGATGGCAGGGGAAAAGTAGGCTGCATGTACTGTACAGCTATCAGTGAAAGTAGGAGTTTAATACATTGCTAGAGAGAGTGACTGCTGAGCCAATGTTGCAGCAGCTATAAAGGGATTATTCTTCCCTGGAAGACATAATCATGTGTAACACACTTGTTTCAAATCCTATGAAAAACAAACAGGTGTTTCAGCTTTAAATCCATCCCTTCATCCCCTGGCACACATAGCAAGCCTTGAGAAACAGATATTATTTATTGCACCTTTTGGGTCATGAACTATTGCAATTTCCCTATTAGTTATTATTATGAATAATGTTAGTATGTTTTCAAGCCCATTCTGTTAAAAAATACATTTCACACATACTTGAAGAATAATAGAATGTCTAGAGATACAATATGTTTCAAAATACACAAAAAATGGACAAAAAATGTACTCATACATGTAAATAACATTCACTGAGGATATAGTTGACTGGCCAAAATCATATTTTGGAAATACTTGCTGAGAATGTATTTCTAATGTCCAAAGTAGCCTATATATTTCAATGAATGTCACCTACAGGTAACATACACTTTCATTCATATTTGTACAATTTGAAACATAGGCTACCTTTAAATACATTGTGAGCTTATTTTCAAGTTCATTTTTTGCAGTGTGGGATGGAATGAGTCTGTGTGAGTAACTTGTAAGAAAAAACAAAACACAAAAACAAACACCAGAATAGGCTGTTTCAGGAAAGGTAAATTCAAAATGCTCATTACTGACCTGACAGCCCCCACAGAAAGGTAAACGACAGCAAAGTAAGTTTCCTCGAAGTAGTATAGACCTCCATGGTTCAGCAGCCGCAGTTTCCACTTCCCAATGCTAATGTCCTTCGCCCAGTTATATATGAGCTGTGTTTCGCCTCGGGCAAAGCTCTTCAAGTCTGTCAAGTGGCTTTCCTTCAGTCTCCCGGCAGACGTGAGCTAGGTAAGGTAAGGGACACTTCAGGTGAGGAAATATGGAAGCTTCCTTATAATCCTCTTTCTGACTTTGCAGCGAGGTGGTAATAAAGTGAAGTGTAAAATATATCAGCACCTCCAACACTGAAGGTCCTCCACGACTCTTCTTCTCCTCTTTAGGCTTGGCTGCATCTGCAATTCCCTCCTCACCGTGACCGCAGCGACTACAACTATGCAAGTTGTCATCCTGTGTCCTTTTCAGAGAGAGAGAGAGCAGGGGAGAGAGACATAGAGCGAGACATGGAGAGAGAGAGCCTCGCCACCTCAGAGCGAACCGGTGTCATGCCAGTGGTCAGAATGAAAAACACAACTTCCGGTTCTGAGTGTCAAAATAAAACCTGTCATTTGCGAAATTGATTGCAACGATCGCGTTGCCTAACAGTGCCGCTTTTATTTTCAAGGCAAACGCAACTTAGGTCCGGTATTTTCCGGCTATAATTTGGTAGCTTAACGCAGTAAAGTGAGCTACACCTGTTCGCTGATTCTCACCGTTACACGCAGGTGCAAAAGCTTCTTTTCATAAATTACAAATTTGAAATATACTTTTTAGAATTAACATGTACATATTGTCACGACCACACGTGATATCAGATAAGATGAAACTTTAATAATCCTCTTGGGGAAATTGGGTCGTCGCAGCAGCAGAGAGTAGGATAGCGATATAAGGAGAGAGAGAGTAGCCAAGGTGGGCTGAAGAAAAACACTTAAACAACTGAACACATCGAGAATAATACAGCAAATGCATATAATACACATATACAAAAACAGCCCGTAGGCTACTACCAATGTAACAATTTTTTGTAGTTACTATTGTTATTGTTACTGTTGTACCGTCGACATATTGTTGCTGACATAATGGAAAACTGGCAATATGGTGAAATACCCTGAAATGTCCAGCTGTAATAACTCACAATTTCACAAAAACGTGAAAAAACAGATCTAAATTTAGTAGGCTATAGTCCCACTGAACATTCGTGGTCTTGCAGCAGCAACTAGCTAAAAAAAACATTTTAAAACATTGTAAAAGTCCAAATATCATCCATAATCCACGACAGGGCTGTGGGTTGTGACTAAAAAGTCCTACCATGTGATGTATTTCCAATAGGAGGCTATACATTCAAAATGGGAGATTTTTCCTCAGATGTTGATATGAAAATTAAGTCAAAATTCTCTCTGAAAGGGAAAGGAGGAGGGGAAATTCATTGCCAAGGTGTGAATATGAGGTTAAATTTTCACATACAGCATTTACTAACTAGTTTTTCTTAAGTAGACACTGCTCAAAAAAACAACATACATGGAAAATAATCTCAAATCCTGTTAAATCTGACAAAGTTTGATAGCACACACATTCAGAGGAGTGAAGTGTCTCAACCCTGACTGACCTGACCTGAATCTGCCTCTTAATGAGATGAAGGGCAAAAAAAGGGTTTCAGAGGATATTCTAGGCAGGCATACTTATGTGTGCAACTTGCCAGTTTCAAATGCCCTGGCTCAAGCTGCCTCAACAATAAGCCTATTTCCAAAACCACACAAGTAAAGCCCCATCCCCCCCCCCCCCCCCCCTTCAGTCTCCCCTGGAAAATCTTAAGCTCATGTTCTATCATGTGTGAAGAGGTGTGGGTTTGAAAGCAGAGAAACAGACTCGACTCAGCTTGACATGAATTCCCAAGGTGAGCTTACCCATGATGTAAAAATATGGACTGACCTGCGCTCCCAGAGGTGGACAGACCCCTTTATTTCATTTTCTTTGCTTGCCCAGTTGCCTCAGCAACAAAGGTGAGGCTAATGCGGAGGGACTGTTCAATTATGAGAGGTGAACGAGGGTTATTCCTCTGATTAAATCCAAGGAAGCAGGGTCCGATCCTTATGGGGGTGAGATTTTGCTGTGTTGCTGCGAATTGCATGTGGGCCTCCAGCTGAAATCTACTGCATTCAGAGAAGGGGAAAGCTGTCAAGACACCTCTGTTTTTCTTTTGGTGCAAAATAATTTGAGCAGGGCTGAGGCTAATACTGGATTCTGGACTCTTAATCTAAATAAAAAAAAAAAAAACTCCAGTCAAATGATGAGCAAACCTGACACCTGGAGGCGAAACATGTTGCTCATTCCATTATATTAAGAATTGCTCTAAAGAAACATTTAAGATATACTGTAAAAAAATATGGCAACTTTCATTATTGTATGGATAATAATTCCTCCTATAGCCAGTTCCTGTGAAAAGCAGGTAAAGGGATCTACAATGGAGAGTGTAGTCAGTTGATTTTGGTAGACTTTTCAAGCAAATTTAATGCATAGCAGATCCACTGAAAGGTCAGTAATGATGAAATATTTGCATCTCAAAAGAACATATTGTTACCATGGTCTATGGTACACAAGCATTAATAGGAGATGTGAAACCAAAATAAACTATGATTGGGCAGTCAACATTATTACATATTGCTATTCATGAAAATCAAGGCTGGTATTCACTAAGGGAGTGCTGATTTGCACTCCAATTTCACTTTTCATGTTAAGATGATTGGCAAAAGGCTGTAATAGGGAGGCGTTTTTTTCCAAAGTAGGGTAATATTGCGGATGTGTTGCTGGTGATGGAAAACAGATTGGATTGCTCCTTTTAATATTGTGCTTGAAAAGGTAATTGGACTGTGCATTGGAGATGTAACATGTTGATTCTCAATGCAAACTGCTTTTAAATAGCAACTGGGCCGACAGCTTACTTGCCACAAGTAGTGTGTCACCTATGCTTGTGGGCATTAGAAGAACCCAAGCCTAGATATTCCCTAATTGAACAGTAACTACCATTTATTTGGACTAATAAATAATCTGTCATAACCCTAACCAAAGAACAACTTAAGTGTTGCTGTAACTTTGATAAAATGCCTAAATAAAGCATGGTAAAGTGTGTGAGGACAACACAGTGAGACTCTATTGTCTTTATGATCAGATTATCTCAGATTATACACTATAGGGTACATGCTTGTAGAAATCTGCATAAACCTGCATAAAAATATCTCTGGTGTTAGCCTATTGCAATTTTGTGGCACTGCGGTCATCATCACTGCCCTAGATACTGTAGAGCTGCTGTAAACACTGAAGTCCTGCCCTCCTACTGAGAGGCTTTCTACTGTAAATGCTGTAGACTCCAATCTACTCTGCACTGTACTTTAAAATAATCCTTGATTGCTTTGATTTTAGTCTTAATTTTAATTTAGTTAAATATTATAGCCTTAATTGAGACCTGAACTATCACCCACTGTCTAAGGAACTGCTAGGGGCTTAAAACCACTTGACACCAACTTCTAAAGGTGTTAAGCCTGTAAAACAAATGAAGAGAAATACTCACATGCAAATAACAGTTAATCTCAGTTAACAGTAACCTCTAATGCATGATTGTGCTGATATGGTTCCTCTGACAACTATGCAGCACAGTTTGTTTTTTGTGTTTGCTTTTCACCAGTGAAGTGGTAGAATATGGTCTGATTATTGAATGGCAGTTTCACTTTTACATCTTTTGTTTTAATAACAAAAGGCCACTGTAGATTATTAGAATTTACATTTAGCAAATTTCCTTTGTTGTTACCTGTGTGTGATATAGTGTATCTGTGTAAGACTATCACACATTCAGTGTAGACAAAAGCAAACCTATCAGGTATACAATGGGGTACAATTAAATATTTATTTACAGCATTTTACACATTAGTTGTGTGTAATTTCTTTCAAGGGAAATGTCACATAATGCTGGGAATATTTTTGCACATATAATAATTACTCTATATTAAACTCTAATACTCTACATCTTAAAGGTATACTACCTGTTGATGCAGTCACTGAACTTAAGTAAAACACTGTCTCCTCTGTGAATGCAATCTGGTAAAGTAGAAATAACATTAAAATGAACAGACAAACAATAATAATAAAACTGCATCTCATATATACTGTATATTATTCGGTTCCCGACTTTGCCACCATTAAGGGTCAGTGCCAGATTTAAAAACTTTTTCACTTTTCACAAATCATCATTAGGTGATAAGATACTCACAGAGTGCAGCAAATGACTTTAGTTCCATTTATGAGATTGGAGAATAAACTGGATAACATCAATGCCTCTCTAAGCAGGCCTCAATAGACTGTTTCTCAAAGAGGAGGGATTAGAAAGTCATTTCAACAGGACCATGCTTGGATTTTCACCAATAGCCATCTATTGCCATCTCCTGGCCACATTGGTGAACAACATATTTCCTCCAAGTCTTGCACACATCCATGCAGTTACTGCAATCCACAGGATTAAAGTTACACAGTGACCTGTCTATTCAAAGACAGGTAATTGATTGATAGGTCATCAATCCTTCACCTTGCTCAGGATACAGCGAACCTGGATGTTGGTGTCACAGCACTATAATTCATTTTGGGCTGAAAACAGGTCCAAACAGGTCAAGATAATACATAAAGATATTGGAATTTGTCTTCCTGAATACACACATTTCTATATTTTAGTGGTCTGTAGGCACCACAGATATAAAAACATCTACCTTTCAGGCTTCAGTTTACATGTCAATTGCACTTTCGTATCAGTTTCAGGAATCAAACCAGCACCCACTGCACCTCCAACCTGCTGCTCAAACAAACACACAAAACCAGTTTCACTGAGTGGCAAATGATGGTGAGTGCCCCATTTATTGTTTTTTCAAAACATGTAAACATACAAGACTGTGACCTCAAAACAATTACATACAAGACATGGTGTCAACCAATAAAATAATATAAAATATCATATTCATATATACCCAAACAAATGAATGCTGCAAGTTCGCAAAAGCTGGAATGCTCAAGAACATCAATACTCTTAAATATATATTATATAGATATATAAGGTAGATTTCATATACATAGACATATTCAATATGGATTCATTCAATGGTTTCATTATCCATTGTAACTCTTCACCCACACAGTCCTTTCCTGGCACATTGCACATAACCTCTGGAATCATATTCATAAAGAATCCAGTTTGAATACTGGTCTAGGACGAGTTTACCTCTGCAGCTTATAGTCATACAACCTAACTAGAGGTCCTAGATCAGTACTCTTAGGCCTTGTTTATACCTGTGCGCAAGCAGATTATCACAACCGCTGGAATACTCTTTCGTCTTTGTGTTATCTGCAAGACTGGCACAACTGGAATATTTGGGAGGTGCTGCTAACCCATAAGCAGAGCCTTTGTGGTGTCTACCTACTGATACCCACAACCCCATGGGTGCAAACGCAAGGCATAAATTAGGCATTGTTCTTAGATGCTTTGTGAATACAGATCCAGACCTCAACAGTCAAAGTAAAGGCAGTTTCAGAACAAATACACGCTATGGTCCCCTTGCTGCCTCAGTTGCTACATCCTACTGAGGTAGACAGATGCATACTGCAGTAGTCACCTTGCCAACCCTACGCTCCCTGATGAGGCAATATTCGTCTACACAAGACGAGCAGCACAACCTTTGTAGTGCATATATTAGCTGAAAATAATGAGTACATATTTCTTGGATGTCACATCTCTGTAATACATTGAAATACTTAAGCCAGTGTTCCCATATTTGCATACAATGCATTTGCTGCATTGAATGTCTTTATTCGTTTTGCCTTGATTAGGGTCTAGTGGCAGGGTAACAAAATTGGGTCAAGAGGGATGAAAAAGGCTGCAAAAATGATTTGACAGATTCTTGCACACATCCATGCTATGTAACAGACAGAACTGGTGACCCTTCATGTGCCCCTGCTGGCTGTAACACTTGTTAACTATCTTATCAAGGCAAGTCCAAAACACTGAGCGGTAGTTACAATGTCTCTTTGTTGTTGTACTTTAAGGAATAGCCCACGGCAATTTCTAGGCACTCCACCAGGGAGCCTGCTGAGAGGAAGTCCAGCTCCACCTCGATGAACTTAATGTAAATGGCCAAATGTTGAGACGAACCTTCGCCTCCTTCCCCGTCCTGCCCTCTGGTGCCACTGCGACAGTTCTCCTGCAGGAAACGCGTGACAGCGGAGGGTTCCCTGTGGACATAGTGCTTCGCGGAACCCTGAAAGTGCTGGAACAGGCACTGCTGTAGGGTCCTATCCTCAGCTATGCCTAGGTAGCAGTAAGTGACTTTAGCCCCAGTCCTGTCACCCTTCCCTGCTGCTTCTCCGTCGGCCTGGCTCCGGGTCACGCTCTCCAACTCCATCTCGCACTGAGGTAAGCTGTGGTCTTGACTATCGCCCGATGTCTGAGCGGTGTCGGTAGAGGGTGCCACCACCTCGTAGCCAACAGCGTAGAGTCCGTATGCCTTGGGGATGTCCCCAGGCAGGAGGTAGTGGGACGTGCCTTTGCTGCAGCCCGTCACCCTGGACTGGGTTACGGGGATCCAGTCCACCTCCATGTGCAGCTCCAGGCAGCGCGCCTCGCTGATGGTGATGTCCAGGAACTTGTAGTAGACATTCTTCCAGTTCATCTTCTGAACTTTGGTCATGATGACGCGGCCCTCGGGCTTCTCGGGGTTGAAGTACTCTCGGAGCCGCTTGCCCAGTGGCACCTGGGAGCTGATCTCGGCATAGTGGTAACGCACGTCCTCGCGCCAGCGCGTGTTGTAGCCCACGCCGAAGATGGCCAGTTTGTTGGAGAGGTGCAGCCGCGAGAACTCCGTCCACGTCTGGAAGTGCTCCCATTTCAGCTGCACCGACTCCAGGATGCGCATCACATTCTGCATCGCATCCTTTTTTCTGTGAGAAAACAAAGATACATTAATGATTTTAACAGCAATAATGCATCTTTCTAAAGTTACAAAGTACTTTACAAATGTAATGCCAGTGCATAAGGTCTTTCTCAGTATGTGTTCTTGGCATGACACATTTGACGTAATATCTAATGGCCGAAGTACAGTTCCAAAACAAAAAAACACAGAGGACGGAGGATGGATAAAGATCCTTGAACTTTACTTGCCAACCACAAAATATCGAGGACGCAGTAGATGCTGACTTGGCTGACAAGAATGAATGGGAAGCCTCAAGATTAATTAGGAGAATGATGCATCACACCCTAAAGCTGGCACAAATAAATAGCATTATAGTGTATGGTACAGAGCCAGTTGAATCAGCTGGGGGAAGGAACACCCGTGCGTCTTAATTGATTGCACGACCTTAAGCTCACAGCCTGTCTCAACCCGTAAAGATGCATTCTCTGTGCATTCTCACATTCATGAGAAGTTTGTTCTCCCCAAGACAATTTCAGAAAAACAATCTCCACAAGGACAAAAGAATCGACTTAGACAATCACCAAATCTGTTTCAATTGGCACATGCTCACTCAGATTAAGAACTTAATTGGGGAAAGACGACTGTAATAAGATGTCCTATTCAGAGTATTGTCAAATTGTTAGTATTATTGAACAATACTGGAATACTGGCACACATGTTAACCAAATCGAAATTGTGGTCAAGATTATTGTCTACAAACGACTCTGGTTATCAAAAATGAAAACAAATGATAGTGTTGGCCTTTTAGCAATAACTTATGATTAGACAAAGTCACAACTTACAGCACAAAGCCTAACATGTTCAATTAAGAAAGACACAGTGAAGATAGCCTTTGTCCAAGTTGACTTACTGGGTTTGTTCTGACAGCTCTGCTTGAATCTGTAGAATTCTATTTTTAGGCACCTGGATTTCTTCTGGAGGAAAAAAAAAAAAGAGCACAAACACAAGAGTTCAAACCAACTGTTCAACTGTGTCAATTAACGCGATGTGCTCTCCGCTCGCCAACACAAACGCTCACTCACCAGCCTCCATGTCTCCCTCCTGGAAGGCCGAGGCCAGCACCTGGTTGCACCAGTCCTCCTGGGAGAAGTCTTCCAGGGTGCTGCTGTCAGACTCCATCTCCTGATACAGCCCGCTGCTGTTGATCAGCACCGGCGCGCAGCTCTGGGAGTCCCAGCCTCCCTGGCCGAACACCTTCTCCAGCTGCTCTATGGAGTAGCTGCTCTTCCTCTTGCCGATGCCGTGCTCCTTCACGCGGCTGTAGCAGCGCCGCAGCGTCTGGACGAGATGGGGGGACATGTCAGCTACTTGTACAGGCTGGTGATATGGAAACATGTTGCTGCTTAGCTTTAGTTCAAGCAATTTTCGACCTGGTTAGGGGAATGAAATACTAAACATGAGACCTTTCGTAGTTTTTCACTGCAATATGCAACATTATGATTGCTGTGCACAGTTTATGCTTTGAAGTTGAATTTAAAATGTGTGCACATTGCTGAAAAAAAAACAGAAGGACTGCAGTATACAAATAGTATTAGATTCAAATTCTGAGGTGATAACCTGGAGAACTGCAGGAGATATTGCTGATTTTGTTATTTCTCATTTTTGGCAACCCGCTTGAACTCATAATTGATATTCAAAGTCCATGCTAAATATGCTGATGGGCTTGGGGAGTGAAAACACAAAAATATCTTGGGTTTGTTGACATCTAATGCATAAGTATTAACTTTATGGAGTTGTAACATAAGGCATAGTAAACTGGACTTTTTGGAACCAGGTGAGGTAATATTAGGATTACCTGCTCTGTCCATAAAATGACTGTTCAGGTGAGTATGAAACCCTTAGTCCATTGTTGATTTCACCTGATAGAACCACTTTGATTATGAAGGGAGATGTAGATGAAGGGGTCAAGATGGGTTAAAGGAGGATTTTTAGGGCTTGAGAGGAGTGATAAGGTGGTAAATAAAAAAGTACATAAACTACAACCTCCATTCTGTATTGGGTGATCATCATAAGGAAAAGAACAAAAATAGTAACAAAAATCAATGAATTTATGCTTTTCCCCCCTACCTACCACATATCTTACACTACTTGGACACTATCTAACATGATGTGTACCATAAATAAACATTATATGTCATAGTATAAAGGTGGGTAAGCTATGCGACAAGTGGAAGTAGTGGGTCACCAGTGTGGGTGGGTTTGCCCTCCACTGTATCCCTGCTTGAGACAGCTGAGACATGCAAAGGGGAGTGTAACAAGGAAAGTATTAGGAAAGTAGTCCTAATATCTTGCAGAATTACTGTACAATTGTCAATGTCAGCAGACCGGAGCCTGGGACTTGTAGGAGACTTGGTCCTTGCATAGTGTGCAGGTAGCTAATAGTCTGCTTTAGCTGTAGGTCAGACAAATAGCCAGGCCTGTCATGTAACTAGAGAGATTTTTTTGTGTGATCCCACAACCCAGTAATCCGCACTGCAAGCGACAGCAGCTGCATGACAACTGCTATCTCCTCAAGCTTAGTCACAAAGCTACAGGTAGAGATGCTGATGATGGAGGAGGGAGCATATTCTGCCCCCCCATCTCGCCCTCATATTTACCTTCATCCTCTCCCTGCACTGGGACGGGGTCCTTTCGTAACCCAGCTCGGCCAAGGCTCGGGAGACCCGCTCGTACATGGCAGGACCGGGGGCCTTGCCGGAGAACACGGTACCCGCGACCTCCAACTGCTGCATCCTCGCCTCGGTCAGCCTCTCGTTGCCCCAGACGGCGATGAGGGCGTTTGTCTCGGACGGAGTCCACGACATCCCTCGGCAAGCCGTGAAGCTGTTGGAGGAGGATGAGGCCGCCGTCCGGCCCACCGTCCCCGAGCCCACGTTCAACGGCGAAAAGCGATTTGGCGTGGAGGGATTGGAGTGATATTGATTACTGTCACTCAAGTCCTCCGATTCCGGGGACGGCACCTCCGTTTTCGGTATCTTTAACGGCGTCGATATCTCGGGAGAATGCTCCGCGTTACTGGACGCCGCCATCTTGCCTCTGTTGCTAAGGGGAGGGGGAGGGGAGGTGACGTTCGGGACTTGCGCCAGACGGGATGACGTAAAATACGGCGTGGATCGTCGAAGATTTTGGATTGCAGGTGAGAAAAGCAAGCAAGCAAACCTCTTGATTGAGCTAGTTCCATCCTCTGTCCTATCCCAGTGGTTCCTAAAGCTGGACCCAGAGACCACCAGAAGGAGTTCCAGGGGGTCCCCACCAAAATGAGGAATAGTTTAATTTCACAATAATGTATTTAATTGGAAAATATGCCAGTATATAAGAATTACTATTCTAAACATAGGTATACTCTCTCGCCATGTACAGTGTAGTGTAGACCAGTGGTTCCCCACCCTGGTCCTTAGGACCCAGAGCCCTGCTAGTTTTCATCCTAGTCATCAAATAAGGGACTATCTTACACCTGCTTAATGTAATTAACTTCAATTAACAACCTGGTAGGATAGAGAACCAGGAGCACTTTCAAGGATCAGGATTGGGAACCACTGCATTATGGTGCTCAACATCCAACAAGTAGTATAGTCAAGAGGTTTTCACCTTGGTTAATTACAGTTAATTGCATTCACCTGGTATCCCAAGTGTAAATCAGTTTCTGATTAGACAGCTAGAGTGAAAACGAGCAGGGCTCTGGGTCTTGACAGTAATGTGATTCTATAATAAACTATGCTTACCTGCAAAACATGGGAATCTTTTCAAATGGTAGAACAAGTAGGTCAGGAGGGATATCTCTGTTATTGGGATGAAGCTGGACCTGCAGGAGGCGGTGGTGGAAAAGAGGAATGGCAGATAAACTCTCTCACCTGCTGTATGATGAGATGTGCACCTTGAGTGGCCGGTTCATGGTGAGCCTGACTATGTCATTATGTGCAACATGTCAATATGTCATTATGTGCCATGTGTCAACTGGGGCAACAAGCTGTCTCAACAAGGGCGATCAGGATAGATGTGAACTTGCATTAAAATGGCAATATATGTATTTTTTTTTTTACAGTTCAGTATCTATCTCCATCTAATAAGAGATAAATTAATCCATTTAAGTATAGCTGCATTTACATACAGCTGCATTTAAGCCCTGCTTGTCTAATTTTTGCTTTTATATTGAGAAAGCCATTATGAATTTGTTTAAACATGAAAAAATCATTAATGTAAAATTATGAAACAATGAATCCTTGAAACATAAAAGTACTTATGTATAGCTCAAAATGACATGTTCCCAATACACGTTTTTCCACTTTTTGCATATATTATTGATAAAGTCATTAAAAACATTTAATTATGCAATAAAAAATGCCAACTCCAGTTAAAGTGTTGATGACTCTGCATTGTAATGCAAAATATGTCAATGTATTTATGCTTTCTATCACATTAAGGTATCTGCAGGGATCCATTATAGTCCATCAATAAATCACTCAATCAAAAGAGACTTGACAGGAATGTTGAGAGTGTGTCTCTACTTTGTCATGCACACATCTCTGGATCTGTGCTGCTATTTTTGGATGTTCCTCTTTATTAGCTTACAGCAATGCATTAGAAAACAGACTCTTTAATTCTCCCTGCAGTATATTAACTTTTATGGCTGATAGAATGAATCCACTTTTAAGAGTCTGTGTGAAATTGCACCCATTGGGTTTAATTTTAGAAATCATTTAAATCCAGATCATCGCAAATGCACAATCACGTTTATTTATGAATCCCAATCAAGCCATAATTCAAACAAGACTTACAGTATGACAATATGACACTACGTTGAACTAATGGTAATGACATCTTGATTTGAGTGTTTTTACCCATGAATGCTGAGTCTGAATAGATTGATCTTGCACACATTTGTGAATTAGGCTCTTGACTAGGAATGTCAGTACAAAACAAAAAGAATGAATTGGTCTTTTTATCATAACAAGTAAGCAAAGCTATATTAGTCAATACAGACTTTCCCTATCTGTTCTGTAGGCTAGATGGAAATAAAACAGGTGAACATGGAGGCTGTTTATTTAATTAAGGTTATTAGGGCTTCTATAATAATCTGACAGTAACAACATCATCTGACAGTAACAACTGTAGACCTGTGCAGCTCCATTGCTTGCTCACATGGCCTAAATACACCTTTTGTAAAATGCTCAACTCATTGGATTACAGCCAATGTCCAGGATTTCAGCCAATGTCCAGTAGAGCAAAATAAATTGTCAGTAAAGTCATATGAACACCATATTCTGATGATCTTAATCAGAGTAAGGTCATAATCGGTATAAACATAACCCGGTTACCTAGATTTCTTCTCAACTTTTCTATTAATTGGGCCATGTGACCACCTTAGTCTGATTTCATTGATTTTTCATAATTCTTTTTTTAAAAAAAAGTGTGCATGTGAGTGCATAAACAAAATCAAAGAAAGACTACAAAAAAATAACATGTTCTGTAATTTTTCCTGAGAGGGGCTTGATCTCATTGACTCATGACATTGCTCTTTGAGTAAACTAATCCAACTATAAAATAAATCCATGTAAACCCAGGTGATTGGAGGGTGATTTTCAGCAATGTGTGGGATACGTATATGCAGATAATTGATATGTTTAAAAAAAGTCTGGGAGTGGGGATTGGATTGTTCTTGCATCAGAAAGTAGTGTGACAAACAAACCAAACTTACATTGTCACCACCCAGTATTATACTTAACAAAAATATAAATGCAACACTTTTGTTTTTTTCTCCCATTTTTCATGAGTTGCATGCATGCATATCTGTAGCCCTAGTCATGTGAGATCCATAGTTCAGTGCCTAATAATAAATGTCTTCTTTCAAG
The DNA here is from genome assembly GCF_046629955.1 of Centroberyx affinis. NCBI lineage: Eukaryota > Metazoa > Chordata > Actinopteri > Beryciformes > Berycidae > Centroberyx > Centroberyx affinis. The sequence goes on from NW_027279797.1 coordinate 63,836, forward strand.
ATAAAACTGCACATTTTAGAGTGTCCTTTTATTGTGACCAACCCAAGGCACACCTGTGCAATAATCATGCTGTTTAATCAGCATCTTGATATGCCACACCTGTCAGGTGGATGGATTATCTTGGCAAAGGAGAAGTGCTCACTAACACGGATTTAAACAAATTTGTGAACAAAATTTGAGAGAAATAAGCCTTTTGTGTGCATCGAAAAAGTCTTAGATCTTTTATTTCAAAAATGGGAGCAAAAACAAAAGTGTTGCGTTTATATTTTTGTTCAGTATAAAAGGGAATTTATATCAAAACATGCATGACAACATGAGGTATTTTTTTCAGGCTGACATAAACTGCACTGCCTCAAAGTTAGAATCCTGCTTGGTCTTGTTTTTAACCTCAAACTTAATTTTCATTTAAATTATTTAAATTGGTACAACCAGCCCTTAGAGTGATAATTCCCTTTGAAATAACTGAAATGCAAATGAACAATGAAAAGACATGTGACATACGTATTTCACTCACTACATAACAAGACTGATTGGTGGTTGAGGCTGTTGATTTGTTATGCATGTAGTTTTGGAGCTGATGAATCATATATAGGCCTGTGTAAATAAAATTTGTCTGTGAAATCTATTACAGTAATTCAATTTTATTCAGACTTTTTACTATGTTTAAAGGTTGCAAGATGAAATAAAGACATTAGAAATCAAATGATTCACATATTATGCAAGTCACTATCCTGGAGACAGCATTTATTGTATGAGTATGAATTCAGATTTCCTAATGTGATTCAATTTTTCATATAAAGACCATAAAGTGCTGAATGATGTGCATGCTGTCGGTATGTTTTAAAGATTTATGGAGAGACACTGATTGGAATTTTTCAACCACAACTGAGAAAAGTACAGATTTACCCATAGGAAATATTTACTGCTATAATATGTATATTGTATTTATTTTTAATAATAATTATCTGCTTAGTTATACTAATCTACCTAGTAGTATAATAGTATGTTGGTTTTAATACACAGATTGTGTAGTCTCATGTCTTTGCATGTATGTTATTGCATGATCGGCTGTGTGATTAATTGCCCTTCAAGGACAATAAAACCAAGAAAGACAAATGGTCACTGAATGCAACCTTCTCATTGTAAACAGCCGTTTAATGCCCTCTTCACACCGCTTTGCCCCACTACTTCAGTTTATCTGAGGTAAGAAAAAAAAAAAAAAAGCCTGAGGAAAAAAAAAAAGCCCAAAAAATGGTCAGTATTAAGATTAGGGTTATCACACATTTGATGTTTCTCTCCCAAATCAATAAAGCTATTCAACAATTAGTAGATCTGAATTAGTTAAACTAAATCACAACACTTAAAATGAATTAAATCAGAGGCAAAATTATAAACACAGGTCTAAGGTAGGTTCTGTAAAGTAACTTAAGTAATTTCAGCTCAAGCCAAGGATGATACCAGTCACCACTGGAGTCTAGATATCCATTACTGTTGTTCCCCTTTACTGCATCAAAGGGGCAAAGTCCAAAAGGAGGCTGTCAGCACTGGGGGATGAAAGAGACATTTTATTGGATGGTCAGTATATAATTGGTCACTTGATGGCCCGATTGATGGATTGTGTCATTGTTCAGTTCATCTTTTCTGTGGCGGTGTTTGATTGGCTTCCTTCAGGGACTACAAGTCAATCCAGCCCGCTCTGCCATCTGTCCAGTATTAGGCCTTCAGTGTGTCTGTGGTCAGTGGGGTCCTGACCTGGCCAGAGGGACAGTAAGATCCTGTTTTTGACGAGGTCCATACACTGGCTGTCCAATAAAGGTCAAGGACAGGAAAGGCTTGGGCGGTCTAACCTTTAAATACTGTGGTTGTCAATGAGTTGTCAAGAGCTGCTGTCAGAAAGAGGGGAAATATGCCAGAAATGCTTTGTAACGTTTTACAGTGACAGACTACATCGACTTTTTGGGAGTTTGGCTCATACAGTATGTTAGGTAATTGTAGGCGATTCACATTATCCTAAGTATGACGCTTTACCTTTTAATAATCCAAAATTGGTATTAGTATTATTTTATTCTATGGCCTGTAGATTCGTCTGAAAACAAAATAGCAATCTTCATCATTAGTAAGGTCCATTACAAACTTTTCTTTAGCTGGCTTATGTCACTCACTTTCTGCGTAAACCAAACAAGTAAGAAGAGATCTTCTGCCATTGAAAGTGCCTTCTTTTTGTCAAATTTTATGTCTATTTTGCCAATCCCCTAAACAAGACTGGCAGGTTTAGATGCATTTAATTAAAATTACCATCCAGCCTTCAGAGCTGCTACAAGTTCTAATTTTCTCACTTTTAGGATAATGCTAGTTGCCTATGATTGCGTGCGTACCAGACAGAACTATCTACAGTACCAGAGACACCGAGATGATTTTGGTATCAATTCTCTCGTCACATATTGGGTAAAGTGATCAACAGGACAAACTCTCAAAAAGTCGATGTAGTCCTTTAATGTGTGTATTAATTGAATAATTTTGTTCCACCTTTGCAACCACATGTCCACAGCCTCGTCTCGGATCTGGAGTCTGCATTAAAAAAGCTTTAATGCATTTCATACCAAAGCTTAGTGCACAGTGACGTGTTTTAGATTGCTCTCAGGACTGCAATTACTTAGTGCTTACTAGCTGAAATCTCATTGAGTCATGTTTAAGATGTTAGAAAAGTGTTCTTCCTCTGGATTTTCCACTGGCACATTCATAAGCATTAAGGTCAAGTCTTTTATGGCCTCATTTGTGTTTTAATATTCCTGAAAGCACATCTGAACAAAATAGTGAGGATCTGTGTTAATCTACGTACCATCAAGAGACAGACATTATATTCTGTGCACATGTACAGACATAACTTAAAGTTAATGAGATGGGCCTTTATTTGCACATGTTCAGGACATGGGCTTCACCTTTCAGTGCCTGAGGCATTTCTGACGCCTCATGAATTCAAGGTTTGAGGATAGCTTTCTTTGTAATTAGAGAATGGTTGTGATCATAAGCTGGGGCTTATCATTATTGCTTTTTCAAACTGTAATAGATTACTAAAAGATGTGCGTATTTTCTCTTAGTAAAGTATGTAAGCTATTATACAGGGGTTGTCCTGGTTAATTTAATAGGGAATCGGTGTTTTTGATTACATGCTCAAGACTGCTTATTTGAAATTACCTATTCATTTCCCTCACCATTACATTCTCATTCACCTGAGAGCAGAAGGCTATGCTTGTCATATATTCAGTATTTATAATGGCTAATGGCTATCACAGATACATAGAGAAAAAATACCAACACTGATGAATACACACCTGAAAACGCACTACTTTTTTTTTTTTTCTTTAAATAAATTGGAATCTGGGCTCACATTAATGGAGGTCTAAAATCAACCTTAGTGTTGCCTGAAAGCTATAAGCTATAGAGTAATTTTCTCCTTCAGTTGGGTGATGGATTTATTTTTATGTCTTCATGCTCATCTTTGATTGGGCCTCATCTGTTACCCATGAGCCTCAGCACTGATGACAGTGCCAGGAATGCCCTCAAGTGTATTCATAAGCGTATCTGAGTGCCGTCCTACTTATGGCTCCAAACTCTCATTACTCTAGATGTGAAATGACACAATGATTATGAAGTTAAAGTGCAGACTGTCAACTTAAATTTAATGGTGTTTTCTCCCGTATCAGATGATCAGGTAAGCAACTGCAGGCCCGTTTTGTAAATGGCCCACTACATTTCAGGGTAGCAAAAGTAATCTGACAGATTCAAATTATATACATTTGATACAGCAGCCAGTTTTCATGTGTATTCAAGTCTTAATGTGGAATGCTTTCTAGAAGACTGCAGCTGTCCAGCATAACCATAACAGCTTCTACAGGAATGCAATATTTAGAAATGGCTAAACATCATCGCATTTCATATTCATTTTCAGGTGTTAGTCTCAGCGTTTTTGCATTTCAGTGTGTCTCCATTAAGATTCAGTCCAAGCTACACTTGGCTCTGAAGTCAGGCAGCATGAAATACATTGATGGCTAAATGATTAAAAGTTCAGAGTTATCAAACCAAGGTATGAATGACTTATGGAGTTGTCACTTATTGCCAATATCCTCATATATCCCCACAATATCCTCATAAGGATCAGAGGATAAATGAGAAAGGAGAAACAACTGTTAACATCATTCTTGTCAGTCTTATAATGGAGCAGGAGCATGCATGTAATACTGTACTGTGTATGTCCAATATGAGAATATTTCCACTTTTCCTACTGTTTAAACTATTGTATGTAACACACATTGAGCTGCTCCTCGCATGCAATGTGCTCTGGAAATGTGATTGCTTACTAGATTGTTTGATTGATTGTTTGTTAGTTTGATTGATTGAATGAATGATTGAGTGATTGATTGATTGATTGAACTTCACATACCCCAACGTCATCTGTAAGCTTTCTTTTGGCCTCGCCACCCAATGTGCTCCAATATCACCCCATTGAAAATGCATCTGACATTATAAAAAGTGCAAAAAGTTGTAAAAAAAAATAGAATACGATTAGGCAGTTTAAAATACCATAATTGCCGATCCATGTTCAGTCTTTTAGACTTTCTCCCCGCTGCTTTTCACGAAGTCTGTGGGAATGAGCCATCAGTATTACAGAAGGCTTTTCACATCCTCCATCAAATTCCGTGTCATCTCATTCCCATCAACTGAGTGCGCCGATCGGCTCATTACCACATAGCTGTGAAATGACCATTAGGTGGACTCCTTCACCGGTGCTGATTGCAGCAGTCGTGTCCGCTAAAGCACACCGGGCTGGAAGGGAGCACTCAGGAAACTCATCTCTCTGCCTCCCTTCCCTTTCAGCAGATGTGGAAAACACCTCTAGGTTTCAAAATGGACGGAGAAGTCTGAAAAAAGGAAGAAGTCAGTCAGTTAAAGTTGGTCAGAAGTCAGTTAGTCCAAGGTTTCACTCATCAGTACTGCCATTGCAGGGATTTTAACCTTTAGCACATATGTGAATCAGACATAGACACAATATAGAGGGAATGAATGTCTTTGTTGTCACTGTTTACAGGCTTATTGCTTTGTTACAACTTACTTAGCATCTCAGTGATAATACATTTGTTCTCCTTTTAGAAGGCTAGCATTGAGTCTCTTCTGTTGTATGGATAGTTAAACACACAAGTGACAATCACAGCAAACACCAAATGTATTCACCTCCACTCCGGGCATTTAGACAGGAGACTCACGCTGGATTCTCCCGCATGTCCTCAAACAAAAGAGCCCCCGCGAGTCCCCCGCTGACTCTCCCTCAAAACCCCTCATATCCCCACATCCACGCCACCCCAATCAGCATTTAGCTCTTTAACTTCCTCCAGCTGGGCCCAGCCTCGCCTCGCCTTCCCACCCCTCCACCTCCACCCCCGCCCTCCCCCCGGTGGATTCCCCTACCCTGAGCTAACCTCCCCCAAGCGACAAGGGGGCCCAGGTGCCATCCCCGAACGAGACGCCGGGGTAATTTGGCCCGCCACGCCCCAACACACACACACACACACACACTCCTTATACCAGGGGCAGGCGGGGGGACTTTGGACATTAAACACTGTCTCATTAGGTTTATTTGGACGAGACGGGCGACCTAATGAGAGGCGGTGTAATGACCAAAAACATCTGATCTCCACCCGCTCCAAACAAAACATCCAGGTAGGGCCCAGGGTCAGGGCCAAAGCCATGTCACGCCTGCCTGCCTCTGAAGGAAGGAGGGAGGTGGGGGATGGAGGCCAAGGAGTGAGGGAATCCAAGTTCAAGCACTTACAAAGAGGAGTGTGGATTGAGGATGCATGCCCCATGGATGGGTCAAGGGTTGCTCTTTGTCTTCTGGATACTTCAAAAGTCTCAAGAAGTCTCGTACATCAATCATTTTCTGCTTTGTGGTATTTTCTAGAGAGAAATTGGAAATTACAGCATTCCTTCCATGTACTTTTTAGGTGGGTATTATGTGAATTGGGTTTAAATTCTCATGTCTGATCTACATAATGTTATCCCCCTTGATCAAAAAGTACCAAACGCCCCAATTCTTCCAAAATCAAGCTTTTTCTGCAGATGCTACATAGTTTCTGAAGCAATTTTTCACAATGCAAGAAAGTGAGCAGTGTTTAAACCAGTGCAGCTGAAAGTTTTTATGCCACCCAAAAATGGTCACCAGCTGGGTGCCATTACCCAATTACATCTAAATATCACAGACAGCTTTTTGAATTAGGGATATTTCTCAGCTCATTAACATCTCATGAATGTTAAATCAAGATGCAAATAATTGGTTGGTGATGATTTAGTTTACTATGTCACCACAAATGAAAATCGTAAATTACATAGTGCTAATCTTTTGTTTTAGTGGTGTCATATCTATTGCAAAAAATATTGTAACCTATATAACTTTTGCAAGAGAACACTGATTTTTATCATGCTTGACATTTTATGGAGAATTAATACAAATGGTAAGACTGAAAGGACTTATCTGTAAAAAGAACTTTGGTTATGCTCTTTCACAAATCGGGTATCCGCGCACTCAGCAATTCCACTCATTTGAGACGGACCATGTTGGCTTTATGCAATTCCCCGGTTGTCAGGCGTCAGAGAAAGACAAAGGAAAACAGTTGACATAAATGAATGAAGGAGTCCTAATGGTCATCGTTGTCTCTTGATGCGCGGCCCCATGGTGAGGGGGGGGGGGGGCTGGCTGTCGTGATTCATGAGGTGTTGGAGGTTGGAGAGGAGGGCTTGATGAGGGATGAAGGCACCTCTTCGGTGTGGAGAGGGGTGCTGAGATCCACCACTCCCCCCCGCCCCCCCCAACTTCTTCCCCATCCCCATCCCGTCGGACCCCAGGTGCGGAGCAGCTGAACCACCGAAGGCCTCTTGACCCGGGGCCTGTCCGCAGCTCAATACACCATTAGCCTCTGCAGCTGACCTGACTAGTGTGGTCACCTCTCGCTGCTTACAGTCCACTGTGGAAGATAGGATAATTGGCCGCTACCAGGTCAGAGATGAGGGAAAGGTTTATCAGTGGAGTACAGTGTATCAATGCTTTATCTATTAGTGCTGAAAAGGGTTTTTTTGTGATTGTGATCTTGTCATAGCGTCCAATGCTAACTGGGTAACAGTTAGCATTGGACTTTTTTTTGAAGGTTTTTGCTGGACGATCCCACAAAATTTGGATTGAAGCTGTTTGCCCATAATGTTTTTTCTTGTCAGGGTGGAAAAGCCTCTGAAACAGCATTCAGACCACAGTGTGACACTAACACTCTCCACTGAAACCCAGGATGATAGTATTGTAATACATACAATCAAAATGTTGTATTCGAGTCAGTTCAGGTTAAGGCCTTCGCACTGACAACCAGTGTAGTATTGATCAATTACACAATAAATTTGTAATGAAACAAACTGCATCATATCCATCATATCAGAGGTAGACGACACTGACAGACTGCTATCTGATTTTTAATAAAAGGCCAGTTATATCAATAGTGTCAATAGTTTTCATATATAGATAGATATAATAACTCAAAAAATGACGTGAAAGATTCATTGCACAGATGAAACAAAAGCATTTAACCTTCCTTCCTTCCTTCGGCACTTCCCAAAACAGCCCGTCCGACTTGATCACAAAACTCCTGTCAGAGGAACCTGACAATAACCAAATCACAAACGAACCCCCGACCGCTCCCTTTAAGTATTTTGAAGTGAACTATAGTGCTGTGAAACATTTCAAAGCCATCAAAAGGTGTGTTTTATGTCTGTATGAAATGTCATCATCCCTCACAGTTGGTTCTCGGTGTGAAGGCGGAGGCAAAGCAGAGTGGGGAAATCGCCATCATGCATCCAATTCAGGAAAATCTCCACAGTGAAAAAGAAAAGAAGTTTCTTATAAATTCAAATCAAAAGTTGGCATTTCTTTCTGTTAGATGGGTTGAGGTGGGCTGTTGTTTAATGCTTTCAAAGTACAGACAAAGGACAATAAAGCTCTAGACTGATTATTTAAAATGCATAAAAGCAATATATTAACAGGCTTTGACAGCTCAGATACCAAGACTCCGCCACCCACCCCTGCAATTTTTAATAGGTCCAATCACAGAATATGTTTGCCATGGTCTTGAATGATGCTGACTAATGCCTTTGCTGAATATACTATAATTACATATAGGGGTATATAGGAAGGAGGCATGCAACCTAACCTAGACATTATATATTTTCAAATCACTTGAAATAAAAGCCCTAAGCCCTATATCATGTACCCTTAAAAGTGGTACCATAACACACAATTCTCAGACACAGCACCATGTAAAAGAAAAGTTCTCATGATATCCAGCAAATTCACACTCGATCCCTCCCTAATGTGATTGAAATGAGATGGATAAGCGTGTGCCAGTTTTGACCTTCATGTCTCTCCCTTGAAAATCCCCCCTCCTGCATAGTAATTCACTGTCAGCACTCCTCACATGTGTCATTTAAGTGCACCTGGCATGTAAAAATCAGACCACTCGCTGTCTTCTCACTTCTTGCAGCCTTGATTGATAACCACAATAAAGGCCTCTAGAAAACCAGTGTATAGTCCCAGCCTCCAATCTTATTGGTGCTTGCTGATGATCCCCATATGATTTTACTACCAGGAGGGAGAGGGATGAAGATGACTATCAACTTTCTTCACAGTACATTTGAATCCAGCACTGTGCGATCAGTTTTGCTGTTTCTACCCAAAGCTTGAGGTGTTTCGGGGTCTTTTGTGTCAGGCGGACTTTTGGTGTCATGACATTTTCCTGCAAGGTTAAAGGTCGTTGACCAAATGTCAGCGTTCACAGGAGTCCAGGCAGATGGCGAGCTACCATGTCAATAAGTCTAATCAACTGAGATATTAAAACTTAAGTTTTAGTTCTAAAAAAAGTTTGAAACTACGCATCTGTTTGATAAAGGCAGGGGAAACCTCCTGGGGTCAATCATCTTCAGTTTTTCAAATGAGAAATTTCCACTTCGTTTGTTTTGGAATTTTGAGTCTCCACAGACAAACAGAGAACAAATATAGCCCAAATGGCCCAACTTTGCCTCATTAGGAATTAATACTCAAGTGAGTTCAACTTTGATATGCCAGTTTTTATCATTATAATGGAAAACAAAGATCAAGCAAAAACTGTCTAAAAACATCTAATATTTTATCAAATCAATCAATTTAATAAAAATATTAAACAATACAAACAAATACAAAATGGATCAGCCATTGTCAGTCATTTTGTCCCCGTAAATGTAGTCATTTTGGCGGCAAATGATATTAGATGCAATGACTTTGCCAAACCTTAGGGAGCTTTAGTGAATTGATGCCCCTGAACAAATATGGCACCTATAATCCCTTTGTTAGACAAAAAGCCCATGACAGACAAGATTACTCTGAGGCAAAGAGTCACAGAACATCTCAGCACAACCTCACCGCTCCCCTGACAACTGCTGGGACAGCAGACAGCTCTAAGCACAAGATTTGAACGAAAATGGAGATGACCTATACACCGGAATAATGAAGCAGAAAAAGGTGTGCGAGTGTCAGTTCATATGAGTAGGTGCATGTGTATGCATCTGTGTGTGAGTGATGAGCGACGCGTGTGTCGGTGCGGCGTCCCTGCTGTGAGCCTAATTAAAAGGCATTGGGTGCAGAGGGGGCTGCTTTGGCACCCCACCGAGTCCCTTTATATCCCTCCTTCCCTCCCGCTCTATCCTCCGCCTTTGATTAGCATGGAGCAGTAATGCCCCCGCACTGCCCCCCCCCCCCCGCCCCCACTAATGCCCCCCCAAATGCAGCCGCACATGTGTCCCTTCTGCGGTTGGGGAAGGGAAAGGGAAAGGAGAGAGAGAGAGCACCTTTCTCTTTGGGGAGCAGGCTTTATAGGTGCTACCAGTCAGATGTGTAAACACTACAAATATATCCTGCTCAAGTACAACTACTGTTATTACTACTGAAATATTACTCAAGTAGATGTGAAATTACTGGTATGAAAATCATAGTTACTTAAAAAAAAAAAATGGTTCAAACTTGGTTCTTTAATTTGATGAAAAAAAGTAACAAAATAAATTGCATTAACAAAGTAAAGCATGAATCAACAGTAATTTACGGATGTGTTTGGCAGGTTATGTGCTGCGCTACGGAAAGCATGAATCTCTCATCCCACAACTTGATATTATCAAAATAAAATTCAGAAAATCATGTCATTATTTGACCTGTGATAACATAAAAACAAACAAAAAAAGTGAAATTTGAAACCTTCCCATTATTCAAAAAATCATACACCGATGTTTTGTTTGCTGTTAGCTAGGCTAACTAACTAGCTAGCGAGGCTAGCGAACTTGCTAGCAACAACCAGACAAATGCAAACCACTAATAGTGTAGCTGGAGATGGCTTTTTGGCTAATGTTAACTAAGCTACTATCATGGATACATTTGAGTAAATTCATTAACGTTACCTCCACATGCTGTCACAGGCTTGATGCAGATGCAATTACAATTGACACGTTTCTGATGTGATGCGGAGAGCCTACATGAGCCTGCAAGATTTGTACTCTTTATTAAGATTTAAATGTCGCTAAGTGCAATAATTAGTCTAAGTCAAAACATACTTGAGTAAAACTAAAATTAGTGACTTCAAAAAAATAAGTAATGAAAGTAATTGAAATTTGTTACTTGAATCCTTACTATCAGTTAGCAGTTTATACTGAATCTATCTGTTATATTAATTCACATCCATAGACAATATCTGGAACTGCTCAATTGAGACTCATTAAGAAACCAACTTTGTAAGTGGCAGGGCCTAGGGTGACCCATAGGAGCTCATTTTCTGCTCATACCTATTTCCACTACAATGAATTAGAACTCATTTGGACATAAAAGCTCACAAAGTCACACTTCAATTCATTATAAATGAACCAGATGAAAGTTTTGTCTCTTAGAGAAATCACAGATTACAACCTTTGTGCTCTAGCTTTGATTGAGTTGTGAATTCTGTTTAATGGCAGATCTTAACTATTAGATGGCAAGGTCTGGTATTCATCAAACTTAGAGGAGGAGAATCACGTGTCCGGTCTACATCCTTACAAAGACCCAAAACGAGAATTTAAATATTAATCAAACGATAGCATGTATACTTCTTTGAGGGTGTATACATGATACAAATATCTACTATATGAACTGAAACTTACATCATAGATTATAAGTATATTTAGCACAAAGCAGTGTTTTCTTATTTAATAGGGAAAGGTAAAGCCAACTCTCTTCTTAAGAATTCAGAATGGCCTTTTCTTTCTAATCTAATAATGCATAACCAGGCCTGTATTTCTACATTATATTGAGATATTTGATTTGTGACTTTTTGAGGATGTTGAGTCAGTCACATCCCGGGTGACATCTACAATATTAATAGTTTTTCAGAGTTGGAGGGAAGTCTGATAATGATAAAAAGAAAAGAAAAACTCATTATAAAGTTAAATATTTTTCATTTTCATTCCAGCATCCATTCCACTAACGGGAGCCAAAGGATGAAAAAAACATCATTGTGTTTTGTTCTACTCTGTGTAGAGGTAGCGCAACATCTCTGCACTCTGCTGTAGCGCGACTGTTTGAAGTCGCATCTCATAAACATCAGAAACACGCTGAATGTCAGCACTCAAAACAGAATATGGAAGTCCTTTCGACAACAACAGACTTCTACAATCCTTAAACCGCGTATGCCAGGCTGCTTAAACCCAGAAACCATGCCAGGCCCGCATGATGAAACAGCCCCAAAACAGAGCCCTCGAGGGGGGACCAGCTGCCAATAACATCCCCTCCCACTTCCACATGCACAAAAAACACACACACACACTATGGCCAATTTGTGTTTATCCCAGTGTGGAGTAGGAGACGTAATCCCCCCCCCTGCTATAATTGCATTTGGGAGGCGTTACTGTGTATCTGAGAGGCTTGATACACTCCTGAAACCACTTCAGCGTCGAAGGATGCATCTCAGGTCTCTCCAAGGTCAGCGCTTGACAACATATGCCTTTTCTATTCCTTAATCCCCCCCGTTCCCAAACAAGACGGGTAAAATACATTCATCAGGGCTGGTAATTAGTCGATTCCTGAGACGCACCTCTTGATGTGACATCGTTTTAACTGAGCAGCTGAGTCGGGGAGAAAATGGTAAAAATGTATGAATGTTGAGTGAAGGAGAGAGAAAGAAAAACAAGGTAAGAGAGTTCCAGAGTGAAATGGCCTCTTTTTCCTCTCTGACTTTTAATTAAAGTGGCTTTCACGGAGGTGTAGCGATGAGATTAGAAGAGATCAAGTTTGTCCTTGGCTGGAATTACCGGCTGTACTTTGATGGGCTCACCCTACTGTAACTTTGGTATAGGATATAGAATCTGGGTGACTTTGATAGGAATGTCTTCATTTTTGGAAGAACCAGTGTGTATTCTCTAAGTCACACCGTCACAGTTTATTCTAATGTGATCATTTGTTAGTAGTAGAATGATGACTTTACTGTTTAATGACATCTTTCGACTGGAGGACAAGAGTTCAGATCCCGATGTCGGCAGGCATCCTCCCTGCTGAAGTGTCCTTGAGCAAGACACTGAATCCCTACCAGCTCCAGTTGCGCTGTTCTGTAGCTGAGCCTGACCTTTGACCTCCCTGTGGATGAAGGAAGGCCAGAGAAAAGAGGATTTCTGAACGATAGGGATCAATAAAGTGTCACAATATTAAATTAAATATTTGTGTGTCTTTGAATTTTTACATTTCACAATCTCTGCTCATTATAAAATATATGGGCTACAAGTTCCAATTCATACAGCCTTCAGTGTGGTATGTGCAGCGAAATAAATGAAAAAGACCAAATTTGGGCTTCAAGCTTTTACCTTAGTAAAGCTTTTTTGTGCACGTCTTCCTTATCCAAATATTGGACAAACAGTACTTTCAGACTTTAGAAACCCTTCAGCTCCTTTCCATTAGAAGCATATCTGTCACCTCCCATTTCCCGGTGCTACATCACAACGTCCTCTTCATTAAGTCCTATGGAACTCGTAGCCCCTTTTGTTCCGGTGTGAGGGACCCCAGATGACGCCCGGGCCGGGTCGTCCATCACCCCCTGTCACATGTCCCCCGCACCCCCGGACCACCCCGCAGCCCACATCCCAGCATGCATATTCACAGGGACTGGTGGGCCCTATGGTGGGATAAAAGTGCCCCTTCTGAGGAAACCAAATTGCCCCACCCCATGTATCTCTTTTCTTAGCCAATATTAAAATGGGCTAATAAAGAGGGGCAAGATTCCCCCGTGGTAATGGCTCCCCAGAGACCCCCTGGCTAATTAAAGGGCTGCCCCTTCCAATGAACAGTAATCACTCATGGCTTGGAATACACAAATACATATATGTGCTTTGTATGGATGAGCAAATATGGGATGCTGGTATAGCTTGTATTGTTAAGAGAGATAATATAATTGTTAAGGTTAGAGAGACCTTTTCTTCCACCAGAACTGATTTCTTTTGTTGAGAGGAACTTTTTTAATTTGCCTGGGCGAACTGCACCGAATGTATAAAATATTAGGGAAACTTGCTCTTTTCATGAAGTGCTCTGATGAGGTGAATCCAGGTGAAAGCCATTATCTCGTATTGATTTCCCTTATTAAATCTGTACCAACCACAAAGGAGGAGATAAAGGTAAAGAGAAGTAGACGAGTTAGAGGAGGATTTTTAAACTTTGAGAAAACTGAAATGTGGATTGTGCAAAGGTGGCTGCAACTCAATATCAGGAATATTTTGTACATTCAGTGTTGTGATAGTGATTTTACGCAAGAACCCTAAAAGCAAGTCATATTGGCTAATCTTGAATTTATATTGGCTAATCTTGAATTTATATTGGCTAATCTTGAATTTATATCATCAAAACTATAGTGCGATTCACATCGCTTGGGTTATGGATTCAGTTTATAGTTTAGTTTCAGTATTCAGCTTTTAGTTTAGCAAATAGAGTGCCGAGTGTGTGTTTCATCCATTCATTTTCCCATAGGGTTCAATAGAAAGATCAGTTGGGAGAAAGAACTGCCCTAGTTGCTCATAATAGTTAGACGCTAAAACATCAGTGTTGCTGTCTAAATACCTATGGAGCACACTGCAGATTAATGGGCTCATATGCTCATATACCAGTGGGCCTGAGTGGACTGAGCTCAGGTCTGCCTTAAGATTCTGTTCAAATGCCAAGACCACTCAAATCCTAGTAGTGTCAGGAAAAAATACAAACAACCCATTTGTCTTTTCTCTGGGAAACAAAAGCAATTGAGCAATTTAACATGTGGGTTTCACCGATGAGTCATTCCACATCAATATGGGATTTTTGTCTGTTTGGAAAAGACCTGCTGTGATTGGATGAATCAAAAAGGCTTCTCTGGTAAGTGGTGTTTGTGTTGTTGCTGTTATAGCGTTGCTATTTTCATGCTGAAAAAGAATGAACAGTGAAATAAAAGGGACAAAAATGATATATAGCTCTTAATGGCATTTGATAGAACTTGTTTGGGGCCAGACAAAGAAACCACTCGACTAGTACATACTGTACCATACAATGCATTCAGATAATATACCATAGCAGTTCTCTGGTAGATTGGACAGGTGTGCTCCTTGTGATTTTAGACAAATTGAAACAAACTGAAGGTCAGACACGACACTAAAATTCAATCAAAATGCCTTAACACTGCATTTTTTTCTTGGCCTTGCCCAGCATTTATGTTATAGTACATGTACTATGCGTATGCCCGTCCTAATTTTGTGATGAAACAAGAATTTATGTGACATTTCCACAGAATAAAAATATGCGCTGCACCTGTGTTGAGGCCCTGCTGTACAGTGCTACCAATATCCGCAATACACATCTACCAGTACACCGGGAGGAGGTCACCATCACACTGTAGCTTGAGAGTTGATCGAGCATCAAATCTTAACAAGGCTCTCATAATGATCTCAATGAAATGCTCTGTGACTTAATTAGATTATGTGCTCCGCATTGTGCCGGAGAGAGTTGGCTTTGTGTGGAAGTGTGTGGGGGGTTGAGGGGTTGAGGGTGGGGTGTTTTTGGGGCAGAGTCACTAAAGAGGGGACATCCTCATCTCTTTGTGTTATAATAAGTGTATCAAATGCCTTCAGTCGTGTGTGTGTGTGTGTGTGTGTGTGTGTCTTGACCTTGAGGAGTAAAAAACTGAAGACCTTGTAATTGAAATTCCCTAAAGTGAGTGTTGGGGGTACAAATGTTCTGCTTTACCAGTTCCTTTAACTGGGCAATTCAACAGTATATATACAGTATATAAAGTATATGAGCTTCTTGTACAGCACCATGCTTTCATTAATAAAAAATGGCAGAACTTACAAGCGCAACACTGCTGAAACATAGTTTCTATGCCACTGGGTTAAGTAATGATTTCTAGGCTAGAAGCAGCTCTTTAAAGAAGCTCTTCTAAACCCACAGCTGTATTTCTAGACGGAACCCCTACTGTGATAACTGTGGATGTACACTGGTTAAAAAGAAATCACTGTGTTAGCTATCACTTTTTTAGTGGGTCATGATGACACATCCTACACCACACTTCCAAGAGATCACAGTATGTACAGTATACAGCATGTTTCAAAATATAAAAAAAAAAAATGGCCAAAAATGTATTTGTACATGTAGATGACATTCATCCAAAATATATTTTGAGATGCCAAAGTATATTTGAATATACTTGCAGATAAATGTTGCCATCAGCTCAGGAAGAAAAGTATTCCTAATGTCCAAAATATATTTCAAATGAATGCCATCGACATGTACGACATTTTTTGGCCATTTTTAAAATACTAGTGCAGTGCCCGTTCAAAACATGCCTGTTCGGAACGGGCTGATTGCTTGGCCTCCGCTATTGCTGCTTGCAGCTTTCTCGAGAACCGCTCATCCAAACAATTGACACTGCGCTTCCAGTCGCAGTTGCATCTCAATGCTCCAAGAGCTTTACTCTTTTAGTTCAGTTTTTGGTATGAACAATGCCATTGGAACTCAGGTGGCACCAAATAACCGCACCAAGACATCTGAAAAATGCAGGTCTTGGTTCTCTTCCAAGCAAACCAAAGAAAACAAACTGTAGGTGTGATCGCACCCTGAGACTGGAACTTGATATTGGCCAGAACTGGGTTATTCCAAACCAGTGAAGACAAGATCAAAGTGTTCAGCGGCGCAAACATCCAGTGACGACATCTAATAAAAGTGTGTCTGGTGGCACCTGAACACCTCCGGTCACTGTAAACCTACTGTCTCTGATCTCAGGAGCCTCCAAATGACTGCATCACCATTAGGACCGCTGTCATTTCCTGAGAGGCCAACAATTAGTCCTTGCCAGCGGGCCAGCCGAGCTAATGGCTTCAGTGTGAAAGATCTGAGGGGGTTGGTACCGGTGGCAGAGGAAGGCCAGTGGGTGGCTGGAAGAGAGCCACTCATCTCTCTGCCCTAATTGCCATGAAAACTCCATCTAGTTGGGTTTATGGAGAGGCAGGAGGCAGGGGACTGGTGCCCTTTGAGAGGTTTTGTTAAGCTGGCCCTGGTTTCTCTTGCTCCTGCCCCCCCTCCCCCCCCCCCCCCCGAGGGCCAGAAGAGGTGGGCTGCAAAATGGACACCAGATGGAGGAAGCATAACACAGAGGCAAAGCGAGGGGAGGAGGGGGTTGAGCATGGGGCATGGTGGGAGATTTGGCTGGCTCATGCAGCCTTGTTGTTCTGGGTTGTATGGGCATATGTCACAGTGTTATCTGAGATGATTGTGGAGGTGAAGTAGGGCTTTAAGTTTTCCACAGAGGAACTGAAGTTGCTGAAGGAGTTTTGAGGATGAAATTGCTATATAAAGCTGTAGACAAACTTCTTCTTGCCAGAAAAAAAGTCCTGGTTTCTGTTAGCGATCGCATCATATGAAGTTTTCTGTGAAAATAAAAGCAAAAACGAGCCATTCACTTTTGGCAAGCATGCTGCACCCGCTGTGTTATTCCAACCAATTTTCTGGGGCCTGACCGTTGATGGCGTAGTTAACCAAGCATGGTCTGTGCATTTGCATCACGGCGACAGTGGTGAAAATAAATGGATGGAGACTAAATTGAGAGGGAAAGGTTGACAATGGGTCCATCTTGTTGTGTTGTCTGTTAATCATTTCCCAAGCCCCTCTGGCTCCAATAAAGGGGAATAAAAGAGTATAAAAGAACAATTTGGGCTGCCCCAGCTGTGAATAGCCAACCCATCACGCCACACAATAGCCCAGTCACGGTTGCCGTAATTCAGCTTGTGATCTCAGACACGCCCTTCTCTCTCCACATCTTTGTTAAAGGCGTCCGTCAGGCAGATCATTTCCCTCTCCCCACCCCTCCTGCACAGCCAGATGGTTAAAATCCATAATTCAGCACCAAAAACAAAAATGACCCCTGGAACCCCACCTCCACATCCTTCTATGCTACGACATTACTCTCACCACGGCTCATTATTGGCCAATGGTAGCCCCCCTCTTGACTAATTAAGCTCAGCTTTGTCGGGCCAGTGTGCAATAGCTTAGCGGGCCGGGAGGAGGTCCCAGCACCTGGGGAGTCTACCTGTTACTGCGCCTGGCTCATCAGCCCTACAGAGAGGGGGAAAGCAGGAGGAGGTGGAGGGGGACCCAGCTGGCTGGCCTGCACTGGCAGTTAGGGATGGGGCGTGGCTGTAGCCGCTGGTGCGCGATGCAGTTGTTTTAGCAGCATCTGCGGGTATTTTAGGCAAGACGTACCTCAATGGGCATGCATGCATACATAGGGCTTCATTCTTAGTGTACACACATCTACTTGTTACCTTGTTTTACTTGCTAAAATGGTCTTCTTCCTTCTTGGTGCGCATAGGCTCAATGCACTAAACCCTAAGCTATGGCAAACTCCATGCATCTAATATCATTTGTCACAAAAACTTCCAAATCCACTTATATTGACTACATTTCTGGGGGAAAAGTGGAGCAATTAATGATGACTGACAAGATAAATGGTCAATGTGATAAATTATTAGACACACTGAATGCTCCCCTGATGTATTTTAGTTTTTAGTTTTTTTTTAAAGATATGGCTTCCAAATAGATTTTGGCTAATTTTGCTCTTGATCTTTGCTCTCCATTATAATTTGCCATTATAATAGAGAGCAAAGATACCCAATTGACACCCATGTTAGTGTGTTTGACTTTGTCTTTAAGTTTTGCTTGGATCTTCTTAACGTTCTTTATTAACCAATTTGTTTTCTTTTGCTCAATATCAGGCCATTTATCTAGCCTTTAAATTAAATTAAATTTTCATTTTCATGTAATTTCAGATTTGTCAGATAGCACAGGATGGAGAATGACAGCAAAGACGGCTAAATCTCTGCAGGTGTATCTTGGTTTTAAACCAGTTATTAAGCTGTGATTGGCGCTTGCCATTGATTTTTCCCCAGCCAGCGTCCACCTGGAATGGGTGGCCTCTTTGAAGTTTGCTGTCCGCCGCGCACAGCACAGCAGGAAAGCAATCAAGCTCAAAGTTCTCTCCTCCGTCAGATATCAAGGCTGCCAAATAACTCATCTTTTTTAGTTCCAATCAATATGACGCAGCCCTCTTCACTCTTGCACTGCAATATTTTCTCTCTCTAGCGCTGATTGGAATGAACTCCAGTGTTTCGAAGGTCCCCATGCACTGATTGTGAGAACGCGAACCAATCCAGCTGAATGGCGTGAGGTCTTTTTCCAGGCAAGTCACATCAAAGCCTCGCTGCAGACGGGTGCAAAGGGTCAGTCTTCGAGAAGTACTTGAAAATGTCAGTGCTTCGCCGTGGGACTGGAGGACCCTAACCCAAGGGAGGCAGACATGATCCAGGGCTTTGCAAGATTACCACCTTTGATTTGGGGAGGTGGGGCCCGGTTATAATTCTAATGCATATTTAAATGAGTACTTTGCATTTATCTGCATTCATCTGGAAACGCATTTTCATGAAAATAAGAATAGAACAAAATTGATATGAAAAGGTGTGTGGAGGGGAATTCATGAGATGCAAATGTGTGATGGGGATAAATGACAGGCCCATCTTTTCCTACTTAATATCCATGGGGTCGTGGCTAATTGTGCCTTTGTTGTGCAATTACCCAGAGTTTGCTTAGGGTTTAGCTAGTCGGGCTGTGGGGTGCAGCGAGCGCTTTGTTTAACTTCCTCCCCTCGTGGCGCCATGTGTAACTTAGGCCTCTGGAGATCAGCTAATCCCCTGACTAAAGCATATTGGCCCTGTCAGTCCCAGTTACCCTGTTTGCTATATGACTGTCGATGTGAAGAGATAGACATAGATGCCTCTTAAGGATTCCTTTTGCCCTTGAAGGGCACCGGTCTTCCAGGCTTCAGCTATGATAGCTGGCACTCCAGATGCTTTGAAGTTAGCTTTCAAGTTGAGTAAGCTAGGAGGCAACTGGAGGAAATGAGGAAACCAGCCGCCGGGTTTCCTGGGGAGCTAGCTTGTGAGGCGTGATTGGACACAGCGCCCCAGAGGGCGACAGCGGCCATTTTGCTCAGGGGGCTTGTCCCTCTGGCCCACACACTAAAAGTATAGGACGGAAGCACCAATTATGCCACTTTGGCATATGGGCAGTGGCGGGCGCCCAGCTCTAATGATGGGCCGTGCCAACTGCTCGTCGGTCCAGGGTCAGTGGCACATGTTGTTTGTTGCCAAAAAAGACCCCCAATTACTGCCACCTCCTTCCCCAGTGGCAGTTGTGGGTCTATCTGTGGGAGGGGGGGCAAGGACTGGGTAGTGGGGGTGGTACTGTACACCTGCAGCCTGGTTGGATCCCTGGATCTGGCTGCTTGCCTGCCTTGGCCCTACTCTATCCAGCTGGGAGAGCGGGGATGGGGATGGATCCGGCTGTCTTTGCCCCAGCCCAGAGGTTCCCAGGGGGGGCAAACTGCAGCAGCAGACCCCAGCAGGGCACACAAGCAGACCTGGCCACAGATGTTCCACCCCGGTTGCGTGTGGCGTCTCGTGGCACATCACTACCGTTCAGATGCCCGTCTGACTGCAGGTGCTGGCAGAGGTCCATCTTCTCGCTGTTCAGGAGAAGTCAGACGTTAACCACACCTCATCTCAGCTGACACTCATTCAGGGGAGTAGGCTTCAAACCCTGTCATTATGCTGACAGGCAAAGCAGCTGACGTGACAATGAGCTGCTGCTTGGGATGCACACATGCCATAGTTTTCTTTGGACATTACATGGAGATACATCTGTCTGTGTAGTGCACTCCTACCCCTCATTGCCTTTTCTTGACGAACAAAAGGTAAAGCTATCCAAGACGTCCTTGGCTAAGAGTGGAGACATGGATATCCACTGGCACAAAGAGAGGAACAGCGAGCCTGATGCATGGACATGTTCTTAATTTTTTAGAAAGAAAATGTTCTTGAGAAAAATGTTCCAAAAAACACTGCGAGATTCATGAAACATGCATGGAGCGTGGAGTTTGTTCTAATTCAAGTTTAATGAATGCGAAATGGTCATAGCTGGAGCATTTAATGACACGGCGCCTTCATTAAAGATGCAGTTTCAAAGATTTTAAGCATTGAGATATCCTTGGAATGTTAATGTCCCTGGGCGATCAATAAATGAAGCTCCACTGTGAAATCCTGACATGACAGAACTCTGCTTTCTCCCGCTACAGCGCTCTCAAAATTTAATATCCTAATTGGACACAAAAGAAAAATCAAAGAATTTTCATAAATTAGCTTCTCTGAACATTTTCTAATCAAATGTAAGCGAATGTATGGTTAGTATGAGGCACAGTAAAAGTCTATGCAAAGTTCAACGGTAGTCAGTGGTGGTGGTAGCCTAAAGGATAGAGCAGCAGGAACATGAGTGAATAATATGTCTCTCCTTCATCAACAACTACTGGTGAGGTGCCCTTGAGCAAGGCAGTCAACCTTGAAACTGCACCACTGGAGCTGTTCAGTAGCTAACAGAAGACTCTGATTGTACTGGGCAGCTCCAAGGCGTGAATATGCATAAATGTATGTATGCAAACCAAAGCAGTGCTGGGTAAGTGCATGCAGGCCCTGGACAAAGGAAGGTTTGAAAAAGTATGTAGGACTGCTTAGCTCTATCAGCAATGCAGACAAAACTCATCTCTATAAGCCACAGCGCTTCATTAAAATTGGTAAATGAAGTCGGGCAAAAAAAAAAAAAAGAAAATCAGGCTATTCTTCAATAGTCTTGTCTGCCAGCTTTTCAACATGCAAGCTTTTGTCAATAGCCTGATTTGGGCTGTGTGCTTCTCATTTAATTGAGTCAGACTAATTGTCAGAGGCACTGTGGGAAAGGAGTGGGTAATGAGAGTTCGATTGTGATGATGTTCTCAAGCCAGGGAGGTAGATGAGAAAACATTGTAAACACTTGGCTCTCAACCTCCTATCCACATATACTGTGTATGTGATGTTCAGTTTCCCTGTGTTAAATGATGAACAAACCTATTATTATGTTGTCAGTCCAGCTAATTGCAATTTCAATGTGTGAAAAACATTTTTTCCAGTTTTTCTAGATCCTGTTTCTTATGAGATCTAGCTTGATATTGAATGAAAAATATTCACTTACTTTTTCTGCTAGTTACCCCTTGATGATTAACATTTTTTGTCCCACACATAATGATAGGTGGCAAGTTTTTGTACCATATGATAACGTCCTTTATCTCTATCAGAGGTGCACATGTGATCAAATAACAGAATATAGACACAAGCATTGATTCTAGGTTTCAAGCTGAGATGGAAATATTTCAAATTTTATTTCAAGTTTTCATTGGTCAAGACCTGTATGGGAATGATAAAAGTGTGTGAAACTCGTAACAAGTTTCATAGCACCAAAGACATCTATCCACCGAAATGTTGACATTAATGAGACTATCTGCATCCATCTTTGCATTAACATCAGAATGAATGGCAAAACATTCAATGTGCCACCATCATCCCCCCGTTTGATGGATTTGCATGTAATTTGGTTTGCATGCTTCAAATAGAGGTTCCCATGTCACTGACAAGACTGCGAGGGAATTGATTTGCACAGTCATGGAGTGGAAACTATTATGTTCCCAAAACACCAGACAAAGCACAGACCAACAAAGGACAAAAAAAGAGACCAGCAATAAGTTGCAAACAACCAGTCTAAACAAAACAAAATGAGAAAATAAATCATAAAGTGCACTGGCGGTACAAGCTGTTCTAAACTATGGCCAAAGTGTTGCAAATTAATTTCTCAATAAACACAACATTATTAAAGATAAAAAAAAACTGTCATTTTTTTCAAGAGCTTGATCTGCAGATGATGCATTGCTACTACTACAACTACTATTTCTACTACCACTACTGCTACTGTTGCTACTACTATTACTATTAGTACCACTACTTTTACTACTACTACTACTACTACTACTACCACTACTACTAGTACTGCTGCTATTTCTACAATTACTACTACTAGTACCGCTACCACTATCATTATTTTAAATACATTTTTGAGATGGCTATTCTTTGCAGTGAAGATGAAGAACAAAAGGAAGGGGAGAAAGAGGACCAGACAAGTGTTTTCCTCACAGTTTGAACCCCTACTATAAGTGAAGTGTAATTAAAAAACACTTTTGATTGCATCGGCATGTCAAGTACACAACAATATGCATGTTCACATGCAAGCTGGTACAAACAACTTGAGACACCACTTGTGAGGAAACTTTGCCTGAAGAAGACGAAACGGCCATAAAGCCTGGACCGCAGTTCAAATGCACAGTGTTTACACAGCAGAAGTGACAATGTATTCACCAAGAACATGATCCTTATGATGGCAGATTACATGGCCAAGGAGACTCATTATTGAGAATTACGAGTGGCTGAGGAGAGAAACCAGGGAGCATGCAATCATTCCCTGCTAACTGCACATATCTTTGTAGTGGCACTTCACCACTGCCTCATTATGGCTAGTTTATGACAGAAATAAAAAAGGCAATTTGATGTTGACGATAATTGCAACATTACCAGCATATGCAAGTTATGATTTGTTGATTTCTAGGTTTTTTTTGCCTGATATACTATTATCAGGTGACAGCAGTGTTATGAATATTCATTGTTTCCCTGCAGCAAAAAGAGCCACAGCGGTGTTACACCTCAGATATTTTCTTTGTTCACTTTGTGTAAGCCCATTATGGCTGTGTGTTATTTGCTGGCTCATTGTTTAGACTATATAGTTTCATTCCACAAACAAAAGTCTGTATTTCCGACAAATATAGCATTGGCAGCTTGCAGAAGTCAGTAGTGTCTGATTCAGTCCCTGGTCCCCACTGTGCCTCATATACTGCTGCAGTGACCCACATGTAAAAACTGGAAACAAAGGGAGAAACATTGTATCCGTCCATATCTAGCTGTGTCTGGCCTGTTCTACACACACACACCCTTCCCACACCATCTAGCCTGATTCCAAATGGGGGGGAGTGTGCTGCTGAATGTTTCTCTCTCTGGCTGTTAATCACCCTGCTAGAGACCTGGCTGTGCAGGCGGAAAGTCTGCTCTTGAGGAGATTGATTGAGGAATTACTGTGTGTGTGTTTTGTGAGTCAATGAAGAAGTACATTGCGCCTTAGTGCTGCAGTCACGCCGTCTTTAACAGGAGAGAGGTTTGTCCGTCTATAAGCACCGTATAGAGCATTTACACTGTGGAACTGACACCATGTGTGGCTTTCGCAATCTTCAAGCACTTCAAAGCCTATCCATGTGGAATGGCTGGAACGGGCAGACAAGATAACCCACACAGTCCGGCCTTTGAGTGGCTATCGATCTCACATCGCACCCCTCGCCCCTCCTTCCATACCGTTCCCATATTGTACGCCCATTAGCGCCGTATGTGTGGAAAATATCTGGCACAGACACCCCCCCATGAATAGAAGACCCCCCGAAATGAGGGGGGGGACCGGAAAAGGGACCCCGGGAGTAAGGGGTGCGGGACTTGGGGTCGTCACGGCAACTTTGTCGCCGGGATGGCCCCCATTGTCACGGTGACGGAGCGGGAGGACAGGGCCCTGATGGGGGCCGGGCGGCGCTAATAGGAGTCACACTGAGGCTGTCAGCAGGGGGGGGGGGGGGGGGGGGGGGGGGGCATCCCGGCGCCACATGCGACTCTTCGGACGCGAACGCACGTGCATGGCAATGATGATATGCGGACTATGCGTTATCACAAGCATACTTGAGGATTATTGAAGGCATGTGGGTAAATTTCCTTCACACGCACGCACGCACACACACACACACACACACACAGACATGCACACACTTCATGCATGAATCCAAAATATAAGCATGTGAAATGAACCCCCACCTTAACTTTGCACATTTCACATGCTACAAAATTCGTTCAAACTACATTTACTTGAGGTTTTTCAGTCAAAGATATATATGCAAAGTAGTCTTTTCTAAGTGGAATTTCAAGAAATGTATATGAAAGTATCAAATTTCAAGTTCCAATGACAGAAAAATCTAGTTTGCAAAAACATCAAGCATTTCCTCTATTTCCATGGCACCAACCAGCGGCCTATGACTTTTAACAGTCAGTCAAGCACTTAACTGCAATTTTCCCAGACAGAGACAAATCTACTGATCTTTTCTGATGCAACCCCAGTTTGCATGGCTAGAAAAGGGAAGATGGAGCACTAGGCAAATTCCCCCCTCTTATCTAAGTTCTCTTCATGAAGACTTCACCATGCGATGCGTTTCGGGAAAGTGTGACAGTAGGAAAAGCAAATGGCTTCAGGCAGGAGCCATCAGATATTGCCAACTTGAGTTGAACGATCTACTTTTGACACAAGCAAACAGCAGGAGTGCAGCCTGGTCCATGTTTGTTTGTCTAACACATATGAGTGCGCCTTCATGTATATGGGACCGCCTTTGTGTGCATGTGTAGTGTATGGTTAAGACAGTGACAGTAAGTATATTCTCCCCCTCTTCCCCGCCGCCCCAACTCGGAGCCTCCTGGGATGATTATTAATCTAATAATTAAACATTTATTGCCAACAGCACCTGCTCTCTCTCTCTCCTCTGGACCCCCCGGGACCCCATCACACACACAGAGAGAGAGAGAGAGAGAGAGAGAGAGAGAGAGAGAGGAGGAGAGGGAGGAGAGGGAGGGAGGGACACAGGAGGAGCCAGAGGGAGGGGTTGGAGAGAGGAGAGCAGCAAATCCGAAGGGGTCATCATCACATTGCTGGATTCTTTCACACCGGCGAGAGGGTGTTTTTTTGTATGGTGGCAGACGGGCGTGTGAAGTTATGTGATCCCAGAACAAAAGAAACAGGGAGGAAGGAACAATCCGATGCTGGGAAGGAACGACAGACAGGGCCCCCCCCCAAAGCCCGAGCTGACATCCACAACCAATGACTCAATTAAGCCTGCTTTCTTTTGACTTTTTCTGCAAGATTTCTGCGAGTTTTACCTGCTCAAGCCTCGGGGGTTCACATCATTTTTTACTCGTTTTCAAAAACTCTCCGCATGTTTTGACGTGTGTTTGAATCCAACTTGGGACCGAGAGGACGTCTATTAAAACGCACCGCTCACTTAAACACAGCCACCAAGTGAGGAGGCAAGGGAGATAGAGTCAGCAGTGAACAGACTCCCACTTTTAAAAGGACAGAGAGCGAGAGAGGGAGAGACAGAGACACATAGAGGGAGTGCAGGTCCCTCTGTGCGGCAAGATGCTGCGCTATCTGATCAAGACCCTGCTGCAGATGAACCTGTTCACCGACACCATCCGCAACCCGTCCAACGGCACCGATCTGTTCTTCAACGTCTCGCTGCCCTCCTTCAACAGCTCGCTGCTCGACTGGGGCAACTTCACCGGCTTCAACGGTAAGCGGACGGGATCGCTTCTTCTGCATCCTCTTCCCCCCCTCCCTTCCCTTCCCCTTCCCTTCCCCTTCCCTCCACTCCTTCGGCTTTGCTTTCCGTCCAAATGTGTTTCTTTGATGGACCGATGCGAGAGGACACATGCCTTTTCTTGAATGAAAAAAAACACCGAAACACTTACCAGGCGGGAGTCTTTTGTGATGGTAATGCGAGACTGAGCCGGGGAGAGGGAGTTGAAAGGGAAAGTGGAAGGAGTTTGTCAGGAGAGTAAATCTCTGGTGACGTGACTTGTGATGAATGGGTGTTTGAAATCAGACGGGATGGTTTACGACGGCTAGGTGTTTTGTTTTAAATTGTAAGATCCGATCTCAGTCAGACCGGATAAAAGCATGTGTGGTGAAAGTCCAAGGACTCATCAGGAGAGCTACGAATTGTACGGTATGACTAGTTAAAAACTCTTTAAATAGATGATGCTCCAGTATTTTAAGGAAGACCAAAGTCTCTTGAATTGGCAGTTAAGAGAGCCGAATTGATCTTTGAAGTAGGAATGAATTCAGTGAAAAACTTTTAAATGGGCAGCAGGGTGACCTCTTGGTTCAAGAGACTTCTTCATCAGCCCATTGTGTCCATCAACAGAGTATCCTTGAGCAAGACACTGAACCCCTACCTGCTTATGTATTGTAAGTCCCTCTGGGTAGGAGTGTCTGTCAGCTAAATGTAAGCGTAAACCCCCCCCCCCCCCACAAAAAAAAGCAGGAAATGTAAGTGGTTGATCCCTGCACATTTGGATCAAAAGGCTGTCAGAATGTTTCGTGGGTTGAGAGTGAAACGTGACAGAGAGACAATAACTGGGTCTACGCTGCAGAAGCTTCGAGCGGCACTCTGCTCGCTCTGTTAAATGAAGCTGTCTGCTGTCAGACGGGACGGACCGGAGCTGTCACATCTCCTTAACTTCTGCCACTGGGCTTTTCTCTTCCTTCTCCCCCGTCAACCGTATCGCTCAGTCTCTGCCTTTGAGGAGTCGCCTCTGCTGGCTCGAGGTGTATTTCGAGAGAATCTGTGTGTTTGGGATGTGGAAGGAATTTAGATTTTTTTTAGTGCCTGTGTCTGCGCAGGCTTATTAACATGGTGTAATGGGATGTCCCTGCTGTGCTGCGCGGTAATGGCAGGGGTATAGAGTGAATGTATATAACCAAGTGTGTGTGTGTGTGTGTATGCATGTGTATAGGGTGGAGTTAAGTCAAGGGATCACCTTGATGTCTTCTCTAATGAGCACCCTAGCTTTGTCTGCATGTCAGTGCATACCAATGAAAGCTGTGTTCGGCCATGTGCACGCACGCACACACACACACACACACACACACACACACACACACACACACACACACACCATGGGCAGGTGTATGTAATATATTCAGTATATACATGCTGGGTGGTTTGGAATTGTCACATATTCTGAAGGCTACCAGGGAGAAATGGGAATGCTGCTGGAAACTGATGCTTCTTGTCCTAGCATTGTTTTTCTTTCTTTCTTTCTTCCTTCCTTCCTTTCTTCCTTCCTTCCTTCCTTCCTTCCTTCCTTCCTTCCTTCCTCCCTCCCTCCCTCCTTTCCTGATGCTTCTGATGCTTCTTGTCCTAGCATTGTTTTTCTTTCTTTCTTTCTTTCTTTCTTCCTTCCTTCCTTCCTTCCTTCCTTCCTTCCTTCCTCCCTCCCTCCTTTCCTTCCTTCCTTCCTTCCTTCCACATTTCTGACAGTCTGACTAATGGCGGTTTTTCATTTCCAAGCCAGTTTCTAAAATATCCAGCAGCTTCCCAGCTTGTCTCCATAGATTGATGGTTAAGAGTCAGCAAGAGGGCTACTGTGTACACTCTGTGTGTGTGCGTGTGTGTATGTGTGTGTGTGTATGTGTGTGTGTGTACATACGTAGGTAATTGGTGTGTATTGTTGCAGAGAGGAGTAGGGTTTTGCCTTTTGATGGGTGGGCACGGGCGTGAGGGGCAAATTTGCTTTCGATAAGCGGCTTATCACAGTAGTTGCTGCCTGTATCAATACTGCTGAGTTCATAGCTTCTCTTTCATTCCCTTCACTCTCTCTCAATTTCTCATCCCCCTCTCATCCCCAAGCCCTAATGGAGTGCAGATTGAGCGCGCTGTTCTCTCCCAAAATCCATAGGAGCCCGATGAGCAAGTGAGCAGCGGAGGCGAGGAGAAACAATGAATCTATTGAGAAGAATCTATCTTGGTGTTATCTTGTCCGCTCCGATACAGACTGATAGACAGGCTGATAGACAGACGTGCCTCTCGGTCACTCCACTTCATATTCCCTGGGATCCATCTTTCCCTAGAGCTTCCCGGCTCTGAATCGCCTCCCCACCGCCAGTGGGGCTCAATACATTCAGGGAGTCTATAAAGGAGGGGGGGGGGGGGATTTAGCTCATATATTACAATAGCCGTACTAATCAATGATCAATGAGATGAGACAAAGTATAGCACTGAGATTCCTTAAACCACTTTTTCCGTTGTAAAGCGGTCTGGGGGACTGGGGGATATGGATCGAGACTCGTGGAGACACTGAAAGGCAAAAAAGCTGCTATCTAAATTTCCACACGCCGCACAGATCAATATCGCTGTTTCCCGAAAAACAAAGAAAAGGTCCGTCACGTTACTTATGAACCTTAAAGAGTAAGCGGAGTCTTTTTCGGCAAAGGACTCCTTTGTTGTCGTTGTCTCGATTTGAATCGATCCCCCCCCCCCAATCCCTCAGATCGCCGCTTGGCGTCTTTTTCCATGATTGAGACGTATTTGCGCTAGCCATTATGTGCTGATTCATCAGTCGGGGGTGGGGGGTGGGGGGGGGTTGCAAACCGTGCGTATCCAGGCGAGAAGCTCAATAGCAGGGCCAGTGGGCGGACAGCTTGCGTGGGCCGGCCCCAGTGCTCAGAGGGAGGCTCAATGCGAAAATCAATGCGGCCCGATAACCAATCTGGGAAATAATGGCCAATTCACTGAAAACACAGCGCTGTGGTGGACTACCGGGGACTGGCAAGTTTATCCATTAGTTCTGTCAATAGTTCCCTCTCTCTCTTCCTTTGTCTCTCTCTTTCTGTTTTCTCTGTTGACGCCGTTGTCTGAATAAATCCAGCTTCTTTAGGGATTTCTGATGAAAGCAGATAAAAGAAAACACCTTCCTGCAGAGATTTAATGAAGATTGCTTCCCATTTAAACTGCAGTTGTGAGACTGAAAATAATTTTGAATATGGCGAAAAAAGTGACAGCCCTAATAGACCTCACCTTCCCACCCACGCTTCCTAACCTCAAACATTCATTTGTGCTTTGGATCCAGCTCCTGACTATGAAAATACATTCATAATCCATAACAGACTGCAGAAGCTGTGCTGGGGTCAGTAGGTGTTAAGACAGACGCTCTTCGGGGAACAGGTGCATTTGCCAGAAACAAAGCTTTGGAGAAGATGTTTGGCTTGTGAATCAATATCAAAAATATTCATAAAAGAGCATGGGACTCATGCCAGAAATTGGAATAAAGATGTAAAAGGCTTCATTAGACTGACTAAATTCAATAAACGTTCAAGTCAAGTACTTCATTATAATCTTTTGGAAGGAAATGCAGGTGCGAGCAGCTTCCACATTAAAATCTTCTTAATCGTCTTAAAACACAGAAATTACATAAAGAGAGAAAAACAAAGAGTAAAAACACTAAAAACCCTTAAGATCATGAACCAAAGAGAATATCGACAGGTCTTCATTAGGCATTGCTCATTTTATTTTATTATTTTATGATTGCATCCCTTGCTAGCTCCATTATTTAGCCACGTATTGGAGTGTGTGCGAGTACAAAATGAGTGAATTTGTGATTAAACTCTAGCCGTCTTAGCCATGTGTCCTAATTGGGAGTTGGTATGTGTGTGTGTGTGTGTGTGTGTATACATGCATGTATGTATGTATGCATGTAGGCAAGTGGGGATTGCAGTGGCTGCTGCTGGTGTAATTGTATGTGTGTGTACGGATCCTAATCTCTGTGTGCTAATGTGTCTATTTGTCCCTTCATCAGGGGTCAAGTAGGCTCCCCTTTGCTCTTTTCACCAATAAATCTGGCAGGGAGTCATTAATGCAGTGTGTGTGTGCATTTCCACACTAATTATCTCCAAACATTTCAATATGCAAATCCGGTAAAAGTGTAATCCCCCCTCGATACCCGCGGCAGATTTGATTCGTGCAAAAGCGAAACTGCCTGCGGAATCTTTATCATTGCAAATCGGCGTTTCGTACAATCAAGCCCGTTCATTTTGCACACTGCTGGAGACACGGCGAATTAAAAAACAAAAAAAACAAAAACCACTCAGAACTACAGAGGGAAGGCAATCAGCGTGGCACGCCGATGCCCACTAGGAGCTTTGAGAGGAGGGCCCGTCCTTCCTGTGCCGGCGCACCCTGTGGTGTCTGGTAAGGGTGCTGGCTGTGAGGTTCTAACAACACTGTCAATCTGGAGGGTGTGTGAATCCAGCCGGCGCCTGCAGAGGGCTCTGGACCTACTACAGGTATAAAAGGTAAAGAAGGGAAGAGGAAGAGGGCGAGGAAGTGAAGGGGAAGAGAGAGAAAGAGATACAAAGACTTTAACCACAGTCTGCGCTGCTTCCCCCCCCCCGCTAGCGCACGCTCTATTCCTCATTTATTCACCGGGAATCGCTGGCTGGTTGGAATGCATTATTAATAGATTTCTAGGGAGCGTTTGGGAAGCCAAACATCTTTATTCATAGCGCGGGCCAAAGCACCGGGAACCACTAGTTGTCTCCCTTCAGTCTCCCCTCGGCTTGACTCCGCCACCGCCAAAAGCACAACCATTAGCCAAGCGAGGCTGTGGGTTTTCTCACACACACACATCACATTTAAGACACGGCGCACAAATGAACGAGAATACACGCTGATTCAATATCACCAGGCACACACACTCACACACACACACACACAGCTTCACCTCTCCTCCCCCGTACCGTCCTGTCAAAAGCTACCTCCAGCTCCAGCGTGACGCCTGGATCATTAAATGTGACCTTTTCTCAGTCTGCTGGCGCCGGCAGCTCGCGGTGTGGCCGCGGCTGGGACTTTGTAGTGTAGCTAGAAAGAGAATGCGTGATGACCGGGGGAGGACCCAGTGGCGTCTGGCCAGACCAAAACTATGGCGGAAGCTCAGGAGGTGGAGGCATTTGATTCCCCCCCCCACGCCGGTGGCATTCAGCCAAGAGAGACCTATTATTCTGGCAGAGGAGGGTCAGGACTTTTCAACCCACACGCCTGCCAATTGTCCCGTGAAGCTCATGGGGCTCGTTTTTGTGACACCCCGTCCTCAACACGACTGTATATTTGCATTGTAGATTATCAGATGCATTATGAATCAATGGCCTGGATCAGTGAGCGGTCTATGGCAGTGATCGATTCTTTGGGACCTACAAGCTCTCACTCAGTCAATGTACAGGCTTTCTGGGAGCTTATCCATTCAGCTAAAGCTTGTTTCATGCACAGCCAGTGTTGACTGGGCTGAAACAAAGGAGAGCAGAAAGTTGCATTGTTGATGTTGACAAGTGAAAAGTAGAGGTGGAAAATGAAGAGGAAATGAATTAACAGCCTCTCTATCCTGCGTGATGTGAATGAAAACAGCCCGATAGCGCAACTCTGGTGTAAACTATGAGCATGACATGGTCCAGAATATTCAAACAGGTCATTGGTCGTCTGCCAAAATTAAAGTTTAATTACATTTACACATTTACAGCTTCTGTCTCATGTGGTGAAATGCAGCCTTGTTGGCACAGCTGAACATGTAGCCTAGATGGTTCAGTAGTTTTGGTAAATATTGTGCATTATTTGTGTATAGCAGAGAGTAGCAGTAA
Organism: Centroberyx affinis; assembly: GCF_046629955.1. Taxonomy (NCBI): domain Eukaryota; kingdom Metazoa; phylum Chordata; class Actinopteri; order Beryciformes; family Berycidae; genus Centroberyx; species Centroberyx affinis. The sequence goes on from NW_027279797.1 coordinate 95,706, forward strand.
TGCCCTTGCAAAGCCAATATGGCCATAAAACATTTTTTGAATTCAATGTTAATTAGGTTTTCTTTGGGTTTGTTTGTCACAAATACGATCACAGTTAAGAGGGGTGGAGTTTCTCTACTGAAGTCTGCAGTCAGACCTGTTGCTCTTCACAGCAGGAGCACCGATAGAATCAATAACGTAGACACTCTTTCTACCTAGAAATAAAATTAGTTTGATTCTACTTCATCGACATGGTGTAAACTCTTCTTCTTCTTCAGATAAAAAGGTGGGTGAAGGGAGTCCGGGCGGGTTTACCCTCCGCTGCAGATGACGTCATGCTGTCTCTTCCAGGAATCTTTTCTTCCATCTGTCAGTCTCTCCTACCTCTTTCATCCCCTATGCTACACCTCCATCTCATTTTATTCCCATCTCTCTCCATTATTCATCCCCATATCCTTCATCCTGCCTCTGTCTCTCACTTTCTCACACTCCCCCCCCCCCCCCCCCCCATCCGCTTTCTGCCTCGATTCAATTTCAATTCAATTCGCCTCGCTTTATTGGCATGAATGTTACATAAACAATATTGCCACGTTGTGTGAATACATTTGGGATTTCATCTCCGAAAGAAAACAAACAAAAAAAACTATGAAGAACCTCTGAGTTGTATGTGTGGATGTATATGACAGCACCTTGTTAATGAAAGATCTGGGGTCGCTGCGTATTCTTCTTCTCGTTCTCCTCCCTCTCTATCCTTCTCGATCCATCCTGTCCTCCTTCACCTTATCCCTCCATCTGTCCCGCCCATCTTTCCCATTAACAAACCTCCTCGATCTCTTCCAGAGGGGTATGAATAACATCGGGGGGTGGGGGGGGTGGGCTTCTGCGGCTCTGCAAGGGCTCGGCAGTCCAGCTAGGCGACCAATTACTGTCAGATCATCTCCACGTATTTCAGACTCTATCGACTTGAGCCTCCTCATCGCGGTTTCCATCAAACGCCGGGCCTGCTGAATCCCTGATAAGCTCGTCCCGACTATTTCACTTTAAAGCCCCAATCTGTAGCGATAGTGTGGTGCGCTCTGTTCAAACACTGCCATCGCTCCACTGCCTCGGACTGATTGACTGACAAATGTGGCAGTCAAATCATCAAGTGTCACGCGTGTTCCGAGGCCGTGGAAGTTAAGTAAGTAAAGTTACGAGGAGTTATGAAAGTTGCCAAAAGCTTATTTTTTCCACTTGTGCGTCCACCTCTTTAAGAATCTATGTGATTTTGTCAAAAGATTACATATGCAAATGAATTGTGGATTTGGACACTGTAAAAATATTCATCTTAATGAGTAATTTGGTCTAGGATTGAGTCATAAATATTGTTTTCCTTCAAACAAGTGGAAAAATCGGTCAGTGTGATGAGATAATTCTATTTTCCAAGTTTCCAATGTAGTTTCACCAAGTGACAATAACTTGTAATAAGGCAGATCACTCAAGAAAATATCAGTTGGCGCAAGAAAAATATTGAAACAAGTCGATTTGCAATGGAAACAAATTAGATTACTGCAGCCTTCCGGGAGATTGTTTCATTTGTTTTAAGCAAAATAAGATTTTAAGACTCAAATGACTCGCTCTGACGGATATTTTCCGCCGCGCCTTCCGTGCTCAGCCCCCTGCGTCTGAGATGATATGCAGAATTATGTACATAACCAAATGGGAATGGAAATTAGGCAGCATCTGCGGCGATGATGAACACTGAAGGGGAAGGAGGGGAGAGAGAAGGGCAAGAGATGCCACTTTGTACGCAGGAGAGAGTTCTGCATATGCTAATGCCGGCTTGGACAACTTCCTCGATCGCGGCGAGGATTTCTCGAGGCGGCGGAGCGGAGGCAGATTGGATAGCGATGAAGATGGTTAGATTTACTCGCGAGGTGCGTTTGGGGCGGGCCGGGGCGGGGATTAGTGTCATGTATTTGCGAAAAGCTTGGATCGGGGGGAGAAAATAACTCCCTGGAATTATAATGGTCTACGTGGCTCGTTCAGTATCCGGCCTGTGTTTGTGGGAGGGAGAGTTGTAATAAGACGTGGAGTTTGCGAGAATGATAATGCAGTTTTGTTACTGGGGTGTGAAGTTGACAAGAGTTGTTGGAGGGAATGAGAATTATGCTTCAGAGATGGTTAAATTGTGTTTGAGATGAGACAGAGGCAGACTGTGTGTGTGTGTGTCTGTCTAACTCTCCCAATCTCTTTGTCTCACTTTGCACTTTATAATCATTTCTTCAATGTTAGCAAATGAACTGCGGTTTGTCAGCATTTTTCTTTCACTCTCTTTTTATTATTGTCATATTCATTCTGATATTTTGGTAAAATTACCGTAAACAATGACACTATGCGACATTGTTGCTTCCTTTTGGTCAAAGGTTTTCTCTTTGTCTTTACTGAAGAGGATAAACATGTTGGAAGTGATTTTTCCATCGGCTTTTCCCTCCTTCCACGATCCATCCGTCCATTGCAAGTAACTCTGAAAGTGTTAGATCCATATGTGCTGGAAGAACAGCGCCCTCTATCTGTTTTGTGCCGTAGAGCAATCTCCCTTTGTGCCATCGAGCAGTTTCCTGCCAATGTAAAATGCAGTGTAGAGGCCTGTAGAAGCTGACAAAAAGTGATTATACTGTCTGAAAATGAATGTGGTAATGATTTTTTGATTTTAAAATGCCACACATGGCACCTTTAAATCACACATCACTTGCCTGCAAAGTGCAAACAACGATTGAGCTTTTTCTTCAATCAATGCATCCACACATTATCCACAATTACTATTCCAAACAACTCCCAGTTCAGTATATTAAGGAGGCTGGCTGCACCATTCATCTGGGAGCCCACATACAAGGCGCAGGTCAATGAAAATGAGGGTTAAGTGTGCTGATGACTCAGGGGTCAGCAGGAGAGGTCGTGACCCTTAACCCCTCTCAAAACCCCCTAACCCGCACAACATCTTAACTGAGGTAGCTGCCTCGCTCTATTGAGTCAGTCCACACACACACAGCAGTGTGATGACACAATCCTTTTGTTCATGGCATCTGCCTCCCGCCATTGTTATTCCAATTAGTGCTATTAGTAATAAATGGGCGTCACCCAGTGTCATCCACAACTCAGAACAGTACAGAGTAAAAGTGGAAATACCCCGTTGGAAAAGGATTCTAGCTAAATTACAGCGTCCTCCATTCAAAATTATTGACTGGTTTCATATGTAATATAAGTATCAAAAGTAAAAGATTGCTTGCTCGAAGTCAGAAGTTGCATCATTATGTAGACTAATAACAAATTGTGTATGCATAGGCTATTTCAGTATCTGCATATGTTTGACAAAACATACTGAAGGGTGTCTGCTTTGAAATGTAGTGGAGAGAAAGTATTCAGTTCCCTACAATTCAAATTCTCAAGTTAAGCACAGCAGGGATGCAGTGGAGGGGGAACTCAGTGGTAAACAGTTTACCCACTTTTTTAGGCTGATATAAATCTTTATGAACTCAATTCATAGTATCATAGTAAGTAGTATCAAACTGATGTAAATTATATGAAGAAGGGTCCTTTAAGGGACCAAAGCATAAATCAATGCCTTTGTGAAAATATAATTGATTATATTGGTGGTTGTACAAGTGGTTGTATTGTTGGTTGGCTACAAGTCATTGAGAACACACACACACACACACACACACAGTCACACACACACGCATGCATGGCGATACTTGAACAAGTCAATGTCAATATCCAAATGTGCACACAAGCAATATCACATATGCCATCATTGTAAGCATGACAAATCTCTCTCTCTCTGTTTCTCACTCAACACACACACACACACACAAATACATATAGCTGTCACCACAATCCATTTCCATTTCACACCGCAATCCCATTGCCAATTATATTCTGAAAGAAACATGCAATGACAACCCTGCAGTGTCAACACAATTGGTCATGCATGCCTATGAATACTAACACATACAAAAACACTGGGAACAGCACAGATCATGGTGGCTTTGCGTCATGCAATCTACCATAAACCAATATGTGCACCTTGTGTTCCTTGTAATGTTTTCTGCATATCTGTTATGGGTAAACATACACAGACATTTGAGGAGTAGGACTTGGTTGAGTTGCACGTAATTCATACCATAAACAATAAAAATGCTCAACAAAGCCACAGATGATGGTTTACTTTTTTCTTTTTTTTATGCTGGCCTTTCCTTTGCTTTTTTTATTCTCTCATAAAGTTTTGCGGTCCCTCACGGGACTATGAAAATCAAACGCAGCATCTGCAGACGGGTCCACCAATCGTTTTGAAAAGAATAAAAAAATATATATATCTCAAGCCTAACATTTTGATTTTTTGGCGAGGCTTACACTTTAATTTACCTCGGTATTCGTCCGAGGTCCCGAGAGTCATTCCTGCTGACTGTTCTTCAAAAGCTCAGACAGAGATGGATATGAAAGGCTTCGTGATCTCTGGCCCTCTGCAGCAATCTGAGGCATAAGCAACTGGTTTCTCTTAGTGAGGGCAAAGCAGATGATAGGACTTACATAATGATAGATTCATTTTTTTTTTCCTTGTTGCGTCTATTTATCGACTGCTGTCTTGGCTTATATCCTTGATTCCAATCCTTGATTCCTAACCTGGATAAATAAAGGCTAAATAAATCAAAACAGAAAGAACGATTGGCCCTTTAATAGTTACCGTTTTGTATAATTACCAAATAATCCTTACTCTCCCCATACTGGATGAATATGAAAATGACATGCAGCATTTCCTCTGGTGTAATAACTCATCCATGGCATGATTTGTTCATTATTATGTGATGCATGAGCTCAATCTATGCTCTAGTGTGTCTGTCATGCCACATGCCAATATTGATTCATTAGCCGAGACTGTAAATGTGTGTGTGTGTGTGTGTGTGTGTGTGTGTGTGTGTGTCAAGGGGATGCTACCCATGGGCTGTAGCTGCAATCACTAGGTAATTACCAAGTAAACACTAATTAATCAATACAGTCAGTCTCTACCCGCCCTGACACCCATTCGCCCATTCACACACACACACACACACACACACACACGCAGACACACAGAAATCAACAGCGTAGAAAGTGAATTGACTCCAGTAAATATTCACTTCTCCTCCTTTTCCATTTATTCTCCTCCATCTGTCTGTCTGTCTCCAAAGCCACTGACTCAGACGTGACTGAAGTTAAATGTTAATTGCCATTAATAAATGTAATTAAGTTCTGTACATAATGTTGGCAGAATATTCTAATTATGACATTTATAGTGTTACCTGTGTAGGCTGCAGCCACCTACGGTTAGTCAGTTATATGACCACATAAAGTTTCAGTTAGGGTGGAATGCTAATTAAACTGACTGTGGAATAAATGTCACTTGAATTAAATTTGATTTGACTTAACTGCATTCATGATAAAAACAAATGAACACTAAATGGTAAACACTGAAGTAGATTTCAATATACCCAAGAAGATGGCATAAGAAAATATTAAATAACATATTATTATTATGGTGTCTATGGAAACAAAGAAATCATTCATCAATGTAGTGGACAAAAACAGATTACAAGAATGTCAGGCTGTTTGCATTGCCTTCATTCCTATAGACTACTGACAAAACAGAGAGAGTTACCAACAACCTTCCTGCCACAAGCCAGCTTCTATAACCTTTAGGCACTCAAAATGAAAGCAAGGGATCTAGCTATGGACACCTGTGGCAGCCCATATCATTTGTTAACAGTTCATGAAACAACATGGAAAAATGCTTTACATAAGTTAAATATCATGTTTGAATATCAATCAGAGGTTGAGAAAAAGTTTGCATCTGAAGGATAGGTCATGGTGTATTGACCCTTGGTTGGGCTGACAGTAGCAGTAGTGGCCATATTAAAGCAATACACCACATTTTTGGGAGATTGGCCCATTGGTCAACTTACCTGTGATGAGACACCAAAATCATCCAATGTGTCCCTGGTAGATCATTGGCTCCAATGCTCTTTAGCATACACTATGTTGAGTGATATTAGGCTGCTAGCTTTATTTCAAAAGTGAGAAAATGAGAACTTGTTGCAGCTTTAAAGATAAATGGTAAGTCATCTTAAATAATATGCGGTTAATTCTGGCAGGTTGTGTCAATTAGCAATTGGAGAAAAATCTGTTTTACACAAAATACTGTTTTCAACTAGCAGGGACTACTTTCCCTGTTTCCATAGAAAGTGAAGGTGGTGGGTGATGGGAGACTGTGTGCAGCTAAATATCACTGCGCAGCGGATGAATACGTGGCTACTTATCTGAAATAGTTCCAAAAATTAACCTGGCTACATCAGCTACTCTGAGTTAATGATATTTAATTTTTACAATTTATAAATGTACAGGCCATGTAATAACCACTAACAACTTTTTATTACTAAAAGGTCAGTCTTCTAAATTTAGATAATGCCTACTATCACTCAACATAGTGTATGCTAAAGTGTTAGCATGGAGCACTGGAATGAATGATTTACTGGGCATCCATGATTGATTTTGGTGTCTATGTTCTCATCACAGGTAAGCTGACCAATGGGCCAATCTCCCAAAAACCTGTAGTGTTTCTTCAAGGCTACAGTGCCGACTCATTGATACACCTGATTTGGTATGCAATGCCAAACCGCTGCTGCCGATACCGCTGCTGGCTGTGTGAACCCATTCTGTAGTGCCACTGGGGGGAATTACACTTTCCTAAAAACCCTGACTGACAGACCAAGAGAGGTGAAGAGACGGCTGAAAAATGGCCACGACGTGTCATGTCCTCGCTCACGCCCGTGTTTGAATGATGGATGGCCGAGGGTGAGAGAAACGCCTGAGAAAGAGATAGTGAAAAGTGAACGGGGAGAAAACAGGTGGAAGCCCAGAGGGATACGAAAAGGGAGGGAAAGAGTGAGTCAGACGGAGATAAGAGAGGCGAGCATGCAGACAGAGGATGACGACAGCGGGGACTGTCAGCCCGGCTCCAACAATGATGTGGGGTTGTATTTTACAGAAGGGGTCAGTAAACACGCTCACGCCCCGGCACCACAGATAATAGAAGAGCAGAGCGCAGAGATAGACAAGCGTGAAGGAGGTGAAGGAGGTGAAGGGGACCAGGTGGACCGTGCGGCTTCATCGTGGATTGATACCGTGTAATTCTCCCCAGAAGCGGAAGCCATGGAGGCTCCAATTTCAGACAGCGACATTACGCTTGACCGAAGGGACAGCAGAGACATTTTAAAAAGCAGCCAAACACAGTGTTTCCCAAAGTAAGGCCGAGTGACCCGAAAGAGGTCCTAGAGAGGGTTTGAGGGGCAAAATGAGAAGCAGTTTTAATTAATAAGGACAACCTCAATGCTGTAATCTCCCCAACTACAATATATACAGGGCTGATATGGGATTTTGAAGGCCTGACACTGATATTTTTAGATTGAGGCTACCCATATTCTGTCTATATTTTGTGCTGATACTCAATATCTTTAAATTTGACCAAGTGTTTCCTTGCAAGATCAAAAAGCCTTTGAAAGAACACTAAAACTCTCCATTAAAACCCAGGATAATAAAAAAAATAAAGTATTATTAGTAGTAGTAGTAGTAGCTGTGGAAGTTGTAGTATAAAACATACTTTTGTTGAATCTCATTAAAATGTCACATTAGAATCAATTCAGGTTAACGGCTTCCCATAGACAACCATTGATACAATAAATATGAAACTGCATCATATCCATCTTATCGGAGGTGGATGCCACTGATATCCGATTTTTAATAAATTGGCCAATATCAACCTGACATTTCAGCAAACTGATCTATCAGACTAATCCTAATACACAATTATCCAGTTTTGCACCAGATCATATCCAACCAAAATCAATCTTCACCGATGTGGGTCAATTAGACAAAACCTGTGAATCTATTTGGGGACTTTTGACATGAAAATGTTAGGGGAACCCCTGGCCTAACATACCAACAGAGCATAACAAAACATCATGCGAGACATCGGCTGAGAGAAAGAGACACAGAGAGAGAGAGGATGAAAGATCGTGCCAAAACAAGAGAATGGAAGAGAGAGCATGACAAATAGACAGAATGGAGTGAAAAGAGAGTGCGAGGGCCACAGGGCAACAGGGGAGACTGACATTTTCAGGCACTTTAATAAGTGTATTAAGATTGGCAGCTCAACTCGCCGTTCACCCGTCTGATTAGCATAAAGCTATTTATTAGGCTGATTTCCCAGGCTGAGAGCAACAGAGACCCGTGGGGGGGGGGGGGGAGCACTGACGCCAGGGGGGGAAGGCTGGCAGAGGGTTAAGGGCATGTCGCCATGGTAACAGACTGGGAAGGCAGCAGGGGAGTGACTGGTAATACTGGATGTCCATTTACAGGTGGAGGAGGGTAAAGAGCAAAGGTTAGGGGTTGCAGATGACTCCCGGTCTTTCTCTGCAGACTTTCAAATCACTGTGGGGAGTTTGCATAATAAAAGCCGGTTCATACCAGCATCTTACTGCACTGCATCTGGACTAATGCAAGAGTTTAATATGGAGAGACTCTTACAGGTGGGTGCTAGAGCATGCGAAACCCCCACATCACTATGTATGCACACATTTCACATGCAATTAGTCTCATTAGAGCTGTTCGACATGCTCGTCTTCGCATTTGTGTGCTTGGTATATGGGCTCTAACTATAACCTATACACACACACACATGCACACGCTTCCTGCAGGTCTTCATTAGCACTAATCGGGGTCTTGCTGCCCAGCACAGCAGGCGCCGCTGAAGATTGACAGTTATTTGAGCGTTGCCTTGTCCCTGCTGCTCTACTACTGCTCACATAATGCCGGGGCGAGGACACAATGGTGAGTGTGTGTGTGTGTGTGTGTGTGTGAATGTGTATGTGTGTGAGCAGCAGTGACCCAATCTTTCCTTGCAGAGCGCTTATTCCAGTGCACCAAATGGCTGTACAGTAACATGTATTTAGCAGTGTTAATGGAGTGTTGAGCAGAAGCAGAACATGAACCTACACTACTACCTATACTAAACCTATACTCTCTATGCTGTTTATTGGTGCTATTCAAATTCCCTAAGGAGCAATACATCATTCATTCATTCATTCATTCATTCATTCATTCAGTTCATAATGGCATCTTAGTGCATTAAATAGGCTAAAATAAGGCCTTAGCATAAACTGACTCATTCAGGTGGGCACTAGGCTCATGAATACACAAACATCTCCTTCTACTATGTATGCACACACCTCACACACATTTAGATACTCTCATTAGAGCAATTTAACATGCTTATTTTCTCACATGTTCGCTCGATGCACAAGCTTAACTATAATCCATGCAAACACAAAGCTATTGCTACACAATCAGTGTGCCTATACATGCTAATTGTCTGCCATTAGTGATACCGGCTGAAAGTTGAATTTTTTATTATAAAGCTGTAGCCACTGGTTTGAACACCTTATCATGAATGTTAAAATGAGTACTGGGAATAACCGCTCACCTGTTATGACCTTATTCTTATGTTCATTTATTATGTACATTATTGCAACAGGTGGGTCACATCCAATAAAGGGAAAGCCAGAGAGTCCCTTGAAATCATGCGTTTGAAAGTTTGCTTCTTGTGGTGTGACACGTGTTTTGGTTCATATTACATGTCTTTTTCTCACACAAGAGGCCTGAGGTAATAGGGTTTTTTTTTTTATTATTTAGTGTTATACACCCACACAACACAACCATTTTTGATTTATTGAATATTCTGGATACATTTAAAAGCCTGGAAGACACAAAGAAAAATGAGGCGAAATTAAGTATAGCTTCATGCTATACTTTACAGGGTACATTATAATACAAAAAATAACTTTTAGAACATAACCTAACTCTCAACATATTGTTCTGAATTGAATTAGAAATGTGTCTTAAACGTTAACACTTATATACTCTACAGCTCTATATGGACATAAACGTTTATTTTCAGTATAGGTGAAAATATTAAAATATAAGGGCAAGGCCTAGCAAAGGTATTCATATACTACAATAAACATACACGTGTTCACACACGCACACACACACACACACACACACACACACACACACACACACACACACACACACACACAGTCGACAGGCAGGTCATTTTGTTTACATCTGTCTGTCCCACTGGTCCTATTAGCTTCATAACTTATTTATACCCATCAATGCCACCCGACCTTTCAGCTAAGCCTACTGTTACTGCAACAGCTGGCCTCTTGTATGGGCTTTGTATGTGTGTGTGTGTGCCTGTTTGTATTTGTAACAAGTCATTACTAACATCATTTATATATTCCCCTAATGAAAATAGAGTACAAATCATATAATCCCACATTACATGCACTGTACAAGCCTAGAGATCTAAATCATACATGGCTTCTATACATGTATTAAAATGCAAGGTGAGGATATTTTAACTGCATGCACTGCCAGTTTTTCCAGTATAGTAGTAAATCAATGCCAAAGACTTACTCACAGTATGAGATCATACTATTTAAAATGAATGGTTACAAGAAAAGGCTACATGTTCACTTTTAAAGGAGAAGATTGAACTGCTGTCAGTTTGGACAGGGATAGTGCAAAGTTCTTCAGCATATTCTTGATAAATCTTGACTATGATCTTATATTCAAATGAAATGGGTAGAAAAAAAGGCAAACAGCCGGTCTATTTAAAGCTGACCTCACCCCTCTGAGTGTGGTATATCCTCACGTCCTGACAGGAGTGATGTCATAGCCTGATATCACAACACCTGACCTTGTGCAGCAGCTGCGTTCACCTTGACGACGGTAGCTGGCAGAGAAGAAGAAGCGGCGTGCGCTGTGAGTCACCGCAGCGTGACGTCACCTCCAACCAGCGCAAACACACACCAGTCCTGGCCTCTGACTGCATTTTTTAAATTGTAGATCGAAGAACAAAGGGAAAAACAAAACGCTATCTGAGCAGGAGCTGGAGAGTTTCGTTTCAAAATTAGATTTCCACCATTTGGAGAACAAGTTATTTGCTTATTTGAAGACTTTTGCCTGCCAAATCATTCATGTCATCGTTGAGGATGGATTTATCTCAAGTAAAAATGTAAATTGTACATTATCGAAACCATTTGGAAGTGAACCTGGCTCATCCTTAACTAATACACAGTACAGGCCAATCAAGGGCAGGGGATGAAACTGTGTTTTCTATGTACAAAGAGATGCTTGTGTGTGATTGCCAAGGCTTTTGGACAATGGATCCACAAACAAACATGAAAGGGAACGGACCAAAGGCCAAAAACAAAACAAAAAAGAGGGAAACAAATATTATTTGATCCTTGAATGCAGAGTCGATAGTTCCTATGTCACATTTTGCTTTGAAAATATGTTTTAGTACTATATTATCTATCTATTATACATTATTACACAGTATTACAGTACATTACAGTACATTATTATCTATCTATCTATTTACTAATTTATTTGTAAATGTGGAAAAAATCATAGATCAAGATGTCATTTATTTAAAACTCAATATCCATTTTTACAAGTAATTTCAGTTTATAAATCAGCTGTAAAACTCCCAAAATTATTTTAGTGAAGTATTTAACTATTGAATTTTTTTTTTTTTTTTTTTTTTTTTTGTGATGTATATAGACTGCAAATAAAAGTCCTTTAAGTCCTGTTTTCCTTTAAACAGGTGAAAAAGTCAGTGGGAGCGAAATCATTTCAAAGCAGTTTCACCCCTTTCCTTAAAAATCAATGAAATCTTGAAATAAGGAAGACAAAGTAATAGCACTTGAACCAAGCTGATGTTTCAACTTGGATCTTATTTTAACACTCTATACTAGACTAAATGACTTATTAAGATCGATAATTTTTGCAGTTAATTAGTGGATTGTTTGTCTCTTTGTACGTCCAAAAATGACCTCATGGAGCATGTTTCGGGAATATGGGGGAATGGGAGGGACGGAGGGAGGGAGGGAGAGGAGAGGAAAGGAGAGGAGAGGAGAGGAGAGGAATAGTGAGTCACGTCAGCCGACTGTCCCGTCTCTCCACAGCTTCTCCTCCAGGGTGGGAAGCACAATTAGGATGCGTGCCGCAGCATTTACCCCGCCAATTAGCAGCCACCTCCCTACCTGGTGAGCAGGAGGAGCTGGGGGGTGTTGGGCATGTGACAGGGGAGAGGAAGCATCTCTCCATCCCACTTTCTATCCTTTCATATCCCCCCTTTCTCACCCCATTCCTGGAGCTTTGCATTTGAAAGAGCTCTGCCAGTCAAAAAAGAAAAAAAAAAGCCCCAGCACATGAAAGCAAATGTCAGGGGCAAAGGGCGTCTCTGACAGTGGTTCATCAAAGGCAGAGAGCTATTATGATATCGAGAGACAAGACAGTGTTTTTGCATCCCGTAGGCTGGCAAGTGCTTGATTTGTGTTTGATACGGAGAGCGGACCCAGAACGCTATTGTTTTTACATGAGATGAAATAAAACTTTCATGATGCCCGTAGGGAGATTGCATCGTGGCAGCAGCGGAATCAAAGTAAAACATCAATAAATGAAGGCGAGATATAAAAGAGGAATAAGCAATGCAAAGACAATAAGCAGCATCCTCTGTGTTTGCAGTTACTCGATTCACACATAGTCCAGCTCAAGGGCATTGGCAATGTGCAGGATGTGCAAAAAACAATGTGCATCCGAGTCCAGAACAGAACAGGATGTGCAGGAACTTGTGCCGGCAGGGCAAACAGTGTGCATCAAATGTACTTAAGGCCTTTATGGAAAGTCTCCATATTGCAAATGAACAGTCAAAATTCTTGCAGAACCAGGGAAGCCTTGTGATTTTCCAGCTCTACTGGAACATTGATAAAAGATCAGAGATACTAGTGAGATACATGTACAAGAACAAGGGCGACCTCCAGTGGATCACAGCAACAACGCAGTTTCACTCTAAATTGAGATATATACCATTTGGAAAAAAAAGTGACACCTGTTCTTTTAAAACGATTGATGGCATGGAATGAAAACAAATCACTGTGCTTTTTAAATGGTAATACACAATTTAAATCCTATGATGGTAATGCTGGTAATAGATTAAATAGATCAATTATTTACAGATGGGATTTGTTGTATATTAGAGAAAGTGAATGATGAACTTCAGGTAATGAGTTAGTGAGTATTGGAAATTAACTCTTCACATAGATGGTCTCATATCCAAAAACAACTTTCTCCCATACCTAGAAACCAGAGAACCAAGACTGTAATCTTTGATGCCATCAAGATATGCGACATGAAATCAGAGTGACTTTAACTGACTTTGTGGACTCATTGAACACAATAAATGAGACACACTGCTTTATTTCATAGTAGTTCTAAAAGGTCTGATCCAGATAATGTACTCATATCCCCCAAAGTTTTTATAGGTGCTGTAACAGTTATTTTCACCCATAAATATGTATTTTCCAAGTATTGTGTATGCAAAACACCAAGGACATAGGAAAATCATTTTTGAAAAATTAGGTGGCACTCCACCATATTTTAAAAGTACTAAGTTTAGAAATATTATTTAGATATTACTGATACAACATTGGCCAACTCCACTGCACAGATGGCTGTTCTCTGTAGGTGAAGGTATGAGAAGAGTCAATATTTAGACCTATGGTTCCCTCTTGTGGCCTAATGGGCATAGCTCAGGGTCATGACTCACATTGTTGGCAAAACATTTGATTTGCCTTAAAGTAATCTAAGTAGGCATATAACAACTGCCCCCTATTGAGTGTTTCTTAGATTATTAACATATTAATCTCAATTTGGAACTTGTGAAAACATTCTCCAGGTTACTGATTTGAGAGCCTCTTAGTCAAATAACCTGTTACCAATAGTCTGAATATTTTCAGTGCACAACGGTTACAATTAACTTCAATTAACATATTCATAACACCACATCCATAATGCCTGAACAAAAGCCTTACAACAGCTACATGGCACATTCTTGAATACTGAGTAAACAGAGGGAAGAAGGTCCCTTGAGAATTCCCATGGGAATAAGAACCAAAGAGGCCATCCTGTCCCTGCAATACCGGTAGTGAACACTAGATGGCAGCAACATATTGCAGTGTGGGGCCCAACACAGCCATGAGGGAAGTCATATTAACGTTGACCTTTTGACCCAGCATATAGTTGTTATGTATGGTGTACTAATGAATCTATTAAGTTATGTATAACATGTAAAAGCAATGGTGAGGCCTTAAATGGTGATAACAATTTTATGTGCACCATTTAACAGAATTTCCCCAAGGGGATCAATAAAGTGCTATCTTATCTTACTCTCCTCAAAATCATAATCATAAGTCAGTTGGGTATGGCAAGGGGTGGAACTTCCAAATCTAAATCCAAATTTGATCTTGTAGTTTTTGTAATTATAATAGAGAGTAAAAGTCAAGTAAAAATCGCTAGAAATTTCTTTGGGAGCTATATCTTAAAAAAAAAAAATATATATATATATATATATATATGGCTTCCAAGGACCAATTTCCCTTTAAGCTTTAAATTTGGTTTCCTAGGTCTACTAATTTCTCACACTGACCAAATACTAATCAGTCATAACTCCACTTATCCCCATAACTTCAGCCTATATCAGTGGGTCTGTAGGTTTTTGGTGGAAAATAATATCAGATATAAGGACTTTGCCATAGCTTGGGGTTTACTGATTTGACGCCCCATAGGCAGATGTTGAATGTGTGCTGTGTTCACTTTCCACCACTGGAGGGCGACAGAGATCTTTCCTGGCATTGTTGTTAGTTGTTAGCAAGCTCTACCTTACAGAGTTACCTTTGGGTGAAGCTAGTTCCCAGATCACATCACTGGCATGGTAGCACTCGTATACTATCTACTTTCTCATGGGCAAGAAATGCTGAAGGTTAGGGCTTTGACCCATTGTCATGTTAACCTACCTAAAGCCTGGGCTGCCATCTCAGTTCAACTAAGTATGTCTATGCCTTTGTGTGTTGTTGTGCAGTTTTACAGTAATTTGACAAGTTTATAGTATGTACGCGTCGTCCACACACTCATACCTGGGTGTCAAATGGTGGTTTCTCATTAATCTGCCCCCTGATTGGTGGGTTTTGTTGGGCGGTTGTGACAGGTGAGGGGGCGTCACTGATCCAAAAACACCCTCTCTGTCGGGCCGTCCTGCCCTCAGACATACCTTCATCCATCACTCTCCCTGGCACTCTGAAACGCCCCCTCTCCATCCCTTATGGATATGTGTGTGTGTGTGGGCGTGCCCGCTCTGCCTTTCCTTGTGGAGATCTGTATGTATAAGTATCTGTGTGTGGGCTCACCCCTCTCTCTTTTTCTAACAATATATAGACCCATTTATGTTTTATGCACACTATAATAGCAGCCTATAAGACTGAAGGACAAGACATAATAGCTGTGGTTTGAATAGACAAACTCGTTAAATTCCCATTAGCCTTGAGCCTGATCACTGTAGATAATATCGTTTTTTAGAAATATTGTCATTCTTAATCATTTGCAGTGTGAACGTAGTTAAATATTTCAGATTAAATGAAATTCTAAAAGAGAAGGATCTTGAAAAGGATACCTTGACATTTTGAGTTACACTTTTTGTCACATGGTGGGGACAAAATGTTTCTACCTTTTTCCTTCAGTTTCCTTTAAACTGCTTACCAGTTCATTCAGTTCATCATGAAAAACAAGGCGCAAATAGCTGCAACACGGGAAAAGAAATCCAAACTATGCTCCATTGCTATGAAACTGTATCTGCAGGTGGAGAGGATTCAGAAAATGCTAATGTTTGGTCTTTCTAAATTTGCGTACTTATGCGTTCTTGTATCCCCTATAGCGATTTTCACGTAATATCTGATGACTGAAGTAAGACTCCAAAGCAAAAGAACACAAGGACGGAGGACAAATAAAGATCCCAAAATGAGAACGAAGCCCCAAGATTCATTGCGAGAATGTCCCATCATGTCCAAACAGTGCTACAGTCTATATAGTACAGAGACGGCTGAAACAGATGGGGAAATGAACAGCTGTGCGTCTTAATTGATCGCACAACGTCAAGCACACAGCCCGTCTCAAACTGTCAAGATGCGTCTCTCTACTCACGTTCTTGAGAGGTTTGTTCTCTCCAAGACAACTTGGGAAGAACTTTCTCGACGAGGATGCCGAGTATCGACTTGGCATTCTCGGATTTGAGATTCACCTAGAGTCTCGGCTGCTTAAGTGAGGGTCCAGCTGACAGGAAATAGACAAGACAAAGAGAGCTGGCAGCTTGTTGGCTTGTAAGAGCGTACATATGGTTTGTTTTGGTGTTGTGGGACATGGAGATGGAGATCAGATGTGCAGGTAATTGCCATAGGTGAGCAGCATCTGGCTTCAATGAGGAGCTCAGGGAGACTGGGTGTGTTCCAGCAGTGTCCCCTTCCTGAACCTCAGTTAATCAATTAACTCCATCAAATCTCTCCTTCTCCCTCCCTCCCTCTCCCCCTCTCTCTCTCATTTCCTCTTGCCCTCTCTCGCTCAGAGCCGTCCCACTAGTAGGTCTTTTACCTTACTAAATATATCTCTTTTCCTCAAGCGTTTTTTTTTCTCCGTCTTCTCCCTATTGATTCTCCTCTGGCATTGATCTGGAACCCGGTGTCTGTGAGTGCGTGCGTGCGCGAGTATATGCGTGCACCTCTGGGCGTGTGTGTGGGTGCGTATGCGTGTACACAAACCTGTGTGGGTGTGTATTATGGGCTTGCGTGTGCGTTTCATGATGGACAAATGGATTTTCTGTGCTTTTGGGAGTATTCTTGCGTCCCTTTGTTTATGCGCTCAAGCGATGTGAGTGGATGCCTGACTGTAAACCCTCAGAGAGCCATTCGACCCAGGTCAATCTGCTGTATTGTTAGCAGGACATTGGTTTGAGTCAATGCGAGTCTTTTTAAATGTGAGTCTCCCAAAACACCATGGCTCCTTCACTTGTTTAGCACATGAACAGAGCTGTTAGAGCCAAAACACTTTTTTTTAATAATTTATCTTTCTCTCACTCCATCATTCACACTCATGCAGTTTTTAGGGATGTTAAATTATTCCAGTCTTGTGTTTTCGTAACATCATTGGCTGCAGAAAGATGGAGAAGGAACAAAAAAATGTGAACATGACGCATTTCCTTGGATAAATTGTGAGAGCAAGATTCATTCGAACTTGCAGCACCATAAGCCCCATCACCACTGTGAAAATAGCTGTTTCCAGGTCAGGCTACAGTAATGAACCATTAAAATGTAACTCTTGACGATGCCAGTGGTCGGACCCACTTTTAATAGCTTAGCGGTCCAGCCAGAATTCACACTGGGTCCAGCTCTTGCGTACAATTGTCCCATTCACAATCTCTGGCGGAAGAAGAAAGAAGTGACCAGTCAACCCCAAATGGATTAAAGAAGACATGGGCAGAGAAGGGAAAGAATTTTCTCCCTCACTGCTTGGGTAGCTGGGGATATCGAGAGCAGCCGACGGAGGCAGGAATTCATTTTACCCCTGTCCGCAATCCTCATCACAATCTTGTCTGAGAGGCGATCGATGCCCAGGCAATATACTTCTGATATATGCTACTGCCAATGGGGCGTGATTTATGTCTGCTGTACTGTGGACAGGCTGTGTGCTCTTGTACTTCTGCCAAACGTCCTCAAGAGGATAGAAAGAGGAGGAAAATCCTTCAAGGACTAGGGTTTAGGGTTAAGATTAGAATTAGCAGTAAGTTTAGGTTAGGGTAAGAGTTAAAGGGTTACTGTTGTTTTTCTAAGGTTTGTGCCAATGGTCTAGGTCAGTGGTTCTCAACGTGGGGTCAGGGGACCACCAGGGGTCCTTGAGGGGGTTCCAGGGGGTCCCAAGCAAATTGATGAATCGTTAAACTTCACCATTATTTAATTCACAAGAAGTTAACACAATGAGAGAATGTAGAAGAATGACTGTTTTGATCATAGTTTCACTGTTATCTCTAGATAGTCATGGAATTCTGGACAAAATCATATCTGACAATAAGAATATTCTCAGATTTGGGTTCAAGAGACAAATTCTCATCAAGTAGGGGTCTGTGGCTCTAATGTGGACTAAATCTCTTTTACATTCTTCCTGCTGGTGTCTGCAAACAGTCAGCATAGTTTGAGATATCAGGGCGCGTTTTCCTCCCATTTGCTGCCGTTCATTCTGTATGAAAAACAACTTCCACAGAACAAGAGAATCCATCACAGTAAACATAAGGCCTTCATTTGGTTTTGTCAAAGTTTCTATTTTATCATTATTTCATTGTGTCCGAGAGTTTTCATATCAGTGTGTGTGTGTGTGTGTATAAGAGAGACCTGCTGAGAACAGGTGCGCTTCCTATGGTCGGGCTTTCTTTGACCACTGCAAAACGTGCCCATTTCCCACCTCTTTTTGTTCTTGTTAATTTAACTTTTTAAAAAGAACAAATGAAAAGAAGATATCCCACGTTGTGTGTAATTACCTTCCATTGCATCGATAAGTATACGCTATGAAGCAGTCCCACACTGACCCGCCAGCGTAATTGACTCACAAATTATGACTGCCGGTTAAATAATGTATCTGAGTCACGGATTGGACCTATTCATTCTGCACAGCATGTCTGTTCAAGTGCTGAATGAAGTGGAGCGGTTCCCTTCGGAATGATTGCCTAAAAGTGTTACAAAATCACTCTAATTGTAGAGTTTGGTGTGGGGAACTTTAGTCTTTTTATTGATGAAACTGCACATTGCATTTGTACAGCTTGTAAATTATCTAGATACTTCTAAGCTACTTTTCACAGTTACACAGTTTCTTTTTATCCTTTGTAAATTGTTCTTATTGCCAGGATTGGTACGGTCACTTTCAAAATGCTATCTGTTACAGATTACTGATTACCTGCTGGAAATTGCAATCAGAAATAGTAATCTACTGGAATTCTCAAACTCAGGAACATAATTTGACTACATTTAGTTTGACTCCAAAAGTTTGAATCCATACAATATGCAGTTAATCTATTTTAAGCTAATTTACAGAGATCGTAATTTGCAAAACGTAATTATTATCTACAACCATCATCAACCATTATGTCAAGATGTGGAAAATCATTTTAGAGTCTATAATTTTACAATTTAATTGTCCTAATTGCAAATCTATTTATCACTTTCTCCGCAGACAGGTTTCAGTAATACCCTGTTTTCGCTGTAATTTGATTACTGTTTTGCAATAGCTGTGACAAACTGGAGTTTCCTTTTTTGTAATTAGATTAGTACAATCTGTCAAATTTTAACTCTGGGTGTTACTGAACCACATGGCTGGAATAATTTGATATCACTAAAGAACAGTGTGTGTGGAAAGTATTCAAAGTAGCTCTATCTTCTCTCTCTCTCTCTCTCTCTCTCTCTCGCTCTCTCTCTCTCTCTCTCTCTCTCTCCTTCACTACATTCACTTTGTATTCAGTTATTTTGTCCTTTGTCCCATCTCATCCAGCCTGTGTACTCGCTCTCTGTCGATGAGCTCTCACTATCTTGTTGGAATACAGTACACAGAAAGGAGGGCCGGAACAGCCTCGCTCGATGCCAGTTTCTATGAAAAGCATGATGGGCACCAGCAAGTGGACTGGTGTAAATGATTTTCCATCACGCCATCCCGCTCTTTAACAGAATAGCCTTCCCACTGGGTTCCATTGGACTCCTCATTCAAATGCAATCCACTCATCTTCAGTCTACAGTGTTTGCGCTGCAGGGAGACTCACCATGTGTGTGTGTGTGTGTGTGTGTGTGCAGAGAGTGAGAGAAAGCCACCAGCACGCCAGTCTAATGAATTGACCAGGTGTTAGGTGTAGGATGCAGGACACAGGAAGGATAGCAGCCGTGTGTCCTGGGTTCGGGGAGAAAGTTCAGGCTTCCTCCTCCACATCTGCGCATCTCCACCATCCCACTCCCCTCACACACACACACACACACACACACTCGACCTCAGCCCCCCCCCCCCACAGAGCAGGAAACGGAAACCCTCTTTTTCAGCCATTGTCTGTGTTCCATACGGCTGCTAATTCAGCTTCTGTTTGAGTCACTTCTCGTCTACATATGGTTGGGAGGCTTTTCACCATCGACCGCGACATGACGACGCGCTTCCTGTTTGTTGTTGATTAAAATGACATCACCTTTTCTGAAGTCCGGCCACTCATCCCACTGCCTATTTCCTCCCAACGCCCTCGGATCGTTTTATGGGGAAAAAAAAATAAAAATAAGGGGGGGAAAAAAGGATAAAATGAGCTCCTCGAAAAGGTATTAAATTCCATAATAGATCGTCTTCCCGCGGTGGAGGTGGTGTGTAGGGGGACGCGCAAATAAATCAATACAACAAAGTGGGCTGTGTGGGGAAGAGAGACAGCGGGCTGAAATATTAACCAAGCGCCATAGGAACACAAGCCAAAGCCTATGAAACAGAGAATCCATTATGGGAGAGGCTGGAGTTGTCTGTGGAATTGAATTCAGTAACGGGAGGGAGAAGGGAGTTGGGGGGGTTTGGGGTTGTAATGCCCATTCACCGGTTTTATTGAGAACTCATTGCACGGCAAAATTGAGAAGCCGTTGGAATCGATCGGCGAGGCGAGGGGAGCGCCGAGAGCGTCGGAGTTGTTTTTTTTTCGTCGTTCCCAGAAGCCGCGCACACTTGCTCGCTTTTTTTTGTTGGCTGGAAATATATATATACATATTTATATATATACAGTATATATATCTTTCCTTAATATCTCTTTCTCCTAATTTCTGCATCCGCCATATGCTGAACTCTTTCGCAGCTGCCGTTGCTTTTCTCGCCATCTCGTCCTCCCACGCTCTCTCCCCTCGTCCTCCAGTCCTCCTGTCATCTGTTCCCCTCGTTCCCACTGTCCGGGGTGTCTGCAAGTTTCATCAAGTTAAAATTAAGACTTTTGAAGACCTTTTTGATGCCAGTTATAATGAAGTTTAAGAGCAATTTTGCAAATGAAAGAAACGCTCTTTTCTCATCAGAATATAAAGCTGTGTGACTGGGCCTTGTCTCGTCTGTCGTGATTGAAGACCTTTTAAAGGGAATTCAAGACTTATGCAACAGGCCTTGAGCATAGGTGACACATAATTCGAGGCATTTTAAGATGGTTTCAGGACATGCAGACACCTTGTGTGTAGACCAGAATCTCATTCCGTTTCTCTAGCTATACTGCCCTCCTCCTCCTCCTCCACACCCAGCCACACTATCTTCTCCTCTCTCCTTGTCCCCATCCCTCTTCAATACACCCGGCCCCATGCCCCGATAATTACTTTGGAAATCCCCAGCCACAGGTAGTGCCGACGCAGCTCTTCTGAGAGCGCCTCGACGGTGGAGCCGGTCTTGTAAAGTCAGATTGTGCGGAGAGATGGAAGGTGAAGGAGAAGGAGAGCGAGCGAGCCGGAGATGAGATGAGATGGCGCTGGCCTCGTTCGCAGGAGGGTGATTGCGGGGGTTGGCGTCGCTGCTGAGGTCAGGGAGAAAGCTCGTCCCCTGGATTTACGCCCGTACGGAGGCGCACGCACGCCGGAGGATTTGTGGGTGCGCTCGTGAAATCCATTTTTGTCCCTCTCTCTCTCTCTGGAAACCCACGCATGAATAGACCCCGTTGCAGCTCTTCTACACTTTATGGATCCCCATGTTCCTACAATGCCTCTAATTGCCCCTCCATACCTTTCTCTCTATGCCCTAACACTGCTCTATGCACACACACACACACACACACACACACACCTACACACACATATCCATAGTGCCAGCTGTTGGCAAATAAAGGGATTTTATTTTTCTTCCATCCTCAGATTATTTTTCCCCTTGTGCCTATCACAAACACAGTCAGTGATACACACACAAGCACACTGCAAAAAATATCCTTTTTGCAAACTATTGAGTCATATTCAGTCTTAAAATCTTTTTTTTCTTAATACATTTGAAAAATTCTGCCAACCGGATGAGATAATTCTGCTTTTTTGCCAATACAAAAAAGAAAAATGAAGGTTTTAAGGCTCAATACTAGACTAAATTATGCGTTAATACATATATCGTTTTTTACAGTGTACATATAATACAGGATTAACAGATTATATAAATCTGATTACAAACAAACCCAGTATAACTGTGATCACTTGCAGTTAGGGAGAGAACAGTAATGCATTTGAAAGGCAGGCAATTAATTCATTATTGGATTCCTGCAAATCGTGTTTGAAAGGAAAATACATATTTCAATGTGAGATCATGGCCAGACATACCATTCACCGATTCACACATACTCTAAGAAAATGAGTGATAGCTCAAACTAAAACAAATTATGCTCCTCTTTAAAGTACAGTAGGCAACTTCAGTCTGAAACACATGCAGGGCTTGGAGTTCAGCGATGAGAGGCTGCAATTATCGGGGCTGCACACTTGAAAGTTTCAAAATGTCAGATTCGGATGTTTTCACTCTTGGTTTCAACCAATTATAACAATGTCATAATCAACATTCATAGGCACCTGGGAGGAATAAAACTTGTTCTACATGACATTTGTTGTAGAATTCTGAATATTGAAATTTGTCATCCACAGTGGACAACCTGTTCTTTGAAAAGACAGCATTGGCCTTTTGGACAGCCTGATTAGATTGCTTCTTAGTTGCTGACAACCAGATGGATTTTATTTGGCATGTTTGTTAATGACGCTTGTTAATGATGCCATTTACACCTTAACATGGTTCCTGGGTCATCAGATTCTAATCAGATAGCACAAAAATGCCTAAAATCCAGGTGTAAATGCACCCAAAACCTGGTCAAAGACACATTTGGCCACATTAACAACAAAGTGTGACTGCAATGTGTCTTCAATCCACATACAGGATCCATGGAAACAGAAATAATCTTGAGCATGTGGATCCAACCAGGAAGGCATGCAAATAAAACAGGCAGCAGGCAGCTTGTATGGTAACATGCTTGTCAGAAATAGATTGTCAGGATAGTTGTGGATGGGTAACAAGTGAGATGAAATATTTATTGTCAGTTATAAAGAATGTAAATATTAGGAGAGGAAGTGACATGCGTGACAACTGGCAAGGGAAAGAGAAACACAAATTCATTGTGTGTATTGGAGACACAGTTTACGCTGCATGATAACTAGACACAGTCCAGATACATGACGTGTGTTAATGCCTGGTGTGAAGTTAGCCTATGACAGCACTCAGATTATGACATGGGGTCTATGCGTCTACGGGCCAAATACTACTGTAGATCCAAGGTGTCAGGCAGATAAGGAATGAGAATTTAAAGCCAAATCCAGTCTAATCCAGCCGTGTGAGTTCCATGGAAACACTACTACTTGGCTAGAAAATGCAGTAGCCGTCCCAGAACGTAAGCCAAGCAGTATGTATAATTCCTTCTTTATCATGGACACACATCAAATATGTGGCTGGTTCCTCTGAATCCCATGCAATTGAAATGGCCATTATGGTCCTCGGTTTGGATAGGCCGCTGTATGCTTTGCCAGCATTTATGTTTGCAATGGTGGAAAGAGTTGAGAGGGAGATCATAGGGATAAAGGTCCAGCCCTGCTGCTTACAGTTCAAACACATAATTCAAGGCTCGTGTGTGTGTGTGTGTGTGCTGGTGTGTGTGCATACAGCCAGTCGGCAGTTCGATTCAGAGTCAATGGGGAAGGTAGTCGGGCAAATTGTTGTTTTCCCTCCTGTTTTCCCTAAGCCATAGTTCTATAGTTAACAACGGTGAAGTATTTAATAATGCGTGCCAACAACAGCACAATTCTCCCTCAAATCACCTACTGCATACAGTGTGTGTGCCGGTCTTTCAGCCCGGCTTCACAGGCTTTGCTGCTGAAACACCGCTCCAGCGGACGGGAAGGGTTGCGTGCTCAGAATACAGCTGAGTGGATGGCTGCTGAGACACAGAGATGCAGTTGGGTGCTCAAGCAAGAGCTGCACTTTGATAGAAATGAAAGCTTTTGAAGAAAGACTTTAAAGGAGAAGTCAGAGTTACATTTTAGTTTGTCCGGAATGTGTGTTTCTTCAAGGGTTGTGGGGGATAGACTTCGCAAATTCGTCGAAATTTGCAGGTATAACGAAGATATGCTTTGATACTCGACATCCTCCTTTTGGAAAATAAGCCATAAAGTTGAGGAGAGCCATGTTGAAACCCCAAATCGCACGGTAACAGATGACAACGCACGCCAAATTTCCATACCGCCTCTTTAAAGCTGCTGAATTTATGCACTTGTGCTTTATTAAGAGAGACGTGTCGCACGCCGCATCTGAATGACAATGCTAAGGCCATGTGTCGGTCCATCTGGCCGGGGTCCGCGGCCATGCTGCACCGCGCTTTGACTCCTTTAAAGGAAATGATAGGCCTCGTCTGACAAGGCGAGGCGTGCCCTATATGCAATATGGGATAGTGCAAACAGGGGTCACCCACCCCCTACCCCCACCCCATCCCCCACCCCAATCGGGCACTCTACTTTTCAGACGTCCCTTTTCTTCATTCCTGTCTGGGTCCCAGTTATGACTGTGTAAGGGGTCAATTCAGCTCCATTTCCATTCATGTCAGGAAATGAATTGTAATTACATCGGGCCACACAGCAAAGCAAATCCATCTTAACAAGCCATTTCATCTAGTAGTATTGAGTCACTGAGACAAGTGAAAAAAAATCTGCCAATGGCGTCACATAATTTCAATTGTTTCCAATGCAAGTTGTTTTCTTGAATCAAGTTTAATTTAGTCATGTAATTTCTGAAAATTGATGAGTGATTTCCAGTTCCGCAATTTATAAATCTTATCCCAACACACGATCTTAAAGAATTTTAATTGCACCCAGTTGTGTGTTCATATGGTAGGTGGTCTAGTAACACAGTAACATTGTATTTGGGCAAGAGGAAGGGTTGGCTGTGGACGTTAAAGATAGATAAGATTAGATAAGAAGCTAATAGAGCCACAGGCTGAACTGTGTCTCACTGTGGGTTAAACAGCATGACCACCATTAGCAGTGAGACCAAAACTACACTGGTGAGATCATGCATAATAAGAAACATAAGAAAGACATAAGAAAAGTTTCCTAAAATATGCTCTTATCATGTGAATCTATTAGAATGACGTGCATTTCAGTTACCAGGCCATCAGATATTAAAATGCATACAGAAACACCATACAGATGAATCAGTGATCTGTCACCTGATCACAAGTTTTTTATGATATTTTGTCATTTTTAACAGTTAATGCAAGACCTGGACAGTGGGAAATAAAAGGAAAAAATCACAGAAACTCCAAAACAGGCAAAAACAGAATGAAACAAAATCAATACAACCAAACACAAGTAAAAAAAGAAAAAAGAAAAAAAAAAAGAAGTACAAGCATTCCCAATCCTCATTCCCGATACCCCTTCACCCCCACTGAAAACGGCGCATTCAATCACGTCAAAAGACATTCATAATGATAAGTGAGCATAATATCCATATATTAATAGGTTGACACAGCTACAGTGTACCAGACAACAAAACGTTTTTTGTCACAGCAGTTATTAATATATTTATTTAATATATTAAGATTAAAATCTAAGTTGTTCACAGTTGATTGAGCAGCTGAGTGAAGTAAATATTGAATACATATTTGTTTGTCTGGTACACTGTGCCTCATCCGCTAAAGCAAGAGATTGCTATTCATAGCACATCATGTATTCTTCAAACAACGCACGACCTTATTTTGAGTGTGAACTCTTTTGTAAAATGTTTTCTTAAATGTTTTTACTGTTCGAACACATTGAAAGTTCAGCTGCATTGTTAGATCAGATCAGATTATACATATGGCACAGTCTACCTGCAAGAAATATCTGGCATTTGAACCAATAATCTATTCATTCAGTCATTTTCTGTACCAGCTTGTCCTTCTTCAGAGAGGCTGGAGCATATCCCAGCATGCACTGGGTGGACGGCAGGGACACATCCTTTACCTACAGGCTAATGAATGAATGCGAAGACACACCATCACCACATATAGAACGAAATGACTTGCGCTGATTGGAAAATGGCTGTAATTGCCTCACGCTGAATTCTAATCACCTGTAGTCTAGACGGCTTTATTCTCATTGCCTTCCTGCATTCCAGCGCTCATCTTCCTTTACGAAGACTGATTGATCATCCGGAAGGTTGATCATAGAGATTGATCTCCCATTGAGGCGATCAATCCAAATCTCTCTCTCCACTACCTCCTGTTCTTTCTCCCTCCATCATCCATCTCATCCCCCCCCCCCCCCCTCTTCTACACTCCCTCATTAAATTCAGCAGGTTGTGTGTCAGCGTAGAAATGGTACAAATGGCGTGTTGGATGGGTGGCGGTTTATAGGTGTCCTTTCCATGCGGCCCACAAACGTGCCACCAGCTCCCCCCAATCATTTCTATACAGATTGCCTGAATGTCAAAGCAGCTCCGGATGTCAGGGACTCAGGGAATGAGAGTGGTTGCTAGTTTCAAAATGACTGATATCTGTTCGGCCAGCGGTCAATACAGTAACAAAACTCTCTCTGAAGCATGAGGCCGGATGTGCATCGTGAACGAGATGGCTACATGTGCGTAAAATCAAGATTTATGGTGGGGAAGGAAGAGAACAGTAGTGGAATGGAGATTAGATAGATAATTACAGTACACTGATAGATAGATTTGATCCAATTAGGGGTTTTCTGTTTCAGTGTCTCGATTAAATAATCGTGTGTTTCGAAATTGGCCTGTAGACCATCATTCACTGGCGCACCGCCATCATGGATCAAGCCAGCAGAGCCAAGGGTCGATTCTCATGTTAATACATTACTTCTGATTGGCAGGGATGACTGCGGGCTTGGCTCTAGAGTTACATTACTTCTGACTGGGGCAGCTGATGACAGTCTCTTTGGGACTCGCATACCCAAAATGCTAACGATGCGGTTGGAACAAGCTACAGTAAAGTATCTGTGAGCACAGAAGTGAAACGCATTAGGAACGGACAACAGGAGCTGCATCTATTTCTGTATATGGCACTGATCGATTGGAGGTCTTATTGTAATGCTCAGTGGCCTTTCCTAACAGATTAACCTCCTTACGTTGAATAAAGACATGGTATGAACTGATAGAATATCAATATAATTGACAATAATTGTCATATTTGGCAGGAAGCATCTTTGAACAATCATAGAAACAAATGACAAGGTCAGTTACAACAAATAAGAAATGATGCAAACAGATGGGGACAAGCCCAGTTTAAAATATCTTACTGCATAAATATCTAGTTCAGGACTTTTGTGAGTATTATCATTTGGCAAATCCCCAATGGCTTGCTGTAATTCCTTTGTATGGAATGAGGCATTTGGAGGTGCTATTCTGTTATTTGTTATCTGCCTGCCTGATAGGCCGCTATTAGGAAAAAGGGCAGAGAATGACCGTGGCCTGGCTATCAACAGTTGCTTATCAGAGCTGCATTGAATTGAAATGAACCACAGTGCCACCGCCATAAATACAGACACCAGGCTCCCCGCAGGCTTTGATTGTGGTTTGTTTGAAGGAGAACGAAGGGTTAATGCCTTTTGTACATTATGGCTAAAGGAGAGGTGGGGGAAGGTCATGCTTTTCGGCGGCAGCTCATCAGCGGGCCACAGTAGAAATACACACACGCACATACACATATACACATACACACACAGGTCCACACACACATACACATAATTCCCCCCTTTGCTCCGAGATAGTGAATGAAATCACCCCATTTTTCAGGATAAATCTGTATTTTCAGTATGGTGCCCTCTGTTCAAACACTGTCACCCTTCAACTGCTGTTCCATTATTGACTATTTATTGAGCTTTTGACAGGACTGACAATATAAGACCGCTGCTGGTGTTTTTGAGGCTGCATTTTCAGATATTTTTCAAACACTGGAGTAACACACCTGTTATTTAAAAGCATTCATTTATGCGTTTTTCCTTAGAAGACCCTATGTTCATATACAGTACATCAGTTTGATACTACATGGTTTACCCTCCATTACATCCCTGGCTATAACATCAAGAATTCTGAATGCCAACAGATATGTATAGTATATATGGTGTGCGCTAAATACATTCTTGTGAGTACATATCAGAAAAATTAAAACGCAGCTTTCTACTAATAATGAATTGATGATATTTCAAAAGTGTAGCTTTTGTTCTTCTTCTCCGGTCCACAGCACTACTTGTTGGACCTGCAGTCACCAGGTAACAGCTAATTTGTTATTCATGAAAGGCCACTTGTATGAAGCCACCTCCGGCTGCTGCAGCAGCCAAATTGGCCAATTTCGCTAATGGAAGACCTTCTCTTTGTTCACGGCGGCCATATTGGTGGTGGTGGAGGTGATGGAAGTGGGAGGGTGTGGGAGGTAAAAGAGGGAAAGTAAAGAAAACAAGTCTATGTGCGCACACACACACCCACCCACACACATACACACACACACAGAGCTAACTTATTGATGTCTCTGTTTGAAGGAGACCTCCATTAAGCATCAGAAGGGTCTGAACTGCGAAGCTAAGATTGGACTAAATTACTGTGGGTCTGTTGGGGGTGGACTGGGAGCTACGGCCGTTCGGAGGGACGCCGGGGGTCGGATGAGGTGCAAAATGTCACCCAAGCAGCTGGAGAAGGCTAATGACGCTAGCAGGGGTTGCTATCTCCATCAGCGGGTCCCTATGCGGACTCTGGAAAAACCGGAGGAAATCATCCGGAATTAAGAGCAGCAGCGCTCTCTGGGTCGACCCCGCAGCTCCCTCTCTGCGTTTATTTTTCCACCTCTATTTTTGCCTTCCAATTTTTTTTTTTGGATGGGGTTTAAAGAAGACCTCTCCTGGTCCTATAACCCTGCGTGCCCTGCTGTCTGGAGCTCCCTTGTTTCTGTTGCAAAAGAGTATTTTGCAGATATTAACATGGTAATGATTGGAGAGAGGCTCCGCAGGCAGCGGGCCGATGGTTTTTAGCCACGGTCAAGGGGAAGTAAATGAAAAGCTACCTGCTGGGCCTTGAAGTGAAAAACGGTGTATGTGAGGTTCTATTGCGAGATGGCCGTTTCATGTGTGTGTGTGTGTGTGTGAGGGAGAGAGAGACAGAGAGAGAGAGAGAGAGAGAGAGAGAGAGCAAGAAGACCTTTCTGTATGTAGGTAATTAAGTTCAAACAAATATACACTATTGTTTGCAGAGGTGTACTCTTTGTGTGTGAGGATTGTATATATGAGTAGACAGAAGATGCATGGTCTATTACAGGGTTTCTCAATTTTTTCATGTTACGAACCCCATAGACATGCATTAGGGCCATTTGATATGGCTCCCAGGGACCCATATAGGAAAATATTTGTTGTTCATTTAGTGTTGTAGTACACTGCACCGAGGGAGATAATAATGGTGTGTGAAACCTATGATTAGAATAACCACTATCACACACATTCTCTACTTGGGATAATGTCTAGTGAATTAAATTATAGTGAAATTAAACTATTCCTCATTTTGCAGGGGACCCTGTGGAACTCCTATAAGGACCTCTGGGGGTCCCAGGACCCCACTTTGAGAACCACATGGTCTCTGATAGGTGTGCAGGCACATATGTACAGTATTTGAAGCCTTCTCTAATGGCTCCAGTTTGGTATAAAGAGAAACAATCAACTTGTAGATCCATCCAGTCATCCGTCCTTCATACACAACATGTGACAGAGCATAATTGCCAACATTCCCCATTTGACCCATACATACATTTTGACATTTGATGCAGAATGCTGTGTGAGAGCAACACATGTAACAAACATGTAACACATAACTACTACATGCAATCTGCGTGCAGCGGATAATCAGATGACTGGGAGGCATTTCTTATGTAAGCTGGAAATGAAAAGGCCAACCACTTCAGGCTGCACCGCAATCTGCCAGCCGCGAGTCCTTGAGTGTCTAAATAGAGGAATTACAATTCTGAAGAAGCCTCACCACACTTGCCATAATGCTATATAATTGGCAAGCGCACCAGCGGGCCTCGTGCGGCAACTGTTCTCTTCATTAACATTCCCAACGTATATTGGTTTGATATTATCCCAGCGCTGCCATGGTGGTCCACAGGCAAGCGCTGTGAAGTCCGGGCTCCTGGTTTTATGGCTATCGCTGCACGGCGGATGAAATCCAATTAAGGCAATGAAATCAAATCAAGGCAGCTACATCTGGATATGTTAATTTCTAACCCAGGTTGCAGCTAAATCTAATTCCTTCCCAAAGGTCATTTCTGACATGCCTGTAGCGTATTACCATACATATCTCCAATGGCCCCTGAGGGCAGCTTTGTGGGGAGTAATTTGGCATAGCTACGGGTTTTATAGCCTAAATTTCAATTAAATACAATTACAACCTGTTTTTTGTAATTGAATGACACAAATGGCAGCTTTGTGTATATTATGGCATGCATGCACATATGGCGGCTTTGTGTGTGTGTGTGTGTGTGTGTGTGTGTGTGTGTGTGTGTGTGTGTGTGTGTGTGTGCATCTGCCGACATGCATGAACATATACACTAGGGCTAGACAGATATATCAAGGCACTATACTGTCTCATTTTTTGCATTGGATTAATATTACAGTAGAATATAGCAACAGATAATATCAGTTCTTATATATTATGATACATTTATTAAGACAATTATTATGATTGATATGATTGCTATTTTTTTATGTCACAGCTGATCATAGGGAAGTGTGTATATTTGCAAATGTGCTGATATGTGCACCTGCAATAGTGCACATGCTTATTTTAGCCATTCTTTTTGTTAGAAAATAGTTTATTCGTTCTTATCCAACTCTAACAAAACAGCAAAGAGATACACACACACACACACACACAACACACACACACACCTTGGTAAAGTCTCAGTAGCCCGCAGTTGTCTGATCCATCCCTCCGCCACAGTTTATCCCCTTCAGGAGAGAGAGACAGACGGAGAAGAGGAGAAGAGGCGGCTCTGTAAGAATGAAATATTAATGCCTTCTCTCTTGGTCGCTGGCCTTACAAGGTCATCCGCCCGCCTTTCATTGCTGGGAAGCAGGCAGACGGCTGAGGCGATTGAAACTGAAGAGATTTCCACCTTGTCCTCGCACAAATTAAACCAAGGAAGCCATGACTCTTTGTTACGTGACCTCGGTACACAATGTTACCTGGGAGGGGGAGAGGGAGGGTGGAGAAATGGAGGGAGAGGGAGAGAAGGAGGGAGAGATGTGCGTCTAAGACAGAGGAGAGCTTTGGCTTCATTTATTTGGTTCTATGAGCCTGCGACATGGCTGTCATACACGGGTGTTGTGTTATGAGGTGTGTGTGTGTGTGTGTGTCGGAGGCGTATGTGTGTTGGGGTGTTTTATGTGTGTCGTCTCCCTCATGTTGAAGGACAGACACAATCAATAGAAGCAATCAATGTTGCATGAAGGCTGGAGGGAAGACAGTTCCTTAGGTCCCCCTATTTTAGTCTCCTGTATTAAACACATACACACACACACATACACACACTCGCGCAGTAAGAACACAGGTTCACTGTAGCACAGCCAGTGGCGCCTCTGTACACAAATTACTGTTTTCCATACATGTCTACAGCAGTGCGTCTTTGTGAGCATGCTTGTATGTTTTCCTATCTAACTGCAGCCTTTTCCTTTCATTTCTCTCCCACAATGCCTTTCATCTTCTCTACCTGTGTGCACACAGAAAGATAAGTCCAAACCAACGGCTGATTACAACAGAGGGAACATGCCCAACTGTTTCAGCTTCTTTTGGTCAGTGTGTTCGCCGCCTTACACTGGCAACAATGATGAGTGCAGCAGCACAGCTGCAGTCGGACAGGAAGCTTTGAAAACGCAAGACGCACCGTTCCACAGCATTAGCTAACAAGCAGGCAACCTAACAATTGCTGCTATAATCCCATAAAAAAGCCAGTCAAAGCATGACATGTGCATTGAAGTTGAACTGGGAGTGTCTGCGTGTGTGTGTGTGTGTTTGGGTGTCAACACACTCAATGCCAGAAAAATACAGATAACAGAAATGATGGTGATTAGAAATGATGGAATACCCATTTAAGCTGAAGAACTTGGGCTGACTGGATGCTGTTTTAGATGCACTTGTGAACTGTAGCCAATTGGAGCTGAGCTGTAAACACAACACAATAACAAAACACTAACATGGAAATGGGCTGTAAGCAGCAGGGGTTCATGTGAGGAGACAGATGAACATAATTAGAAGAGAAACATTTCATAACACCCGTATGCCACTTAAAATGAGAGCACCCTCCCCTTAAAAACATGTTTATTTGCTAGTAAGTAAAAAAAAAAAAAAAAAAAAAAAAAGATCTTGAACCTTTGACTGTTTGAAAAATAAAAATCCAAAATATGGTGTGGCACCTTTGCTTATCGGCTTTAATAATTCACATACTGGGACTTTGAAAGCTGTTATCAACCACAATGTTCATTACGCTCAAAAGATGAAAGAAAGACCACTGTGTGCTGAAGGGCCGTTGCTGCACTGTACGTGCTACACTACATTTGGCACATGAAGAAACGGCATGTTTTAACTTGATAAAATAATCAATTACTTCTGGCAATGGCATCTTGAAAATTGATGTTCTGAGAGCCCCGCTGCTCGCTGTTGCACACCACTCTACATTCAGCCAGTACGATATGTTTCTGCACGTGTGAATTGAATTGCAGAGTTCGCGTCAGAGTGGCTCATCCGAAGACAAGCGGCGGGGAGGGGGGAAAAAAAAAAGCAAAAAACAAAAAGCATTAAACATCAGACGAGATAACGACTACGAGGGCTTTTATAGTTTTGTTTACGCTCACGTCGGTGGCCTTTCGTGCCTCGCTCTCGTCTCTTCAGCTTCGCGCATCGCCAGACGAGCGCTACTCGAAAAAGCTTACTTCGACTCCCACGTAATTAACACGTTTTTTTTTTTTTTTACAGCACCAGCCTTCGTCGTTCCCCCGCCACTTCAGGCAACGTGCCCGCGCGATTTTAGACCCGACACGAGCGGAGGCGGCGCTGGGGGAAGAGCTTCACGAGACAGCTCTCCGATGGCGCCGCCGAGCGCTTCGCACGGCTCTGTTAGATTCAGTCGGAGAATACAGGTTGTGTGAGAGTGGGACGCTTGATGAGCTCGACACTGTGCGTTATGCTCAGTGCCACCCCTTCCCATATGTGACACCCGCTGCGCCTCGAGCCCCGTCTATGAACGACTCAATCCCGTCTCCACAATGGGCCCCCCCACTGCACTTGACGTTTTTTGTTGGACATCTATTTTGTTAATTATCCAGCTTTTTCTTTATCCATACATTTTGTACAATGAGCTATAAAACAGTTTCTGATGACAGAAATTGAAAAACGCACAATCCCTTGCTGTTATATGCCATATGACAGCGGCGGCAGAATCGAGTGCATGCAGACCGAAACGCTGCCTAATGGAATCAGAACCATTTGAATTTCACGATTGGACGATTGGTTTCCTCAGAGGAGGCTGCATGAACACTGAACACTTGATAAGACTTACCAATTTATGAGCTGGGCACTGGTTGTCTGCGCTTACGTGTACCCGCATAAAACAACTCTTCACTGCTGTGGTTCGGTTGGTTAGGAACAATCTAGACTGATGTAAGCAGCAGTGGCCCAGGCAATAATGAATTCAGGAAAGCAGCACCAAAGGCAGCTGTGCCACTCCTATGCATGCTGAAATTCAACTTGTCATGTGGTCGACAAATTCAAGTGAAAAAAAAAAAGAGGGCAATTAATGCCTGGTTTAACATGTGAGTGAAACCGAAAACGAGCAATTAACAGGACTGCACCCAGGCTAGTTAAATGACTCATGCAATTAAAATATGTTTTAACAGTGGAACTATTTATCCATGACTTTGACACGCAAAACCCCCAAAATCTACTAACACAGGCATACTATCCCTGTGTTTTCCGACACAGGGGTTGAACCTGGGTTATCAGGCTGAAAGACACCCTGCTTCCCCCCAGTAAACTCTATTCTCTGATTTATTACCATTGGAGCAGCTCCAGGCTTCACATTAGTAAAACATCACTGATTAGAGGCTGGGTTTGCTGGTTTCTTGAAAGAATGTTGTTGATATTCCTAATTAATGATTGGGCTATCCTATACCATAAGAATAATAACAACAACAATGTGAATTCCTTAAAGCTGAACTAGGCAACTTCGCACTTTGGCGGCCCCAAGTGGCAGCGGGAGATAACGGTTTGAATTTTTTGAAAGTTTGAAGGACTTCATTACCCAGAAATCATGTAACGTGATGCTAGTAAGCTATGCAGCTCTTTTTGCAGGTTCAACCACTATTGACGAGTCCAGTTTTCTTGAAGATTTAGTATTTTTGAGAAGAATTCCTACCAGTGACCATACCTGACACCAGAAATGAATTTGGGCAAATAGAGCAAATCTATGGGGTCTGAACTACTAGGGATGGGGCCCTCTTCTCTGTTGCAGTCCCACTTTGTGATTTAGGCTGATAAGATGGGTGTATTTTTACATAAAAATATCAACTAGTGCAGCTTTAAATGGAGTTTAGTTCCCATTTCTAAAGCATGGTGGTACCCGTGCTAAAGCAGTACCCATACTAAAAATGCACTCATGGCACTGCAAGGTGTTTTGGATAAAAGCGTCCACCTAATGGCATACGCTATGTGCACTGTAGCAGTGAGATGACACAGAGTAACCGTCAAACCCCCAGCTACTTTCTCTCTCTTAAATCACTGGTCTAGCTAGTTGGAGGGGGAAAACAAAGGGGAGGTGCGGGGGGGTGTTGTGAAAGAGATAATTGCATCTTTTAATTGAATCCCCGGAGCATTGGAAGGCCTGAAGGGGTGATTGGAATCAAATCACGCGCAGCCTTTGTTTCCTCGCTCTTCCTTAAACGAGAGCGATGAATTCTGGGATTTGATCAGCTTGCGAGGTGGTGCGGTAAAGTCGCACACGCACTTCCAGCTCATTTCTGTCTTTCCTTCCTCTCTCCCTGCTCTTACCGTCTACTTTTTGTCCTACCTCCATTCATGCTCTCGCTCTCGCTTTTCTCCATGTGTTCTCAGCCGTCATGCCCTCCCCTCCCCTAGCTTCTCCGCTTCCCTTTGTTGTTTACCACGTCTCCGCTGTCGTGTCCCCCATCCATCGCGGAGCAACAAGTCAACCTGCCTCTTCACATGCTCCTCTCCTCCTTTGCTTTTCTGTCTTTTCCTTTCTGCCTTCCCTCGGCTTCCTCCCCCCCTCGCCGCACTCGTTCTCCAGCCTACTCAGTTCAGGCTTAATTAGGGAGATTCCTTTCTGATCAATAGATTCTCCTCACGGGAGCTCAAGAGGCTCCAGCCCCTGCATGCTGGCACGTGTGTGTGTGTGTGTGTGTGTGTGTGTGTGTGTGTGTAGGCAAGAGTAGGGAGTCAAGGGGTTACATGCAGACATGCAGGTTGCACACACACACACACGCACACACACTTTATTCTCGACAAACACAGCCCATTTTCAACAAGACCTTGCAACACATACACACACGCAACTTGCTCTTATTACTCTTCTGTATACACCATCTGTAACAAAAGAGCTTACATTGTCTTCTATTCAGCATCTGCAATGAATGTGCGATATGTTTACTGTTGATGGGTCATAATTGTTGTCCAGCGATGCAGCATTGGCTCAATGTGTGCAACGTGACCTTGCACTGCAATTGCAGAATGTCTTAATGCAGGACCATTTAGCTGTGATTGCCCTTAATGGGAGTTATGATTATTGAACTTCATGGAGCAATTAACAGGGAGAAGCAACTGCATAAGTCATCCATGTTGGATAACTTGTCTGTTGTTGAAGATCGTTCAGTTATACCCTTTTAAGCTTTAAGCTTCATACTGGCTCAGAGGAATTTAGAGCCATGAATTCTAGAAATATTAGGTGACGCTACATCACAAAAAAGACTGCTTTTTCAAATATAATCTCTCCAAATACATACTCTGAAATGAGACACAATGGGAGAAAAATAAATAAATATGACAATTTAACTGTTCATCCAACATGACTGGGAATAAAAGCTTAGCACTTTTAATTCATACTAATTATATCATTAAATGTCAACCAAATGTAATGAGATTACAGAGCCATAACATCTCACAATGAGTCCCTGTCCAAATACATCTGCACGTCATAGACAGACATAGATGGAAAGATAGATAGATAGATAGATAGATAGATACTGTACATAGATAAAGTTTGACAAGACATTGTATGTCCCCAGCATCAACACCTAGACACACACAGCCTCTCCAAAGAATGCACCCCACTCTCAGTTTATCTATAATTAACAATACATTTTTGCTAATTTCCCTTTTTAAAGTTGACTAGGGACAGACTCTGCCTCAAGGTCATAGTCGAGGCAGTATATTAAAATTTAATCACAGTCATACACAGATTTAAAGTGAGGCGCGTAGGGAATTAAGCAGCCAAGGAAATCATAAAAGGGAGGCTGTATCTAATGAGTCAGGAGTGAATGATGTGAGTGTGTTTACGTGCCACTGATGTGAGAGTACAGGGCCCAGGGCCGCGGAGGGCCATCTGGGGCTCAGTGTTTGACAATTACACTGAGTACTGTGGCCACAGGCGCATTCCCTTTGCTGCTGTCAAGAATGTGTGTGTGTGTGTGTGTGTGTTTGTGTCCCGCTCATCATCTATTTTCATAGAAATCCCTCATAATCTTGCTGGAAAACAACAGCCAATTAAAATAACTGCAATCTGTATGCATAAGCCTCAGCCAATTTATCCAGGGAACGGTCTGAAAGTACAAGGTTTCAATATGCAGCATGTTTGGGGTGAGTTGTGAGTAAGCATTAGGTATGCGTGTGTTCCAGCATTGGCAAGAAAGAGTCAAACAGAAAAAGAAAAAAAAAAAACGAAAAGAGCTAGCCACTCTATACAGGCTCCAGAGATCTTAAATCCCAAATGTCTCATTAACTATTCGGGGGATAGAATATATTTAGCCCCTAGTCAATTAGTGAGGACTGTGGGATAGATATTTAGTTATTTAGTATTGAATTTTACAATTATACTGCTGGAAATTACGCATGTGCTCTGTTTTTTAAGGAAGTTTGTGTGCGTGTGCCTGTATCAGTTATTTTTTGGAATTTATGTATCACATGAGATGAATTTTCTTCAAGTGGTGGGTGAGATAAGACACAGTATGTCACTTTTTGACACATAGTGCTGATAAGTGAAGGGTTCGGGGTTCACATGCAAGCCAGTGAGCATCAGCTTGTGTGCTTGCATATGTGTGCAATTAATTGTAAATGTTTTCCATGTTATTGTTTTATCTTCATCATTTATTCACATAAAGCGGTTGTGTACTCTACCTGTCTATGTATGTATTTCTGTGAGTGTGTGTGTGTGTGTGTGCTCTTTCCTCTGTGTGCTGGCGTCTTTAGGCTGATTACTACAGCGCCTGAAGGGAGTACACCATTGTTTATGTTATTTATGAGCTTCATTTAATTGGGCTGAGAGTAGCGAGGCTCAGTCAGGAGCACGCTCCTCGTGGCTTTAACGCAGCACTCTGCTAGTACTGGAGGCTATGTGGAAGGTGAGGCTGTAATTAATGGAATTTATTTCAGTGTGCTGCAGATGTATTAGATGCGCGATGTGGAAGTTCAAAAGGGCCAACTGGCTGGCACGCATGAACCCAGTCTTTTGCCTTTGTATCTTTTCATATTGGGACTTGGTTCAATAAATCATATGCTCAAGTCCATTGGTTCGATTATAGCAGTTGTGGATTTCCCTTTTAAAGAAAAGGCTTTCATGACCTGTGTGCAACGCGGCACAAGAGGTCTTATCTTGGCTACATTCTTGCCCGGATTGAATACCAATGAATGAATGAATGAATACCAACACCTTTGTTTATTTAGACATTTTATTATAACTCTGTTCTCATTCTGCGTTCTCAGGTCCTACATCACAGGGGAAATGAATATTATAAAGCCTCCACAGCTGGTAGTATGAAAGGCATATCTAAAATAGCTCAGCAATAACTTATTTTCTCTAATATGGAGAGATGTAGTGGAGGGTAAGCCAGCCTTAACTCAGTTTACCCACCTTTTGATTTATTGAACAGTCCACCTTTTCAGGGATGACATAAATCTATGTATATCATGTAAATTCATAATATACATCATAGTAATATAATCATAGCAATTAGTATTCACCTAATTGATAATATCTATCTATGATATATCTAAGTGTGACACACTTTTTACCCGTCAATTGAATTCCTTATCCATTATCCACTGACTCCTTACTGTTAATGTTTAAACTGACTGAACTTCTTGGATGTTTTTACACAGTGAAATTCCTTTTCTAACCCTTTTCACAGGCTATTGGATTAAATAGACAATAGCTATAAGATGATGACGCCTACACAGATGTCAACCTGTGTAATTATAGTCCCGATCTTCTGCTTTGGTACCAGTCGTTTCTCTGTCATCCAAACCCAACTGTCAGGACTTTTTTGCTCAGTGATAACTCAATAATAACCAGTATTAGGTGGTACTAGTAAGTAACAGTATGTTACAGGAATAGTGCTGCTTTTTAAAATAACAACAAGTGAAACAAATTGCTATTTACATGTCAGTAATTCTATTACAGTTACCTTTTGTACTTCACCTATACTCCACCCCCTTTAAGTATCAGTTGAATTATCCAAAAACTCCCACCTCTTCCAACCTGATAATTTAGTACAGGTATAGTATTATGTAGTAGCTAGTATAGTATTAGGTTCCTCTTAAAATTTGTGGTACTACAACGTAAAAAGTTTGCACAAAAGAAATGTAACATCAATGCTAGTTTATCTGTAAAGTTTAAGTAAGCTTAAGCTTAAGCTTAAGTATTGCTAGCTATATGTAACCATGCGGAGCAGTAATGTTAGTGGATGCTTGCCAACATTAGCCAAAATAGACTTCTTACCTTCAATAACATGAATATAACCTTCAATCCAGCTGCTATGCCTTTTCAATAAGACAGCTGTTGTTATTTTGCATTACTGTTACCCCATTGTTCTACAACATT
Source organism: Centroberyx affinis (assembly GCF_046629955.1). Lineage (NCBI taxonomy): Eukaryota > Metazoa > Chordata > Actinopteri > Beryciformes > Berycidae > Centroberyx > Centroberyx affinis. The sequence goes on from NW_027279797.1 coordinate 134,884, forward strand.
TGATGTTTTTGGAGGAATCTCAAGGTTTGTAATCCAGGATGCCATATTCAGTGCTTTGGTTTGAGTTTCCCCACCCGGCCTCGCTTTCAATGGCAAGATGGAACCCAGCTCTGGAGACGCGGCCAGTGTTTTCCTAATGATTTGTTGGCAAGCCAGCTCCGCTTCGCCTGTCCAGAAAGAAAACACTGGTGGATAATTGGCCAATTTCATAGCTGGGATGTTTTCTCTGGCGTGAGACTCTGTGAATTAACGAGCTGACCATCACAATATCACGGTTCAGTTCGGATGAAAAAAAGCCCAAAGACTGATGATGCTCCACAAAGCTAATGATGCCTGCCATTAGCAGCAGGAGCTTTGCGTCGTCATAGTCAGTTTTGACAGTATTTGACAGCAACTGTGTTAGCTGTTGTGTTTGCATTACGAGTCAGCTGTACACTAACACTGCCAGTACTAATCATTTGATTGGCTGTTTTGTCTCAAATCTGCTGAATACATGCACAGTCTTTGCAGTGAGTACTATCTATACCAAGTTCTCCAAATTCTCAAAAACTCCGCTCTAGTCAAAGGATCAAGATTAGATTTCACTGACCAGTGGCCATTTGTCAACTCTCAATGTTGAAAATACAGCCTACTGTGCTAAGCATTCTCCTTTTTTGACAAAATACTACCAGAAAATAAATGATTTATTTTTTTTCCCAATTGTAAACAGTACCTTCCCATGTGTAATGAGGTGTGATACCAGAAACTCTCAATAGGTTTCATGGTTTCTTTCACTGTGAGCTGTTGGCTTTGTTGCAGCGAGGAGCTGATGACTGACAGCGAGTGTGTCAAATGAGTGGGTGCGCTGTCATAAATCAATATGAGTTGCTCCAGTGAAAGAGACAGTGATTTATCTTAAGACATGACACAAGGCATCATACTTCCATTCGCACTGTCTGGCTTGTGATATCTGTATTCACTATGTGCTTTTTGCTCCGCTGTTGTGTGTAGATCTAACTAGGGCCTTTGTGTTTGGCTGGAGGTGTTTGTCAAAGTGTGAACCCACATGTGTGTAATGCATGTGTTATTATTACTGTGTTTGCATAAGTGCACATCTGTCTCTCCTGTCTATCCGATTGCCACACAAGCCATGTGCATGACAAGCTGCGGTGTTATTCCGGATCAAGAGTTAATGTGTAAACTCGTGCTTGGGTTTTTGTCATCGCCACACCAGGCTAGGTGTCTGCAAAATGTTTGGAATAATTCACGGCGTTCCTCCGTGCCACCGGTGTGAATGAACAGCGTTAGTGGGAGTATGAAATTGGCTGTGATGGGCAGTGGGCAGCTGGTGCCACGGAGGATGTGGAGTAAGCGGACTTGAGGTTTTTAGCGTGAAATGACACGAGGTCAAAGAGATCAGCCAGCTGAATGTTACAGTCCTTCACCCGGCAAATCCCCCGAGGCACCCTTTTTTTCACACCTCTTAAGTTACACCCAAGCACGTTGTCCCTCTGCCTAGTCAGCATACCTACAAAACCATAAAATGACAATTCACAATGTCCATCATTGTATTCACAGGATGTGAATGTTTTTCGGGAAATATCAGAAATCCACTGTATAAACGCAGCTCTTCAGCAATACGTTATTGACAACCATGATCTGGGAAAAAAAAAAACAGTACAGACATGGAGGTTTTTACGGGAAAAATATACACCGCAACATTCACGGAATAGTTTCTCTTCACTCCACATTGCTCCTGTGCCAGGTCAGCTTGTTCAACTCCCACCACTCCATGGGTTTTCAAAAGAATACTATGGTGGAAAAACAACTCTCGAGATGCATCGCTTCTCTCGCGGAGGCCATCTGATGAAGCACAGAGAGACTGAAGGTTCATTTGCACTCCGCTGCGCCCACACAACTTGGCCTCCGCGCCACCGATGCTCTCGTGACTCGCTCGACGATTCGCCTCCCCGTTTTCCCTCTCAGTCTGGTGCAGTGTGAAGATGAGACAATAGCGGCGGGGAGCGCAGTGCTTTCGAAACCTCTCCTTGCTCGGGTTCACGCTCGCTCATGTCAAACTCTTCCACTGTACTTGTACTTAATGTGCATCCATTTGGCTGCGTATCCATATGCTGTTAATGACACTGACCCTGCCGTCGCTCATTGGAAGTAGAGCTACGTGCCGAGGGCTGCTTTCCCTTCCATTAGTGTGTTTTCTCGCAAAAAAGAGCACCGCGTACAAGTCCTCTCTACATTTATGTTTTGTGCTTTGAAGTCTCTTGATGCATGCTGGTATTTCAAGTGTACCATTATTTTTTTCAGGCAATGGCTTTTCTAATGTCTACTTTGATTGAAGCCTTCGTGTTGTTTGCGACCGCACAGATTTGACATATGACATGATAACAGAGTGATTCAAAGACTGGCGTTTTGAAGGACGCAGAGATGTAGCAGTTGAAAACCCTGCTGTAACAGCCGGATGTTCACAAAGTTCGGAAGTCATGATGAACTTTTAAGAAACTTGTAATAGCTCCCATAAAAACCTTCCTCATCATGATCTTGTGTGAGGGCGTGCATCAGAATGAAGCGAGATTTAATTGGACGTATCCTAATCAAAATTCTTAACATTCTCACTGTATATCCATCTCCAGACTTGAAAATGTCCTGAGGCTCTTCTGTATTCATTTTGATTCCGAAAAACCTGCTCAGTATATTTCCGCTCCCTGAGAAGTCCAATTTGTGGAATCCAACATGCAGATTTTCGAACTGAGAGAGGTTCCTTATACCTGTTAAAAAAGAGCTGGATGTATAGACAATGCATGCCCTTTCTAAAGCAGGTCAGTACTCTTAACCCCCAGGCGGGGGACTTTGACATGCTGGCTTGCACACTGAATGTTTAAATTAAACAGGGACCCAATTATCTTTCAAAAGGTAAAAATAACTAGTATAAGTTTGAAAAGCTGGAACTTAGTCCTTTAATATGCATGTGGATGATTTATAGGGCCTACATGCACAATGTCTGTCTATATGGTGATGAACTCTGCCTGCCCTCTGTAGTGCAGACACAGTAGAGGAAATAGCTTACTTCTGGCAACTTCAACAGTTCAACACTCTGTCTTGACTATTGCCATAGGACTTAAGAAGAGGTAATGGGGTGAAGATAATGTGCAACAGCAGTCGGAGTGGACAGCTGTACGGTTGATTCATATCAGTTGTTGCTTTTATTGAGGACGCTGTTCTCAGCCGCTTCCGATGCCTCGCCACAACAACCGCTCACCTCTACGAACTCTTTCCCGACAGAGTCTGACCTTCGCCCCCCTCTGGCCCGTACACCTGCTCTGAAGATGAGCAAAACAGGTGTGTAGACCACTTAGTGCCTCGACAACCTATTACGCACAGTCTGTTTAACAACTGCAAATAGGTCATTACCTGTAGAAGCTTTTTGAAGGTTCGTGTCCTGACATGAGGACACTGCTGACTCTGCGTTTCTCAGCATGGTGGGCCTACCTATCAAAAGGCAGTTGTTCATCGTGAATGGTCCTTAGCTTTGGTTTGTCCCTTGCAGTTGCTTAGTAAATTTGATTTGTTGCCAAACCAGAAACACTGAATTGTAATGGACTTGAATTATGTGTCTCCAAGTTGCATCTAAAACTCTTGTCTGTGTTTGTAACATTGTGAGAATGATGTTGTTGCTCTTGTGTCAGATACTGTATTGAGATATTGTTCCTGGAAATTGGGTATGAACATAGACCAAAATGTTTAAAAAACATTGGTATGAGGCCAGTTTTACCATTTCGACCTTGTCAGTGTGTGCACAAAATAGTCTGTTGAGATAGAGATGATTTGTTTTGAAATGTATTGGAGTCAAAAGGAACTGTGAGGCACGTAAAACCCGATACTAAAATACTGACCTATACATCCAGTGAAACTATTCAAAGCGTAGCCTGAATAGACAAACGTGATGAGCTGAGGAAAAATTTATCTCACAAACAGGGTCCAAACAGATGGTCATACATATCAGAGCGATCCCTTTTTTCTCCTCCCGCTACTTTCATGTAGATCCGCGCCCTTCGACTCAATCGTCCGTCTTGCATTATGGAAGCATCAGGGTTCCTGTTTTCCATCAGCGACATCAGACAACAATACAAAACATGTGACACCTCCCCGAGGGACGATGTCAGATGATGCCGGCAACACTCATTGTTACACTTAATGCGTTAACCCTCCCACTCCCCCCATCCGCGCTCCCAAATATAACCATTATTCACCCCCCTCGTGGTCCAGCCTTGCGTGCGATCCCGTGATAGCCCCCCATTCACCCAAACTTCAACCCAGCTGACTCCCTCAGAGTGATGGGCAGGGGGGCTATTGTCTTGTGATCAGCCGAAAAGCCACAGCGCTCAGCTAAGTCTGCCTTGGGAGTCGGCGGTCACCGGTGTCTTGTGGGCTGCACGCTCTCCCCCTGGGGTCACAACATGTCCCTGGTCATGCTGGAGGTATCATAAATAAAGAGAGACTGAGGACAGAGAGAGAGAGAGAGAGAACAATGAATCCCCCTTCCCTTCCCCTGCTTCCAGCTCTCTGTCTTTCCTCCCCGCTGGCCACGAGGGACGTTGTAAATCAGGGGGGGGCAGGGGCGGGGGGAGAAACCTGAGCCGAGAGGAAGGGAGTAAGGCAAGGAGACATTAAAGTGGGAACCTGTTCTCTCTCCGGGACCCTGGCCGTCCTGTCGTGATTAGAGAGCGTGGGAGACAAAGGCAGGAAGAGATGATGATGATGATGAAGCATGGTGGGAGGGGAAGGGGGGGCGTACACACACTCAGATTAGATGGACGGATCAAATAATAAAAAAAAAAAAATAGCAACGCAATTCGCAAACGCAAATGTGTGTGCAGTCCCACTCGTCACTCACACAGGTCATGAAGGCGTGTTGGGTGGGTTTAGTCCTGACAGCGTTGCCGCAGCGGGAGGAAGGTAATCCGCCAATAATTTTGAGCGAACAAGGGATTTTGATTTCTCTCCCCCCCCCCCCCCCCCCCAAGTCACAGGCAGAAAGCCGAAATCATCTGCCATGGCTTTCTTCCAGTGCGCCGCTGCCTAGCCCACAGCCGAGCAAATGTCCTTGCATTCACTGGGATAAAGCCATCTCTAACAATGATGGAGGAAAAAAAAGAATTGCTGATGGGAAGGAAAGGAAAGAGGCCGAGGTGAGGCGGTGATGAAAAGGATAAGACAGTCTATGTGTGTGTGTGTGTGTGTGTGTGTGTGTGTCATGGACGTGTGGGTGCACCTTTGTGCCTCTGCCTTTGTGTGACTCACCGCACTCCGCCACTGTCATACCAACCGCAATTGCAATTACACATCCCGAACAACACCTGATGTACTCACCGGAGTTAAAGCATCCTTCAAATTTAATCATCCGAACCTTAATCGTTACTTTTTATTTATTTAACCTTTAAAAGGATGCCCGCTGAGACCTGGGTGTCCTTACGCAATAAAAACAGTGGAAGAACAAAGTAGGAATAGGAGGTTAAAACAAATACAAAATCAATAAACACTAAAAGGGAACCTTCACAGCAGCCTCATGAATACGTGGCCGATTCTCAGCCCCAAAAATCTCTTCAGACCGGTTGACATATTATACGGTCTCTCCATTCTCGCACTGTTGACGCAGACTGTCAAGGTAGGTTTACTCAGTGGTACCTCGCTCTCCGTGACATCGATCACCGTCCCTCTGGGCCCAGGTCATCTTTCCCAGCGGTAACTAAGCCTTGTGGAATGCTTCGCGCCCCTCTCCAACCTGTGGAAGTGTTTCGGCTTGGCTCTCACCCATCATCTCACATTTTCCCCTTGAGGTATTGAGGCTTAACCCTGACAGGCTCGTGAAGAGGGTTGAGGAGAGAAGCCAGTGCCGCTTTCAGTGGACTCTTTACATCGCTCATCAGACGGCGGGGGGAAGTTGTGAGGGAAAGCGCCGAGAGGCATGGAATCGAGTGCCTTGTAAAGAGAGAAAGCTCCTTGAGGGACCTGTAGGGGTTATTCAAATTGGAACTGTGGTGAAACTTCTGTAGGACTGGGGAGAAAATCCCAGCGCCTGCATTGATGGTTAGTGCAACGGAGCACCGTGGCAAAGCCTGTGCAGTTTCAGCACTGTTGTTTGTTCAATTTATGGATCTGTTATGAAAGTGCGTGAAGCTCAAGGTTCCACAGGGTTGACTTCGGCTAATGAAGTTGCAAAATAATCTCTCTACACCACAGTGGAAAGATAAGGTAACGCAATTAGCAGTGAGACAAAAACAAAGCAAAGCAGAACAACCTATTCAATCTATCTTATCGGTTGTTTTTCAGGGTTCTTGCACATTCTCCATTCTCCAAGACTTTTCCAGACCTCATTTTCCAGACTTTTTAAGAAAATGCTCTCATAGAAAACGTTTACTATAGGTCGGGTGCAGTCGCTTCCACTGGAACAGTTAATATCATATGTGCTGAGAAAACAGTCCAAGTAGACCGTATCATTTACAGTAAATTGACCGACCATTACTGTTTAATCTCTGTGGAAATGGGGTTTGTCTCGCTTATATATAGTATATAACCTAATTAAAAAACAATTTGGAAACATATTGTATCCCATACTTTTAATCACTATTTTCTTAGAATTTCCATATACACATTTTGCATGCTTTTCCAGACTTTCCAAACCTTGGTTATGACAGAGACTGTACTGAAGCTATTAGATTGTTGTAACTTCACCACTGCACTCTAAAACCCCTTATTTCCGATGGCTTTGACCTTTTTCGCCACGCATGAAACCATGAAACCATGAAGCCCTCGGGTGTCCAATAGAACCGAAAATGGTGGAAAAATGTATTCTAGCAGTATCAGATTTAATCGAATTATACAACACAGGTTTGAAGTTGTATCGGGACCTCGGTAGAAAGTCTCTCTCCTGAAAGCATGTTTCTAACTAAGTGGGCATAGCAGCTGTGTTTAAAAATGCAGGAGAGATTAGCTATCTATAACCACTGAATATTACATTTTCAGTTGCCTAGACATATTCTACATCTACACCACTAGCTGCATGCCGCTCAGTGTAAAGTGGTTATTATGGATCTCATGCACCCACACCCTGTTTTTTGGGCTGGCTGCTTTTCTTCTCCTGACTACCAGAGCCAGTGCCAGGGGTTTTCTTTTGATCCCGGGACAGGTACATTGCAAGCAATCGCGGAAGTGACAACAGTAGCAAGATAACAAGCTGGGAATGGCTCTTCTCCCCGCTTCCCCAAACGTCTTGCGCTGTACAAGCAGTGAGCACAGAGCAAACCGTGTCCTATCTGACAGACCTATAACACAGTTGTGAGCCCTCTAAATAGGCGTGTCATGGTAACATGTGCCTCAGTACAATCATGGCAAAGATACCCACAATATACACTCTTAACATGAGTACATATAATAATACATTTACAAAGTGTGCTGGTACCTGTAAACTTGTTACAGAGCACAGATATCGCAGTGTGGTTCTGCAAAATGTTTATCACATTTATTTTTGATGTAAATTTCCTAAAAGCTGGTTCCAGGTGCTTCCAAACTCCTGTGAATATGAAAGTAATCTAACCCCTTATACTTGTGGCCATGGGGTTTGACTGAAATAAAAAAAAAAAAAAGTATAGATTTAAAGAAGTAGATTATTTTGGAGTTGACTGTTTATTACCACCTTTGACTTCAGAAAATGTGTTTAATTCCTGTATTGCTGGCATATTACAAGCAGCCATTAGGACTGTAAGGGTCAAAACAACAATGCCCAGACAGCAGAAGCAACCATATTCCCATGATCTTATTATCAATAATGGAGAAATACCATGCAGAATTAAGAGCCACCCAACAAAAGCTGTTTTGTTTTATTTTATTTTTTTTGCAAGACAGGAGCAGGAGCGCTTCACCTTCCCCTTCTGGGGGGGGGGAAAGGGGAAGGTGAAGCGTTCCCTTAAGGGACGGGTTGTCAGGATGCCAGGAAAGATATAGGGAATGACTCTGCTGTCCTGAATGTGGGAAGGAGATCATTTCATTTCAGCTATATCAAAAGAAAGGCACTGGCTTAAAAAAAAGTTTACTCTTGTCACATGTAAAAAGCGAGAACCGTGACCAGCTGCAACAAGAGGGGCTTTACTGCTGATTTCAGATATGCATCCATGAACAGCAATTCACCCCCCTTTTATTTCACCTTGTCACTTTAAGGTGTGGCTAAAAGCGCGATTTAATTTGCCCGTGCAGCCACCGGTAACACGTGCAGACCTCTGCTTTGTGACTGCTGCATTGTACGCGCAGTCAGTCCCCTACTATTTATTTCCCCGCTCCTATTAAAACGAGCAAATTTCTACTGCGAGTGGGAAATTTGCTTTATTAGATCCATTTTCAATACTTACAAATGAGATGGCTGTATAAATTCACACTGTAATTACTTTCCCCCCCCCTCCCTTCCAATTTGCCAGACACAACAGCTCCGTCCCAGGAAATATAATGGGCTATTTTGCATCAAATACAGCAGAAGTAATAACAGAATATTAGCTTACCTCTCAGCAGGAGTCGGGCGAGACGGGGTCAGATTCGATGCAAAGCTTCTGGCACTTTCTTTCTCAATCAGCGGCCGAAACATAGCGTTGTGATAATTGCTCCCAGGAAGGTGGATGTGATGAAACGACGGTGTGAGAGGCGGAATTATATCGGGCCCGCAATCTCCTTTCAGATTTCGATCGCAGGGATGCTATCTTCATATTTTATTTCACGCGGCTTTCTCGTCGCGTCCCGGGAAAATCGAGCGAGCCCGTACCGGAAGATTTCCCCTGATAGGGAGGAGAAAAAAAACACACACACACATTTTATATTTTGCATGTCATGAATTCTTTAAAAGGTCGTTCCTTTGTCATTCACGATGACGAGGATTTCGATGCGTAAACATGTTTGCGTGTCGCGTAGGAGAGTGGGGGGGGGGGGGGGGATGTGTCAGCTGATCTCTGTGTTTTCTCTCCCTCTTCCCAGTATTCTTACAGAGCGAGAGTGAAAATAGGGCATCTTTGGGTAGGGCAACTAGCGGCTAGGCCTGAATGGCTCCTGCCACACACCATAATAGCTTGTATGAAAGGCCGCGGCTGCCTGTTAACGCCAGGTGAGCTCGGGAAGGGAGTCGGGGGAGCCTGTATGTGGAGCAGAGACAATTTTGTTGAGGCTCTCTCCGGCAGCTTTTGTCAGAGTGTGTGTGTGTGTGTGTGTGTTTGTTGGAGGGAGGGCCGTAATTGCTGCCGCCACCCTCCCCATCCCCAGAGCCCCGGTGCAGACTGGGAGAATTGGAAGAGTCATTTCATCTCCGAGGAAACGAACGGGGCGGGAGCTCGGCGGGGTTGGGTAGGTAGAGGAGGCTGAATTACAGGGGCAGCGCTGTGTGTGGCAGCCGGTTGTGTGCTCTGACCCACCTGTCCCGACGCCCACATGGGACCCGACAAGACGGTGAACATTTCGGGTCGGGACTACGGTAAATGCTGCGATGTTGCGGTAATGGTGTGGTATTCTGGCCTTGTGAGTATAAGCATGATGGAGAGAGGGCATGGGTGATAGAAACAGTTTAAATACTGAGGGAAATGTTAGTAATTAGTATGTGTGATTAAAAAAAAAACGTGGATCTTATCCTCTTAAGTACGAATCTACAGCTGTAACTGAAGAATCTACAGCTGCAATTGAAAAAAGGTAGTGTCCAAAATAAAGGGGACACCTCTGTAAATGGGGATATACTATATATTGACAGAAGCTGAGGTGCATTTTTCGCTCTCAGGTGCAGTCAAGAGCTTGGAGAAGGAGGCGAACACCTGTGAATACAAAGCCATTCTGAGCAGTCACCTTCATTCAGAGGTGCAGCGTTTCTCTCCTGATGGGATGGCAGTGTGCCCCTCCAAAGGTCACTCAATTGTTGGATGAGCACGAAAACTATGTATATGCCATCTGTGCCAGAAACGGTGTCTTACACAACCATCAACACAGCAAAAATTGGAGGCTTTTTTTCTGTGGAAATATGGAGTTTTATCCTCCCAATATACTTCCAGGCGCTGGAATCTATGCCAAGGTGCATTGAAGCTCTTCTGGGAGCTTATGGTTGCCCGGTGGCAATCGAATTTAAGTTCCCTTCATTTTCCCTCATCATCTGACAAACGCACGAGACAGCAAAGTAATAAAAATGCAGACAAAATGCAGACATTAGACAGCCAAATAACCATTTTTATCACCGAATCCAATCCCCTTTTGTAACCGTTTTTCCATTATTGGCAGCCCACTCGACTACTGTCTTCGGAGAGTTATTTACAGCACTCGAGGTCTGCGTGCCAAAGCTAATCCCCACTCATTACAAAATACAATCAGTATATGAAACCAGTTGAATGGTTAAACCCCCCCCCCTAGATAGACAAGAGGTTAATGTCGCCTTTGACACTCCAATCTGCCCTTCTCGTCATGATGTGTGGTGGCAAACAGACGGTGAGGCCCCCAGCCCCGCTTCCTCTCCATCCGCCCCCTTTCAATTCCTCGATGCGCAGAGAGCGTGGGGGGGGGAACAGAGGGCGCGTCTCGCTTCACAGCCTCAAAATTAATAGGGGCCTCTCATTATGGAAAAGCAGCAAAGACAAAGAGGTCTCAGAGAAAAAGAGCGCGCAGGAGAGAGAGAGAGAGAAAGAGGGAGGTGGAAAACCCAGAGAATGGAGATGATATATGTGTACCAGAGAGAGAGAGAGAGAGCTCTGGCCTGGATCCAGGCCCGGTTGGATCGCTCATTTTTGCCCTTATACTCGACTCGCGGGACCGAATCCAGCCCGAGAGAAACAGGAAATGAGTTGCCCCCTTAGTAGCGATCCCTCCTTCCCCCTCTTATTTTCTTCCTCTTTTTCTCCCTCCGTCCCTCGGGGAGGTCGGGTAACAGCCAATCCCATCGAAAGGCAGATCAATAAAGAGATATATTGTCATCTCGCTGCGCCACCCTCTTAATCAATTAATCTATAATGGAATCCGTTCGGTGGAGCCTCTTAAAGGGCCCGTCCTGCCCATTACCAGTTGTGGGTCAGAAGAGGTGCAGACATATAGGGGTCTCATTACGAGTAATGGGGGGGGGAAACCTGGCATAGTTTCAAATGCCTGGGTATAGATACAGGTGATACATGTAATAGTGTTTCAGGGAAACAGTGGCTGCATTTTCACCAGGACTAGGTCAGCCGAGCCAGATCAGAAGCAATAGTCCTAATGAGTTATTATCCATGCTCCGCCGCACCATCAGATATGAGGAACGAATGCACCGGGTTCGCCTGTGACTCGCAAACAGCACCGGGTGCTTACTGTTGATACTATCTTAATGTGCTGTTATTTTCTGCTTGGAGCCTTGGCAACAGTGCCGCGGTGGCTATATAACCACAGAATAAAGCATTCCATCATGGTCATGCCCATGCCGGTATTTTTAAAGGTGGCTTTAAAAATGAACCCGTTTGAGGCCAGCAGTGTGAGAATGTGTGCGGGAGAGGAGGTGTAAATCAGAGCTCAAGGTTTGCGCTGCTATAAGGCAATATCTCACTTAGTAATAGTTTGCATACTTCACATGCGAATTCACTCACAGCTAATCTCTGACATCAACCGCCCCTGGGCATCCATAGTCGCTGTGGGACGTTTTTTTTATCCCCCCTAACTTCATCAGCTGTAATTGAGAACAGCGGAAATTTACCTCTTGAATGCATCTTACTATGGACACAGGAATATCAGGGTTCACATCACTGTAGTTCATATATGTGAAAGGTGCTTTATACTCAGGAAGGAAGTGATGCGTTCTTTCTGGGCAGTCCAGTACGTCATTTCATGTGCTGCTAAAAAATCTTGTTCACCATCCCCCAGTTAGATTTGTCACTGAGGCCATGTGATTACGAGGTTTGGCTACAGCTCCATGCAGATTGCCACTTCACACCATGAATTTACATGTATTCAGCTCCTGTGGAACAAGGGTCACGGTTGAATTACACCTCAACTCCTGAGCTCCTGTGCCCAGTTATTAGCCGAACGTAAGCTTAACTCACCCAATCAGTGTTTGTCATTCATAAAATCTTGCTCTTTCTATTTAACACTGCTTTCTGCTGTTTTCTATAATGTCATGTTCGTGCGCCCGAGGCTGCGCAAACGAGGTCAACGCAATGGCACTACCTTGACATGCAGTATTTACCGTTCCTGGCGAACTACCAATCTAAAAAAAACAGCCTTATTATTAGCCTCACTGAAAAGGCGTCACAGCATGTTACAGTACTGAATGTGCCAGAGAAAGCACATTTGGTCGTGTGTACCGCTGGATCGTCGGGGCTCGTCCTTTGGGAGGGCGCAGAAACACCACTAATCATCCGTACGCCACCTACCAAATTAGACGCCAATTCAACCCACAAAGAAGAGAAGCGAACTGTGCCCTTTTCTCTTTTAATGAACATCTCCAAGGTCGCGTATTATCCCGGGCCTTAGAAAACGAGTCACATCTGTAGGCGTCCCTGGACGGGGCGATGTCGGGTGTTTGGCTGTTCATGAACTCGGCGGTGATGCAGGTTTGCCCTGTGCATGCTTAAAAAAAAAAAAGTGGAAAAAGGATCTAGTGAATAGAGATATTGCTTTTTTTTTTTTTTTTTTTGAAATCGCTTTTTACGGAGCTACTGGAAGCTGCTTTGTGTGTTACGGCGTCGCGGGCTCGTGTTTTGATGAGGCCACGCTGGGAAAAAACGCTTTGCGGCGATCAGCGCTAGACGTTCATTTTCCTCGACGGCTCAGAAATGATAGAGCAATCATCCCGCAGCCCCTGCATGAGGAGACGGCATAAATGAGACAAGTGGTAAACAACAAGGCGGACAGGCAAGCGAAGGGATCGTCTCGTCTTATCTTAATAACATATTTGCCGTCGCCCCAATTGCCTTCATAATTATTTGTTACCCACACTCAGAGTGAGATGTGTGTAATAAGTCCAAGTGCCATTCAGGGCTTCTCAGTCGGTCTCCATGGCAATCACAGTTTGATTTCTGAGTAATATGTGGACACTTGATATTGCCGTTTCATTTGATGTGGGCATTTAATCAGCTCTAAACACAGTGTGGGATAATGGAATGGCTGGCGGTGGCGGGACAGCCTCAGCCAAAAGAACTGAATGATGTAGAGTAGGCATACATTATGGATTCAATTCACTTACAGTCATTAGTTTATTTATGAAGTAAAACCCAGATGCCCGATGCGCTTCGTAAAGTACTGTATGCTGAATATGATGACGCGTCTTGAGCTTTGCCCGTTTCATGTCCAATTTGAGCTGGTGAGCGGTGGATCTTCCGGTAATTAATCATGTTAGCATGGTGCGTTGTAAAACCAAGACCACAGTCAATGGATTCATTAGCTGGTAAAGCTGTCACACACAGATGTTCCTGTCATTCTGCTGGCAAAACCTCGAACTCCCGTCGCTCCAGATCAACTCCTCCAAGTATCCTAGATCGGCCATGCTTGATTTGACATTTTGAAATTCTATGATCTATGGCTCAGCTGCAAGTGCACTACACCACACCGAAGCCACGCTGATAGGCCGTCGTTGTAATTCAATACCTAATGTGGATAATTAGTCTAAATTCATGGACTGCTTGATTTCACTGTCGGCTACGCCAAATGTTTGACGGAGGCACCAAAGTAGCGGCATCAGTCACAGGCGAGCGGAAATGCATTTAGTGAAGGGCCTCATCATGTTTTATTCAATCACAGGGCGCCACTCAATTAATCAGTTTCTGCAATTAAATTAAACATGTACATGCATAAAACATGAAAGGAGTATCAGGGGTGTTTAAGGGGTGGCCCTTTCTCTGCGCCCCCCCCCCCCCCCCACCAAAAAAAATTATATTTATTCTCAAAACTCTGCGATCTTCGGGTTTGTGACTTCAGCATTGTGGTGTTATTTCTGTTAAAGGCGATGCTGGAAAAAGTGCGAGGGCATGTGTTGACTCTCGTCTCGGTACATAACGCCATCCAATGCATTTCTATAAATGTCAGGAACAGTGTGTTTACTGAGGCTGTCTGACCCCTAATATTTATTCAGCTCAACAGCACTTCACCCAATCACTCCTCGTTGCTTCAATGCAGACTGGTGCTCCTCGGCGTGTCAGGTCTCATCGGCTGCAGTTTGCCATATCTCCTGGCACATGTAATATTGCTTTTCGCTTCGCATCAAGTGCAGGCACGGCCGGCGCTCAGATAAATTGTGACATTTTGCGGCGGTGTGTGTGTGGTTTGTTTGGCTCCCTCGGTGCGTGAGTCATTTGTATTGCCTGATTTGTATACATAGCGCCACAGTCGGCTCGATCAAAGGTCTTTGACATGTAAGACAAATTTGCATTTGGATTCATACTACTGCCAACATAATTTATGCCTCGGCGGTTAGATAAAGGCTATGAGATAAATGTTGACATTTGCACCTTATTGAATAGTGTGACTTCAACTACAAAAGGTTGTTTATCTAATTGGATTTCATCCCAGTAGAATCTGTAGGACTACAGAGGCTTTGAGATGCCAATTCAAGAGAGAGTTCAAATTTCTTAGAGACTGTAAGTTTAAAGGTAGCCTATATTCCCAGTTAAATACAGTATAGGATTATACTTTGTATAATGCAGGCAATGTATGACATTCACACTTCAAATGATTCAAGGATCCTAAAGCTCTATAGAGGCTGAAACCTTTTTACTTTAGTCTTGGATGATGATGATGATGATAATGATTTTCTCTAGTCATCCATTTTCCTGTGAGATGTTTACCTGCTAGAGATGGGAAACTTTGCAATATGACAGAGCAGGGTACTTTCCAGCCCAATATGACCTCAACTGGCCATGTGACCCCAATTAGCCACACTGGTGTGCTAAAAATGAGCGGCAAAAAAATAAATAAATAAAAAGAACCCATAAAGGTCACATCTCTCACACCATTTGCCTGGAAAAAGCTGACGAGTAGATGTGTTCTATCACATAAACTTGTATTCATCAACTGGTGACACTTTATATCCTAGATAGTCGATACTCTGCTGACTATCAATAGAAAGAGACTTGAGTTCCAACCTGAAGGCTAGAAGGGGTTTTCACTAGTAATGCTAAGACAGCCACTTTCCTTCACCTCCAACAGTCTGTCATCACCTATTCTGACTGAGTTTAAATGAAATATAAAATGACCCTAGTGATTTTGTTAACATATCTTTTTATTTCTTTTGTGAGACAACTGTACAACCACAAAAAGTGACTTGATTCAGGGTCTCATAATGCTAACACCATTATGTCATACAGCTGTGATGCAGATATAAGGCAGATATGTTGTATTTATTGTGTGAATACAGGAAATGTTATAACAGCTTCAGTAGGAAGAGACAGGAATTGTGAATTTTAAAATTGGAGATAATGGGGAGTCTCCTGTATCTGCCTTTCCCCTCGACTTGCCTGCACTGGCCCTTTAAGAGAGTAGTGCTGTGTTTGTCAAGCGAGCCAGTGTTAGCCAGGATAATACCGGAGGTTTGGCGAGTTTTCCTTCAAAATAAAAGCATAGGATTTGTCACTTGAAACAAAGATGAATAAGTATTGCGGTTTGCAGAGTAACAAAAATCAAAATACTGTGGAATCATTAGATTAAAAATAAAACTGTAGCTGTAGAATAGACACTAAAAATCATTATACAAATTGTGTAAAATCTGTCAACTAAAAAAAAAAGGAATAGGCCTAATTAGTATGACTGTAGATACTATAAAAATATTATATTGTATTTCCTGATAAAATATTAATGTATGGACAGGGAAATTGAAGGCTGAAAAAAACCCCCAATTTCATTATTTGAAAACACAAAAAACATACCAGACAACTTGGAAGGATGCCATCTATCTTGCAAAGGCCCAGTTTAACCCATGTCTGCCTATTCTTTCTGCATTTTAGTTACAGAACCTCCCATAGGCCTATTTGGCTATGAATATATGCTGTGAAAAGAACTCTCTGGGTTGAACTCAACTGTATTTTCATTGCTACAGTTTACCGCTTAAATATATTCATTATTTTCATCTTGGTATTTAACAAAAAACATTGCAACACGTTGGTTAATAAGAGTTTTATTTTGAAAGTCCTGACCGGACGTCCTTTATCCTATTGTGTCTAACTTAACCCTAGTGTGTTTTGGCTACGGGACCGCGTTGTTTGTGATGGGGCTTGTAATTCATTTCCAGTTGAGGAGGAGGCGAGAGGGAGAAAGGCAGTACAGAAAGCAAATATGGGAGTCTGTATACAGAGAAGTGGAGTTTTCCTCCGAGCGCATTGACTTATTTTACTCCGGGACTGAAGTATTATCAGAGGAAGCCGTTAGGAATATTTCTTTTCTGTGATATTAACGTAAAAACGGAAGAGAAAGGGAACTGACCGGGCGCTCCCTGCCACTCACAGCCGCCTCTCCTCTCATCACCTGCGGCTTGCCGTTTACGGACCGTCCGAGGAATTAGACCCAGACTTTGGACCGAAGGAAAAAGTTACTGCATGGGATGTTTCAACTTCTAATGTCATTCCGCAGCGGCTGGCATGCTGCCTGTGGAGTTTGATGCTGTTTGTGGAGATTTAACCCGATAGACTGGAAGTCATCTATACCTCCGTTGGGATATATCGCTGCTGCTGGACAGCCTCTCTCACAAACTGAGCTTCTTCTGAAGACAGTGAGCTAGCTTACCCACCTATGAAACATCTGAGGGGATAATGGAGTACCGCCCGGTTTTGGTTGACCTACTGGTTTTATTCGCGCTCACAACTTTGGCATATGGTAAGTTTAATATGACGTGTGGTTGATTTTTTTGGGGGGGTTGATGTTTGCACAGATGGGGCTTATGCTTATCAGTGGTTCCCAAACTGGGGCCCAGGGACTCCCAGGGGTCCTTGAGAGGTGGAACCTAGAAGGGGGTCCCTCAGAAATGGATTAATTTCACTGTTATTTCACTCACTTGATGTTAGAATTTTATGTTTTACTAGCCCCCTCCCCTCCTACAGCACACTAAACCCCAACTAACAACAGAAATAATCTCAGATGTGGTTTCTTAGAACACAGCCTTGTCAAATGTGGGCATCTGGCCTAATTAATATATCTATTTGTGGATCCTTGCAGGGGGAAAAGTTTGGGAATCCCTGCTTTATATATGACAGTACGCAGGCATTATAAATTCGTAGGCCTCCTGGATGCTGTAATTTAAAAGACACTAATAGACAACACAGCATCCCACATGCAGCTTATGTCTTTTGGGACCAACACCAGCATCTGGTCCCCCCCCCTAAAAAAAAATCTGCCTTGCTTTTGTCGTGATTCTAGCCTGCTCATTCATCTCCATTATTAGGCCTATTAAGTGAAGAGTTACCCTTTCTACAGTGCAATTTTGAGAAGGAAACAGCAGGATCCATTCAGTGTGTTTTGCATTAGAATAAGCATATGCGGTGAAAGTGGTGCTGCGGTTCAGTGAATGGAGCATGGCACTAACATTGTCAGGGTTGGGGGTTTGATTCCCACTGCGGGCACCCATGCTGAAAAATGTATGCAGGCGTACTGTAAGGGCACTTTGGATAAAAGCCTCTAGCAAATGTCATATGTTGACTGTCAGACAATTCTGTTTCCAACTGTTTGGATGTAGATTTCCCCATAGATTTGGTTGTGTGTGGCTCCTCAGTTGTGTGGTGATACATGCAGCAATGTAGTAAATGTAAATGTGGGTAAACTAAAAATAAAAAAACAGTTTCATTTGCTCTACCCTCCATTACATCCTTAGATACATGTGTTCAAAACAGCTTGTTGTCCTTAGGTGGAGGGATGCCGTTTCATTACTTTGTGATAATGACAATCTAATCAGAGGCGTGTGGACAGGCAGTGCGGGCACCTCGCATTTGAATTCCTCTCACTTTCTCGTGACAGTAAACTGCGGGGAGGGAGAGAGCGAGGAGCGCTACAGGCAGAGCATGAGCCATTAGGTATGAATGCTGCCAGACTGAGTCACCGCTGGGATGATGCCTAATGAAACATGGGCGGTTAAATGAGACTGAATGCCGGAGTCGCAGACTTTCAATCAAAGACTGATAACTGTTACGTCGCTTCCAGCAGGCTCCTCGTCAGCATACCTGTGCCGTCTTCTTCTGCAAAGAAACGTCCCCCACTGTGATGAACAAAAGCTATTTTTTTCCCGCACAAGTGGGACGTTATAGTTTGTGACAGCGTGGTGTCTTGGGCCCGGCCCTACTGCTGAGGCTCTCTTTTACAAGGCTGTAAACATTGGCTATGAACCCGGAGCAGATGAACTCAGCATCTGTGAAAATGCTCCTTCAGTGGCTCCAGATGCTCCTTTGGGACTACAAAGGCCGCATTAAAGCTCCTTATTTTCACTTTAGCAAAATCTTTTGTCATTCAGAGACTTTTCAAAGAGCCTGTGCCGCTTTTGCTGTCATTTTCATATTTATTGAAATTACAGTTCAAACCCACATTTACATAACATTCTGACACTCTTATCCAGAGCGACTTACAGTGACTTCAGCAGTAGAATAAGCCTCAGATCACTCACAGTACAAGCAGCCAGTAGTAAGGAGTGCCAGCATCAGAGCCACAGGGGCCTGACAATATTCTTGTGACCACACAACAAGGAGGAAAAGACATAGAATAAGACAGAAGGGAATTTTATAGGGATGGAACGATATATCGAAATTCAGTATATCGCAATACAAAACTGTGACAATACATATCGTGGGGCAGAAAAATGAACCGTGATATTAGCTACGTTGTATTCTGCTGTAGTAATCACAAATGAGATGCTTGACCATCACAGTTTCTCAAGCTCTCCATCCAAATTCTATTATTTACACTTTGTCATGACATTTTTAAATTGTTGTTTACATTCTAGCAAGACAATGCCATCGCTAGAAAGATTTGTGGCTCAGAAATAAACAGAATTCTGCACAGTCAGACTTGGTTGTCATTGAACTTTTATTTATTACATCGTATCGTGGTCGTATTGAATCGCGAACCCCCATATCGCGCATCGTAGTGTGAGATAAACGTATGATGAACTCCATTCAGAAACCATCCTTGCTGTCCTCCTCCTGTCCTTTTCCCCATCTGACGAGCCCCTTCATCCGGAGCCAGAGTCATGTTGCAGGGGCCCGGGCCGCGTAGACTGTTTTGTCAGTAAGGTGACACTCCAGTCTACGCTGTTATTGTCAGTCAACTCCATCCCCGCCAGTCCACCCGGGTCCCCTCCTGAATGACCGTCACAACGGGCCGTGTGTTTGCCCCCCCCCCCCCGCTCCCTTTTGAAGTGACTGGAAGTCGGGGCTTGAAAACAGCTGTGTGTTTTCTCATGAATGTCCCCAAACAGGAACCAGATCAAATAGCCCCCCGCGCCAAAAACCAACTGTAATTACAGTCTGCGCTCACAAACACGACTTCCTCGAGGGAGGGAGGGAGGGAGGTGTGGTGGGGTGTAGAATAGCAGAACTGCCGAACTGGTTCATTGTCCCCAGTCCTGCATTGGTTACTAGCGATTGTACGTTGTCGTTTGAGGCGTTTAGGTGATGCGGTTATCTAGGTAGGGTTTCACTTTTACGGGTGTCATGGTTGTTGCTGGGATTGAACCTGAGACCATCCGCTAATGGGACACTAAGGTTACGGATATTGGTGTTTTATCAAAAAAAGCTGATGTCATTCAGTTAGTGTTGTCCACCTATACGATATGATGGATGTGGTGCAATTTGTTTGATTAGGCTACATATTTATTGTATTTGATTAATGCTTCACTGGTTGTCTATGGGAAGACCGTAAACTGAATTGATTGTAATGAGACGCTTTGATGAGATCCATGTAATTACCGCATCATTTATCCTAATTATTATGATCCTGGGTTTCAGTGGAGAGTTTTAGTGTCCTATGATCTAAATGCGGCTTTTCTTTTAGCATGAATATGGTCTAATTCAAAGATATTGAATATTGACGTTAAAATGTTATCTCTCACCCTCAAGGCTGCACATAGGAGGAAACTCCTCCGTACTGCAAAGGGTTAACCTGGATCTAGTTAAATGTTAACAGCGAAGCGTAGGCTTGTGTGTGGTACTTACTAAGCGTCAATTAACAGTCACAGTCTTTGAGGCATTACCGCATCGGTGACGGGAATGACTTGTCACAGTGTAACAGGGATGACTCACTACACCGCAACAGGCCAGTATACAGTAGCCTGGGTTTTTTTTTTTACTGTTTCCTTATTGACAACATGGAGATGTCTGCAGGGAGAAAGAGAAACCTTTGTAGTCATTTCAGAGAACAAACACAGATATATACACACACACACACACACACAGATAGAGTGTGCTCAGTCCTCTCCCACCTGTCCGCCCATCTGTTCTTCACAGATCAATCGGGCTGTCAATAGCTCAGCGTGCTCCGGCATGATACATTGGATTCGTCTGTGTCCCACAGGAATCATCGACGTACCGGCGAATCCTAATTTACCCTGACTGAAAAATAACACTCTAAAGGGAGGGCAAGGAGGTAAACATCCTCTTCCTGTCATCGTACAGGCAAGGACGTTAATCGCGCACCCAAATTGCCGTTTGAAGCTTAGTTGCCTATTTCCGGCTTTGTTGTTCGGTCTTGGCCTGCTAAAATTAGCTACAGAAGAATTCAGCTATCAAAAAATGCCAGTTGAATTCCTGCTGCTTGTCACCGCACAGTCACTTATTATGTACACCCACAAGAACACACAAAATATTCATTACATAACTGTTTGATGACGCATTACGATGCATTATATAAGTTATTTGTACATTCAGCTGCAGTATTTGGGAAAAAAATAAAAAATGCCCCATCACTTTCCCTTCCCAAATGTAACCGTGGGGTATTTTCACAGCGTTCTTGTAAAACCAAGGTTTTTTGCGCTCTCCCCTCTCTTAACGGTAACGCCTAATATCTGCCCCTGCACGTTCCCGCTTTCCGAGGGCCAAAATAAACACGAGACGGGGGGCATCAAAGAATTCCCGTCGGGCGTCAAAGGAAAGGCGACTGAACTGCGGAGGAAGTGTATTTAGCGGCGGGGGCGCTTGACAGGACGAGTCAGGCTCTCCCCTCTCCTCCGAGGGTCTCGAGTGCGACCGCCTGAGGGGCCCCGACACAATACCGCCTGAGCCGCGGACAGATGGATGGCCCCCCGACATTAGTTCCAGTGGTTTTGGGAAGGGTGACCCCCCCCCCTCCTCCCCTCCCTCCCCTCCATGGCCGGTCACCATAACTGAAATAGATGTGGAGTGAGGCTAACCACGGGCCACTGTTGTCCGGTTATAATGAAGATCTTTGTCATAGAGTGCGGGACATTGTTTCTTCAGAGGCTATTTGTGTGCTTTGGACTGGTGTGAGATGGATTCCTATGCACCAGTCTGCTTTCAGTTCAAATTAAAGCGCTGCTGATTGGAGGATACGGCGTATTTTGTCATCGCTGCAGGATTAAAGCGATATAAAAAGTGATACGCATGAATTCACACCCTCTGTCACAACTTCCCCCGTCAAACGCCCCCGCAGTCTCGACTCCAGCTTTAAAAAAAAATCTGCCAACTCCCTCTCCGGAGAGGAATCTTCCCTCCCTGCATCCTCTTTGCCCACAAAAATGGGACGCATCTATAATGTCATGTACAACTGAGAGCTTTCAAAGAGGCCCTTTGTGTACGTTTCGCTGTGACTGTGTGTGTGTGTGGGGGTGTGTGAGTGAGTGAGAGAGAGAGAGAGAGCGATGCAGTATGTACTTGAGAAATATATACAGTGTAGGTGTGAGCGCACAGGGGAACTGACCTAACTGACCTACACACACACACACACCCTTTACATCTTATTGCATCATATACTCAAGTCTATATGGGTGTGTGGTCTTATACACATCATTTAAAGCCTTATAAAGCATTATGAGCAAGGTTTTCATTTAAAGTGGACAAAAACACATGAACAGTGGTTCGTAAAGCTCTACGCATGGCAATCATAAAATCATAATGATCCATGCAGTAAGTCCTAGCTGATGGGTTTTCATACAGGTGTATAAACATAATCTATAAGTCATTATAAGCTTATAAGACATTATAAATGGCATTGTGGTACAGTCACTGTAGGTCATTTGTTCTGGGCCATTTAGGGTCCTGTAATCATTTTATTTGGAGTGAGAGTGTATCAGTCACATGAATAGATTATAAAGCTGAATGCAAAATAAATTTGTGGGAGTATAAGGTTGTCATATTAGTTTACAGACACTTATCCTATGTAATGCAGAAACAGATGCATACACAAAGTAGAAACGCTATGGCTGTAGACTATTCACACTGGGTTTTTTTTTTTGCATCAAGCTGTGGGCTTCTCTCCCCTCTTTTCGTGTCTTCAGCAGCCTGACCACCCGCCTCACAACAGAGTGTGGCTTTCGTCAAATGAGACCGCCGGGACGCAGTCGGTCAAATCTTCCTGTTTACCCCGTTATTATTATTATTGTGGACGGACTTGGCTGTTGTGCAGTTTGAAGCGTGACAAAAAAAAAAAAAAAAAAAATCGAGAATCTGCTGTCAAAAGAGTCAAAAGGAAAGCCCCCCTCCCCAACACACCCACAAGTGTAGTTGTAGCTGTCACTGTAGCTGTGACTTTTAGGTGTGTGTGTGTGTGTGTGTGTGTGGGTGGTGGGGGGGGGGGGGGGGGGTTGGATAAATTTGTGCGAGTCTGGCACTTGAAAGCTCGGCGCGGGGAAAAAAAAAAAAAAATCAACTGATAATGGATCATTTCTCAGCGGCGGTATATCAAGGTGATGTTGCGGCGGAGGGATTTTGACAGCCACTGTCACCGATTTAATGGCTGTGTTTAAAAGTGACAGGGGCGGCTCTTTTTGAAGAAGTGACAGTTGCTGGATACCTGTTATTTTGAAAGAGGAGTGTTGATACACAAGAGGTGACTCGCGGGGTGCAGTCGGAGTGTCTCTTTGGCTAATTGTTTTCTCTCTCTAGTAGCTCCTGGGGAAAAAATGCCTCAGCAGCTCTGGTTGACGATTGACGGGTAGGCCTAATGTTTGGAAGGGAAATGCCTATCAAAGGAACGGGACATGGGCGAGGAGGCAATTAGAGTGCCTCCTCTACTTGTTTTCTCTTAAATGTCAAAAGAAGTGTTCGTATTTAGAGGAGTGATGGGCAACTGGACCCGCATCCACCTCTTAAACTTCACCCTCAGGGCAGTTTCTCCACTATACGTCTTATTATACATAAGTGTCAAAATCAGCTTAAACTGTGTTTTTGTAGAATTTTTTGTTTCAATTTCCCATAAATTTCTCAAAAATTAGTAATCTTCTACTACTACATTTATACATACTGTCCCTGATTATAGCAATCTTGTTGTAGGTAGCCTAGTTTTTAACGTGTTTCATATTTCATACACGAGTAGAGAGTATATACACTATCCATCTGGACTCATAGTGCCAGCAGTGTGTCATCCTGATAAAGATCAATGAAAGTTTATATTTAGTACAAGCAGGCTGGGTTGAATCATTCAACTGAACGAGAACGCCTGATCAGCATGCCAGTAAACTGTTGGCCTGTAGTTTGATATCTTATAACCCCCATCATCATTCAATATTGACCCCTAAAACCCAAATTATGGGTGTCCTCATTCAGATTATTTCAGGGTTTGACTTCTAGATGGAAAATGAGCTCCAAATGACTCCAAAAGACTCCAAATCCAGCTCACTTTTTACTCTACAAGCATTACAGTGTAAGCAAGCCCAGAAATAGATTGACAACCCTCATTCCGACATCTATCAATCACACTGAGAATGAAAAATGACTCCCATATTTTTTATTTTTGGATGGTATCCCTCTTGTTTTCCTTTTGAGTTACAGTCTGGCCCCATAGGAATGTTCAGGAAGTTTCTAGTCGCGACCCTTTCCTCTCCTGGAGTGACATGTGTGATCTATGCGGTCAGACAGATATGAGCTGATAGCAGTTGGCTCGTGTGCATCTGTGTGTGTGTGTGTGTGTGTTCACGCATGTGTGAGTGAACACAGATCTAGTAGAAACTAATCCTAAAATATGCTGCTGTGGGACAGGAAGCCAATGGCATTTCCCCCCAGTTGTGGTGGGCCACCCGCAACCAGTAGTGCTATTTCTCCCTTGACATGAGTGGGCGAGAAAATACACTGCTTCCTCACTGGTGAACTTCATGGACTGATTATTAGTGATAAGCCCCAAATCATCCAATCAAAGCCTTTACCCTACTGCCCCTTGTGAAACACACTATGGAGAAGTGGTTTTCCCAGATGTGATTTTTCTATGTTTTGGTCACTTGTTAAGCATCGTTTTCGCCAAGGGCGGTGATGTCTACTCTTTCTTCCCTCTCCCCAATATTTTCCCCTCTATTTCCTCTTGTCTCTTCTTGCTCTCATCACATGGAGCACTTACAGCAAAATCGAGTCAAGAGTAAGCGTCCAGTAGCCACATACAAGCGCTGCTCCCCGTTCTCTCAGAGCCCTTCCCCAAAACCCCTCTGTGGAGTCAGCGGGGAAAATCAATGCTTGTTACTGGCGGACTGCTGGAACTGGAGCTGACAACTCTTGGCAGGATTTGTGGTAACTTGAGGGATGTTGGGCTGTTTGCATGTAAGTTCTTGGGATTGTGAGGTTTGAGTGCTTTTCTAGTTACTGCATATGAGTTCTTTGGATATTTGAATATGAGAATAGCTTGGCTGAAATAGCCTCCACATTATCTGTTGATGGATGTTTTGCAGAAGCCAGCGGTATTGATTTACCAAACTGGAAATTGCTGCAGAAACGTCAAGAGAAGGACATTCAGATGGAGAGTGTTTGGAAGGCAAACAGTTGAAATCTCCATGTAAAAGGACTTTTTGTTGTACCCCAGAGTCATTTCTTTACTTGGAACTAAATCAAAGCTTAATAGACTCCCCAAGCCTCTCCACCATGTTTTACCAGAAGGAACTTTTTGTAAAAAAAAAAAAAGCGGCCTGTGAGGCTAAACTGTATTTTCCTGTTGGACCAGAAAAGAAAGTACTGTTTGCTCTCTATCTACAGCAAGCTGCTTCTGCCTTGTCAATTTGCCCAAACATCTAGCCAAAACTCATTTCAGCAGCTGCCAGAGGAAGGGGCCGTTCTCAGAGGGAGCGTCAAACAGAGTTGTTAGTGGAAAGGGCATTTTTTTTTTTAAGCTGCTGTGGGAGTTTGGTCTCTTGCTCCCAATTTCCATGATCCCCGCTACTCAAAGAAGAGAGGAGAAAGAAGCGGCTTGAGCCCCTACCCATGAAACTGTTGATGGCCCCAAGAGGGACACGATAAAAACACCCTATTTCCTTTTGGAGAGTTGACCCTGCCCATTTAGATGCTTAGCATCAACAGAGGCTCAATTAAGGAGGTCGTCGCTTTATGGCTGGCAGTTCGTATTCTCATGCAAGCGCCTCATTTTGTTGGCCCCACACGGTCAAAGAGTAGGAGGCTGCAGAGAAAGCTCTCCAGCCAGCCACCCTCACTGCTGCCAATTTAACTTTGAATGCACATTTGCAAATCAATTCCCCGGCTTTGGTGAAAATCGAGGGAAGGAGGGGGAAGCAACAAAGCCGTAAAACAACAAATTCTGTTAGAGGGAGGCCGCCCCGCTCAAAAGAATTGCAGATGAGGGAGGGATTGGAATGGGAATAGGAAAGTTGGCGAATTTTCTTTTGATCGTTATCTTTCGCCCCGCTCTCCTCTCCTCTGTCCCTTCTGTGAAGATTATAAACCTCTTTCAATTCACCAGTGGCCGGCACTTTTATTGCTGTTGTACTGGAATCTCAGTGTAAAAAGACTCTTCCACCCATGGCCATTAGCAGCTAGTTCTTTTTAAGTGGGATTGGGCGGGGAAGGGGGTTATCTTGAGCACGGTGTGGGGGGGGTTAGCTCAGCTTAGCCTTAATTTTAGCTGCTAAGCCAGAGCATGGCTTAATCTTTTTTTTTTCCTACAACCCACCGCAGAATGATAAGGAGTGCAGGCGTTTGATATATTGCAGTATTCAGATTTATTTTCAAGTCCTTCATGTTGAAATGAAAGACATTTCTCACCCTGTCTCGATGGCAGACTTGATAGAGCCAAGGCGCCATCCGTGTTTTATGTCCCTTTCACCGCGGGGCCACAGAGAACTGAATATTCTGACGATCTTGATCTTATGTGTCATGACACGTATACCTTCTGTGAGCCAATAGGGCTGGCTTGGGGATGGGTAGCGACCTGGAGTTTCCATAGCGAGGCAGTTGGTAAGTAGGTGTGAGGATTTGTGTTAACCTCAAGACTGGGCCCTGGACAAACAGTCAGACAAAGTGACGACACCTTACGGATACATTTTCACAAGTCAGACCAACATCCGAGCATTACACCGTAAGTATTGGGAGAATAGTGGCTGATTTTGTTACATGCAATCTTTATTTCATTTCTTTGGCTCAGCCATGACTGCTCTTTCTGGAAAAGATACAGAGACAAATACGAGGCGTAGAGAATGGATTAGCAGCCTGTTTCCTGACACCTTTCCTCTCTTGCTTTACACAACTCAAATTTTTCAGTATCTCTTACAAAGTTGCTATGGCTACTGGATAGCTTGTCATATAAAACTATACGTCTGTTGAAATTAACTTGTCATTTTGCCATAGTCTTCAACCAGCAAATGACATAAGAATGAAAATGAAACTTTTAACAGTGATTGGACAGACATAACCTTCCATATTCCTATTCAGAAGATCCACACAAGACAATGTACTTCTTTACCTTACAGCGTTCAACTATAGCATCATTGGCACACCCCTACTCACATGCCTGAAACAAGTTGACAGTTACTCATTTGACCTGTGACCTCTTAGCAGGGAGCCGGTCCTGGAGATTTGGAGTGGAACTGGTTTCACGTTGGACAAAGTTGCATTGTCAGACAAAGCAACTTTTATCTCAGGGATACAATTCTGTTTCCCAATAGAAAAAAATCTCTGTTTTGAGTATGTGAGACATTTTAAATTTGATCTTCACAGTCACAAGAATTGATATCCAGAAAGCAGCTTTCCTTTACGTTTTGCTGTGCTGTGGCCGCAGCCCACATGCAAATAGCTCATTGCCCTCCATTCTCGTTAAAAGAGTCAAAAGAGTACTTGAGTGATTTGCGGGAGTTATTGGGTGACGTGCTGATGTTTTTGCCTTTTCAGACAAAGTAAATCTGCTTTGGGATGAAAGCCCACTCAGGGGTTTCTGGTGAAATAAGGCTGGGGAGTTGGCAGGGGGGCTGGGAAGCCACTGTAGCTCTTTGGCAGTGGTCGTCTGTTCTTGTTTTATATCAGCAGGACAGACCGAGCCACTTGTTCTCGTAATAGATGTGAAAAGTTCTGCCTCAGCACTTTCCCATCCTCCATTATAGAAAGGACTTTGCAGCAGGAGTTTGTGCTCCCTATGGCTGTTTTTTTGTTCGGTTTCTCTCATTTGTTCTTGCGCGCTTTTGCCTCGCGCACTATTTTTCTGTCACCCTTCCAGGCTTTTTTTTTCTCCTCCTCCTTTTTCCTCACTTAAAAAGACTTTGAACTTGTTTGAGTAATTCACTCTGTGTGTGCAATCGTCCTGGTGTTCGAATATAATCCATATGCAGAATGCACCACACAAGCCATTTTGATTCAGTCAGTCAGGTTGGGTTCACCAGGTAAGCATGAAAGATTCATGCTGAGTGGAATTAATAACATTGCTGTGTTCTCTTCTGCTGCATTAACCGCCATGTAATTATGCTAAATTCAAATTCAAATGGCTTGATCAACAGATCTGCATATTGCGTTGTTTTGACAGTTAAAGACTAGATATTGCAACACTCGCGCTCAATCACTAAGGATTGACAGCTATGAGTTTTAAATGTGAAATCACATGTCAATCTATCAAGTAAACAAACACCTGATTTTGTTATGACATTGCAATTTAGGCTGTAATTCACCTTTTCCCCACAGACTATGCTTGCCAACAGAATTGGGCTCTCAGAGGCTCAACTCCTACAACTTCTCTCTGGTTTCATTAGCTCACATGCAGCTTTGAAGGTTGTTGCTGTCCTGCCATAGTACACCATAGGCAGGAGCTAATAGGTCTTCAGAGGCCCAGACCTTCCCATAAGACACTTTGTCCATTCTCACGGCAACCAATCATAGTCTCCAGACTCCGGCTGTCCATTTAACCCTATTTTAGTTCATCTTTTGCAGCCTCGTCCTCATTTGTAACATGCATTTACCATCCCTTTGAGCTGGTTACCTTGGGGAATGCTACTTAGCTTAGTAATTAAAATATTCCTCTGGTCTATGGCAGTCCATTTATCAACATGAACATCCATCACTTTGTACTGTTATACTGATGTACAGTCAGGAGCTAGATGAGAAAACTGAGTCCAGCTGTTTAGGCTTGTACAATGACTACCTTTAGTTTTACATTCAAATGAGCTTGATATTAGTGTAGTGCTATCGGTATTGATTCAGAAGACGTCCCATCATGCTTAGAAAATCATCCACTGAGCTGTAGATCTGTGTGACATCACAGATTAAGGGGGCGGGACTTCTCCAGTTATAAAAGACAGTAATGACAGTTCAGTTAATCGAGCCTAAACTTCCTTGGGTCATAGGATTATCATATTTAAACTGGCTTTAAAGTCCTCTCGACGATATTTAGCTCGGCCTCACCCGGTGGTCTCTTCCCCTTTAAAAGCCTGCGCTTAACATTTCCACATGGCTTGTTCCGACCAGCTTGGACTGTAAAATTTATGAGTCAGCTCTTAAAGGCTCCGTCCCGCTGAGCTCTCGCAGCCCCCCCACCCTGCGAATCCCACGGCCAGCCTATGATACATACGCCACCAAAAGCTATTAGATGAATGCTCCCCACTATCTACGGCTCAGAGACCTTGAGGGAAGAGAGGCACTTAACAAAACGATGACTGTTTTCATTTTTTTTTTATTCCACAGGAGAGTGACCTCGCAAGAATATTGCCTTTTATTTATGTTTTTTTTTTAGGAATTTACCATATCATATGTTTTGTTTGGTAGTTCCAAGGGAAATCGTGCATACTCTTTTGAACAGATTAGATTTTGCACTTTGGGGAGTTCCTGACAAACGTACGTTAAATGTAAATCCACAAAGAACCATCAACTATGTTAAATACACTTATTTGAGTTAGCTGTGATCCATTTCTGCCATATGTGACCAACAGCAGAATTGTATTTCTTTTTAAGAGCCACAGTTGAAACCATAGGCAACTGAATGACAGCCCATGAATTGTTTTGTGTTGCTCAAGGACTTAACTGGACTTAACATGCAATGTCTTTGGATACTGATATTTTGCTGCATATGTGATTGTGTAACTAATTTGAATAGAATGAATATTAAATAACTGTAGAAAAAAATAATGAAAAGTGCAGCACTGCTTAATTCAGGATTCAGGATTCTTTAATTTGCAACCAGTGCACTGGAAGTCTAACATGCTTCCTCTCACAGTATCAGACAAAATATACAATATTACACTATACACATCATTTACAGTATACACAATTGACAATATTCAACAAAATATACACTATAGGGCCTATACAGTCAGTTACAGTATTACACAATCGAAACATACAATACATAATATTCACACTAGACTCAATGCTCAATATACACAGTCAGTATAGTGCACAAAATAGAATAGAATGGTAAGGTAAGTAAGTAGTGGTAGGTAAATTGTCAGTGCACAAACAGACAGTGCAGAGGTAGTATTCAACATATGTATATGTTGGTAGTTGTTTAGAGAAAAGTGAAAAATTAGTTCAGTGTCCTAGTTTTTTATTTATTTATTTATTTATTTTTTTAATTTAATATTTCTTAACCAACTGAACTGCAGTGCTGAAGGGAGACTTGCGCTGAATGTACCCGATGGTTGATTTAGGTCCAATTTGATTTTGTTTTGTTATTTTTTCATGTTGCTTTGGCTCGAAATCTTTCAAGCACATCAGTGGTGATGTAGTGTTCAAACTGTACCTCCTGCAACTAGTCAGCTAGTCACTTTGAATAGTAACTAGCAAAAAATCTGTAGTTGTGGAACCCATAGTTCATACAGTGTACTCACAACATTGAACATCTTAATTTGAATTCAGTTCATGACATAATCGAGTACACATATTTTTTGAGGAATTGAGCAAAGATGTATATTTGAAACTATTCAACTGGGCCCAAGGGTCATGAAACTCATTCAGCCTGTAAACACAAGACAATGAAAACACTCAATTCAAGGAAGAAAAAGCAAGAAATACCAAAATTGCAGATAGGCTGTGTTTTTTTCTCATGAAAGGCAGCGAAATGTAATCTTAAATAAAGGTTATCTGATCAGTTCGGTGTGCTCAAGGCTTGAAAGCGTCTGTCAGACAAAACTAAGCCCGAGCTCAAGTGAAATGAAACCCAGCTGCTATTAAATTCTCTACTAGAAGTTACTTCAAAGCCTCAATATACCATTTCCTCCAATTCACAGCTTCCCATTTCTCCATCTTTGTGAATGTAATTGCATTGAGAGCAGGGCCATCAGACAGTACTCTATATCCCCCATCAACGAAAAGCACTTCAGTGGAGTTGTTAATCCTCACAAACCCCTGATGAATTGTCACTTTGAGGGAAGGCATTTCGACTGCTGGGTATGAAGCCCCCCCCCCCCCCCTCTCCTTCTACTCATTTCCTTATCAGCTGTTATCAGGAAAGTTTGAACCTTTGAACTCCTTCTCACACACGCACCTGTGGAGGGGAAACCGTGCGATCCTCCATCCTCAGTATCAAAACGGCTTAGCTTATTACCTGAGAGGGAAGGCAAGACAAAAGCAGCGGCGTCTTCCAACTGTGTGTGTGTGTGTAAAGAAAAATAAATAGTCATGCAAATACAAAATCACGAAAGCTGCAACAATCAACACCGGGAACAAAACTCTGTTATTCTGACAAACACTGGCGAGATGCGCCTCCCGGTGTCATTCACTGAAATGCTCTCCGGGGGGAAATTTCACTCACTCGCCTGGTGTGGTGCTTGAGTTTGTGTTGTTGCTATTCATGCATAATTGTCCCGCCAACACACTGTCATTCAAATTGGAGGAGGGAGAGGAAAGATAGAGAGAGGAGAGAAAAAAAAGCAATTTCAAAGCTTGGCAAAAAAAACCCCGCGGGAATTACCTCGCCTCCGTCTCCGTCTCTTCCCGTCTCTCTGTCTTCATTTATTTCCGTCTTTCACTCAGCCTTTTCTGAACAAAAACCCTTGACAGTCCACTTGCTCTTGAATGAGCGTTGGCCATACGTTGCGTTTATCCAGATGAATCATTTATCTCAACCCTGCTCCATGCATAGAGCACCTGTTGGACAAACAAAAAAGCATATGGAAAAAAAAGGTATTATACTGTACATATATATTTTGCTTGGGTATTTCAGATATCTGACGATTTCACTGGTTCAAACAACCTACTTTCCCACGGGCTCCTGATTAACACGGCTCTACCACATCCATTTATCTCACGCTTCTCCTCTATTGCGAGGGATTTTTGATAGACGCTGAATTTAGAGCATGTAATTTCACACGTCCTCTTGATTCGTATACTGAATGTAGCTGTCGAGCAATTACGCTACGCGCTCCTTTCGCAGGAACCGCGTTGCTGCCGATAAAATTGTGTGTTTTTCCGCAGCTGTTGACCCGACTCGAGAGGTTTCGGAGCAAAGGCAGGCGAATGTGTTTTTATAAGTTGTGCCGCCCACTTGCCTCCTGTGTGCACTTGGCTAGAATGTAAAAAAGAGGTTTTTGATGTTCTGTGCTTATTATAGCTCTTTTCTCTTCCTACACTAGCACGACAGCGCTCTGTTTACTTTGCATCCTCAGTCTTTGAGCAATCCAAACATGTTCCCCTTCGCGTTTTCTCACAGTTGACCCTCCCGTTTTTGGTGCCGGTGCTTGGAATTTACTTAATACAACATTTACTGTCAGGTAATGGATAGTGCCACTTTAAAATCTCCCTCTAATATTAGAGCAGCACACAAAAAACATGCTCTCTTCACGCTCTCCTCTCCTTTACATTGAGCTCACCATGCGAGATCTGTATCCACCGCATCTTTACTCTTTCACAGCCCCTCAACAATGGAGACTGTTAACTCTGTTTCCGCTTTGCATTGATTGTTCATTGTGTGCGCTTGAAAGCACCAGACAGCTTGAGGTTGAGAGATTTGTTGGCTATAATCATACCCTTTCTTGATGTGACAAAGCAACATTTCTTCTGCAATTTTTAGTCCGGTTGCTGCCACATAAGACTCTAAAAAAAAATGTTATGAGGAGCACCAGAAATGGTTCCCCTTTGTTGACAGCCAAAGAACCTCTGAGGAACAACATCTTTTTATAGAGTGTAATTAACCCGTTCTGCCCCCCCCCCTCCCCTCTCTTGTTGTCTTCCCTACCAGGATCCCGGCCGAGGCTGGAGGACGCTCCCCCCCGGATCGTGGAGCACCCGTCCGATCTGATCGTGTCCAAGGGCGAGCCGGCCACCCTCAACTGCAAGGCCGAGGGGCGGCCGACCCCGATGGTGGAGTGGTACAAGGACGGCGAGCGCGTCGAGACGGACCGCGAGGACCCCCGGTCCCACCGCATGCTTCTGCCCAGCGGCTCCCTCTTCTTCCTGCGCATCGTCCACGGCAGGCGGAGCAAACCCGACGAGGGCGTGTACGTGTGCGTGGCGCGGAACTACCTGGGCGAGGCGGTCAGTCGCAACGCGTCGCTGGAGGTGGCGAGTAAGTGGCTTTTTTTTTTTTGCAGGCATTTCGGCTTGAGCGCTCAGGTGTGTGTGTGTGTGTGTGTGTGTGTGTGTGTGTGTGAGGGAGTAGACGAACCAAATGGCTGAAATTGCATGCGGTTTGGAGTGCCGATGCAGAGAAAGAGTGAGTGGGAGGGATGGATCGGATGTGACAACTAAAGACAAAAAGGTATCAAGAGTTCCTATTTTCATGATGATTAGTGAGAAAAAAAACACTTGAGACACGATGATGCCCACATAGGAATCACATATATTTATCAAGTACATGAAAGGAAATTGAGTCGGTGCATAGGTGCTTTTTCCACATTAGACACTTGACAAATGTTACATGAAATATATAGTCGGAGAGGACCTCACACACAATACAAAGAGAACAAGTGTTTGGTTTTTTTTGCATGGAGACAAAAAGATGGTTTCCAGTGCAGTACATCAGTCTGTGCATAGGCAAGGAAAAGATAGCAGTGATCATCCAGTGCTTGTCCAAGTATCAGGTGTCAAACATCATGGTGTCCGTGTAGTGTACAGTTCCAGTAATATGAAATGAAGGACAGATCCATTTAACAGGTAATATTGTTAGCTGCACTCGAACAAAAGAGGAGTGGACTCTTGAGTGTAAAGGCAGCGCCAAAGAAGTCTCTGCTCTCTTATCACTGGCATCACTCGGCCCAGTTAACTCGAGACGCGACCCCCCCCCTGACCTTGGTGTCGGATCTCCTGGCAGCTCGCACCCCGAAGGGCCCCCCCATCCTCCTCTCCAGCCTCCGACATCCCGGTCCTATCTTCCCCCCCCCCCCCCCCCCCGCCGCAGAGAGCCTGGCCTCTGTGTCGTTTTTTTTTTTTTCCTGACCATGCCTCCGCGACCGGTCCTGTTAATGTAGATGGATGACAGCTAGCTCTAGCGAAAAAGATAACAGCTGTCGCCATTGGACAGGAAAGCTGAAAAACTTTCTTGGGAGGGAGGGGGGGGGGGGTGGTGGGTGGGTGGGGGAGTAGGAAAGGCCACTGCTAGTTGGCAGCTTCTCACTAGCAGATGTTCCCCCCCTAAAATACAACAAACTCCTGTCAGAAGGTTTTCCAACAGACGCCTCGCTGATTTTTTTTTTCATTTTTTTTCATTTTTTTCCACAGCGGGGCCGTTTGTGATCGGTTGCACTCTAATGAAGTGCGGATGGGGCCAATTAAATTTTTGCTATTAGATTAGGCCATCACCTATTGCTTTACAGCATCATTATACAGTCAAGCTCTGTTTTGACAGCAGCAATTTGAAGAATTCATGGCTGTTTATATGAAGAGAAGTGAATGGTAGCGGGTTAGTTTGGTGCTGCTTCGAGGCATTTTGAAGTCACACCAAGAAAATAACGTTCTGTTTTTAATATAGAGTATTAGTTGGATGCTGCTGAATTATTTATGTTATGGGCGAAAGGATTGAAAGTCTGTGGACTGATCAGTGTATCAATATTGACAGCCACGCAACACAAATATAAAAATGCTAAACACAAAATGAGCTCCTGCCTCGGTTGCCTTTGCCTATATACTACTTTAGACCAAATGGCTCTTGACAGCACACAGCCAGCAGCTCCTGCAGAAACGCCCGTGAAAGTTTAAACGTTTCCTCCGATCCCTCTCACTCCGGGCCTCTCCCGATATCGTCCACCCTTTTAAAACTGAAACCATCTCAGGAATCTCTCATTGCGCTAACGCAAACCAGCTGAACGAGGAAAAGAACGAGCTCCACTCCCAGCGAAAGTCGGTGAAACTCTAGACTGCCATCAAACACCTTAGGGGTGGGCATCATGTTTTCCTGAAAGGCTCCAGCCCCTAACTTAATAAGGCCGAATTTCCCCTGACTGCCTCCACGGAAAAAACAGCACATAAATCATTCTATCTCTCTCTCTCTCTCTCTCTCCCTCTCTCTCTCTCTCGAAAGGATTTGAACGGCCGGGAGCTGGGCAGCGTCCGTCAGCTTAACTAAGAGCGCTCCTCAAACAGAATGAAGAACAACCTTTCACCTTGCTCTGTTTGCTAACTACATCAGAAGCTGCGGGGTGTTTATGATATAGGGCGTATGGAAGCCAAACAGGTAGAATAGGTGAATAGTGTGAAATAGTGCAGAGGAGTAATTCCTCATGTTTCTGTTGCACTGCAGTACTTTTGAGCTCTCGCTTTTTTTTTTAGTTACCCGTAATATGTCTCTGCTTTTCCTAATTTGCGACATTTGGATTGCAGTTTATCGCCCAAGCCAAATACACTTCCCATTATTACTGCCGGCACCCTCGGGACACTGCCGGCAGCCGGCGAAGATAAGAAGGGATTCTGAGCTCCCTCGTAGGCCAGCATCAACAGGATCTCAATCCAGGCCTCTGCAAGGTTGTGCTGGGTCATGTTTGCAGCCAGAAGGGTTTCGCCTTTTTATCCTCGGCTTGTGTGAGTCTATTCCGAGGCTCTTGTCTTTGATGCCGGTGTCTCTCAGCCGGTCTGTCTGTTTTTCTGTCTGTCCGGCTATCCTCCCTAGCTGATGCTGTGGCCCGAGGGGAGGTGACATTCTCTGCAGCTAGTCTGCTCACACACACACACACACACACACACAGACACACACACACAAACGGACACAACTCGGTGCCCAGCAGTTGCTCTCGCAGATAAGAATCCTCAATCCGTGTTGCTACTCGAGAAAAAAAAGGGTGTGTGTTTTACATCTATTTGCACACAGACACACAAGCACGCGCTTTTTTTTTTCTGCTAGCTTTTGGAGCGCTGCCTCCGGAGAGAGAGAGGTTATATAGAACAAACAGCGGCTCCTGCCAAAGCCGAGCCAACGCCAGCTCCTGCCAGCCCCCTCTGCACGGCGCCAACGGGGCCGGAGATAAGACCGCAGGCACATAAGCCCGCCTGGTGCTGCCAGGGGGGGCTCAGCGCGGCATCAGCGAAAGGCACAAGATGGCACTTTGTGGCACGGTGTCACTTTGCTCCCCAGCCGGTGACTTGGAAGCGCTCTGAGAAAGCGAGAGGGAGCGGTGCGGCGCGCGCGTACGTTGTGTGTTTGTGTGTATATTTGGTATCGGGGCGGGAGCCAACGCGGCGGGGCGGCTGGTAGGTTCAGGAGGTTTAACCCCTCGCGGTCCCATCTGCTGCCGGCTGAGAGGCAGGCGGGGTGATGAAGGGCCACTGAGCCGCAGTATGGATGAATGGGCAGAAGCTCAGCGACGAGCCGTGCACCAGTACTAACAAACGCACCTGATTGGAGAGGTTTTTTCAGGAGTGACTTTGCTATTTTGCAGTGTTTGACATCATAATTTAGTTAAAGTCTCAGTCAAAGTGTGTGCCAGAGGTGGAAGGAGAACTGACCTTATTCAAGTAGAGTAAGAGTACTTGAAAATTTCTCAAGTCAAATTAAAAGAGCAGTTTATGAGCAAGTACTCCGGTAGTTAGCTGCTTTTGGAAGAAATTATGATTTTGTGCCCAAATTATCAGCCCACAGTTGAACAAATTACTCTACTTGGCATGGTCCTTGCAAATAATTTGATGGGTCAATATCAGTTTCCTTTATTATAGTTTCATCAAAGCCAGCATCAGTTACAGGAGCTAAAATCCACTGTGTTTTACTGTGAATGACAGATGTCTTTGTACTCAACCTCATATATGAAAATAAAATGTAAAAGTAAAACATAAAGTACTGGCTTTTGTAGGTATTCAAAGAAGTAGTTTTTTTTTTAGTGATGGAAACTAGAGTAGTTGTAATGCATATTTGTGTGCGCATGTGTTTGGATTGGTAATTGTTACCAAGGCCATTATCCATTTGCAAGCATTCATACCCTGACAATTGGGCATTCAATAACTCATCAAGCGGGGTCACGCTTAGTTACCTCAGCGACACTCTCCCCTTAATATTAATGACGTGTTTGATGCATGAATCGTGACATTTTTTTCACGCCCCAGTAGTTCCTCAGATTTGACTGAAATAGCTGACAGACAGGTAGCACTAGATCTGCATTTATTTAGACAAACATGACACCAGTGGTTTTGCATAGTACTGAATATGAAAGAAAAACACACTTGCACATCATCACATCACATCATCATTTACTTTGGCACATAGAAATACATCCTGTCATGAATGTAGCATCAAAAGAAAATATTAATACCAAAGGAAAAACACTGTTCCCGTGTTCCTTCGCATTAATTTATCTATGTATAAGTGTAGCTGTCATCCAGCAATACGCCTTATAAAACCCTTCCTTTGCGCTTTCTCATCCAAAACGTTCCATTACGCTGCATTAAAAACAGATTCCCCCCGACACTTTCCCCCAAACGCTTCCTTCCCAAATTTGTGTTTTTCACCCCAATCCTATCCGATTTCACGGATAAAAGGAGATGCTTTGATCCTGAAAATGCGGCCTACGAAGTTCCGCGCCAGGAGAAGAGGGCAATTCTTGTCAGATGCATAAAAGTCAGTCAAGCACAATAGACCTAACAGGCCAGACACCCCTGGGTGGGGATTTGACATTCAGAGCGACTTGCCAAGGCTCCTGGCTGCTTTTGTCGAGTGTTTTATACCTCTGACGGTTTTATTACGCCTGCTACGTCTCTACTGCCAGGCGTGATGGCTCATGAATATTCACGCTCGGGAGGAGGCGGTGGGGGCGGGGTCAGAGGCATTTCAAATAAACCAACTCTAAGGGTTTTTAAGCACCTCTACCCCCCCCCCCCCCATCACCGTAAAAACCTTGAAGGTTGGTTTGAGGTCAGGCCTTGGAGGTTCAAGATGGCAGCTGCCTTGTGGAATTCAGAGAATGAACAGGTGAGGAGCTGACGAAACTCCTGTCCTCCTCTGTCTTCTCTGTGCGAGTGTGTGTGTGTGTGCGAGTGTGTGTGTGTGTGTATGTGCGTAAGTGCGTGTGGCAGTAGTCCAAACAACTTTCTCACCCACGGTAATCCTAGATGCCAGTGTGTGAGAAACAGCTGAACGTCACCGTCACCAGTTGTCACCCCCTACTCTCTCTCTCACACACACACACACACACACACACACACACACCTGTCATATGTGATCACCCAGAGTCTCGTCCAGAAAAATGGATTTCAGGGTTTCTGGATGTGGAAATGGTGAGAGGATTTGGGGTTTGGTGTTAAGGGGGGGGTTAGGGTGGGAGGGAAGGGGAGGTTGGGTGGGTCTGATAAAGCAGATAAAGTCCCCACCACCCCCACCCACTTCCTTTCACAGGCCAAGCTCCCCTCCAGTTGCCCTCTCTCCCTGTTATTAACCCCTATGGTCTGGGGCCATATGGAGGTGACTAGAGCTCTGCGGTGCATGCTGTCATACACAGTAGAGCAAGGAGCGGCAGTACTGACCTAGACATCCATGCAGCCTGTCAGACTACCTGCAGGCTCAGGCAACTGGCCAGTGAGCTGCTGTCAGTCTGTCTTTATACCTGCTAACATTACAAGTAGAGGTGCACCGATAGTAGAATTGGACTTGGTGCCGATCCAGATCCCACTTATTCGTGCTCCGATCGCCATATGAAGCTGTCCGGATACGGATGCTTTAATGACATGCCGCAATATAAAACTTATCCGGCAGGAGGAGAAATGTCTCCTGACATTAAAATGCTGAAACGCTTCTATTAGTGAAATTACTAGAGCAGCTATAGTTTAGAGGAGGAGACTTGGCTCTGCAGGCGAAATGCCATTCTGTTTTACTAGGCCTATCACTGTTCTGTATCTGTTAACCTGCTCTGAATAAGCTGTTTTTAACAGTTAACCTGCTCTGAATAAGTTGTTTTTAACAGTTAACCTGATCTGAATAAGCTGTTTTTAACAGTTAACCTGTTCTGAATAAGTTGTTTTTATCTGTTAACCTATTTTGAATAAGCAGATTCTATCTGTTAACCTATTGTGAATAAGCTGTTTTTATCTGTTAACCTATTGTGAATAGGCTGTTTTTATCTGTTAACCTAATCTGAGGAACCTGTTTTTCAGAGTCGGTCAATAAGCTGTTTGACCAATATAAAAAGAAAGACAAGCTATATCCTCTAGCCTATGTTATGTAGCCTATTTCCTATTTTATTACAGTCATTTATCATTACTATTGACGTTTTAATTTGATTGTTACACAAGTGCATAATTTCATAAGCATAATTGATGCACTTGTTCCTGTAATTGTTTTGTAACAGGCCAATTCTAGACAGCATGGAGATGTATGAATGAGTAGTACTTGGATTGGTACTCGTATTGGCCCATGTACATGTTGTCTGAAAAATTGGTATTGGTGCACCTTTAATTACAAACTTATCGATTCTACCCTTTACAGTCTGTTTACAACAGGACCAGACAGATATATCAGAGTTGGCATAGCCGATACCATGATAAGCTTATAAATAATACAAAATAATTTGGGATGGGAATCTATGAGTGGGGAATGAGTGCCTACCCTGCTGGCCTGATTTTCCCACTCAGCCCTGCCTCTTCATGTGCATCTACAGGACCAACACAATGTTTTCCACTAGCTGTCTGAAGCAGTTTGTCAATTCACATCCATTTGTCAAGGAAGCTACCGTCACAAGTCTCATTTTCCAGTTATCACCCACCCACTTGTGCAAATCTGTGCTGTTTACCCATCAGTTGTTTGTATGGAAAATCATGTGTATGAGGATATGTGGCTCGTCGTGGTTCATCATAGCCCTATAGTTAACCATGAAACAGTCTGTGTGCTTGCAACCAACATATTGAGCAAATAGGAGTTGATGACATGATCACCTCTCATACTGAACTCCTCAGAAGAGTGGTTCTCAGTTGCATGATGACAACAACCTCTCTTATCTTAGTATGTATGCATGTACAGTGTCTGTCTGTCTGTCTGTCTGTCTGTCTGTCTCTCTGTCTGTCTGTCTGTCTGTCTGTCTGTCTGTCTAAGCTCTGAGGTGTGTCCATGCTTCACTAATGGGATTGCAGGTCCCAGCCTTGTGGAAGACAGAGCCGAGGGCCATCCTGGTCTTAAAGAGGGGGATCAGATGGCCAAAGTGAGGCCGGGGGCCTCCGGCTAACCCCCTCTGGTTGATAAGGCCGTCTGCTGGTCATTGAGCCGGGCCCACCAGCCAAACCCTCCTCCAGAGGATCGCCATGAATTAATTAGACTAGACTAAAGGGGAGTGAGACCAGTGACCAGCCCGTGTGTGTGTGTGTGTGTGTGTGTGCTTTCTGTGTGTCATAAAGGGTCAGTGGGACAATAGTGGGAGGATGGGGAGGGGGGGGAGAGCAGGAGGAGATGACAACAGGTGGTGTGAGGAAGAGCTTTAACCTCCTCCCCCCCTTTAACGACAGTGCGCAGGGGCCACGGGGGCTGTGGAGAACAATAAAGGCCCCTTGCTCCGACCGTTGTGTCCAATCACGCCCCATTATCTCTCTAAGCTACTGATCACAGGCACTGCACTGCCAGACACACCAGGCCCTCTCCCCTAACCCCAAATGTCTGTCCTAGTTGGTTGTTTCCTAAGTTTATTACCATGTATGTTATTTGTAGGCTATTGTTTTTACCCTGATGTTGCTGGTGACTACATGTAAATGCAAGTGAATGTGAAGTCTGATTTAATTGGTTTTCATCTTAGGCATCAAGGCAATATGTATTTTTGAATATTTGCATGTATTTATTCATCGAGGTATGTTGCTTAAGAATACATTTTAGTCATTTTAGTCACTGAACACAAAACAAACAGCAGATACGGTAATGATGCTAATAAATGGCAAAGAAAACAGTGGGGCAACAGCAGCACAGACACGATGAGCAGAGCTGAACGCACACATGCATGGAAAAATCAGCAATGCAATACAAATCATACGAGGAGCAGGAGACATCTGGGGAATTTCAGGCATCATTCATGACAGACAGTAAGCTGGAGAGGCCAGCGCGATCAATACACAGTTCAAACACATCAATCAAACACAATCAGAGCATCAATACAGAGCGGATCAAACGGACATAAAAGCAACAGAGGGAGACATATCTGGTTGTTAGGGTGAGCAGGAAAGTAGTGAATGTTAGACCAGCCGAAGGAGTCTTGTTCTGTCTGTGGACAGCACTTTCTAGTTAATGGGCAAATCATTCTACTTATAGGACATTGTAGTTGTTGAACAACTCATTTTAGTTGTGGGACAACCCAGTCTGGTTATTTGGAAACTCATTCCAGTGGCTGGAAAATGTATTCTAGTCATTGGACAACACATCCTGAGTGTTGGACGACTCATTCTGGTTTTTGGCAGTCCATTCTAGTCACTGGACGACTCATTCCAGACAGATTTTGGACAACTCATCCTGCCAGCATGATAGACAGCTGGCCTCCGCGCCGAGCTAAATCAGAGGAGCACTCTTGAATTTGACAATGGATATTATTATATATCAGGAGAGAGATCGTAACTAATATTTTCAACTGTGACGCAGCATCTTGTGAGGAGCATTGGTGGAAAATGTAATGGCAGAGAATGTCAGAGCTGTTGAAAAGCACTCTTGTTCTCAAATGAACGTTTGTTAAATTAGCATTTGGTTGATTGACACGCCCTCCCTACCTCCCCCTGCATATAAATTAGAGGCTTATGTTCTTCCCTGATACGTTGATGACTATTATTCTCATCTCGAGAGCATCTTATTGGGGAACGAGAGCCAGTTTAACAATAGGGACCGCTCGCTCCTTTGATGTCAGCCTGGTTGAATATGCTTTTAGGTTGTACATCACTGCTGACTGCTGGTTTGTTCTGTCTCAGTTTGAGCTGTCTCACGTTTCCAACTCCCTGCCTCGTCACAGCAGAGGGGCTGTTTCAGAGTCGGTTCTTCACTCAAAACTAACCCTCAGAAACCTTTTTTTTTTAGCGATTTTATCGAAGCATTTGCCAACGGGCATTCGGTACGACCGAAGTAATACGAGTCGCCAGGTATTTCAAGGGGATTTAGGCATATTTGACCTGTCTGCAAATGGTAAATGCGAGGCCAAACAGCTGTGGAAAACGCTTATTGATTTCTACCCGTGTGTATTTGTATGAGATTCATTTCGCCTTAAGACGGGCTCGCGCCGCGGAGTTAGAAAAGGTCAGCGAACGGGGGCTTAAGTCACTCAAGTGGAGCTAAATGGATTTCTGTTCCAAGATCCATCTGTTTTTGGAGTTTGTTGACAGGGTGGAAAATTGGCACTGTTGCTCTCCCCTCCCCCATCCCCAACACTCCCACCCCCCCTCTCTTTCTGCCATTCTCGTACAGGGGCGGGTGGGGGGGGGGTAGTCACGAGCATGGCACACTAATAGGCACCGGGGTAAAACGTGTGCCGGTGCACGAGGCGGGGACACGACGCCTGACTGCCATCTGCTCCGGGCTACGCGGAGCGCACCCGCGAGCCGTTTTGACAAGGGGAGAGAGAACCGCCGCACCGGTCGGGCACCGGCCATACGTGGAGTTAGCGGACGGAGACAGCTGGAGGCGGGGCGGCCGACGCGGGGCGGACCGGCTCGTCTCGTCTCCGGGAGGACGGCGCCGGCGTCAGAGGAGACGGCTCACCTTCTTCACCTCTCGGCCGCCTCGGCGATGGACGCAGCAAGAGGCGGGGGAAAGTGGATAGTGTCAAAGTTACTGACCTCAAAGTGAAACCGCACACATGCATAAAACGACAGGGTTGGTTGTGAGTGTGTGAGTGTGTGTGTGTGTGTGTGTGTGTGTGTGTGTGTGTGTGCAAGCAGCAAGACGCACAGCTGAATAAATTGGCAGGACCTAAAACAGCTTAGAAAACCCATGTGATGGTACACACACAACTGTATTCTGCTCTTAAGCATCTATCTTCATTTTGGCATTTCATCTGGGAATTTTTTACAAATGGAAGTGTAAGCGCCTACACTAAAATCCTTTACATGGAGTATGATCATCAGAATAATAGCCACATCAGACAAAAAATGCCTTGTGGAATAGACCGGCCCATCCTGTATGAGATTTCATTTGGTATGTAAGGGATGGTATGAACCTTTTTATAATCCATTCAATAGTTCTTAAACCAACGTGTTTTTCTTTATATATAATTCCCTATGAGTTTCCAGGAGAGTTCTCTTCTCTACATTCATTCTGATGATATGCGCCAAAGCAAACACCAAACACCTTTTCAGATCGCTCGTAGCGTGGAATGAGTTTATTTGGAGTCTTCAGTCGGAAGGAAGTAATTGAAAACGATGCCGCCGAATGTACCAGCAGCGCAACGAATGAGTGAATACAACTCCCGCTCCTCCTCTCACCCCCCCCCCCCCCACCCCCCCCCCCACCCCCTTGTAATTTCAGCATCACACTGCGCGACTCTGCTCTATAAATCACCCTGTTAAAATTTCACTTGAAATTACTCATTGCTGGAGCAGAACACTTAAAAGCGCTCAATGCCAGCAAAGAATGGTTGAGGAAGGAGGGGGGGGGGTGTGTGTGTGTGCCCATTGTCTATAGCCCCTGTTCCCCTATTCTCCATTTAAGGTCGGGTTAAAGGGGTGTTTCAGGTTTTCCAGATGGGTGAACTGACTACAGTAGCCCGATTGGGCCACAGGGTCAGCTTGGGGCAATACGGGGCCGGGGGAGGGTGGGGTGGGGTGGGGGGTGGGGGGGGGTAGAGGCGGACGCCGGTCGCCTTACAATGGGCTTCTCAGCAATCCTCGGTGACCCTCTTACCCCGCTGCTATAGGCCGCACGACGTCGGCCATTACTAGATTAAAGTAATCCTCTTTTCAGGCCCAGACAATGGCTTTATTAGCTGACCACACACAGGAGCTTCGACCACCTCTGTAATGGTATTGTTGTTTTGTGGGGGGGGTGGGTTGGGGTCCCGGGGTGGGTGTTATGGGTGGAGGGAGGGAGGGGGGTGGTGGGGGCATCGGCGCTCCTCAGCAATGCCATGTATACATACTTCCCCTTCTACTCTATTTATTTCACTCTTCACACCGCCCATCTTCGTCTGTGTTCTCCATGTGGCTGTTTTTTAGGGGAGGAGGAGGGGAGGCTGTCTTATGGTGCGACACACACACACACACACACACACACACACACACACACCACTGTCCACACCTCATATCCCCATCACATATTGGTGGACATATTGCTTGAATTATAATCAGATCAAGTGTGCGTGTGAGTGTGCGTGTTTGCAAATACCCCTCCCCCTCCCCCTCCCCCTCCTCCCCCTCCCCCTCCCCCTCCTCCATCCCTCCCTAGCCCACACTGTTTTCCCTCTGAATCTCCGCTGGCTTGTTTTTGCCAAACAACTCCATCAAAATGCCTTTTCATCTCCTTTCTTCCTCCGTTTCTGAGGCGCAGCATATTTCCCCCGCTAAAGGGAAAATGTCCTTTAAAATTACCCCCCAAAAATGTCTGCCTTTG
Source organism: Centroberyx affinis (assembly GCF_046629955.1). Classification (NCBI taxonomy): domain Eukaryota; kingdom Metazoa; phylum Chordata; class Actinopteri; order Beryciformes; family Berycidae; genus Centroberyx; species Centroberyx affinis. The sequence goes on from NW_027279797.1 coordinate 179,140, forward strand.
TCAAAAAAAAACAACAACAAAAAAAAAACGCTCTTGGCATGAACGGCTTCACCTGATAATTTATTCAGCTTTAAGTGGGAAGCCACTCACGCTGAATGAAGTATTGTCAAATAGTTTGAATATTTAATGACTAACTGGGGTAATTTGAAGAGACACGCCATGTCTCTATCTCTGTCATTTACATTATAGCCTCCATGACAGAGGAATACATTTGCTTTTGTAACAAAGAGATGCGGGGCTCCGGGATGCATTTTCTCATGCTCCCTACAGGATATCTGTCAGTCTCCATTGAAGTGAAGGCTTGTGAAGGGCAAATTCATTGCATCTGTATCGGGAATATATGACGAGCTTCATTCCAAAATGATTGAAATCGAGACAGTGACACCTATCCCTACACAGTTATTGCTGGTATGGAAGTAAAACTCACATTGGATTATTATTGAAGTTGTTAAGTCCTTTAATGTTATTATCCAACATACAGAGTTTTGGAGTGAAACCCTTCATATCTTTATCCGGTCTTTTGATATAGTGGCAGCAGCGATAAGGACAATTAAACAGAATAATAAGAGGAAATAAGCCAATAAATACGCAGCTTGAGTCGTTAAGTTGATCGATTACATGGATCAAACACTGAGCGGCCGCTCACCTTGGCCGTACTCCATCTGTGATGTCGTTCCTCCTCGGAGGTCACAAGCCTTCACTGTTTATCATCATTTCCCATAAAGAGTCTAAAGAGAGCGACTAATATAGCTTTAGGACAGCTTTTTAATAATGTGATATTATTGATTCCTGTCTGGAAATTCTCGTTTCTCCTGTCCCCCCTTCACAGGGAGGTCAGGGGTCAGGGTCAGATACAGAACAGCAGCCCTGGAGCTGGTAGGGATTCAGTGTCTTGCTCGAGGACACTTCAGCAGGGCGGATGTTTGCAGACACTGATTGAATGACCGCCTCTCTTTCTTGGAGACGGATCCGAGCGGAGAGCGAGTCAGCGTGACTAGAACAGGATAGAGAGGCGCTCGGTAGCCACCACGCCACTTTAATTCCTCCAGAGTTACGGAGTCCATACTCTGCTGAGTTTGAGTCTGCTGGTCGGCGAGGGTTTGGGAGAGAGGACACACATAGATGAAAAATTGGCAGAAAACACACATACGGACACATACACACACACACACACATACCATGCCACGGGAGGTTTGCGGTGGATTAACCTCGAGCTTGCTGGGTGGGTGAGCACAGCCGGAGCAGGACCACCAGCTCAGGATGGGGATGGGAACCTGCCGCTGAGCCAGACATAGGTGAACACTCCCCATGCCGGGAGATTGGAAGGATTTGCACTCCAAATGAGGAGGAGTTCGCCCCTGTGTGTGTGTGTGTGTGTGTGCGTGTGTGTGTGCTTGTGCGGATGTATGTACAGGCACGTACGCGTATGTGTTGATTGTATCTGTGTTTGTGAGTCCAGTGTGGAAAACGGAGCGGACCTGCGCAGCTTTCTGCAGTACCAGGGTGATGGGGAGGAGGGGGTGGGGGCGGGTATAGGAGTTGGGGTGGTGGTGATGGTGGAGGGGTGCTGTTGTGGGAAGATTTTGCCTGCCAAGTAGTATTTTAATACAGCCCCCCCCTCTTGACTTGAAATATGGCTGTTTCAATCAAACGGGCCTGGCATGCCTCAGGCTCGTTCTGCTCTGTTTGTGTGTGTGTGTGCGTGTGTGTGTGTGTGTGTGTGTGATGGTGGGGGGGGGGGGGTTGAGGATTCAGCAGGGGGGTGGTGGAAGGTTAGCCAAGGCCCATAATAGCTCTCTAGACACGTACGCGCACACACAGTGTTAGGCTTATTACTCAAAAAAGTAATAAATTACTCCGGCTACTCATTTCAGAAATAACACTATTACTTTACTGCTTTTCCATTTCCATCAGAAATCAGGATAATTCAGTTCAGTGTCCCGTGAATGATCAAGGGAACCAACTAGTGCTGATGTCCAGTGTTCTTGTTGTCATCATCAACATCAACTTTCTGGGTAAAAGTAAGATCACGCATTGCCATCTAAGGCTTGGTTGTACCTTGGCATTTATTGCTTCTCGCCCTCTTCAAGAAGACCCCAGCACTTTAGTGGAGCTGTGGGAGAAACTAACCCCCACTGGAATCGGACGGTACGCAGACACACAGACACGCAGACACACAGACACACAGACACACAGACACACAGACACACAGACACACGGACAGAGCCTCCGCCTCCCCACGGGCTCCCCCCCTCCCCTTTTTCCCTCCGGTGTCTGCGCCGCCGATAATGAGGGCCTCCTTTACCGTCCCACCGCGGCATGTGGGGGGGCCCCGTGGTCATGTCGGCTGCTGTACCGCTGCCAAGTACACCCTCCACCGCACCACCCTCCTTGCAACACTGTCTGTGTGTGTGTGTGTGTGTGTGACAAGACACCGCGGAGGGGCCAGGCCCGGGCGTTTATGAGCGCTTAAAATGCCGTGAAACATCGCACCTTGACAGATAACCTCATCTATCTCTTTCTCACCACTGCACCCCCCACCCTTCTCCCCCGTCTCCCCCACCCCATCCCATCCCATCCTCTGACAGTGGTTTCCAGTGTTGCGCCGGGCCTCATGTTTTATTACTTAATTTCATTTTGGGTCACATTTCACTTGAGGTGATGCTCATATCACATTAAAAGGCATGGTAAGTGCATTATAAGCACATTGCGAGTGCGTGATAGCAATTGCAATCAGAGCGTGATATGAAAGATGCAACTGTACTGTCAATGACATGATGTTAAATTGTAATTTTCTGATGTTTGTCTCATGATTATATTGTAAGAAAGGTTTATCTATGCTATTAATGATCTTATGATCTGCTTGTAATGCAGCACAATGCATGGACTTGCTATGTGGTTATTATTTCAGTGTTATCAGGGCCAGTTGCTAATAATGGGTTTTCCTGAGGTTTGCTCTGATAAATACCAAGGCTTTGACATAATGGTAATTGGTACCATAGAGATTTTCTGTCAGCTTATGGTCTCGACTTAAAGGTTCAATTTGGCAAACACCGCAACGCTCTATCAAACTGATTATTTGCATTGTTTTCATTTTACACATCTTTAATGCTCGATCCGTTCATTGATCGGACGGAAAGGGTTTCAGGTTTTCTGCTGATTTCATGCGGAACGGTGAAGAAAAATCAGCACTTCTGCCGATCTGGAAGGAGCCCCTGTTTTTTATTTTTTTGCCCAGCCGTCTGGCTCAACATTCACCTCAACCCGGAGGGTCAGCGGCTCATTTTTTTTTGCTGCTATGCAAGGAAATGATTTTTCATGCTCTTGTCACCGCGGCTTGTGGGACCAGCTGCTTTTCACCCATCAGCCCAGGTTTGGTGGCAGCATTTAGGGGGGGGGGGTCCAGGGGGGTTGATGGGTGGGGTTTGGGTGGGGGTGGGATTGGGGCAGCTGTTGTGGCTGCTAAATGGACTCAGATGACGGGGCTAAGCAGCAGCGACAGTGGCCTAAATGAGTGTTGCTGCACCAGGCGTCACGCTCGCGGACAAAAGAAAATGGAGGGAGTAAATCTGAGGGAAAATGCATCGGGCATTGATGAACAGGTTATATGTGTGTGACTGTGTGTGTGTGTGTGTGTGTGTTTTATGTTGAAGGGTAGGGCAGCAGTACCGCCTGGGCTAAGAAGGTGACCCTTCTGGACTCGTGGAAGGAGTAATTGAAATGCTCTGCCCCTGTGACTCCCATTCATTTAGCTTTAGCGCCGGCTCAATTTTGCTGCTGGCCATGCCGGGCATTTCCAGAGAGCCAAACCATGTTATGTCATTTACTCAAGGCTGTAAACTACTCTCAGGCCATAGAGCCAAATGACAGCACCATGGAAAAAAATGGAATTACCCTTTAAACCTAAGATGTTTTTTTGGGGGGGCGACATATTGGGTCAGCTGTCAGAAAGTGTGGATAAAGAAGTGGTAAGGGCTTCTGTCGGTGTGTGTGTGTGTGTGTGTGTGTGTGTGTCGGTACGCTGCAGGGGGGCTTACAATCTCCAGTCTCACCACATATTGGACCGGCCTGTTCGTATTGCATGCAGACAGTGTTTTGCTGTATTTGCTGCTACAGCTGCCACGCCGCGTATCTGTGCGAGTGTCTGTATTTGTATTTGGGTGGGATGGGGAGGGTAGGGGTGCTTAGAGGCGGCCTGGACATCTGTCTCCAACTGTGAGCACCCCCCCACCCACCCCCACGCTCCTCCTCGTCAGACCCTCCCAACCCCACTGAAAACACACACACACACACCAATATCCTGTGCGGGCCGTTTCATCATGGTGTAATGGTTGATGGTTGATAGGGATCGGAGGGGGTCCACTCTGGATAATGAGAGTGGCTGATGGAAGGTGGCTTCTGACGGGGGCCCCCGTTGGGCCCAAGGGCCCGGACAGATATTGCCTAGGGGAGCACACACTAGAGAGAAGGGAGAAGGTGTGTGTGTGTGTGTGTTGTGTGTCTAATCAGGCTTGATAAAGGGATAAGAAGAATGTATGTACTCGGGAGAGAGGCCGAGAGCGTCGGTGTGTATGTGCGTATGTATTCACACATGTGATTCACGCTGAAACAGATTGCCTCATGTCAGGACAAGACGTAAGCCGACGGATTGACGGACGACCAGCTCAATCCCCCACAACACATCTCCAACCTGAGGCCCCTTCTCTCTATGCCCCCCCCCCCCCCCCCCCCCTCTTTTTTTTTGCTCTGCCAGCCAAGGGACCATCCGTCATTCTCTCTTTGCCATCTGAATATTTATTTTTGAGGGGGTGCTGTCACACACACACACACACACAGACACGCAGTCCTTGGAACATTTAATGACAGCGATAAAGCCATTTAATTAAAAGTGAACCAGAGCTTGCCCCCGAGGTTTTATTATGTCAAATCAAAAGCTAAAATGATGCCCTGATATACAGCAGGGTCCTGATACCGTGCAAGCCTGGTAAATCACAGATGTCTAGTGGTCACGGATAAACGGCACTTTCAAACAACACACACTCTGGGCTACAGTCCTGTAGCTTGAGGGTGTTTTTGAATATTATATGGTTCAGTGTAATTTGCACTACACACATCCATCACAGTACATCACAAGCTGATAAATGCTACGTGTGAGCCGGCGTCATTTGTTTCTTTTGTGTGACTAATGTGTTTGTCTTTGGGTACATGAGGAAACAGTGTAATTGAGAGACACAGGTTGACAGCGATCTCACACAGACAGTAAAACTAATAAAGATAAAAGCATTGGAGAAGCCGAATTAGATTTTTCTCCGGGCTTAGATGCGGTTGTGTTTATCTCAGCATGTGTATTAAATGGCCAGGGTTAGGGGCTCCAATCCCACTTGTATTGAAAATATATACTGTACATTTGTGGCACTGTAAGGCACTTTTCATAAAGGTAGCTCCCAAATGTCATATGTTATATTGCATTAGATGACAAGAGGTTTGCCTCACGCCTCTGAAGAAGAGGTGTGTGTATGCCTCTATGTATGCATCCTCACATATGCTCAGCAGTGTGTACTCCTATCTGTTACTCTGTGTGTGTGTGTGTGTGTGTGTGTGCTCTGACTAAAGCACACCATTCAGGCCCAGCGGTGGGGATTACTCTGGCTTTGTAGAAGGGGTTTAAAGAGGGGGTCAAAGTGCACCCACTTAATATGGGCCCCCAGGGGCCTCGTGGGTAATTGCCAGTGCCTAATAAACTTCTGTGGACCCTCTTTTCGCTCAAATCTGGCCAGTTCGGGGAACAGAACGGGAAAGATCAGGTGCCCCCAGAGCCAAGCTCTCAGATTGGTGTGTGACAGGTCGTTGCAGCCATCCTTTAACCCCGTGGCATGGTAATTCAGACCCCGGGTGCAGGGAACCACCGTGCTTTCCTCCTCTCTTTGCGTGACTGGGCAGGTTCCTGAGTAATTTAGTCGGGGCTTTTCTATTTCCCTGTGCATAGCGGTCGGGGAAAATGTCTTTGCCAGGTTTAGATAAGGTCAGGGGTGTGGTTTGGCATATCATTCCAGGGTTGGAAAGCCAGTGGGATTTGGAGCGCCCCAAATGCTCCGTGGGTAACTAATTGGCCATTAGGATACGGGTCTGACCGCAGCCATAAGCGGCCGTTTCATCCGGTATGCACAGCTCCCTCTAAGAGACACAGATAAACAGCTTAATGGTTCGCCGTCCAACAATGAATTTGCGCAGACCTATAAAGCTCCCTTGTATTTTATCAGGGCCACGGCAAGCGCAGGGTCCGTTCCCTAATGAGGAAATGAAAAATATTCTATTCCCTCCTTAAACACCGATATACCACGTCTCGCATGACCTTGATTATAAACAAAACAAGCTGATTTATCACCTCGCGTACACACCCACACGCACCCTCGCTCCAAGAGGACGCAACGCTATCTTGACAGCTAGAGAAATGGGCCTTCTCTGCATCGAGCCTGACAGAGATACAGCGATAGGGTGATATTTTCCACGCAGACCTACGGTAATCCAGACAAAGAAAGCGTCCCCATAAGTCCCAGTGTAAGTGGGCTCGTATGGATGGATGGATGGATGGATGGATGGATGGATGGTGATGATAATGGTAATGTCCCGGGGCTTTGTTGGCTTGTCTGTGCCGTCATTAGGAGAGGCGTGTCATTAATCAGATGAGGCAGTGACCCTCCCCTGCTGGCCTGTGACATTACAGCGACATTGGCGCTGTTTTTCAGTTACTGTGAACTGGCTTACATGGACACACACACGCACACACCCACCCACGCACAAACACATACACATGCACGTTCACAGGTGCACGACCACTCAAACAATCGTACCATCGCGGATGACCACACACAGGCAAACGCACAAGCATACGTGTACACATGATAAATTAAACGATCCATCGTTATCGACAAATGTCAAAAATGCACTGACACACACAAGTTACTGGTATACATGAATATACACTGTCATTTCGACAGGAGTGAGTAACATCCAGCCCATGACAGATAGTTAAACATGGAAGCCCAAAGACCGACCTGAAGCGTCACACCACTTTCATATTACATCCTGTGTTCCACCCCCACAACAAACATGCATTCCCTTCCCATGCTCCTCTAGTCCTCAAGGGTTCAAATTTCAAGTGAGTGAGTATATATGTATTTCCAACAGACCTTTGAAAACCATCCTGTATTCCCCTAAACCTCAGTGCAGATATATAAGGCACTTGTTTATGCCACTGAAGACACATTTCAAAAGGACCAATACAATATATGACAATAAATCAGGGTTTTTGAAGTGTTACTGGGGGGGTTATTTCCTAGTTATTTTTTTATTCCATTTCACTTGAAAGGGGAGATAGAGAAATAGTTGTTTGGTTGAATCAGCAGAAGAGTAATTACTGGTGAGTTGTGTGGAGGTAAAGTGTTGCATATAGTATATCCTATATGGTGCAGTTATGAAGTCAGCTCCATCATGTGTTGACGGTTCTTTTTGCAGACATAGGCACGCTATTTAATATTTAGATCATATTTTACATCTATTTTTTCCCAAGCAAGAATACTTGTCTGCCAATATTCTAAACAATGCATTTTAATGAAGTTTGTGCTTTGACAACGATCGAGGCGAAATACTTGACAGCTTTTTTAGCAGCTACGTTCAAAAGTCCGTGAAGTGCTGTCTGTGTAAATTAGGACGGCAGTTTCTGACATGACTTGCACTTTTTGAGGAAGAATAACTCTGATTTCTCTCTGCTCATCCTTATGACAGCCTCGACAGCCCTGCAGTTCTTTGCACACTAAGGAAAGCCGATTGAGGACATGAGGAGAATGCCAATATATTGATATTACTTATTGATATCGTCAATGAAACCACCATAATGTATGCAAATCAAGCACTCTATTCTCCACCATCAATTAATCATCCACCAACTCCTTGATGTCCAAATCTCACATTCACTCATAACTTCAAAGCGGACTTTGTGGAATCTTTGAGGGTAGAAAGTTGATAGCCCACATGTACTATTTTGAAAGAGATGCTACTCAGACTTTGGAAAGTTTCTCAGCAAATGCCCGGGAGAGATCGTGATGTTAAAGGGAATTTTGGGAGGGTCTATTTTTCAGATCAGTGAGGGTGGGAGGCTCTTTGGAGGACATTTGAGCCAGATAGGAATGCCTGGAGGTTAGACAGTCATCCATCTCATTGGTTTAGGTAACTAGCTCCCCTTTGTAAATCCCTGGAGTGGCTTAGGCCAGACTTCTAGCCTGCAGGCCAGCATGGTTTTGGCCTCTCTAGGTAGACTGGTGTATGTCAAGACATCATCCTAGACTACAAAAAGCCTACTCCACACCTGTAATCTGAGAGGTCACAGAGCTCGAGAGACTGAAATGGAAGAGAAAAAACAATGCCTTCAGGTATCAACCACAAGCTGTTGGCTACAGAGAGATGGATTTGGAAGGAGAGCGGGGGGGTGACTGACCGGAGACAAATCTCTCATGCATTATGAATAGACTGGCAGAAAGCAAAAGAGAAAGAGAGTCGTTTTCTGGAGTCCAAAATTCAAAATAGGCTTCCCACCATTAAGGTAGTTGGTTTATCTGAAATGTTTTGTTTGAATGGTGACTTGTTTTCTTGATCACATTTCCAAGTGAATTTATGCGTGTGCATTTGCCAGGGGAGTGTGTGTGGGCTGGACTGAATAATTCATCTGCTTTCTGTGTGTCAGATAGGAGAGCCTTCATTATTGATGAGCTGTGATGCCACACACAAGACACAGAGTCAATGTAGACCTTAGGGACGCACACACACACGCACACACACACACACACACACACACACACATTAGAATTGCCCTGTGAGGCTTTGTGTCATTAAATTCAGTCAAACAGTGAGAGATGATCCTGATTTTTGAGTTGCACCTGTTTTGCATTCATGCCATGTTTCGTATTGAAGGCTAAACACCAGTAGGAAGTCAGCAGGGCTACACTAATTATAAGAACTGTACAGTGTTCTTATAATTAGTGTAGCCCTGCTGACTTCCTACTGACTCTTACAAAGATGTATAATGGAGTGTATCAGGATTCTTGGATTCTAAGGTATGCATAGTCAGATAAAGGACAATGTCATCAGCAAAGAGGTTTATGCTTTGTCTTACGTCTTTCTCTTTCTCCTCCCTCCCTTTCTTATCCAGTTCTGAGAGACGACTTCCGTCAGACGCCTAGTGACGTGGTGGTGGCAGCAGGTGAGCCGGCTGTCATGGAGTGTATCCCCCCCAGAGGCCATCCTGAGCCCACCATCTCTTGGAAGAGAAACAACATCCGGGTCAATGACCGAGATGAGAGGATCACTGTAAGTTCATTACGTAGTTTCTGGAGACAAATGTCAGTGTCTTGAAACAAGGCGGAATACATGGATCACTCCACCAGTATCAATAAAATGACACTTGATTCTAATAAAGGTTGAAACAAGTTGGTTTATATTGGAAACAAGTGAAGCTCCTCCTCACTGCTGATTCTCTCACTTATTTCAAGGAAAGTTACATTGTGATGCTCAATTCTAGATTAAATGACTTGTTAAGATGGATATTTTTTGTAGTGAGGTGCAGTATTTTGATGCCCTCGTGCTCCATTGGCAGATGAAAGTGTGTGTGTGTGTGTGTGGGCAAATGATCAATCAGCCATTGCTAAAGTAATTTACAACTGATTAGGTTTGTGCATGATGGTGCATGCGGCTACTTTCTCTCCTTCATTTGTCAGGTGGCCTTCCATTCATTTTGTGACTGATCAATAATTAGTTTTGCCATTGACGGAATGGCAATTGAGTTTTGATTATTGACAAGAAGCCCCTGATTAAGAATCAATTCAATTCCATCATTGTCGATAATTGAAAAGCATTGTTGTGATGGAATTGCATTGATTGGCATTTGATTGAATTATTTAAAGGGTGTTCATCTCAATAAACCCCGCCTGCTAGAAATTCTCGGCCACACAAAACTTCACAAGATAATAGAATTAGTAATGACATTACCCATACATGCACACTTATATGGAAGCATGCATGTGTGCACACACACACGCACACACACACTAGAGTCTCAAATGATAAATCAGTGCAGCTGCTTATTACAAAATGAGCAGTGGAAAATGTTTCCACGGCGATGATCTGGAGCTAGACTCAGTGTCAAGCAGCATATGAAATAGTAGAGGAGCCATCCGTCATGAGAAAGAATGAGAAAGACGGAGTGGCTTCTGTCCTGACTAACGTGCCTGAATGTCGCATTTCCCACCTCTTCCCATTTATCTCCTTTCTTTCCCTCTCCTCCCTCACCTCATCTCTTCCTCCCCCTCCTTCCCTTTTGATCCATTTTCTTCTGTCCCTTTCTCCCTCCTCTGCTTTTCTGTCTCCTTCCCCTCTTCTCCTCCCTGCTTCCCCCACCTCCCGCATCTTCAGATCCGGGGAGGAAAGCTGATGATTTCCAACACCAGGAAGAGTGATGCTGGCATGTATGTGTGTGTTGGTACCAACATGGTGGGAGAGAAAGACAGCGACCCGGCTGAACTAGTGGTGTTTGGTGAGTTGTTTTCTTTCTTTTTTTTTCACTATAATGTGGTCATCTTTTGAATACTGTTTGGGGAACGGCACATAAGGGAATTACAGTAATCTGATTTCACAGTCATCAAATTACAAATCCTTTTGAAAACATGGTAATTGTTGAATTACACAAACACATGTTTGAGGGGGAAAATGCATTTAGATAGTGAGATTATAGGCACAAATATTACAGAAAATGTAAATAATATAATAATTGCATGGCTAACTTGTAATTTGACAATTGGAAGAAATTGTTCATTCACTTTCATATTCAATGGATTTCAGTTATATCTTGAAATAATGAATGTTGAGGTTGTAGATGATAATAAAGATTCAAATTACAGCATAAATTGTATAATTGGAATACATTGGAAAGATTCTATGAATGTTGGAGGCAAAGTAATCACAAAGTAAATGAGTTTTCATAATCCTGTGGATTTAGTTACTGATTACAAATTTATCCAGGTATGTAGTCATTTGGAATGGTTTTTAAAGTATCCTTCCCAAATTTCATGTGTATTCTGCTTTCTGTCTTTCTCCACGGTCTCTTTTGGTCTGCATTTGCTTTTATGTCTTTTGGGCTGCACTTTCTCTCCACGGCTAATGTTATCGCACTGCTAGATGAATGTTTCCCTCCTCGCTGCCCTTTCCTCTTTCTTGACCTTTGTCTCTTTCCCTCTCTCTGGGTCTCTTCTTCGCTCTCAGCAAAGCAGCAACATAATGGGTCTCAAAGCTTGTATTGATCCAAGGAAACAGACAGAACATTCATATTTCCTTTTCAGTCCCACCAAACACATTGTGGCGCATGAGTAGAGCTTGCTCCTTACACCTGAATCCAACAGGAACCGAATGGAGCCAATGTGTCAAATTCAGGCTGAATGTGACACTTAATTACTTGATTTATGGTTCCTGAAAAATGCATCGTCAGATTATTTTCTCTCTCTCTCTTTCTCTCTCTCTCTGTCTCTCAAGTTGATAGCCAATAATGCACATCTGCACTTATTTCTGTATGCGATATCCATTTATAAATCAGATTCCGATCATTGGAGGAGCTTACAATACATATTTGCATCCCTGGGCACATGCCTGTAGCCTATATTGATCCTCCCATTTGTACACTTCATAGCGTAAATAGAGAGCGACGCACAACGCAGTGGAGATCCTCTTTTCCGCACAAATTTCCAAACCATGTTCACCTCCCCTAACCCCTACTTCTCTTCTGTTATCTCTCCCTCCATCGTTCCCTTCTTTCTTTCACTCCCCTTCTTCTCTGTCTCTCTATAATTTAACGGTAACGTAACAGTGGCCAAATCTGGACACCTTTGGCCAAATCTGGACACACACTCTGTAATGCACTTTCCTGTCTTTTAGCATCGATTTGTCTAAGGGTTTCCCGCTGAAAAAGCAAGTGACATAAAATATTATGTCTTTTTTATTATGTCATGTTATGAGTATTTGAGAAGCTAAAGATGAGATTCCAACAAAAATTCTGTGATATGAGATTTCATGTCAAAGAATTTTTGTTGGAATTTGGCCATGGGTTTCTGGATGTGGCCACATGGTTCCGTCTCATGAAAGGTAATGTTTTCTTTCAAACTGGTGATACCGGAGGTGTTACAAAGTGCTGACAAATGTGAAAAGTTAAACTGCAATTTGGAAATAGGTTGCATCACAGGGGACTCTAATCTTCTCTCTCTCTCTCTCTGTCTCTCCCTCTCTCTCTCTCTCTCTCCCTCTCTCTCTGATTACAGAGCGGCCGGTGTTCACCAAACAGCCGGTGAACCAGGTGGTGCTGGCAGACGATACGGTGGACTTCTTCTGCGAGGTCCACGGAGACCCGACTCCCACCGTCCGCTGGCGGAGAGAGGAGGGAGAGTTGCCCCGGGGCAGGTAAGACAGACACCACACTCTATGCACTCTGCATGGCGCTTCAGCACTACCCGAGTATCACGATACTGAAGCCTTACGATCAGTGCTAAGGTGTAATTCAGCAACAGTAACAAGCAGTGCATCGAATTACAATTTCAGTAATATTACAGCTACCAATCAAAAAAAATACTAAATACAAAAAACTACATCCCACCCCAAGCTTCCAATTCATTTTCCTCATAATTAGTCAGCATTCTCCCAAACTAAGCTAGTTAAATGGTAAAAACAATTTGCCACTACTTCGATTTTAGCAAGTGAAAGTGTGACAAACACATTGGATATCAATACTGTTTGGTTTCCCTAATCATTCACAGGAGAGGAAACTGAGTTATCCTGATTTCTCAAGGTAGGAGAGGATGCTATTGACAGTTTTGGGGGTTTAACAGAAAAGTGATGAAAGTAAAGTAATGATATTACTTGATAATATATCATTACATATGTAAATGAGTAATGCATAATGAGTACTACATCACTTTATGCGTGACGAGTCCAACGCTGCTTACAATACTTCCAAGGATTCAAAGGATCACAGAGTAGTACAAGAACCAAAATGTATGGCCTATATGGGGCAGAAACCATCTGATAATCCAAATATTAAAGAACATAATGATAAACACACTTGTAGAACAGCTGTTTAGCTTGCCAGTTTGTGCCATTAGACTGCTTCTGTACCTCCTGTGCTACCAACAAGGGGTTGTCATCATTGTTTGGTGTGGTATCAGGATGCTACTTGATTACAGTCATGATAGCTGCCTGGGTGTAGTATTGAAGGGCAGAACTGTGGTCTTGTGAGAGGCATACTCTCCGTCTCTCTCTCTCTCTCTCTCTGGAGTTGATTGGATGAAACTTTAATGATCCCTGTGGGGAAATTGGGTAAAATGTTCCCTTGTTGTCAGCAGGATTCAAATCTGCGCAGGGAGACTCCAATGGATTTCTTGTCCACTGCCTAAAGCGCTACACGACAACTCACTCTCCCTCCACCAGTGTACATGGGCACATACAGTAGGCCCGTTTTATTAGTTAAGGGATCAGAGGCTTAACATTGTAGCTGGCTTGCAATTTAAAATATCTCGCTGTCTTTTCTTGCAAATCTCTCAATGTGTAGACAAAAATCAATGAGATTTAATCAAACCTATATATCGCCGCTGTCAGGTGAAAACCCCATATTGCCAAAATGTCAGCTTTTCAAGAAAAACAGCCTTGATTTTAGCTAATCCTTCAGTTGGAGTTATACAGTGATATATAGTATTTAGAGCTAATTCCCGGCTGTTAATCTTTCCAGATTTGAGATCCGCAGTGACAACAGCCTCCGTCTGACCCAGGTGAGGGCCGAGGACGAGGGCACTTACACCTGCGTGTCGGAGAACAGCGTGGGCAAAGCCGAGGCCTCCGGTACTCTGCAGGTTCATGGTAAGACATGGGATATACACAACACAAACACACACACATGCATCAGAGATTTATGGCTTAATTTCCGTTTGCTTTCCAAGCAGTTAAAATTCCAGGCAGATCTATTGACAACGCCGCTTGGCTGTACAGTCATACTGTAGGTGTCATAATCTCGCGTTGATTATTTATGCAAACAAATTGTTATAACGAATACAAGTAACATGAAAAGGAAATATGTAGTCAAGGAAATAAATCTTTGAAGTAGCCTAAGTAGGCTATGATGTGAGATTTGCACACTGCCAAAAATATCCATCCTCGCAACTCGTTTAATCTTATCTTTTGTGAAACAAGTGAAGAAAATATGCCGGAGGGCTAAGATAATTTCACTTGTTTCCAATGAGGAACAACTCGTTTCAAGAATTTTCTAAAGTGTCATTTTGTTGCGCTTTATTCTGCCTTGTTTCAGGATATAGAAATATCCTGAAAGTGAAACTGCAGTGGAAACAATGGGATTATCTCACCACTGGCAAAATTTTTCACTTGTTTTCTAACACTACATACTGTATATATATGAGGAAATTACTTGTACAGATGGACATTTTTGCAGCGCAGAGCATTACATTACATCTTTGGAAAAAAGCTCACGTCTCACCTGCCTACATGCCGTCTCCTTTAATTTTGTTCCTCGTCTTGGATAAGATTTGATTGCTCTTGGGCAAGATTTACCATCAAGTTAATTTCCTAATGAGGCTGCTTAGTTCTGTGTGCTGCAGGAGTAGAGGACAAAGACGTCAATATGTCTACTGCAAATGGAAACTCAGACCTGCAAGAGCCAGCCAAAGACGTGACTCTTATTATTTTAAAATACTCTAACATATCCAAAATATATTTCCCAGCCCCAAAATGTACCAGATACCATTAATGTGAACTTACATGCATCTCCATAAAGACATGGACAGGCAGATATTTTGGCTAGTTAAAACTCTCCCCATGCTGTGCTACTGGTAATATACTGTTGACTGAGACTATAAAGGAGGGAAAAAAAAAACTGAAAAATGGATTTGAAGTTCCTTTCAAGCCCAGACTCGCCGTCCCTCTGAGAGAGAGCCAAGATCAAAAAGCATTGAAATTGCATTAGAATTAAGTCAGTCCCTTGAAGAGAGGCACTTGGATAAGAAAGCTGTCATTTTTGATGATAAAATGGAATATTTAGGGTTTTGCTCAGTAACAATTGATTCTGCGAGCGGGTCTTACAGGCTGTACTTAGACATTTCTGACTTGAAGAGCAATAGCCGTATACATGTAATAGCCATATGCATATGTTGTGTCAATGCACGTATGCCCACATAATGTCCAAATGCATGCACTGCCAGTCACACTCTCGCTCCCATACAAACACTCACATTGGAATATGTATTTGTGAAAAAGTGCACACACATATGGACATACACACACACACACATACACATACAGTTGACTAATAGGATCTCACAGCAAAATGAGGAGCTTATTCCTAGTGGCAGCTGCTGGGAAGATGACGGTTCGGTGTGGGTTGGTGTTTGCAGCTGCAATATTAATAGGGATAACACACACACACACACACACACACACACACACATACTGAGATCACCAGGGGCTATGTTATTTAAGCACATCTCTCTCCCAATCAGAACCCCAAACTCTTCTCTTCCCCTTGATTTCCACATTCACTGCATCATTCAGTCTAGCTATTCCTTCCACTCCATTTAAGAAGCAAGCCATTTCAATCCAGTCCCTTTCAGGTAATTCACACAGGTTTTAATTTCAGTGGTATGAGTATTGTTGTAACACTTCATCTGATATCGCCATTATCATCAAGAGCCATTGGTTGCATTGCATTCATGACAAATCAAGTCTCTTCCTCATCATCTCATTCTCATTCATCTTTCTTTTCTTTTCTTTTCCACCCCTTTTCTGCATCACTCCATCCCAGCGGGTCCATCCAGTAAGTAATCCATTTCATCTCATCTTTGCATGGTGTGTGTGTGAGAGAGAGAGAGGGGGAGAGGGAGAGAGGGAGAGATAGCTTTCAATTGATCTGATCTGATTTCAAGCAATCATGATATAGACTTTCGGGTTGCCATGTTGGACGCATAACCCCCACCACCGCTACTGCTTTTCTCCTGATTGGCATCTGCGTGAATTGGGAGGAAAGTCAATAAGTATTTAAGTACCTCGGGAAACGCCTTTGATTTTCCACTACTGCAACCCAGTCGTGATTTAGCTCATCGAGGAAGAGCTCCTATAAATCGCAATAATCTTAGATTTAGTATACACAAACTCTTGGATACGTAAAGCATTAAGACTGCCATGCACTGAGGAACAACGACAGATTAAACGCAGTACAACCCTCATGCTGTAAAACGAGTTACAAGAACATAATAGTCACACAATCATTTGCTGATTTACCACTAATGCTGTGGCAATTGAATTTACTACCAAGGAAAAAAAAACACTTACACTCTCATAAACTACCTTTTTTTTTTTTTGTTTTCCTCCTGCTCGGCTGACAAAGAACAGCTTACTTTGGAAGCTGTCATCATCCAACACCAGGTCACTCTGGCGTTAGATCATCTCGCCACATATTGACTGACCTTATGTGTCAAAATCCGGGAAAAAAAAAAAAAAAGCTATGATTGAAAGAACAACATTAGATCCTTTTTCTGTCTCTCGTAAAACAGAAAAATACCAAAAGCTACGAAAATAGCCCGCTTACCGTGGAAGTGAAAATATTGCTCTGTTTCTTCAGCGCCGTGTATTACAGCGTATGAGCTTTTTCATTGGCATTCTTGGAAGGGAAACATGTAATTGAGGAAAGGAGTAGCAATTTCGTACAGGTGTCTGGGGAATAGACTGTCAGAGTGTTTTCTTTTTCCCAATGTCACACCAACAAAAAAATGGAATAAAGAGAGGGGAGGGAGTATAAATGATGGGTTTCAGGGGAACAATTTAGGTAAGCCAACGAACCAGGATAGAACAGAGAAGCTTGAGTTCATATGTGGTGTGTGTGTGTGTGTGTGAGGAGAGCCTAAGTGTTTCCTTTGTGTTTATCTATGGGTCATGACTCGCACACTGTACATTTCTATCTTTAAAAGGGGCTTGTTGGTGTTTCTGAAGGAGGACAAGAGCATCATCATAACATTTCCTACCCTGCTTCGCTCAATTAGCATATGCATAGGCGGGGGACAATAGGGAGAGATGAAATAAGCTGTGACACACATCAACAAAGGGCATCTATATATTTTAAGCCCCCTTAGAGACAGTTGAGTACAGCGGAGGATGGAGAGACAGAGGCTGAGAGTGAGTAAGGCAGAGGGAAAAGATCACAGCTTGCTCGGTTCGGTTCTATTTTTTGTCGGGTGAATTTGCAAGTAGTTCACAAGATGTGTGAGTAGGCCAACCACTCAATGCTCCCCACTGCAAAAAACAGTCCATCTATCTAGTATTGAGTCTTAAAATCCTTTTTTTTCCCCCTCAAAACAAGTCTGCTAATGAGGCGAGATAAAGCTTCCAATGCTGTTTGACCTGTTCCAAGAATGTTCTTCCATCAGATGCCAGTATTTGAAAAATGGCAGATTGCTCCACTGGAAACAGAAATGTATCTCATCTTGTCAGATTTGACTTTCTTTAAGAAAAGCATGGTTTGTAGAGTCAGCGCTAGACTAAATGACTTGTTAAGATGGATGCTTTTTGCTGTGCAATCACTGGGAAATGGCCATCAATTATGGGATCGGTAGGTGTGAAGTGGCCAATCGCCGGAATCAATGGGCGGGTTTGTTGGGAAATCTTTCATGGCATGCGACAAAAATTTGTTCAACTGCCCCAAATGAATCTGCCAAACCCCCTGTTTCTGGAGTACAAACCCCCCCAAGGGAATGGGGGAGCAAGGACGAAGAAAGAAAGGGAAAGAAGAAGAGGGAAAATGGCAGGGAAGGAGGGAAGGAGAAACGCACTTTCTCAATGAAGGTTTAGAATTTTCTTGTTTACTGGCATTTTGCTTCACATATGTACAGATGAGCTGGAGGGTGACCTGTGTAAAGGCCAAGCCCAACTTAAATATCAGTTTGAATCCAGACACAATGTTATTGACAACTCTTTCCTCTGTCCTTTGTTGCTCTGCAAAGCACTTGGAAAACTCTTATGAAACAATGAATGCATTTTAAATACAATTTATACCTCACTTACCCTATTACTATCTCCGTCTGTATGATTATACTACTCTAAATGTGACATTTCCAAGCCCTCAGTAAGAAGAGTTAAGTTCATCAATAAGATTGTTAGACCTTGGTGTCTGGCTTCAGCATTAAAAAGGCAAAGAACTGCAGGACTGCATCTACAGCTCCTTGTAGGCCTGTCTGTTTAAAGCTATAGCAGGCCTTCAATTCATGTATTGATGTTGGCTGCATAGGCTGTAGTTTTGGAAACAAACGTCTCACTCCAAATTAAATAAAAGCACCACTGAATTATGGTCTAGCGGTGATGCATTACGCCTAGGAAATAACCACCTCTTCAATCATCGTTTCAACATGGAAACAGCTACAGGAAAAACAAAAAGTGTGTGTGTGTGTGTGTGTGTGTGTGTGTGGGGAGGGTGTTACATTTAGGGATGAAGCAGATTAGATTCCCCCGGTGAAGGCTCATGCAACAGCAGCAGCGTGAGAGTGTGTTTACTCGAGCGTACACATGTGAAACGTGCTGTCTGCATCCGCGTGGGACGGTGACAGCTGCCTGTCACGTCCCGGCCCCTCAGGAGCTCCTGCTGGGAGGGCGTGTGTGTGTGTGTGTGTGTGTGCGTGTGTGTGTGTGTGTGTGTGAGAGAGAGAGAGTGGATGAGAGTGGGTGGGGTAGGAGAGGATCACCCCGTGTGTGATAGCTTGAGTATGTCGATGGAAGTCAGCAAGTCAGCTTGTGTGTGTGTGTGTGTGTGTGTGTGTGTGTGTGGTTAAGATGCTTTTGTTGTAAGCACTTTGTCTGCCTCTGCGATGTGATTGAACGGCATGCTGTGTTCGTACAACAGCAAGTGGAACAAATCTCACTCTGATCTGTCTTAGTGGGAGCACAGTATGTGGTAGGCCAAGCCGGTCAAAATGGAGCATGCGCGCACACACACACACACACACACACACATACACACACACACACACACACACACACGATTGTCTGTATTTTACTTAGTCTGAGGACCTTCCATTGACTATGTTCATTCCTTAACCCCTAAAACTAAACTCCACTCTCCCCACCCCAAAGCTAATCTTAATTCTAAACATAACCTTAATGTTAACCCTTTCCTTAACCAAAATATAATAAATCATAACCCTAATTCTAATCTTAACCCTAAACCCAAGTCCTAACCCTAAAAAACCCCTTTTAAAGAAGTAAACACTGAAAATGTTCTCACTTTAGAGGATTTTTCTCACCTTTCTGTCCTTAGGAGAACAGTTGGTCGTCATCATCACACATACACACACACACACACACTGAAACATTCAAAGAGTGAGAGTACTTCACTTCACACTCTGACCAGACCGCCTCTCAAATCTTATCGCAAAAGCTGTGGAAATATAACCTGCGAGTCCTTGTCTATTTTTGCCTTTCTCTTGGCATGTTAGCCTTGTGTGTGTGTTCTCCAGCTCTCGCAATATCTGTAATATATATATAAAAAAAAAAACCTCTCCAGGCTCCTTTGAATTCCTAACTCAAGTGTTTCTTTCATTCTTTATTTAGATGTTCCCAAACTTGCCAGCTTGACTTGGCCTCCTGCAGTTATCAGTTCATGTGCCATCAGCTGTCTAGACCCGGCGATATATATCTCATATAACTGGGAAATGAACGTGCCGTCACTTTTGATCGCTGCCGATGTTTCCGATCTTTCTGATTCGGGGAGAAAATTGTTTCACTTTAAACAGTTGCTAAACTTTAAACAACAAAAGCTGTCACACCTAACAGCCCCGCAGCTCAGAAAGCTAAATTACGAGACATGTGCTGTGCAAATAGCTTCCGTGACACGCTGGCTTTGTTTGCTGATTTTGTTATGTATATTTCAGCTGCTCTGTTACAATCCATCACCCCGTTTTCATCCCATGTGAGGATGCTAATGTTTCTCTGTGCCCTAAATCTAAAGCTCAGTGTCGCGCCGAGTGCACCCATTATCGCTAATTATTTATTACAGCCTCAGGCAATGTGCCGGCTTGCCTCCTCAAATCAAACATTGTTATTCTCCAGACGGGGCTGTGCAGAGAACCAAAAACGGCATTTTTAATAGACTGAATAATCCTAACTGTCACCGGATTTGGGTCAATGTCATGACATTATGTCAGGTGCTAGGGGAACATGTTCAGGTGTTGACAAGTTTTTCCTCATATGGCCTGCTTAGCCTGGTGTCGTGATGGGGCGTGTTTGTGTGTGTGGCTTCATCATATCTCTATGTGCACAAGCCTGGAGTTGCATTATATAAGATGTGGGTATTACGCCGCATTGCCTAAATATTTCAGGCCTTGCATCAGCTTTGACAGGAACCTTGTCCTTGAGGTAGCTGGGGAATAAAAGCAGGGGCTCGGAGCCGCTTCGGCCTGTCTTCGGCCCCGTGGTTCCAATTCAAAACACTGGGCGTGTGTTTGGGGTTTGACCTTTGGGGTCAGCGGGTGGCTGCCTGTTTGATCCCGGGACATGACCCCGCCGACCCCTGCCAAGGGCCCCTTAGCTGTGATTTATCCCGCTGTTGACGTGTGGATCCCACCCCGCTGTGCAGAGGGGCCCATGCTGGAAGCGGTCTTTAGGATAGGAAAGGGCAGGGTAATTCCCAAGATAGGGGATGAAATGCGAATGCAGGGCATGAAATTAAGCTCAGCCGCTCACACGAGGCGAGTGATTTTTTTGGGGGGGTGGGCGAGTCCAGAAAAGGCGAGTGAGATCGGGCAGCAGATTCTCAATCTATACCAACTTTTAGATAAGGTGTCAGAGAAATGTCAGTGCTTCTCAGTCAGTTGCCTGGATTCTGTTTCTGTGTTGCCAACCTGCCGAATTCTCCACTAGGTTTAGCAACTTTTCAGACTCCCTGGCGACTTTATTTCTTAAAAGCAATTAGTGACAAACCTGGCATTTTTTTCACTCCCAAAGCATTTGGTGACAAATGGGTACGGCTGATGCCAGTGCACATACATTTGCACTACTTGCTTATCTCATCCAAAGAGGTCTGATCACAGTGCTTCCATCACTGCGTGATGCACAGCCCCCTGAGTCTGGGGCTGGAGACACTTGAATAAAATGTGTAATAATACAAAAGAATAAGGATGATATTTTCCAAAATTCTTGTATGCATTTCATTTTAATGCATGATTTGCCTTGTTAAATTTGGATGCTACATTACTTATACTGAGCTAGTAATAAAATATTAAATATACAAAAAACACAAACATGCATACATATAATAAAGTATGATCTACATTGTTAAAATTGAATATTACATTTAATATTGCATATAACATTATCTATACTAGGCTAGTAATAATTTGTCCAGGCTAGTGGAAATTTAACTCTCCCTTCTTTTTGGACTTAACCACCAACCTGTTTATTTTTTTTTCTAATCTTTTTTTCCCCCATTATTTAAGCACAGACTCAAACTCTAACTCTCGGAACAAAGCTTGATAAGAAAGAGAAATTGGCCTCCTCTAACTAACTAACGCCAGCAAGCATTTCGCAAAGCGTAATTGCTTTGGCTTGATAAATTGAAGCAAAGTTGCATTGCGTTTGAAGCCTGGCGGCTTGATGAATTGAAAGGAAATGAGGCCGGAGTTAAAGAGGCAACATCTGTGATTCACATTAACACACCGTGTCATGGTCCTGTCTGTCTTTTTCCCCCCTTCTTCCTCTATCACTCTCACCCATCTCTTCTCTCTCTCACTCACTCAACTTTATCTTCATGACTCAGGTCTAGCGTTTCTCTATTTCTTCTCACCTTTCTACTCAGTACAAAGGTTCTCCTCCCTCCTTGCTTTCTCTGTCTCTCTGTCTGTCTCTCAACGCTAATTGAGACTGAAAATGAAAGAGAGGCAGGAGATCAGGTGGGAAGATGAGAAATCAATTAGGGCTGGTGGAGGGCATCATTATGCATTCACACCCCCCCTGTGGAGGAAGGCCCAGTCGCTTGCTACAGAATCAATAGCAATCAAAGAGGTGTGTGCGTGTGCGTGCGTGTGCGTGTGTGTGTGTGCGTCTGCGTAACAACAGAGAGAAACTGAGGAGGCCAACCATTTACTTGTGACCCCCTTCCCTCCTACCCTCCATCTCTATTCAAAGAGTCGGATTAGCCCGGTGCTCAGGGTCAAAAAGGTGACCCACAAACCTGGATTTAGGCTCCTGTGGGCTCTGGGCTTGTTGATAGGCCACACCACAATTTATGAGATGGATTAGCCTGGCCTAGCGTAACCGATAAGCATCTATAGGATGCTTCATCAATCAAAGTCAAAGAAATCAAGGTTACGGAGAATCCACTTTGTAGCTCCATGCTGATAGATATAAACAGAGTGGGGCGAGGATACAGGTAGGGGTTTTCACCTTCACCAGCAGTGTTAATCCCACTATCCATCATCAGTCTATCATCACTTATCTTGAGTTTCACTGAAGTGTTATGTTTCAGTTGTTAGACAACGGCACAGCCATAAAAAACAGACTTTATTCACGGTTACAAAATGCTAACAGGCCAGGAATTATGTTGCATAGTTGTGACGTCAAAAAAAGGTAAAATGATAGCTAACAAGCTAATATTAGCACTTTTGAAAATGCCAAAGAGTTGCTGTGCACCTTTCTGCATCACAAATACACAAAACTCTCCAGAACAGGAGAATATAATGCTTACGTCACAACATGCAATCAAGCACTTGTTAGCTAGTTAGATTAGCCAGTTAGCATTTTAGTGTGCGGGTCAATGCTCATGCATTCACAAAAATACTAACAAAATATATGACAAAAGATAAGCTAAAAATATCATAGTTATTGTTAGAGTACAGGAAACGTTACAGCTGCAGTAGGAAAGGACAGAACATGTCAGCATTAGCATTAGAGCTAATGGGGAGTCTCCTTTGGTTTCTAGTCTTCCTTCTGGTTGCTTTAGGGGGGTTTAGGGAGATGCTATACTAATTTTGAGGTGTAAGCTTTCTTTACTGCTTTAACGTTAGCTTGTTAGCTATCATTTCTTTACTGCTTTTGGTTCCTTTGGCTGTTTCTGGAGCATACCAGAGAAATTTCCTGGGCCCTCATCCCAGGGAATCTGTCATTTGTTTTGAAGTGAATCATCAGTGATGATGATTTGCCACCATGAGAATCATATTTTCTAACTAAGCGTACACAGCCATGACCCACAATGTGTGTCTCTGGCTCATGAATGCTGCCGTAATGCTTGCTATTCTGTTAAAGCTCTGTGTTACTTTAGGGATTTATTTCACTCAGCAGCCAGAAAGCACCTGGGATACTGAATGACTGAACACATTTTAAGATTTTATTAAATATTTAACCCATTTAGAAGGACATTGTATTACACTTAAATTATTACATTATATGACATTTATTACTTTATCAGCTGTCTCAGCTCTTGCCTTACATTTCCCTCAATTAACTATATTAACTATGTTCATTGAGGAATGTTAATTGACTATGTTAAGAGGAAAAAATGCTCTTGCTTTATGTTTCTCTTAATTAACTATGTCCAAATATTCAAATTCATGCTTCCATTTAAGGTTTCTCCCACTTGTGGCCTTTACTGTAAAGCAGCAGCAGCCGCCGTTAATCCTTTAAGCTTTATGTGTTCAGACAGTCAAAATAACACTGATACGTTATGGTCTGTAGGAGAGAGTAAGCAGCTCAGCTAAACCAAACCTAAATTATGTAAATGTTTGGAACTGGCAAACCGTTGACTGCAGACATGTGCATTGGTCTTATGCAGGTGTGTGTGTGTGTGTGTGTGTGTGTGAGTCAGCAGTGATTTGCTGCTATCATCTCACTCATGCCCTGTCACTGCTTAATGCGTTCAGTGTCACTGCTGGCACATTCACACTGTATTAAGCTTACTCAACACTCACACACACCCACACACACACACAGCAAACAGAAGGACATCATTTCTGAGTGTGCCTTTCTTACCTTTTCTACACATTTTCAACGCCTTCACTCTGTGTGTTTTTTTTCTGCGTTGCAGTGCCCCCGCAGATCGTGGTTCGGCCACGGGACCAGATCACAGCGCCGGGTCGCACCGTAACCTTCCTCTGCGGCACCAAGGGAAACCCGCCGCCAGCTGTCTTCTGGCAGAAAGAAGGCAGCCAGGTAAGAAGCGCTTCCTGTGACATGTATTAAAGTCAGCACGGCTCTGAAATGCCTTGGGTTTCATACAGAACGACAGTGCCTCTGCCCTCGTGGGCGTCCGTCAGGATCTCGTTGTCAATTTGTATTAGATAGCAGGCGTATTGGAGCGTAGTGCTTGTGTGGCAGGGAGGCCTGGTGGTTAACTGGGTTCCCACTGGTCATGGGATTTCTGCAATATCATGGAAATCTGAGTTGTGTTCCACACAGAGGGAGGTCAGGGAATTTGATAAATCCTCTGGGGAAGTCGGGGACGATCGTGGAATTTTACAAATGGGTCACAGGAATATAAAGAATGTATTTTCCAGCTTGTTTCACACCTTCATCACATTATAGATGGTGGTTTTCAGCTAGTTTTATCCACAGCGTGTTCAGCTGTAGTGGAAACCAGACTGTTTTTCCCTTTACAGCTGAAAAACAAACATGAACAAACCAAGGAGGGAGTAACACTTTCAGGTCATGGAAGCGCTCTGATAGTGGAAAAAGTCATGGCGTTTTTACATCAGGGCCACAGTGGGGCCCCTGAGTTAAGGAGGCTGCCTTCAACTGGGTGACCCGGGTTCAAGGCCCCATGTTGGCAAACATGTGGCCCACTGATGCATCTTTGAGCAAGACACCGAATCCCTACCGGCTCCAGGTCTACTGCTCTGTAGCTGAACCTGACCTCTAACCTCCCTGTGGAGGGGGGCGGCGAGAGAAAAGAGGACTTCCCTCCTGAAATCCATAAAGTAGCTCATTATTAATCGTGTTGCAGGCTCTGTGTTTACTTTCGTATTGGATTGCACTCAGCCAGCACCTGAGATACAAGGGTTCACCGTCTCTCTTCAATTATTAACATAAACCTCATGTATTTTTAACAGCTTTCCCCTCAAAGATATTCCTTATTAGTGTTGAGAAACCTTACTCTTACATTGAATTTGTTATAATATCACTCAATGCTACTTTCAGCCTTTCTGTAAGTTCCTATATATGTTATTTGGAAGAAGCCTGCATCTCTTCTAGCTGTCAAATTCCTGACTCGGTTAGCATTAGTGTAGCAAGTTGTTGCTGTCATACTCTGCTTTATCGCTGTGTAGCTTAGTGCCAGGGTGAGTCACAGACACATACACACACACACACACACACACCTCATACATTTTCCCATCATCCACACACTGGTATTATTCACCCAAGCGTGAGTCCGCACAGGCCTGCGCGTCTTCAGAAGTGCGTGTGTGTGTGTGGGTTTAGGCATGCATAAGTGTCTGTCTGTGTGTGTGTGTGTGTGTGTGTGTGTGTGTGTGTGAAAGCCGAGCCTGTGATAAGCATTGCAGCCTGTTGGAATGCGCTGAAAGGCCCGATGGGAGTGCGTGGGTGCCCGTAGCATGGCTCCCAGGTACAGATTAGAGGGAGAGGAGAGAGATTGGAGGGGGGCCTGGAGAATGTGAGTGGGAGAGAGCGAGAACAGGAGTGGAGGAGAGTGATAAAGAGAGGAAAGGCTTGGAGGAGGAGGTGGCTGCCTTGGAGTCAGATACCCAGAAAGTACCCGGGTCTTTCACACTGACAGCACAGAATATTAGTTACTGGCTAAAATAATGTCATGCGGTGTCAGAGCTTTCCTAGTAAGTGAGCACTTGTCTTGTCTTAAATCGGTCCGATGGCAACCCCTCATCTTCTGTCCTCCTCCTCCTCCTCCTCTCCCGCCATTCGTCTCTCTCTCTGTTCAATATACTCTCTCTTCCTCCCTCGCTCCGTCTTTACCTCTGTCCTCTCCCGCCCCCGCTCCTCCTCCACGCCTCTCCCCGCTCGATAACATCTTGGTTTCCGCCGCTCAATTCGGTTCAGTCCGGTTCTGTTCAGTTCAACTCGGTGGGCTTTAATTGCTTGACATTTGAAAAGACATCTTTATAAATCACCGTAATGATAATGAAAAAAAAAAAGCTAAAGGGATGACTAACAAAAATGGGTCAAAATCTCAATACACCTACATGCATTAAGTAACTTTAATAATAATAGTGATAGCAATGTTCAAAATGTCAATTTGCCGTCCTTTTTCTTCCCCTTTCTTCACCTCTTTTATCTTTTTTTCTCTGTCGCTCTCCATCTCTTGTTGTGTTTATTTTGGTGAGAGTGCTTTTGGGTGTGAGGATAATCCGGCGACCTCTCCCCCCACCCTGCTGCACCATGGGAACACACACACACACACACATAACACACGCACACGCACACACACACAAAATCGAATACACACAGACATAAACACATA
This sequence comes from Centroberyx affinis, assembly GCF_046629955.1. Taxonomy (NCBI): domain Eukaryota; kingdom Metazoa; phylum Chordata; class Actinopteri; order Beryciformes; family Berycidae; genus Centroberyx; species Centroberyx affinis. The sequence continues at coordinate 205,697 of NW_027279797.1, forward strand.
CAGGCATGCATATGTACACTCTGCTACACGCATGCACGTGTACATTCACACACACACACACACACACACACACACACACCCACAAAGAGGTACAACCCAAGTGTCCACTTCTTGCACAAAGGGGCAGCTGTCATTCAGTTGATAATTCCTCCATCTTTCCATGGCCGATCATTCCTCTCTCTCTCTTTCTCTATTCGCGTTATATCAAATAGAGTATTATCCACACAAATATCTTTTATATATCTTTTATAAGTAACCCATAATAGTCATTCCCTCTCAATGAACATGGCGAGAAATGCTCATAAAAGCTCCTATCCTTGAATGTTCAGGAGAGCTACATTTCTGATTAGATGCTGTGCGGCTGCAAAATTGAAAGTCTCATGGAGCTGCCAGTGGAGCAACACAAGTATGGCTCTGACATAACTTCCCTTGTTTTGTCGCTGTAGGCCTTTCCAGACTTTGTTCCTTTCCATATCAGCCCTGTTGACTGCAAGCGAGTGCTGTGTGTGTGTGCCCACATTCTGTGTTTTGTCCTACTTTCCCTCCATTCCCCTTTGACTGCAGTGAACAAGAATTAATTAATTAATGACTGAGGGAATGAATGTGTATTAAGCTAAAATGAGTCAACTGTGTGTCAACTCACAAGTTAACATTATTCAATGAACAAATGAATACTTGACTACTGTATATCACATGAATATGAACAAACAAAAAACATTTAAATCAATGAATGTATATTTAATCAATTAATAGATGAATGAATTAAATAATACATTAACCTGAACAAACAGTTGGTGTTCTGCTTTGCTAGTTCGCTACTTTTGCAAAGCAACCAATGTTAATATTAACATGCGACTACTAGCCACTACTAATGCTATATATATGTTAGCTAGTGTTCAAATCAGTAACACTAAATCAATCAAATCAAAACTGAAATGATCAGTTTACAGTCAAAAACAGCACAGAAATTGGCCATGTCTTGAAGTCTGTCCGAAGTTAAAATATGAAAATCACCTAAATTGGATAATAACATAACCGCAGCGCTATGCAAATAAAAACATGAATGAGCGATAAACGAGCTGAATGAAAAGCCTGATTGGCATGGTGGTTCTCCTCTCCAGATCCTGCTGTTCCCCATCCAGGAGCCGTCCCAGGCGGGCCGCTTCTCGGTGTCGCTGAGCGGCGAGCTGACCATCGCCGACGTCCACGCCGAAGACTCGGGCTACTACATCTGCCAGGCCATCAGCGTGGCCGGCAGCATACTGACTAAAGCCCTGCTAGAGGTGGAGAGTGGTGAGTGTAAACACACACACACACACACACACACACAAATAGGCAGGGTCGGGGATTATGGGATTACAGTAATCTGATTACAACAAAATAAACGGTGACTGTAATCTGTTAGAGTTAATGAAATAAACAGTAAGCCAGGTAAACAGTCGCAATAATCGCATTAAAGGTGCAGTGATTCCAAAAAAAGGCACAATGGTTGTTGTTAGTTACAATAATTATGGGGAGAAAACATTCTGAGCAACTACATTCATATTTCATGACTGCTTCTGTGTTTGTTGTTCAAAGACTCTTCAAATACTGTGGTCTGTTGTCACTGGGCTTTTTGCCAGTGCTGTCAACAACTCAAAGTCCTTTCCCACTGTTCAACTTTTTCCCATATTTCCTCATAAAAAGACATTTTGATATTATGAATGTCTGTTATTGTTCTTTATCACGCACTTTGCGCAATGCGCTGCAAAAATATCCATCTTGGCAAGTCATTTAGTCTCAAATTCAGTATTAAAATCTTAGATGAGATAATTCCCCTTCTTTATAATGCAGTTTCACTAGTTTTCAGGAATTTTCTGAGTCAGTATCTTGCAACAAGGCAGAGTAAGGTAGATCATAATACTTGTATGCAGAATGTGACACTTTGTACAAGAAAATCCTTGAAACAAGTTGATTTGTATTGGAAAGAAGTGAAATTGTCTCACCTTCATGTGGAAGATTTCGCTTTAAGATTTCAAGACTCGATACTGGACTAAATGATTTATTGAGATTAATATTTTTTGTAGTGTTTTTTATCTTTTATCAACAGAAACTTTATCAAACGTTTATCAACAGGAAAATAATTTGTTATCGTGTATTAGCATTTGTCAAACCAGTGAGTATCCTTAGCATGCAGGTAACTTTGCCCATTGGTTTCAATAATGAATGCTAATGAGGCGAACAAGCTGTTCTCTCGGAGGCTGAAGGGCAAATTGTAAAATGTTTTCTCCATAAAGTGAATGGAGAAGAAAGTTAAGAGACAAAAAGGCAAAATTCTTCAAAATTTCAACATTATTTCATTCAGCATGTGTATTCATTAATACAGTACGTGTGTTTTAACTCGTCCTCTTCAGTTAGATAAGCAGCTGCTAGTAGTCGCTATCACACGCAAACTGTTCTGTATTTGTAATCCAAATGCAACACCTTGCAATCCATAGACCATTGCCTCACTAATCTTTAACCTTCAGATTTTCAGCTGCGCTCTATTTATTTCATATATTATTTCTCACATTCTATCTGACTTTCCCCCCTCTTTTTCCCCACATGTGAACCCAAATAAATCTGGAAACCCTTCAAATCCGTCCCAAATTAAAAGATCCTTCCCCCAAATGAGCAAACAGCAGGAGTCTTTATCTGATGTAATCAAAAGGGACAAGTGGTGATGGCGCTATGCAAATAACCCTGCCGCAACATATGCTTCCCTCTCTGCCCCCCTCCCATTCAGGGAGTAAACAGGGATTTTGTTCAGATGTATCTCCTGCATTGACATTTTCACTTAGCTTTAGCTGATCTGCTACACTGCAGCATGCAAGTGATATGCTCAACATCTGTAGGCAAAAGTTGAATGGTGTTGTGAGTGAATACTTAATTATTTTTTTGCTCAGCCACTACATGTTAAGCACTGTGTGAGCATCGGTTGCCATCACTGAAGGGAAAACCAAGTACTAACACTTTTAAACAGTCTTGAGCTCCTTCCACTGCCATTTACGAATGTGCTTGAAGTTATATGACTTGTCAAAACTAAGCATAACTCTGCTAGTGGGCAGCACTTATGTCACAGTGTTTACATTTAACAGTTAACACACAGACATACAGACATGGAACAGGGCCATATAAGTGCATGAGTTCAGTTTCTCGGTCATGGTTGTCTATGGTTGGCAACGACACGACTGCCAAAATGGCTGTGGGTGCACCAGGGTCAAGTGAAAGCATGCTAACCCTATAGGACTTTTGTTTACTATGATTTTGCTGTGTATAGCCATCAAATGTGCCTAAGTGCACAAGCCCATAGTTAGACAGACATCAGTTAGATACACATCAGACAACCATGTGCATAGGAGGGGAAAAGATTTAACTATTTGCTCCACTCCCAATTGCTCTGTTGTGCTGCCCAATGGTGCAGCCAATGTAAACACAGCATGCAGTATTCATTTCTCAAATTCATTTTTTACATTTCTTGAGCTGAAAACGTCTCATAAAATGAAACAAGTTAAACATTCATGCAGTATTTAGCAAAGTTTAGTCTCCGGTGGGAATTCACCCTCAGCGTTTCGCCAAAGATCTGTCAGCATTAATTTGTCTAAGACATTCATTCTGTTTATCTTCTTGTATCTTGGCTGATGCAGTCAAAATCTCTGCCATCCCTCTTGTTTCGACAGCGATACAGTATGTTATATTGAATTTGAAATACTCAGTATTCCACTATTTGATTGATCAGTGTCTTATTAATAACTAATAACTAACAACCGCACATGGTAGATAGAACAGATTTTGATGTCTAGACATTATTCTATAAAACTTAAAACATGTATTTGGTGAGAGTGAAAGCGATATTGTTAAAAGACACCCAGCTGTCTTCCAACAGCATAATTCAAACAGTACAAGATTACTCAAAGGTTTGGTGTTTGCTGAAACAACACACTGAAGTATAATAAATAATAAATACTGTATTTATTGAGCTCTTGTTTAATTTCTTGCCAAATGGACTGTCGCTCTGACAGAAATGAACTAGATCAACATATCCCTCCTGAAAAATATGTCATCGATTTGCATGTGAACTGGGGCAGGACCGGAGAGATGTGGACATGAGAGCCGCTGGGAGTGGATGTTCTCTTATAGTGACATATATACACTGCAGGCCATGCTGCTGTTTTAGAGGCCAGAGAAAAACTCTGTCCCAAAGACCAAACTATTGACCTTAGTGGATGGAAGTAAATCTAGCTTGCAGGGTAGTGATGAGAAAATTGAGAAATGACCAGCAATGAAAAACACTGAAACAGGCCAAACAAATCAAATTCAGGCTGTATGGAGTTGATGCAGAGAGTGAGATGTAGGCTAATATTCCCCTTTAGCCTGTGATTGTTGGGACAGTTTGGTTTCTGAACTGCTGAGTGGGTAATTCAACCAAACATCTGTGATGGGAGGTGCCCACTTGATACCCACTCTCTCATCCACCCCTATTTCCTCTAACATCCAAGATAGGTTTCTACATAGTGCTCACAAGGCAGAGTTACATCAGATGTTGTGTATTATTCATACAGGACCCGATCCTGTGTGTGCATTGGTATTAAAGGATAATATTTTGGGTGCTTTTCGGTTTGATTGTTAGTTAGTTAGATAGTTTCCCTTTGTCCCATATTGGAGAGCAGTACTCTCTGCAAGGTACATAGCTCTGCAGTAAAGTAATTGACAAAATTTTGATCAGAATTGATCGGCATGATGGCAAAAACTAGGAAATATGGCCCATGTTGAAAATAACCGGAATTATCCTTTAATTGGTGAGCTGAGGAGTTTGTTTGTGCCTTTTAGCTCAAACCTGTTTCATCTGACTTTGTTCTCTCTCCCCGCAGCACCCTCGGACCACGTCCCTCCCATCATCCGTCAGGGACCGGCCAATCACACTCTAGCCCCGGGTTCCACCGCCCAATTACAGTGCCACATCATGGGCAACCCCCTCCCCAGCGTCCAATGGGAGAAGGACGGCCAGCGGATCCTCGGGAGCGACGGACGAATCAGCTTGATGGAAAACGGCACCTTCCAAATCACCAACCTCCAGGTATTTGAATAAAAGACTGCCATTCTATTTTTTCTTCACTTCATATCCTCTGCAAATATGGTTATTAGTGTATGAAATTTAGCTCTATTAGCCAAGTAAAATATGGACCGATTTGCCGATGCTCTCACTCTTCCATTCTCAAAGGTCAATTTCCTCAGCAAATGAAACCATATTCAGTCGTACCTGTGTAATATTGCCTCCTCAACTCATCGCTTCTCTCTGATGATCTTCAACTGGCTTTAATTCACTGTATACTTGTGCCAACTGCTCATTCCATCACAGCACATCCTCCGAAGGCCTCATCAAAATGTACTCACAAATCTATCACTATTTGCACATCAAACGCCACGCGGGTCACACAAGACACACACATTCCACGTGATGAAATGCCACAGTTTTAATTGCGGGGAAAGTATGAAGCATTTAAACGGGGGGACATTTTTATGGTTGACTCAAATGATGAGCTTTTGCGAGGGGCGGAGAGGCAGAGAACGTAGCGAAAACCGCACCGGCGGAGCGTGAGCGCCATGATAATGAGCGAACGAGGCCATTAGCGGTCGTTAGCGCCGCCGTACTCCATGCTAATGAAATCTATTCTACCCAGAATTCCCCCCGGGTGGGAAGCAGCACCTGAGGTCACCGCAGCATCGGCGGGCCTCGAGGAGCCTCACGCATTAATTGATTGTGGGTTCTCAATGATTAACGATCGCCGAGACTTGTAATTAAATCCTCGATACATCATTGCAAGAGAGGCGGCGAGGCGGAGCGAGAGGCAGACGGAGAAGCGGGAGGACGAGCGAAAGGAGAGGGAGAGGATGGAGAGAGGAAGAGACGAGAGCGAGAAGCCTAAAGTGCATTTTATGCTGCATTCGTGCCATATGGGAATAACCGTGCGAGCGACCTGACAGCTCAAAGCGCCGACTTAGAAGCGTTCACGCTTTCAAAGGCATTTGAAGCTTATCAAATGCCATGACTGAAGTGTTGTGTAGACTGTGTAGGCTGCTCTTGATCAGCCTTTTCACACTTACCACACACGCACTTAGCGATGATACATTTGATTTCGTGTTTTACAGCAAAGCAAACAATGCAGTGTCAACTACAAATGAAAAACACAGCAAGTAGTTTTGTCATGGTATTTTGTTCATTTTACTTGAGATTGAATGTGTCATTCCTCACACTTCAGATTCTTACTTGTTGGTGACATTAGAATTCAGGAAGTCGGAGAAATCAGAGTTCAAACCACGAGTCCCCAACTAGTGTTTTCTTGCAGCTGACGTGAACAATACTTTCAAGTAGGAAGCTCATATTTACCTTATTTTCCGTATCGCATGAATGCAACATTATAACCACTTATTCAACAGTTAGTGCTATTTCTCTCCATTTACTTCCATAAGTTGTGACAATAGGAAGAATAAGGACTTTTATGTGTTTTTGACTTGCACTAGGAGATTTAATCTACGTATTATAACATATAAAAGCACATACCAGTAAAAAGTTAGATCTAAATATTGGTTCTCCAGATTCCCTAAGAGGGGTTTGGATCAGTGATACATCGGATAGGTTTCCAAAAATCCCATAACTTTGCTTTATTCAAGCTCTGGCATTAATCAACTCTAAAGTTTATATCAAAAGAGAATATGAAGCACATGAAACGTAACGTAAAGCACAATCTCCCTTTTGCACTGTGAAAAAAAATTCAGCATCGCTAAAATACGTTTAACCCCAAAATAATCAGTATAAATAAGTAGATTTCATCTGGGCCCCTGGTGGGGGACAGATGGTCCGTTTGTTCCTCCTACCCCGGCAATGAGGAGATGCCATTACCCTGGGATCTCTGCCAGATACACACTATACACACTACCACTTTCCCCTACCGACGCCAAGACGGCCCGGACAGACGGGGGCCGGGGCGGGGCGGAGTTAGATGTGTGTTGCCCATTTTGCTAAATGCTTGATGTGTGCATGGGGGGGCATTGGGGGGGGGGGGGGGGGGGGGGGAGAGTATGGCATGGTTCAAAAAAAAAGAAATGGAGAAGGGCAGTTGGGTAACAGAGGGACCCAAACAGAGAGCGAGGAGTGTGACGAGGGAAATAACCAGCTGGATAGAGAGAATGGAGGAAAAAGGAAGGGGATCAGGGAGGAAAAAAATGGGGAAAGGAGATATGGATTAGATAAAAACAAGCCCACTGTAGTAAATCCCCGACTCAGGAACATCACAAGAGAAAGAATTCAAAGGGAATTTAAACACATGGAGGAATCAGAGACTTTGAATCCCAGTTGAAGTAATAATCCACAACATTTTCAGATGAATAAATGTCCGTCGACTGATAGAACAATAGTGATTCAACTTATATCCAGCTCATGAAAGCTTTTACATTTGCTGTTCTAAACACTCTGTGTCTGGTAGGTCTCTCCTGGGAATTTTTTTTTTTTTTTAATAAATAGAAGAAGAACTGGGTAGTTAGCATGAGCACTGATAGCCACCGTGGCTGAACAGACAAAGAAAAGAGAAACTCAAACTTCATCAACAGAAACTCCAAGGAAAAAGACAAAAGTCACAGCACTGGACACACTGTTTGATTGACAGGTGACCTCTGGGAAGTGCAGTGCAGAAACACCACAGCAACGAGCGCTGAGCACCATAGATATCACCAAATAAAAAAAAAATAGTCTCGCAAATTAGCACTTTAAGTCTGGAGCCTCTCTCTTCCTGCCTCCCTCCCTCCCTCCCTCCCTCCCTCCTGTTCTTCCTCCTCCTCACCTCATCCATTTTTCAGCAATCTGTTTAGCGCAGCGCCCGGAGCTGCCGGCCTTGATTAATAGTCAGGTGTCGGGCTGTTTACCCCCCACAGACACACACCCCCCTCCCACCCTCCGCGCCGATTCCCCATCCGCCGATCAAACGCCACCATCTGGGGACCCGCTTTCACCCCCTCAGACAGACGCACGGTCGGCCCGGCCCACAGGTCAATTCAAGGTCAGGGCCTATAGAAAGAGCGCGGGAGGGAAGAGGGGACGCCGCATGGGACGGAGAGTCACCTGTCCCCGTGTCCTGCAGGACGCCCTGACAAGCCACTTAGGCTTGAGTAATTCCTCTGTCAGCGTTACTGATGAGTTGGCCCACAGATACAGGAGAGGAGAATGGGCCTAAGTGAGGCATTAGTCACGATGGGCTCGCCGCGCGCGTCCCTTGCATAATGTATAAGGCGTTCAATGGGAGTAATATGGGTTGTGTTTGTGGAATAAGTGAATAAGGGGAAGGCAGATTGTGTTTGCGGGGCGACTGGGTGTGCATGTAAAATGATGGACTGCGTTGTAGGAAAGAAAGAGACTTTCGATGTTCTTTCATGAAACATCTCGCAACAAAACAGACGAAAAAAGTAATTAAAATCCCCCATTTACAAACTCCCACACACACCTGTATAGACACACACACACACACAAAAGCCACAACAAGAGTATTTACACTGCCGGCAGCCCTCACAGGTGCAATTAAAATTTAGATACAAACATTCAGGCTTTCTGCTCCCATCTGTGGGTAGAAAAGTCTGAAAAGGTCTTAATATGAATGATGTAGATATAAAAGCATTGAAATCTTAACACAGTTAGTAGAGGTCGTGTTTTTTTCACCGTGCAATGACAGGTTTCTTTGCAAACAAACATTTCAAGCTGCCTATTTATATTTTCAGAAGTTTCATTAGCTGTGTTCAATTGGAAATACGTCTGGTTTGGCCCGCTTTGTTTCTTTAGTTTGGTTTTTAAATTGGTGTTAAATTCAATTAAAGGCAGCATTAAAAAAAAAGGTCTTAAAAAGTCTTAAATGTGGCTTTCTGGAACCTGCAGATAACCCTGTGCGCTCTGCCGCCCACAAACATGCAGAAATGTGACAATGTGTAAAAAAAGGAAGAGCAGAAAGACCAGAAAAATATGTGAATATGAATCCCGGTAGCAACGCTCCTGCAAGATGTGTCGCGTTGAAAGAACCCCCAGTGTAGAGACCCCCAACATCTCCCACTGTTGTAAGCAATTTCACAGCCCGTCTAGCTTTTGGCTCGCCTCCCCAAAAATTTAATAGCCAGTGTTCACATGTGCACACACACACACACGCATGCACACATTTATCACACACCTCTTAATCACATCTGCTCATGGCCCGTCCAGAATGCTAAGTAGCTGTTGAGTATAAAACTCAGTCGGTGCCTCAGAAATTTCTAGACCTCTAGCTGGTCATTAAAATTCTGTCCTTTGATCCCTCCTTTAAGTCTCCCTCTCTGCCATGTAGGAATCAGACGAGGAACATAAAAGCCGACAGCCCAACAGCTTGACTTTTGGTTTTCTTTCAAATAGCACCGCTGAGAGTACCGTTTATGAAAAAATAAGAGATTTACCAGGTCTGACAAAATGACCAAAGTAGAAGCAGTTAATTGAAGCGTGCTTTTTGATGAGGCGTGCTTAATGAAAGTGGAAATATTCATATGCATTTGACAACAACTGATGCCTCAGAGGAGCAGTTTTCTATGTTAGCGTTAGGAATTATAAACAGACCTGGTTGAATATACTGTAGCCTTGGCTGAATTTCAATGAAATGTAAATATTATTTATAAGATCAAATGTCTTATGGAGGAAGCAAACACATTTGGTCACTTCACATCCGATCCCAGCAGCTGAAGTCCATCTGCTGCATGAACTGAAATTGACTTACCTTTTGGCTCCTTGTGCATCCAAAGTTCAACACTCTAGAGACTAACATTTTCAATGCTCATATTGGATATTATATATTTTCTACCTGTGTGCTGCATGCAAAGTCAGTCTGAATTGTTAGTAACCCCTCTTCAGTTGAGACGTTTCTTCCATAAAGCCTGTAGGAGTTACATGTACAAAAAGATTGTTTGTAATGATGGAATACCAATGCAGATATAATGTGATGGCTCTTGAGAGTGTTTTACATGCAGTATTTAACTATTGCAGTCAGTGGGAGCTACAAGATGGTACAAACTAATACTAAAATACCAATCTTGCTCTCAGGTGACTGTGACACACTACATCTAAGAATCACCTGGTCGGCATTGTGTGAATTTTCTGGCTCTCAGTTCTGCCAGTTTTCAGCTGTGCCAACTTCCCTCTACTCAGTATTCTGAATAGCATGCTGTTTTGAAAGATATGACATTTAGTCTCATCCACTGGTAATGGGTACGTTGTACTTACAAAGTATCACGACACACACACACACGCACGCACACACCAACGCTAACGATACACACTTTGTTGTTGCCAGGAAACGGACTCTGGGGTTTACACCTGCCTGGCCTCCAGCTCCAGTGGAGAGACGAGTTGGAGTGGAGTGCTGACAGTCAAAGGTAAATACTCTCTGCATGCATTAAATACATGCAGATTACAAATCTGTGAAGCGGCAGCATGTAATAACATGGTGATATGAAAAAAAAGAATACCCATTGCGGTGCTGAAAATAGGCCTGCATGATTACAGCTAAAACGATAATCCTGAATATTTTTGCTAGATCTCACGATTATTAATCAGTATTATAATGTTCAATGATTTCATTGCACTTTTTGCATGTTTTATCAACAGTTTGACTATTTCCAACCACAGCTGGAAAGTGAAATGTTGACGCTAAAATCATGATATATGATCAGACACAAATAACTGTACAGCTGTAGCTGAAAAATCTATCATAATATCAGCTATAATGTGACTACATACAAAAGAAAAATCACAAATCAAGAATAAGTTCAAGTTCAAGTACGAAGGCAACGTTCCCCGAGTCCGTGCAACTGCTCATCGAGTCGTAGAGTAAACAAGCAGCTGAGGCTAATCAAGGCACTTAACCCCCCCCATCGCTCCAGCGGTTGTTACTGGGCAGCTTCCAAGTGTGACTGTGTGTAACCGTGTGAACGTGAAGCCGGGTGTTTTGCTGGAAAAGAAGAGGCGCGATCAGAAGACTCCCCTCCCCGGATAAATAAAGCTCACGGAACAGTGAAGTCACGGCACTATCTCCTCGTAAACCACGATGCTTTGCGATGTCCGGGCCCGTGTCCTTTCTCTCTCTCTCTCTGTGCAACCCATTAGGTGTGTCGTGTATAAACATATTTCAAGCTGTAGAGATTTCATTAGCGGCATTAAACGAGGGAGTAAAGACTCGAGAGGCTATTGCGATCACATCTAAGGTCGTTATTTGACTATTAGCGCTGGAGCGTTGCGACGGTTATTGGCGGTCATCAGGATCTAGGAGTTGTCGTGAGAAGGGAAAAAAAAAATGAGGCCCGGCAATAGCGGAAGTCTGTTAGAACCGAGCCTGCAGGAACAATGATGCAAAGACTTCGGTCAACATTAGCGGCATGACATAGAGGACGTTAAGAGACAGTGAGCATTGACATTGCGGTTAAATGACATTGATGACACCGTCCTCTCTTCTTCCAGAGAGCGCGGACTCGTTGGTTTCTCAGGCCGCGGAGCCCTTCCAGTTGCCAGGCCCTCCGCACAAACCCATAGTCACGGACGTGTCCAAGAACAGCGTCACTCTGACCTGGCAACCCAACGCCCACGAGGGAGGAGCCGCCGTCACCTCCTACATCATCGAGGCCTTCAGGTGAGCCGTGCAAAAAAAACAGAAATTAGAGCATCATAGGACACTAAAACTCTCCACTGAAACCCAGACTAATGACACAGAATCTGCACTTGTTGACAACACAACCAGCAACATGTGCCACTGGCAGTGGAAAAGGCTGACGCTCACACACACACACACATGCATACATGGCTGCAAACACACACACACACACAGCAGTTGTGCTTTGTGGGTAATTTAAATACTCATGAATCTGAATGCACCTCAGTAGGAACGGGCAAGGAATCCTTAAGCTTTTTTTTTTTTTTGCCTGAGATGGAATCCGCCTCAGATTGATTACTGGGAAGAAATCTGTTATTTCTTTCCGGAAAAGTTGATTCGGTGCAGCGGGATGGGTGGATAGATGGATGGATGGATGGAGGGGAGGGAGGGAGGGATGGAGGGGAGGGGAGGGATGGATGAGGAAGGAGGAAATGGGGCTCCAGATGAAGATAAGCAGTGGAAATGTGTCCATCCAATTCGATAAAGCGTGCACACGCACACGCACACACGCACACACACACATACACCTTGGCCCTTGGCAGTAGTGGAGCGTTTCTGAGTAACGCAAACTGATTCCTTATAAAGCCGCTGGAGGGGACCGATGGGATGTTTGCAATAACATTTCCTTGCCTGAGGTGCTGAGGTTTGTTTGGAGGAGTACGGGGTTGGGGGTGGCCTCTCTGTGTGTGTGTGTGTGTGTGTGCGTGTGTATGTTTATGCAATGCATAATAGATTCTTAGTGCCTTTTTAACGTAAGAACATAGACGTACCATCCTCCCCATTCTCCTGAGACTGCATTAATGTTGTCCTTCATTGGGGCAACAGCCTTGGTGTATGTGTGCGTGTGTGAACCTCCGCCCAGCATCGCCTCCACAAAGTTACCTTGAATTTAGAGATGAGTATTCATGAGCGGCGGGGTCGTTTTCCCCTTCGGTCTAATTGCGCAGGTCGGCAATAAAGTCAGTTTTCCGCAACCCCCCCCCCCCCGCTACCCTGGGGGGAAATCTAAAGGTGTCAAACAAATGGTTGGAGAGGCTTTTGTGACTGCTACTCAACCAAGGTGACAATAAATTCACAGAGAAAAAGGAAGAGAAGGGACAAAGAGGAAACGGGGTTGGGGGTGGCGGGATAATGCATCTGGGGGAGTGTCACAAGGCCGAGAACATGCCCTCCTTTCCTGCTGGCAGCTGTGCGTTGTTACAAGCTTCATTACATTATTCATCAAGAAAGCAAATCGTATCATTTGCAAGAGATCTTCTAGTGAGCACCAACTTTTCTCGACTGGCCAACTTTGCTCACATCTGCTATTGTTTACCAGGGTTGGTGCAATGCACTGCGGTAGGAAATACTGGGGGAAGCCAAAAATAGACGCCTCTATTGCCTAGAGATCTTTCATCCGTCGGTTAATTGCGTAGCAGCGCATCAAATCAGCATTGCAAAGCACGCTTGAACACAGCACCTTAATGCACATCACAATGTGAAACTTGAAAAGACACACAGCCTTTGGGTTGTTGGCTTCTACAGAAAGGACAACCGTCACATGAATAATTACATCAAATGCAATATATCTCCTGCGCAAAGATCACAGCAAACACTTTGATATTCAACAGATGTTGATATGATGGCCTGCACCGACACTGTGTAACACAAACCTGTGTAAGTACAGCAGCAAACGTTGAGATGATGCCTGTCAGTACAAACCAGTTTCCTATAATAGTATCATTCATTCTCTTACCTAACCCTAACTCAAACCCTAAAGAATGAAAACACTTTACACGCGGTAACGGCGATTTCATCCTTTCGTCCTGTTCTAGCCAATCAGCGGGCAGCACATGGCAGACGGTTGCCGACCTGGTCAAGATGGAGACGCATACGATCACCGGCCTCTTCCCCAACACCATCTACCTGTTCATCGTCCGGGCCGTCAACGCCTACGGCCTGAGCGACCCGAGCCCCATCTCCGAGCCCGTCCGAACTCAAGGTCAGTACCCGATCCCGAGTCTGTACCCTCCTTGCGCCAAATGAAAACTCGATTCATATCTAAAAGTATCCTCAAAAGGGACACGTCTCCCTGAAATACACTATATCACGCGCTAAGTGAATATGTGTGTTTCCGCCAGATGTGAGTCCCACAGGTCAGGGCGTGGACCACAGGCAGGTGCAGAGGGAGCTGGGAGAGGTGGCCGTCCAGCTTCAAGAGCCCGTCACGCTAAGCACAGCTTCCATACAAGTGTCCTGGACTGTGAGTATCTCCTGATGCACTTTTTTTTTGTTTTAAACCTTTATTTATTTAGGGAAGGTTGAGTGAGGACCGTGCTCTTTTCTAGCAATGCCCTACTTCACATTGACACAGTTGCTGGGGGTTCAGCGCCTTGCTTAAGGGCATGCTGACGGTAGTTCTTGAGCGAAGGGAGAGTGTTGTTCGCTCACTTTCCCCACCCCCATCTTCCCAGCCGGTCCAGGATTTCAAACTGTATATCCTGTCTTGTAACAACTCCCGCAGATTTCATTATTACCATGCTGAAGGAGACAAATGCCCCTTTCTGCTTCATTCTGTCTTCTCCTATCCCCGCTGATTTGGGCAAAACTCCCTCTTCCTCTTCTTGCTCGCCTGTCATTTCTTTCTCCTTCAATATCCTCATCCCCTTCTCTATCTCTGTCTACGCTTCCTCCTTCTCCTTCTACTCTACCCCAATGGTTTCATGCTCCATCTCTCCTTTCCCTTCTTTTTTCTCATGTTTTCCCCCCCGATGCCTCCTTGAATCCGTCAAGGTGGACCGTCAGTCCCCGTACGTGCAGGGCTACCGGCTCCTCTACCGACCCAGCGGGGGGACCTGGCTCCTCCAGGACATCAACTCGCCCTCGGAGCGCAGCGCCGTCCTCACCAGCCTGCTCAAGGGGACCGAGTACGAGATCAAGATCCGGCCCTATTTCGACGAATTCCAGGGCAAAGACAGCCGAACGCTGCTGGTTCGAACCGCGGAAGAAGGTAGGGGGTGATGGTGAATTTGTGGGGAGCGGGAATTATTCTGAAAGAGCATCTCAGTACAGTTTTTGAAAATGCCAACTCATTAGACTACATTAGTACACATGCATTTCAGTAGTGTCATTTTGGGGTCGATTTTCAACACCAAATTAGATCACATTCAATTTTGGTTCAATTATATTGATCCCTGTTTTCATTAAATTCAGCTTCATAGTCATTACAGTTTGCTATCTTTGTAGCTGAAGGTCCTCAGGCTGGTCTATATTGACTGTGCCAAAGTCTAGATTAAAAACAAGATGGCAGCTTTGGCTCAACTTGCCTTAGGAGCTTAGGCAGACCAAAACACTATTATCTTTTAAATCAGTTGTTACAACTCATTTTTATAGACTTGCCTTCAAGTAATGACCCTTTTTAATTTTCTTTAGCTCCTTT
Organism: Centroberyx affinis; assembly: GCF_046629955.1. Lineage (NCBI taxonomy): Eukaryota > Metazoa > Chordata > Actinopteri > Beryciformes > Berycidae > Centroberyx > Centroberyx affinis. The sequence continues at coordinate 220,838 of NW_027279797.1, forward strand.
TTACGGTTTACTTTTATGTTTCTTACCTTGCTTTTATTGCTTTTTCTGTCGATTTTATGTTTTTGGATGGTTTTTTTTTGTTTTTTTTACTCATTTGTAAATTGCTTTGAAACTTTGTTGTTGATGATTATTATGATGATGATGAATATTCTTATTATTATGCCATTCAGTGTGCTGTGTTTTCACTATCAATATGCTCTCTCCCCACCTGTTAAAGTCCCCAGTGCCCCTCCCAGAGCTGTTACAGTGGTTACAGTGAAGCTAAGCAACAGCTCCAGCATCAGCGTCTCCTGGGAGCCGCCACCCAGCGAGATGCAGAACGGCATCATCCAGGAGTACAAGGTAAACAAACCTGAGTCGAGTCAAACTTTATCTGTACTTTAACACATTTCACACACAAGGAAACTCGGTGTGCTTTATAGAAAGGCGGTAATAGCTTAACGCCTACAAAAATAGTACAATCCTGCTATAAAAATACTTATCACAGAGAAAACAAGCGCACAAATATCACATAGAGAACCCTCCCCCTCAAAATGTGCACCTACACTGAATGTACAAAATACAGAAGTGCACAGATGAGGTGAATGAAAAGCCGTTACTAACCCGAATCCGACTCTCCGTGTATCCAATCAGGTGTGGTGTGTGGGCAGCGCCAACGACAACCAGACGCGCTACTACATCAACAAGACGGTGGACGGCGAGGTGCTGTCCACGGTGCTGAAAGGCCTGATGCCCGGCGTCCTCTACCAGGTGGAGGTGGCGGCCGTGACCAGCGCCGGGGTCGGAGCTCGCAGCCAGCCGGTGTCCGTCCTCATCAGTGAGTCCAACCTTTCAAAACACCAACGAGAGAAATGACGAGTCCAGTGAACGGGCCAAGATGCTGATTTACTGAAGAAGAGCATTTTTCTTTTGGGCTGAAACTGCAAAAAACATTAACCGGGCTGCTGTTTCATGGCTTCATCGCTCAAGATATCTTAGCAATAAAACTTTCAAATTTCTTGAATTGATATGGATAAAATTATGTAAGCATGTTTACTGTTTACCCCTATCATCCCCTATCATTTCTCCACTAGACACATCAAGACTGCCTGTAATCTTTTACTCCTTACATTTTTTCTACCATATGGACACTATTATATCCATGGTAATTTTTTTTTTATTGGGTGGTTTATTTTTCTCATTCCTGCTGATCTCCAACATATGCAAATGCCCTTTCAGTTACAGAAACCCTATCACAAAACATAGCAGTAAAGCTTTGCAATGGTAGCCTGGATACAACAGTGGCTCAATGAAGAGAATGGCTTAAAAAGTGGAAAATCACAAGTAGTTCCCCTTAATCCCTCCATCTACTCTATCAGTTCTTCATTCTCATACTATCTCCTCCCTTCCCCCAGAGCTGCCAGCTGAACAACCCCTCATGCCAGGCGGCGGGGGCGGCGGCGAGGGCGGCGGCGGCGGCGAGGAGAGCAGCGTGAGTCTGGCCGAGCAGATCACCGACGTGGTCAAACAGCCGGCCTTCATCGCGGGCATCGGCGGCGCCTGCTGGGTCATCCTCATGGGCTTCAGCGTCTGGATCTACTGCCGACGCAAAAAGAGGAAGGAGCTGAGCCACTACACTGCCTCCTTCGCTTACACGCCGGCAGGTAAGGAGGAATCATGATGGATGTCACTGGAAGGAGTGCTGAGATTGTGGTGCGAGGCTTTCCATGGCCACGCATTTCTTACTCAAGTGGCAGCAGTTACAGTATAATCTTTTCTCATACAGGTAAAATAGTTCTTGATAGTCTCAAGCATTCATCCAATACTTCTACGTCTCTTCATGCTACTATACATGGGTTTGTACTGTTGTTCGCATTGAGTCTATTCACTCAAGCGATGCTCAAGGTAAAAAAGAACAATAACCAGTGTGAGTGTCTTGGTTTAGAGGAGGATAGATCCACAGTTTGGGGGCGTTTTCTCCACTATCGCATCGGCTCTTCTGCAACATGCTGGAGCCACATCAAACCTCGTGGACTCCTTCCAGTGAGGAGAAATGAAAAACGTATTCTACGGGAATCAAAAGCCCCGATTCCAGATAACAGAAGCATAGTCTAGATTGAACAAAAAGGGAATTATCCTTGCAATCGTAGTTATTTCATGCGCATGTGCCTGTAAGCGAGAATACTCAATGCCTTCCCCAAAAAGGAAAGCTAAGTAGGCCACAGAAGTGTGACATGCATGAGTCAGTTTACTGCAGCACACCCTCCTCATCGTCTTCTCTCGTTGTCTTCTGCAGTTGGTTTCCCACACGGAGAGGCATCGGGACTCAATGGAAGGTAAATATGCCCTATGTTGATATTATACTATGTGCTATGTACCCTGGCTATCAATAGACTGACTGGATTGATAAGTGTGAATGTTCTTGTGAAGGTTAATTTAGATGTTTCTCCATTGGAATCTGAAAGTAATGCCCATATGTTTCTCCAGGCCTGGCGTGCTGGGAGGCAACATGGGCAACTACCCGTGGTTGGCGGACTCTTGGCCCACCACCAACCTAGTCCACAGCGGTAAAGAGGCCGTCAACTGCTGCACCTCCAAACACGACACAGCTGATAGATACTACAATGGTAGGACACTGCATACTGTCACTAATCAATGGACATATGTTCTTCAGTCAGTTTCAGGAATGGTTCATATTTCTGATTTTGTAATCTTATGCTAGGATAATAGCTGCTGCGGCAGAGCTTTGTCTTTTTTTTTTACTTCAATTGAAAATTCACTTGGTTATTCATTGTTAAGTGAGTTTCATGAGCCGCAGGGCCTTGAATCCACATTGTAGTAGTTCAAAAATGCTTGGGCGTCAATGAGAAAGTAATCTTCAGTCCTGAAAAGCTTGTTTGGAGATGCAGGTTTTTGTCTGCCTACAGCGATAAGCAGCAGCATTTATTTCGATGAAACCGAGCTAACGGATTCCTTGCGAAAACAACACTAAGTAATAATAATTTAAAAAAAAATTTTCACAATATCCCCTCCCGCTCGCTCCATCCTAGAAGCGGGTATCTCCAACTACCTGAATCAGACGGAGAAGTACAGCATGGGGGGCTCCACCGAGGGTCCCATCTACAGCACCATCGACCCCACCAGCGAGGACCTGCACAGCTTCAGCTACGCCCAGCACACCACCGCCACGCCCTACGCCTCCACCTCCATCATGCCTTTCACCAGCCAGACGCAGGCGCCGGCCCACGGCGCCGAGCCCCAGGACGACGGACACTGGATCACCCAGCCGGGGCCGTCCGGGGCACAGTACGCCCAGCCGGACCGCTGCAATGGTGAGGAGGAGACAACCAGTAACTTCTTTTATGTCCCGCCCCCATAGTACATGATATGGAATAATACAAACTGTAATAGAAACTACTATAACTCCTTAATGCGTCAAGATACAGAGTTCACATTAATACCGCCCATGTGTTATGTGAGGGAAAGTATGTTGACATTGAAATATTTCCTAACTAATGCATTATTTAGTTTAATTAATGACCTAATTAGCATAACTGGTTATGTTTAATGTATCATGGTGATTATGGCAGGACATTAGGCAGCTCAAGTACCTCTTGTTTAATCAGTTGTTTTTCTTATAGGTATTGCATGTTATGTGACAATTGAAGGATACCAATTGTTGCTGTCTCAGAACTGAGTGTTCCTGCAATAATTAAAGTAACATGAATGATGAAATGAAGCGCCATCAATCATCACCCTGAATCTAAACTCCCCACCCCTCGCAATTAATACAGTAAAAAGAAAAAGAAAAAAAACGAACAAATTAACAAAATAAATGAATAAATGAATACATACATATATACATACAATGGATACCTTCAAGTAAACCATTGTGTTTCTCTGTGTGTTTTTTGCAGGTAAGCCCAAGCAGAAGGCGATGGGCAAGGCTGTCAAGACGCCGTCTCTGACCTGGACGGAGCCCCTGCCCCCCCCTCCCTCCTCTGGGGAGCTGGAACAGTGTGGCCAGGACGACCAGCCACCAGAGCACGAGGACATGGACATAGGGTGAGTCAGACTCTCCCTCCACGTCTCTCTCTCACACACACACACACACACACACACAGCTCTATAAATGAACATGATCACGTCTTTACCCTCACCTCTAACAGGCACATTAACTATTGAGCCCAACGCGGTTCTTGCGCCTCTGGCTTTGACAACTCAATTACCTTGGCCCTGGTCAATTGTTTTACTGATTTAGCTGTTTTCCCAACCCTTAAAACACAATTAGCTGTGTTCCTCTTCACCAGGGATTCTTTCAGCCCTCGGAAAACAAAACTACCATTCACTATCGCTCTCTTAGCAGCAGCCCCGCCTAAGCGGAAGCTTCACCTCCTACAGTTTTGCCAGCGGCAATGCCCTCCAACTTGAGTTGAGCCCAAAAGAACAGCTTTAATATTGGAGTAGCCTCATGACTAGTTGTGTAACACGCAGGATTTTAAGGCATCAGCAAGCAAGCAGGCTGCCCTCACCAGTATCTTTCACACACACACACACACATACAGATGAGACTCATATTTTACATATTAGGCTTTTAGCTGATGTAGGCAAGGTAACAGAAAATTGTGTGTGCTTTACAAGATATATAAAAATGTAAGCACTGAATAAAAAACACAAACGATAGCTAAAGAGGAGAAAAGAATGAACTGCAAAAGGGTAAAAACACAAAAAATCCACCATACTCTTTGAAATTACACAGCATCCAATTTTCTCTGTTCTAAACCTTTCTTTCTTTCTTTCCTGTTCTCCCTTCCCCGCCGCAGCTCAGACGAGGAGTGGTGCCCCCCCCTCCCGGAGAGGACCTACCTGATGGAGGGCTGCGAGGACGGCCCCACTCCCCCCCACAGGGCCAACGCCTCGTCCCCGGCCACCTCCTACAGCCACCAGTCCACCGCCACGCTCACCCCGTCGCCCCACGAGGAGACCAGGGCCCCCCACGACCTGCCCCGCCTCAACCAGCTGGACGGGCAGCAGCTGTCACGGTACGGCACGGACAGGAGCCCCAGGCACTACAGTGAAGTCATGCTTCAAAAGGAACAAGCTTGTTTGGGGGGGGGGGGGGACGCAGTTTGATATGTCATTTTCATAGCCTGCTGCAGAGATTCACACCTACCATTCACATCTACTGTATGCAAGCCTTGGTGATTTCATTCTTGAAACACATTGTCTCTTCTGTATTTTTAGCAGTATAGTAATTAATAGATAGAACTATACGTTGTGTTGCTGTGAGAATTTACCTTTGACTCTAACTCTGACTTTAACTAGGTATCTTCACACCTTAGCTGCAAACTGTCACACATCCTCCGCAGTCCTCTTCGCATATTCATAAACAGCCATGCGTCATTGGCACAAATCAGCCTGGATTCCGGTGATTTTTTCCCTCTCCAGTAACGTGTTGCTGTCATCTCCCATAGCAGAAGGTTACCCTGCGGTCCGGTGCCAGTTCCCCAGGCGCCGAGCCCACCTCTCACCCAGTCCAACCCCAACCTCTCCGGCCAACAGCATCACGGCTCATCGGAGGTTGGCACGCTCCAGTGCCAAAGTCCTGCCCATCGCTGCCTCCTGCATGAAGACGGCGCCGGCCCCACTACACCCGGTAAAGTGGCACGCAAAGTCTCTGTGAAAAAAATCACATGTTAAATAATCAAATGAATGTGCATCCTATTGAACCGAATGGTAATGTTAGGTGTGATGTCAAACCAAACTGACATTTTCAAATAATATTCCTACTGTACCTCATTTTGTTTGAGTCGTTAAGTACAATTTGCCTGTTATCATCAATTTAGACAGCAGAATTGTGCGTCACTATATCCCAAAATCACCATATCATCACAATATTGAATTATTGCCTAGCCCTACTCACACATATATGCCTGCACTCACACACACACACACACACACATATACATTAGCAACAAATAAGACCGTGAAAGGCAGCTGTACACACGCACATCCACAGTAGAATTGTGTTGATTTGCATTTGCATGGAACAGCTGCTACAAAAGCCAGCACACACACTGTGTCCATTTCTTGTTAATACTGAGAAATGCAGTTTCTGATGGCATTGTTATTCCCCCCCCCCCCCCTCACACAGTGCACGGCCGTCCCTCCCCAGCAGACACATACACTCCCCCCAGCCAAAAATCACGAGTGAAAAAAAAGACGTCCAAGAGTGCGGCGTACAGAAGAGACATGCAAGGAGGTGAGTGTTTGTCAGTCCGTGGTGTTCGAGCTCCTCGGATCGTCCTACACAAAGGTGTGCATGCTCTCTGCCGTGCTCGTCTTCCTGGAGTTCATCACACCGAGGTCTCATTGTTCACTCCAATTTGCTTTTACAAAAGCAGCACTATTTTTAATCACTGACATTTGTTCAGTGACGTGACAAGAAGGGTTTTAAAAAGCTGTTGAACACACTGAGAAGAATTTGCCATTAGAGGTAAAAGCATAATTACGCAAGACCAAGGCCTAACATTGTTCAGTTATCAAATGTATTCTGTAGCCTGAATGTCTTTGGACATGCAGAACTACTGGAAAAGAGAATGTAAGTTATTTGCAAGTTATTTGCTGTTACTTTTCATTTTTCTTTGTCGACTAAAATTATTAATTTACTAAATAAATGAACACCTAAGGGCAACTCAGAATTTCACCATGTACACACAGATATTCTGCAACTCCACTGTGACTCATATACACATATATACAATTCTTATGATGGCAAGATGTAAGGCCAGCGTCCCTGCCTGAATGTACGGCACACATTTTTTCAGTACATTATGTTTAGCAGGTTGTCATCTCCGAAACAGATTGGAACCGATAATCATCAGAAGTTGCACTGCACTGTGTAACCTTGAATCTAATTAAACAGAATGCGACTGCGCGTGAATCACTCAATGAAAGCCCATCATTTTAACAAGCAATAACGCTCAAGTCAAAAAGTCATTGTTAATTTAAATATGTCCTTGTTTTGTAAAGGAAAGCGATGCTATAACTAGTCTCTTGGGTCAATTATGCATGGGAAAACAGACAACAAAATACTCTCACTGTTCTTATGTGCCTCTTATCTAAAAGAATCCGGAGACTAAAAATAGCCTGAATGCGTCCGATGAAAAAGGCAGTAACAGTCAACAGAACACAAAGGATGCTGGAAGTGTATCTTGTGAGGAAGTTTGGATGGATTCAGGCACACACAGTTGAGCCAAGGAAGCTCTCGAGCCATTGGAAACACTCTTTGGATCAGGGCTTTTGCAGTAACCTTCACCGTTTATCTGCAAATACACATATATATATATTTGCTTTATCGTTTTTTTTCCCCCTTCATCTAACCTTCTGTTTCCGCATCCTCACCTTTCTCTCTCAGCTGACATCATTCCCATTCTTCCGTGTGCGGTTTCTCATCAACCGTTTGGTCCGCCTCTTTTCTGTTCAGACCTGCCCCCGCCTCCGGAGCCGCCCCCGGAGGACGGCAGGTTGCAGGGCCCCCCCGGGTGCGTGGAGGCCGGCCATGTGGCTGCTGGAGCTCTGTCCTCCCTGGAGAAGAGGGAACACAGCCACCAAAGGAAGGGCTCAGGACCGAGACAGACCGACAGTAAGATGAAGTTTCCGTTTTCCGCAGAGCGTCGTAATTCAGTCATAATTTGATTTAGGTTTTGCAGAATCAAATTTGTGAAATGCGATGTCACTCCTTGTTGAAATGTGAAATGTACGGCGGCCTAGACAGGCAAAGTGCACTGCAGCAAAGGAACACATTAACCAAACGCACAACAAATACAACAACGCACTGGAACAAAGGAACACACTACATTAACCAAACGCACGCAACAAAAACCCACAACGGAAATGACTTAAATTGCGGTCGGATCTCATAAGAGGATTGACCAAATTGTGGAAATGTTTGCTATGATCAATCAAGCAGTGGAAACCGTTGATATTGAAGCAAGCGGCCGAAACCACGGGTGAATTTTGAAGCCAATACAAAAGTAGCAGCAGGCGGCAATTCCTCTAACATCCACTAGGGGCCGGCTCCAAAAAGACTCCAAACCCGGTCCAACTCCATGCAAGTCAATGGGACCACAACCCAACTTCTCACTCAAAATATAAAGTCAATACATTTTTTCAACAAGAGGTTATGGTCTCAGTAGCTAATTTCACTTCTTCTAATGTGTGTCCAAATGGCGATTTTCAAAATAGTTGCGTCATTAACGAGATATAACTTATAAAACTGGGTTGTATTCCGAGTGACTGACAGGTCGCCTGTCCAGTGATCGACAGGTCGCCGATTATGGACCAATAGCAGGCGGCGCTGCGGCTCTGTGGACGACCCTCAGCCTCGCTTTGGCTGCTCTGGCTCCAAAAATGTCAACATGGCGGCGCTCATAAACCCAGTCTTTTGGCTTCAAAACAGCCCTTCAGAAACCTCTGGGTGACATCACACTCACTGCGTCCATCTGTTTTTACAGTCTGTGTATTGAAGTTGTAAGATAAAAGTTAAGAGTTAATGCTGTTAGGCTACTATACTATACATATATTCTGTGGGATTAGTTTGGGATATCTGGGATCATTTGGCGCTTAATGCGGCAATAACCTTAGAATTTTGTCTACGTTTAATGAAAAGCAATCTATTGGAACCTGCTCTCATCAGGTGTGTCCAATTATGTAATGACAAATAGCCCCACAGTATGTCTATAGTCCACATTAACTTCTAAGATTTTATTATACAATATTCATTATTGTCATTTATTTAGCTTTGATTAAGCATTAGTTGAAGTAGCTATTATTAATTTAAGAATTTAAGCAGACAGTTTTAAATCAAATTTAAACTGTTTTCTTCTACTGCTTAATAATAATTTCTCCCTTAAGGACATGGACCAGTATCAGATGATCTCTCAGAAGCGGAGCTCAGCTGTAGATACTTTGAAGTGGGAACCATATTTGAAATGATGCTGGAATTCTTCAGAGAAAACCACAATATTACAATGTTTTTGCAGACATTTACTTCCAAATTAAGAGGTTTGACACGGAGGACCAGTTTCTCTCCGATAGCCAGTGTGCGTTCAGCCATTAGTGAAGAATTGAGAGGACCGGGCCAACACTTTGGATATCGAACAATGTCTCAAACGTTACAGCAAAGGTACGGTCTCACGATGAAAAGAGATACAGCCACGCAACTTCTGTCAGAGACGGACAGAGGAGTGGTGCAGCGGTCTACCCGGAGGTTTGTTTACCACTCTCCTGGGCCAAATCACATCTGGCAGGTGGACGGCTATGATAAACTAAAACCTTATGGTCTGGCAATCCACGGCTGCATCGACCATTTCTCCAGAAAGATCATGTGGCTGAAGTGTGGCGTCACCAACAATGAACCGTGGGTTATTGCAAGAAACTACATGGAGTGCGTGGCTGAATGCGGAACCCTTCCAATGCACATTCAGACAGACTGTGGCACTGAGAACGGTGTCATGGCTGCCGTGCACTCTGCACTGAGGTCAGGAGATTCTGATGATTTTGCCGGAGCCTCAAACCTCATTTATGGCTCTTCAACTTCCAATCAGAGAATGGAGAGCTGGTGGTCCTTACTGAGAAAAACAAGGTAGGTTCTGTTTTTTGTAATCTCTTCTCATAAACTTAAAATATACGTATATATAAATGTATTAATTATAATTCTAAGATATAATTATATAATTCTGGGTGGACTTTCACTGGAATTTGACCTATATTGTCCAATATCTGAGAAGATAACCAGTGAAAGTGCACCTATTTATTTTCGGATATAGTAAGGGTAGCATGATAATTATTTTTTTCTTTGAAACATGAAGACCTGGACCCCAGTGGACTCCAATGGACCCAACATTCCACACTATACTCATGTTTTCTGAGATTCAATCCCTGATTGAAGATCTGTTATCATTTTTTATTGGATAAACAGGCAGAATAACTATAATTTTGAATGACAAATAATGTTCAAACCTGAATATGACATCTGAGCAGCATAAGATATTAAATGTTGATTGTCAGTGACATGATTTAAGAGAGGAGGTGAAGAGGTGTACTTACTTTTGCACACAATGTTTTTCATTTATTTCAATTTTCTAACTTCATAAAAAAGGATATAGAATTTTCTTATTACTTTAGTGTCATAGAAAACAGAAAACATTGGAAAGGTCTCAGACAAAAAAAAAAATCTAATTTTGTAGCCCAACAAATTGTGCAAAAATAAACTTTCACAGCACTGTAATTGACATTTAAAACATTTTTACTGTCAGTCATTCTTAATTGAAAGGTTTTAGTCGAAGATTGTAACATTTATCTTTTTAACTTTAGGGCCCAATTTTGGATGGATCTCTTCAGTGACCTGAAGGAAAAGAAACACTTCAACGGGAGCCATGCACATCAGTGTTTGGTTCGCTTCGTTTTTTTGGATGTCTTAACCAGAGACCTCGAAGAATGCAGGAGGATGTGGAACACACACACCATGCGACCGGTTCGCCAGTCCTGCTGGCCGCCGGGGAACCCAGAGGCCATGTACAACTTCCCACACAGGTATGCATCTGTTACACCTTTTCAACAGGACTCAGGTCAGTGCTTTAAACAGATTTAGTATTGGCCAAATCCAGGTGAACTCATGATATCCCCCTTTAAACTGAAATAGGAAACTTGGACTATATTGAAAGATTCAAACAAGAAATGTATTATTTGACTCCTAGGTTTCACGGAAGACAGTGTGGCACTAGAGCGGTGCCAGAAACCCTGCAGCACTTCGAGGTCACCCTGCCGCCCCTTGGTGCTTCCTGTGGAGATGCAGCTCTTCAAGCTCGGTTTGAGGAAATACAGAGACAGAGGGGGCTACGCATGCAAGTCAACTGGGCTAGTGCTGTGGAAAATTACATAATAATAAAACGCATCTCTGGTCTGTAAATGAGCCCTAAAATTATTATTATTATTATTGATTAGAATAGCCGACATAACGGATTTAGTATTGGCCAAACCCAGGAGAATTCATGATGCCAAAATGCAAGGCCTCTTTGAACTTCTCATAACTGGCTGCCAAAGGTAAGTGCAATGAGTTTTCACAGGTCTTTGCGATTGGGAAGTGGGACATTGATGCTGGGCTGGGGTGGGAGTGCATTAAGCCTAGTTCCCAACATGAGGATGTCGGCGAGGGAAGGCGCTGAATTGTCCTCTGAAAGTCAAAGAGAAATGTTAAAATTAGGGCAAAAATAAAGTTTTGTATGGGTTTAGAGATGATAATGAGCACCACCGAAGAGCAAAAGTATGCAATGAATTCCATGTAAATAAAAATGATGCCAAGTACCACTTCTTTGTGCCTACAATGTATTTGCCTACCTGAATGACTGCTTCCATACTTTCATATAACTTGTGGCAGAGGTTACATACAGTTGTTTTAAACTTGTGTGGTGTTCCCTAATTTACAACACTCCTACACCATACAGCTCACACATCCAAGCGCTGCTTACACTACTGATACTACTGACGAACATACTCATTTTTATTTGATTAAGTTTTGTTTAAATTTATTTAGCCTGCCATTTCATATGTGCTTTGCCATTTTTGTCACAATTCTGAGCCAGTTCGTGACAAAGTGGGGGCTGCTCTAAAGGTTAGTTGAGGTTACTTAGGATTGGTTCACTCTTAGTTTAGTATGTGCATTTGTTGGTTAGTTTTTGCCCTTCCTGTTTGGTCCCTGTTCGATATTGGTCACCTTTTCCCTTTCCCTGAAGAGTGAAGAGTGGATTGTTTGGATAGGAGAGAACATTGGTTGATTGGGTTTGAAAAGTTCCTTTAAGGTCTTTGTAAGTGGAGTCTGTTAGGTGTGTGTTTTATCAGTTTAGTGTGCATTAACTTGGTTGGGGTATCCACTGTAGCTATTCTCCCTTGGTAGGCATAGCAACGTTACTCTTCGGAGTTTCGTTGAGTTTGTTGTTTTTGTGCGGTGTTAGTGGTTAGAGTGTGGCTCGGGAGTACGTCCGTGTGTAAAGGAGGTGAAAAGGAGGTGAAAAGATTGTGTAGCCTCACTGTCCCAGCGGATATCTGGTACATAAGAACCCGCCACGAAGCCGCACGAAGACTAAGAGTTGAGTTAGTGTTTAGTTAGGCAGATAGAGGGGATCTTTAAATTGTTCTTTGTGGTGGTTACCTGCAACTTTGTTGGTGCGCACAATTGACTTGTTTTTTCTTAGGTTTGTAATTGGATTGCTATGGCAAAAATAGTTGGAAGTTTATTCAGTGTCCCTCAGAAAGCCTGCTTGAGCACTGCACCAAAGATCAATTATTAAAGATTGCTGAATATTATGATGTTGAGGTTGGTGGTAAACGATTGAAGGAGCGTGTGAAGGCCATTCTGAAGGCTAACTTGATGCAGTCTGGAGTTCTTACTGTGCAGGAAATAGGCCAGCCTGTTATATAAGTCCAGCTGCATTATCTTCTGGTTGAAGTTTTGAACAGCACAAAGAACTTTTAATGATACAATTAGAACATGAGAAAATTAAAAGGGAACAGCAAGTTGAACTAGAAAAACTGAAGCAAAGAAATGAGTTGGCAAAACCTGATTTGCAACAGTCTAGGCTCAATCTCATTAAAGAGGGAACGTTGTCAGCTGTTAGCTTCTCATTTTGACATATTTAAGAACATGCAGCTGTTGCCAAAATTCAATTCAGTCAGGTCCAGACACTTTTTCTCTTTGTTTGCGCGAATAGCTGACTCCAGAGATTGGCCAGACAAAGAGCACACCTTGATGTTGCAGTGTGTGTTGACAGGTAAAGCGCAGGAAGCTTATGCTGCTTTAAGTGCAGAGGAGAGAAAGGAATATGTAAAAGTTAAAGCTGCAGTCTTAAAGCATACAAGTTGGTTCCGGAGGCTTATAGACAGCGGTTCCGCAATAGGAAAAAAGATGAGAAACAGATCCATGTAGAGTGTGTGTATGATTTAATTTCCCAGTTTAATCGTTGGTGCTCCGCGTGAGATGTTGCCACATTTCAGGGTCTTTGTGATCTCATTATACTGGAACAATCTAAAACCTCAGTACCAGATTGTATTGCTACTTATGTCAATGAGTGTAAAGTAAAAACACCTCTGGAGGCTGCAGTTTTGGTAGATGAATATGTACTGATTCAAAAGTAGATTTTATGACTTTGCTAAGAAAACTGTTTTCCTGGACAGTCGGATATTTTTTCCAAAGAAAAAACAGGTGACATGTGAGAGTTGGAGGTGTAAAATCCCCAAATCCATAAAAATTATAGTATTTGCACTTTGTAATGACATTTTTACCTTGTTGTATACATTCTAGCAGGTCAGTGCCATTGCTAGAAAAATTTGTGGCTCTGAAATAAAAATAATTCTACACAGTCATACTTTGTTGTCATATATTTTAGATATTGTCCCATCCCTATCTTGTATATAAATAAAAATGTTAAAACTTCTATTTTCTGCATGAAAAAGTTACATAGTGCAGCTTCTGCGATCATAGATTAAGAAGTTGTTACCTCAAGGAGTGAATTTTTCACATCTTCATCTGTGAGGTCCTCGATCAACGTCTCAAGGGACCGTTCTTTGCCAATGAGGTAGTCAAAGAGGTTCCTTGAAGCACAGCGGGGCCCTGGACCACCATGGACTATGGACATGGCAATCATTCTCCCACATGGAAATATTCATCAGCTGCCACTAGAAAAAAGTCCAATAAAAATATTGTAAGACATGGCCAAATTGTAAATCCAATGTCACAACAACAAAGACAAGTACCTGCACTGTTGAAAGTGAGGTATATATCTTGCTTATTCTTTCTTTTCGCATGGCTCCTTCCCACACATTGGCACAGTTGATATTGAATCTGCAGCAGGAGTTCTTCTTTATGTTTGCTGAAGGACTGGACACTGCCTCTGCAGCTGTCAGTCCATCAGCACTGCATTAAAACAGAATCAAAGGCCAAGCATGACTATACATGTTACTTCATGCTTAAAGAGTAAATAAACCCCAAACCCAAATCTGTGTAAAGCCTGGTGCCAGGTAATGTCACCATCTGTTGTACTCTATAGAGGTGAGATGACCTGGGACCAAAGATCAGCCAATGACAGATGGCCATTTCACTAGCATGCTTATACCATTAGATGTCCTATACCTTGACTGTTTGTTTCCTTTGTGGCTTCTTAGGGCGATTCTTCCCCAATGCCCTCCTCTCCTGAATCTGATCCTGGCAGGTTGAAGATGCTATAATACACACACACACACACACACACACACACACACACACACACACACACACACACACACACACACACACACACACACACACACACAACTTTAACTTGTAACAGTTAGCTAAACCTAAACATAGAAACCTTGTTTTAGTAAACTATGGTTTTATGTATTGCAGTAAAACAAACACTAATTTGGAACCTTGCTGTAATATCGCTGTCAGCATGAAAGCATGAAACGTGGGTGAATAAAAAAATAAATAAATAAATAAATCAAACTATCGCCCAGTGGTCCGACTGCAATTTAAGTCATTTCTCTTGTGGGTTTTTGTTGTCATTTGGTTAAAGTAGTGTTCCTTTGTCACAGTGCGCTCTGTATTTGCCACATGCGTCAATGTCTCAGCCACCGTAGAAATGGGATGAAAAGGCAGCTCTTGCATGTTCCACAGAAATAGAGTAAAATATAGTTATCCTGTGGTAGCCATCGTCAAAGATACCCCATGCTCCATCAAATCAAAGGTTGCCAGTTCATCCCTTGTTCCTTCAGCCAGCTGAAATATGAACAAACCTCTAACATTGCAGCATCGCTGCTGAAGCGTAGCATGTACTTTAAGGCTAAATTTCTTCTTATGAAAATGGCTGGTGGGGGTTGAGGGGGTGAAGAGGTTCAGCCATCATTGGCGAGTCCAGCTTTCTCTGGTCGGAGCGCTCGATCGCTGCGGTTTAGGAGACAGTTTAAAATGGAATTTCTGCAGTTGGTACATCTGTCCAAATTAACATTCAGCTTCACAATTCTCATCTAATCTAACCCCATCCCCCATCCCAATACAATGGTGTGCTGCCTTTCACCAGTCCACCAAAGGGCATCGATTGTAACCCTATCTTCTTTCCCCTATCCTTCCCACCAGATGAAGAGTTAATGCCGTACGGCGGAAAGGCCGGTTACCTCTCCAGGAGTCAGATGTCCAGTAACTGCTCCACCACAGGAAGCTCCTCATCCAGAGGCTCCACGGGCTCCCGGGGGCTCAACTCGGCCAGGAAACACAACGAGGTGGGATACGGCACCCGCCCGCTAATTGACGCTAATGATCTTGTAATGTCAGTAAGGCTTTACGGTTGGAAAATGGTCTCTTTTGACCTCAAACGGTTTAAATAATACATGCCTGCGGCTATTTACGAGCATGGGAACGCAGACTTGTGGCGAGACGACCGGTCCTGCCATCAAGAGGTTCATGTGATTTACTAATATCTACATATCATCTCTTCCGCTCCATAAAACACACATAACTTTGTGTGTGCAGGCGCATACGCAAAAGCTGCCCCATTCCCACAGCAGCCAGCCCCACTCGCAGACACGCACGCATACAGATCTGCCATTACCGTCTACTCTCTGGATGGGCTTTGCAGTACGGAACAATGTTAAGCGCGCACGCCCGCTGCTCTCTCCCCCTCCGGAGTGCACTTCTGAGGGCACACTTCGCCGTGTGAGCGCTCCTTTAAGTGCACCCCCCGCAGGCTCCCCCCGCGAGGAGCTGCCGATGTCTTTTATGGCGGAACAAGCCGCGCCAAGCGAACGGAAAGCTCTGCGGGTTCGCGTGCTATCGGAGCAGCAGCCACAAACACTGTGTTTGACATGGCGTCCCTCGGCGCGACTGTAGGTACGCCGCCTTACCAACACAGTGCAGTATCCTGAGCCGAAAGGATGGCTGGAAAGTTGTGGAAAGGCTTTAACGGAGTCAGAATCAGCACAGAATCTGTTAATTCGTCAAGTGGAATAAGGATACAAGAATTTGTCTGCAGAGGAACATCAAAATAAGACAGAGGAGGACCTCACATACAGTGCAAGGTGTTGAAGTGGTGTATGGTGGTTTAATCAACCAATAGTGGTTCCCATAGGAAAGTTGCACAATACGAGTAATCTAATAGATGTATATAATACTGGAAATTACATGGAATTAAGTCAGGCAACGTGAGCGTGGGCTTATGACAAAACGGCAGATTTAAACGGCGTGTGATAAATGAAACTGGATACTGCAGCGGCTTTGATGTGCTGTTCTCGAGCGCTGTAGCCTGCGAGTTTAATGATGTAACTTGAGGCTTCGCCATAAAGATCTGCGGGGAGAAAAAGAGAAAGGATGGCCCTGTCACGGGTCACTCCACTTTGACCCGAACACACATCTAACATGGGAATGTGGCAAAGCAACTTGTAAAAGGGACACGCACACAATTGCTCTTTTCACTTACTCTTAACACACACACACACACACACACACACACACAGAGCTCCCTTGTCTCCCGTGCTCTGCAGGTCACCCCCCTGTGGAGCAGTAAGGAACACCTCACCCCCCCTCCCCATAACTGACCCTAAGTGACCCTTCCTGCCCTTTTCGCGCCTCGCCAGGAACATGAAAGCGCGACCTCCTTGGCAATAAAGTTCCGGGTGTTTCCACAGGAAGCCTGGATTGGGTTACCCCTCTTCCTGTGGTGCCGCTGACCGCTATCTTTCCCCCTTGACTGACTTGGTCAGTCCTGGGGCGGGGGTGGGGGGCGCGGGGGTGTCATCCTCTGGCCCGTTACATATGTGGCCACCTCTAATCTTAGGCTGGGGACGCATTACACGACTGAACCAACTATGAAAAGAGTGGACATCACACACTTAATGACTGACACTGGCTTCTTGCATCTTAGAGGAACACCCACTTGATGGCCAGTTGGATCCAGGGAACACACACTTTACAGCCAATTGGATTTGGGGAAGACACACTTGACGACCTGTTAGATTTGGGGAATACACATTACTCGAGTTCTCACGGCATGACAATCCCCCCCGATCTCGCAAAAGCACAAACTCTCACGCTTCTACAATACACAACCAAAACAAACATGGAGGTGGAGCATTTCTCTTTCCCTACTTCCTTCCTTCTCCGTGGTTGACCAGCTCACGCTATAGGAGGAATTCAACACTCCTACAGGTTTGAGTTGTAAAAATCAAACATGTTTGACATAATAGTGATGTTCCCGACTGGATTGAGACACTCATTAAAGTCCTGAAACCTCACTCAATATTTTGTGATTGGCCCAAAAATCAGTGCAACCTTTTAAATCAGTCGCAATGCCAAATCGTGGCTAGAATCAGCCTGAAATTATTGCAGTCTGTCCCCATCCTATTGCACTTACACTTATTTCTTAGCCTTCCTACTGTCTCAATACAGGTAAAATCCTAAACGACTGGACTGACTGTTAGAGAAGTTGGCTTAAGATCAGAAGATCAGGGGTTTGAATTTCTGGCAGGGTTAGGGTTAGAAAATCTGAGCAGGAAAAGTGAGAAATCCTGCCTAACCTTCAACAATTACTATCCATGTACTTTTGAGCAATGCCTGCAGTTCCCAGGTGTGAGCAAATATATGAATATGGAGCAAGGTGGTGCTGAAAGAACAACAAAATGAGGATGAGTAAACGCTAAAATATCTTTGGTTGACAGGTAGATACTCCTACTGTCCTTGGTTTAGATTAAGGGCGGTTGGCTGAAATGAGCTGACAACTGCCTTACTTATCAAAATAAAGCGCTTCCAGTGTTTCATCGTTTTGTACTTGAGCTGTTCTGTTTTTTTGGAATTTATTTTCGTAGGTTTGGATGTTTATTGACATTTGGTTGTTTCCTCTCTTTTCAGGAAATGAGATAAGGACGCCAGTGGTACCAAGTGGAAACAAGTGTACAAGTGGAAACTCGGCGTACCTTCGATGCCTCCGTCGTCTTTGCACCATGGACGCAATGACCTGAACAAAAAAAGGAGAGAAAAAGTTTTAGGTTTCAGGATACCGGACTCCGTTTCATCGCTGTGAAAGAACAAAGGACTTCTCATCTTGTTTTTTGGTATTACTATGATTATTTATGAGCTATCGAGTTCTCGCTCCTCTTCCTTATTTGTAAATACCTATCTCTGTACTGTTCTTTTGTGGGCTCTGGATACAGGGAAAGAGACGTATATTGTATTTATGACGATAAAAAAAATACACAAATGTAAAAAAAAAACAACAACAACAACAACAAAAGGTCCGTTATTATAAAAAGCTCATGTCTTCTTGAATGTGCCAACTTCTTTTTTTGTTTAGTTTTTTTTTTGGGGTCAAAATGTATACTTTTGGAAAAAAAAGCATTAACTGCTGTTGCACTCTCTTGTTGTCATGGCAAAACAACAGAAAATATGAAGCACAAAGTGTGTTCGTCGGTCGAGCGGGACGGTCGGAAAAGCCAAAACGAGCGGGGTTCTCGCTCCTGGACGGACTCCTCGGCCTGAGCGCTTCCCCCCCCACCCCACCCCAACCCCCACCCCCACCCACCACCCCCCCGCTGGGATCCCTGCACCCATGTAGTCCGCTAAGAATGTCGTTCTTTTTCTACCTTTTCTTTGGTTTTTCTGCAGAGAAATGTCGTTGGTGTGCCAGCAGACAGACAGACAGGCTTTATAAAAGTTTGATTGTAACCCCCCCCCCCCTTCCTTCCTCCCTCTCCCCTCCCCTTGTTCATTTGAGGGACTGTTTGCTGCAATTGTGCGATAAAATTTGCATATTCTCTTTCCAAAAAAAAAAGAAAAAAAACTACTTCTGTGGACTAACTTTTTTGTACTCTTGTTGTTTTGTAAAAGTACAATAAAATACATTTGCTGAACTATGTCTTAAAGCCTGCGCTCATTTCTTTCCAGGAAGCTTTCCACTAGCACTAATTGAATAATTGCATCCCACTTACTGTTCTATTAGACTCTCCTAGACAACGGCAGCTATAATCACAATCTATATTTTTATAGCACTCTCTCAAAGCACAATTAAAAAGCGCATTACCAAGGAGCAAAAAAACAACAGCGAAAGCAATGAACGCAAGGTAAACAACAAAGTAATAACGGTAAACCATGAAATGGAGGTTGAAAACAAACCGTATGCACTCTTATGCTAGTAAAACTCCTGAGACAAACTTTCAATACCAACTTTTAATACTTTCAGCGTCTAAACTTCTTTAAGCCTTCAAACCCCTACTATTTTCTCCAGGCAAACCTAAATACCCAAAAAAAAAAAAAAAAAAATGCGGCTTAGCTGAAGTTATGTTTGCTTCTTTCTCTCTTAATGCCTCATTCTACCTCCAACTTCACAGTGCATTCCACCTGGGTGAGTGCTGTACGCGCCGAGGAGCGTGAAATTGCCGAGGCCTTCGAGTCTGGAAGCGCAACACACACACACTCCCCTCCTGCTGTCCACCTGAGACAAGGCATGCATTACCCTGTGGTGCTCTACAGATGCACACCGTGTCATGGCATACACAAACTCACTCACTCACTCACCAGCTCAAAACACACACACACACAGGAGTAGCCTTGGGTGTGTTTCTTTTCCGTTGCCCTGTGATGAACTGAGAGAGCAGCATGATAAGATGCTGCTGCACAGCTTTGTTGTAGTCTGCACCCTGAATAGAGAAGGATGAAAGAGGAAGAGAGAGAGAGAGAGAGAGAGTTGACAGGAGGGTGTAAACAGAAAACCTTGTTAAGGAGTGCAGAATGTAGAAAGAACCTGATGAATGTATTAAGGTTGGACCAACTTGGGTTTTGAGAGCTGATGCTATAGGGTGAATTCAGCATAAGTGGGACATGGTTTGCATTTCTAACTTCTGTTACATCTATCAGCCTCTATCCAACACACCAGCCCAACACATCATATATTTCTGAATCCCTCAACATGTTGCCTAACCAAATAAGAGGGATCCATGTTGTCATCATATTTACAGGAGGCATGACATTCATTTGTGTACAGTGTGCCCAAAGCCAAATTTCATTCAGCATTTGCCAAAGCGGGTCAACAGGTTAGATAAAGTGGGACTGATAAATTCTATACTGTAATTCAAGTCCTGATTGTAGGCTACCCCAAATATGTATATATATATATATATATATATATATATATGAATTAAAACACAAGGGTAAACTATTAATGTGTTAATATGTTAATAATGCAAATAGCCTAGAGGAAAGATTAGTTCTGAATGCTTTCCTGATATCACTTAGGGCTTCCAAATTGATTTCTAGCAATTTTTTCTCAATCTTTGCTCTCCATTATAAAGATAAAATCACTCAGATCAATTGGATTAGATTAAGGTATGGCAAGTGCCACACCTTGCCCTATCCAATTGACATCCATGTATAATGAGGACCTGGGTAATATCAAGTTGCATTAGGCCATCTTGCTACTGATTGGCTAAAGGTTCAGGCCTGATTTAAAATTACAGCACTACAAGAACCAGAACCTTGCCTAGTTTAAGTACAGGTGGTCCCATAATGTAAATTTCCCATCTGCATTGCAAAAACCTAAAAGACTGTCCCACTTTATCCAAAACATGCTGTCCCACTTAGGTGGGTCTGTGGGGACAACTCAAAAAAAGACACAAAAAAAAAAATTCAAACATATCAAAATGTTTAATTAGAATCAATTCAGGTTAAGGGCTTCCCATAGACAACCAGTGTAGTATTGATCAATTCTACTATTGCATCAAACAAACTGCATCATATCCATCATATCAGAGGTGGCCGACACCGATTGGCTGATATTGTCCCCATATATCAGCAAACTAATATATCAGTCTAATCCTAGAATGTATTAAAAGTGAAGGAAGTTCATGCATGTGTGGAAAACAAAGATATGGAATCTTTGCTCGTGAAACTGATGGAAAGTGGGTGAAGCAAAGTCCAATTCTTTGACCTTGAGATTTTCCCCCCAAGAGAGAGAGAGAGAGAGAGGGAATTATAATTTGGTCGGTGCGCTCTCACAGCACCAATTTATAAAAGGGATATTTAATAAGTCAGCGACTGCAGGAGTAGATAAGCTGTGTGACTGTAAAATGAGATATTGATGCGATTCTCCTGGAAAGTGCCAAAACACTTGAGCCAATAGATGTATGATAAGCTGTTTGCTTGTATTGTAAGTTTAGGTAGTCTGGAGTGACCTCACTATATCCAAAAGACAACCAAGAACCCCTGCCTTATCTTCACTTCATCAACTCATTTCATTAATGGGACAATGTGCTCCTAAATGATTACCATCTATTCACTTGCGGTTTAATTCAATTGATTATGGCCGAAAGATAGAAATTGGATGGTTTTTGACAAGCTCCATTTTCTCTTCTCAAAGGACTAAGAACTACTTATCACACACTCACTGAATGGGCTTTCTGGGACTTTCATTTCCTAGAGCTGCAGTAATCCAACAGGGTCGTATGAGGTCAGAAACAAAATGTAGTTGAGGTCTTTGAGATCTCTGCTATGATCATAGGGTTTCAGAGGAAATATGGAAATTCCAGTGATTTCAACTTTAAGTGAATATCCTGGTTATGCTGCTTTAAAGCCCTCCAAAGGCAAAAAAAAAATGAGTTATGCTCCAACCCATTTCAATATTTTCCCATCTAAGCATTTTCTGTCTTGGCATGATTTTCACATAATATCTCCTTGTGGGTAAGCATAAAGAATACACTGCATATTAACACAATTAGCAGGATCTCAGCTGCCGTTTGACTTATAACACCGACGAGCCTGCGGAATTAAAAAACAAACAAGTGCAAAGAACAGATAAAACGCCGGGAAGATTTACGCTACTGACCTTCTACAGCGTGACCCAACACCCCCCCTACCCTTTCCATGCCCCCTACACCTCCCTCCATCCTTCGCTCCCTCCATCCCTCCCTTCTTTTCTCTCCCTCTCCCCGAGCCATAAATCACCTAACTCATTCATTAGGCCAATGTCAGGGCAGGAACGCCCACCAGGGCAGAAGCCAGAGAGGCGATGGTCTGAGAGAGAAAGGAGGGAGAGACAGAGGGAGAAAAGGGAGGATGAAAAGGAGGGGATGGCGTCATTTAGACCCCTGTTCCCCCCATTCCAAAAATGCAACACGCCAATTTCCATGTTAATTTGCCCCGCGACAGGGGAGATGGATGCTTGTGACTTTTTGGCTGATGTGATGCATACATAGAGGATCCGAAATGAAGCCATTATGTAGGATAGAACATAAAAGATTTGTTGGCAAAGAAAGTAGACAATGAGGCGATGTTATGAAACGGTCAATATTTCACTTTATGAGAACATTTACATATGCCAATTTAAGATAATGGCCTGTCAACCAACAATATTTGCCACTTCATCTGTAGTAATGCACTAGAAATTAAGGCTAAGTGTAGAGAGTGTAGAGATGTAAGAGAGAGTGTTTGCATGTGTGTGTGTGTGTGTATGTGTGTGGGTGTGTGTATTGAGGTGGGTTAACTAGCCCTGTGTTGACGGACATGGCAATATTGAAACAGATCACCCATATGGGTGCCATTGATTTCCAGTTAATTGAATGATTGCCACTTTAACATGCAGCACCACCGTTAACCGCTGCTGTCAGTCAATGGGAAAACGTTGCTGGCATTTGAACAGCCGCCTTGATGATATTAGAAATGATCCTGGACAGACAGATACACTGTCATTTTACTATGGATACAGCCCACTTCCTGGAGTGACAGTGTGAGTCGATAAAAATAATTGATCATCTCAACATGCTTTGACTGTACACTTTGGTGTCTTGGCTTTGAAAATGAATATTTTGCATACTGCTTTTCCAATATTGTTTCTGATATTTTTCACTCATTAGTGGTTCAAGCCCTAGGGCTGAACTACTATTGTTTTGCTACTCATTTATTATTTTATATTCTATTTGTGTGCTTTTATTCTATTTGTTCTTTTTTTCCCTTGCTGAATCCTATTACTTTTGCTGCTGCAAAACTAACCTCATTTCCCCACAGGGATCAATAGAGTTTCATTGTATTTTACAAACAGTCATGCCAATAAATGAATTGGATTGAACTGAGTGG
This sequence comes from Centroberyx affinis, assembly GCF_046629955.1. NCBI lineage: Eukaryota > Metazoa > Chordata > Actinopteri > Beryciformes > Berycidae > Centroberyx > Centroberyx affinis. Next base: position 243,963 of record NW_027279797.1, read on the forward strand.
CTGGGGGTTTGAGTTGTGACAATTTGCGGATTTAAAGACAATTCTACAAAACTGGTTAATGATTTAACACTGAAAAGATGCACACAAAAGCTGCACCAAGTTGTAAGTACAAGTGGTAAAATGGGTCTGGTTTTATGAGCAGGGTCAAGTCGCATGCTGTCAAGCTTTGTCAGAATAGATAGAAATATTGTGTTATGTATATCATAGGCCAGAAGGCCAGTTGATAATACTGACACACTGCTGCCAGACTGCTGCTCAGCCTCCTCTTTGAATAGTAATTATCCATTTGGTAAAGTAACTACAGGAAGGTCATAAATCAGACACACACATAAAGTGTGTGTGCGTGTGTGCATGTGGTTTCAGGCCATGTCTTAATATGGGTCATTGGTTTACTGACATACTATATAAAGCTGGTATTTTGGCATAGACCAAACTCTGTGATGCACAAATCCCTGTAGGGCAGTTCTTTGTCTGTGTGTGTGTGTGTGTGTGTGTGTGTGTGTGTGTGTGTGTGTGTGTGTGTGTGTGTGGTGCATATGAAAAGAAGACCTACAGTCCAGTGTGATTCAACATTACGTGCAGCTCTATAATGTGTGGTCTAGGCCTGTCAGAGAGTGTGTGTTGTGTGAATGTGTTGCACAGTGGAGCTGGGAGCTTTGTGTATGAAGCATATGGCCTTAGTGAACGAGCCAGATGAAGGATAATCCCTTTGGCAGTCCAGTACGCACACGCACACACACACACGCACACACGCGCACACACACACACACACACACACACACACACACACACACACACACACACACACACACACACACACACACACACACAGTCCAGTGCTGTTAGGATTGCTGCATTGCATATGGATTGGTGATGCAGCACATATAATAATTTAATAAAGTCTAAGGCTTGATCTAGGACACTGAAGCTCATACGGCTGTTTTCTTCTTAATGTTTCTTCCCTTTTTTCAACCCCTTGTCGCTTATTGTTTGACTGTATGAAATTATGTTTCTATTCTTCTAAATATTGTTTAGAGCTCCCAGAGTTTGCTGTTTGCTGATTTAAACCAGTACAGATTCCTCAGCTGGGAAAGGGCCTTCCACAACTGATGACCTCTGTGCAAGATCTGAGAGACTTATTTGAGACTGAGATTGAAATGTTTTTGCACAGAAACAAAGCATGCTTCTCTTTTGAAAACAGAAAAAAAAGAACAGTAGAAAATAGAAAAAGCTACAGCTTCACATCTCTACTTGCTTTCAAACCCACTGGTTTCTGGTACCTTGCACCTTGTAAATGGAACAGACAGCAAAGCACTTGTCAGCTCGCCATGCCTCGTCTCATTTGCACATTCCTTTGCAGACCACAGCAACCAAGATACAAGAGTCGAGAGTGGACCGCACAACTTCATCCATAATACTCACACGACGCAGGTAAACTGACTGAAGTATCTAGAAGTGGATAATGCTGGGTGTCCATGTAGAAAGCATCTGCTGTAGAGTCTGTAAACAGGGAGAAACAACATGGAGTCTTATTTTTCCGTTTGGACAGCCATCAAGAAGAGCTAAGAAAGCCATATGGTTGGATGAGGGTTTAATTCCTCTCTCCTACAGGTTTGTGATTAGAAGCCATTATCAGGCACACCAGCACTGCTTACCTTGGTTCATTTACCCAACCAGATGAGGGCCAAGCATCACCTTGCCGGTCCACATAGCCTTGAAGAACACGAGGGGTCAATCAAAATCTGCCCCGCTGGCCACAGAGGAGCAGCCTGCAATCTGAAGATACTTTAGAGCCATCCTCCAGCAGCAGCTCCTGCAGCCTGACCACTTCCACTGAGACTGAAACAGCAAAGCTACTACTTTTCACTCATCTGAATGAAAGCTCTAAGCGCCAAAAAAGTGGTTTCTGGAGTGCGGCGCTGCGATAAGGGCAAATTGTAAAATGGAAGACCTCTGTTAGACACTGAATTCTGAAGTGTGTGTGTACAGTGCATATCAAAATTCAAAAGCAAAAGGTGCTTCTGCTAAGTATTAATTGAAGGGCGTGCTCCAAGATGTTTTAGTTGCCCATTTGTAATGCATTGTTAAAATTAGTTTTTCATTTCAGAGCTCAACGCAATACAAACTAGAACACTGAAAAGGGTGTATAGACTTTTGATACACACTGTATATTTGATGCCAATGATGTCCGGTTTGTTTGCTCACTGATTTATTCAATAGAGTAACTCTTGGTGTCCGAAACAATTTTCCATTTGGGACATTAACTGCTGTAGAACCTTAATCCAGTCAGAGATGATGACTAGAGAGATGCTTTCTTATTATTAACAAGGCCGCGAAGGAAAACACTGAATCATTTCAGCTTCAGATAGTCAAATATTGTTGCATACAATATTTAATATGGCAGGGACAATTATTCCTCAGCTCAGCTAGGACACTAGGCTACTGAGCGAATTCATACAAAAACTGTAAAATCCTTGCAAATTGTAAAACTTTACTGTTAAACTTGATTGCAATTAATACAAACATTTGAATTCAAAACTATACAAATTTGTAATTCACAGAAAAATTGCAAATCGTTACAAAATGTAGGACTTCATGTAAATACTTAACAACTTATTAGTGAATTTAAGCAACATTCAGCATGCATGCAAGGACTAAGCTATGCACACAGCAATGCCATTAAAAATCATTTTTTGTCAAATTCTTACTAAAATTCAAGTTACTCAAAGGTTAAACCTTCACTTAGTTCAAATTAATGGTGAACACACCAGAATGAAATCTAAAAAAAACCCAACTTTGCTACATATCCTAAGTTTTTACTAACTCGAACTTTGTCTAAGTTTCAAAAATGGACAGACAGTCTATAAAGACAAAAAATATCTTAACAATACAAAAGACTTCCTAAAATGTCAAATGAATGAAAGAAATAACAAGGCAGAGGTTGGTTTGGAATGCATTCAAAAAGTTCTTTAAATAACGTGTTGAATATGCTGCATATTTACACTTCATTATGACTGAATGATCTATAAAATGCTCTGTACAAAGTAGCTATGGTATGCTCTATTTGGTAGGACTTCAGCCCTCGGAAAATCCTGCGACACACAGAGGAAACAAACATTTGCTCTGACGAACGCTCCGCTACAGTATTTCTTCTTCTTCCTAATGACTGCTTTCTCACTGTCTTGCATCCTGTCTTTGTGTCTTTCTGGCCTTTTCAAAACGCACTGCGTGAGAACATCCCGAGGGAAGTGTCTCATTATCCTCTTCTCTAATGAGAGGAAAGCGTGCAGAGAAGGGAAGGAGACTTTTGAAACTCGACGAAAGCCGTTTGAAGGATGCAAAATAGTAGCTGGACTGCCCTGAGGTAAAGAAAGGAAAACTATTACAGACAAACAAAACCAGACTTAGCAGAGGTGTCCCAAACATCAAGGAGTTGGCTCCAATTATATCTCAAACCCAGATACTCATCTATTCATGACTGGGAAATCTCTAGAAACTTCAAACCCTAAAATATTTGGACGTCAAAATTGATTCTACCATTCTCAAGCAAATTAATCTGTTGTGGTGTCATTTCTGTCCCTTCTCTTCGTCTCACAGTCCTGTGAGTTGCTGTGAGGTGTTTCTGTAGGTGTTTCTGCAATTGTTCTGGCAATTGTAGGTGTTTCTGCAATTGTTCTGGCCCGGTCCCTAGGCGTCGAAGGGGTTGGTGTTCCTGCCGGGATACTGGGCTCGGTACTGGGCCTCCATTTCTTCAACCCAGGCCATGCTCCAGTCCCACGCTGGCATGGGCTCCGGCTCCCCGAACGAGTCGCCTTCTCCGCGGAACGGAGGGAACAAGGCGCTGAGGGGGGAGGCCGGCGGAGAGAAGTCTAGACGGGGAAGAGGACGACATGTTGATATGCGTGGTAAAAAAGAGAGTGGATGGGATTATATTAAAAAAGAAACCTTTTTTTGCCTTCGGTGTAATAAGTAAACATTTGGAGACCTTTCAGGAACACCTTTCAAGTCGACTCTCTTGGGAAAAGTGAATTTAGAAGGCTTTTTGATGCAGCTGCCTGTTACTGAAGACCTATTTTAATATGTTTGAGGCACTAAAGCAAACATTGCCATTTGACATCGCTCGATTTTTGGATTCTGCCAAGTTTACTGGATCCATAATAAACACTACTAAAAAATGGTACTGATATATTTCAAAGACCTTGGAAAATGTAGTTGTTAGAGAAATAGGGTTGTATTGTAGGATTTAGGATCCCATGTACAAGCTATAGAAGCCTTGCCAATTCAAATACTGCATACAGATAATGTGAAAATGCATATTGCACTGCATCCCGGTCTGGAAAAAGCCTGTAACTGTTCCACTATGTTTTCATATGATTAATCCACCCTGCTCTATTTTCCCACATCCAAGCCAGCGCACTCAACCTAGTTGATAGTGCAATGGATGGTTAACTCAGATCCTGTGCATTGGCAAATGTAAAGTTGTTAGGTTAATAGATCAGAGAATGCTTTCCTTACCACACTTGACTGCATTTTAAGTGGCCAAAAATAGCTCTAAAATCTTCAGAATGTCCTAAAGACCGACTGAATAACTTTTTTAAACGTTCTCCTGATGAAAAGGTAGCTTCTATATGACAGGAATATAGGGTTCTTGAACAAATCTTGAGGGAAAAAGAATCTGGTGAGGCGTCTCTATTACCCTTAAGGTCCCACTTACGTTAAAGCCCACTTAATATGAGGTCACATGGACAAATGGCCTCATTCCTGAATACAATATGTATGATTCTCCAAACCCTGAAGAAAATTACAGCCGCTCTGACTCCCCACGGATGGGTAAGGATCTACTGTAGTTTCATCTGATGCAATGCCCCTGATTCATAAGATTAATGTTTAATGTCACCCACTGTGAGATTGCATTATGAAGTGTAGAGAGTATGATTTCTTTTATAGGGTTGCAAGTGCACTGCTGTGTGTTTAAAAAAACAAACGGAGGGGTAGAAAACAGTGAATATAGCAAACGGAGTAAAGTTGAATGCAGAGGGGGAGAGAGCAGTGACTGATGAGGTGACACCGCAGAAAGGATGACTCATCTGGCGGTTCAATTTGCTGAAAGGTCCTAAGTAATTGCCTGGTGCCACCTTAGATATTATGTCGAATGTCTTTGTCTATTGCACCGACAGACACATGCACAACCGTGGACGGACACAGATGGAGAACCTACTCAGACATGCAAGCACACACACTCTTAAGTGCACACACACACACACACACGCACGCTAGAGAGATGTACAAATTGTAATTAAGAGGAGTCCACTGAGTCTGGCTTTTTTTTTTTAAACACTGACATAGAATTGTAAAGGCTAGAGAAAAAACAAAAAAACACAGAAACTCAAAACTTTATTATGAGTCTGATGTTTAAGTTTGGCAGTTTTTCTGTGTCACAGTTGTGTCCTGGGAGAGCTGCGTGATGCCTGGGCTTCAACACAGTAATAATAACTGATGAACTGAGTGCACCATCTAGTGGAGAGATGCAGTAAACACAAGGGTCTCCACTGTTTGAGGTCCTGAGTTCTTCATGAAGTCACTTACTATTCATGTCTCTTTTTGGTTCTTTTGAATAATCTTACGGAAGAGGATGAGGGAGTTTAAAGTCAGAATTCTGAGAATAAAGTCAGAATTCTGAAAATCTCTTTCTCTTTATTCTCAGAATTCTGAGATGAATTTTTCACGTGGCCCTCATCCTCTTGCGTATAATCTGTATACACCCTCTTGAAAAAAAAAAAAGTTCCCTGTTCTGCCAAAAACCCCTGAGCCGAACAGGTTATTCAATTTAGAGCAAGCATTCCTACTTCCCATTTTATTTCAAAGTTCCAGACTTTGTACAGGACTTAAGTTCTTGACTAGATTTAAAGATTTTGGTTGATCTACATGGCTACAGTCAGACTTGTCATTTTGATGTGACTTTTGAGATCTGACTCAAATTTGATTTCCCTGATCTTCCAGACTGAGGAGGAAACCTGAATAGGACCCTTGGGTTTATACACTTGGCATCAGTAATCGGGAGAGATTCTTGCCCTGCTGACCTGAGAAAGAGGCTCCGCTCGTGGACTCCGCCGTCACGGCCAGGACGCGGGCGTAGTTGGCGTTGTCGTTCATGTAGGAGCTGTCCACCGAGCTGATGAGGCTGGTCCGGGCGCTGGCCGTGTTGTCCTCCATGACCGAGCCCCAGCTGTTCCACAACGAGCCCTCCCATTCGCTATAGCAGGAGGAGGGCGTGCTCTGGAGGCGGGCCCGTCGCGAGCCGGTCGGCTGAGCCTCCCGCTTGGCGGCGTCGGCGTCCTCCAGCTGATCGGAGGGGAGCGGCCCGCAGATGTAGCCCATGGTGGGGGAGAAGGGGTGTGGCAGGGAGGGACGAGGCTCTGGCAGGCCACTGGTGAGAGAGGGTATGTTGGCATGGTCAATGGCTAGAGTTTAGCTATGAGGAGCAAATCTATGAAGTCATTTAGAGGAGTTTGCTTGGAGACTGCTTTCAATGTATTGGTATTAATGGAAAAATGACAAGATATGGCCTGCAGTTGCAGATATCTCTGTTTAAAAAACATTTGAAGTTGATTTTGACCAAATTACACAAAAACCAAATTACTGTTAGCATCCTGAGGTAAAATCTATATTTATACAAGTAGTAGTTCTTGATAAAAACAACTTCAGATTTGTATGAAATCTGTCACTATATGGCACCAGTGTAACATATGGGGCTGAAGTGGAGGCAAACAGCCATGGTGAAGCTTCTTTAATTACTGTTAATTTACAGTATCATAATCTAGCTACTTATACTTATGTTGCCTCTGCCTGAGACAAAATGGGAAGGGAAGAACAAATAGTGTTAATGGCCACATCTGGAAGGTCAGACAATCTTTTACTCTTGACTGATTTATCTTCTAAGACATAGATGGTCTAGAATGATGTGGAACAAAACTGGGTGGTCAGTCCTCAGTCCTTTGCTAGGATCTCAGCTAGTCACCTAGAACCAGCTTGTCTCAATGCCAGTCTCATTCAACACCGGTCTCCACTGTAACTTTACCTGTGTCTCTCGGGTTTAGGGCTGAGCTCCAGATACTGGGTGACATCCTGCGATGTCAGGGTGCCACCCTGCTCCTCGTCCAATGACATGCAGTAGGACGCGGTGGACAGGCGGCTGTAGGAGGGGCAGCTGGTGTTCGTGTTGATGGGTCCTGGGTGCCCACGGTGGCCCGATGCAGCACACACCGACTGGAGAGAGCCCATGTCCACTGTTAGCTTGGTAGAACGGCTGGAGCTGAGGGGGATGCGAGAGATAGGGATGTAAGACGTTTTATTTTGAAGGAATCCAGTACGTTTTTGGGGAGACTGGCCTGTTGGTCAGCTTACCTGCTAAATTATGAGAACATAGACACCAAAATCATCCATGTGTCCCCGGTAGATCATTGGCTCCAGTGCTCCATGCTAACACTTTAGCATACACTATGTTGAGTGATAGTAGGTGACTATCTCAAAAGTGAGAAAATGAGAACTTGTAGCATCTCTGAAGCTAAATGGTAAGTAATCTTGAATAATATGCTGATGTGCTGCTCTTAAAATTAACCTGGCTACAGCAGCTATATTGAGTTAATGAAACTGAATTTTTACAATTTATGAATTTACAGCCCATATAATGGTTGTAAGGGTTGATTCACTTTTACTTTCAATTCATTTGTTTCAGAATGTAAATTGTAAACTGCTTTCATTCTCAAAATACTCATATTGGATAAAAGAACCTTTTTATATTAAAGAAATCCAGTTTTTGAAAACGAGTAAAATCAATTTCCTGGATTGATTGAACTGAAAGTGAATTGCCACCAAACTGTAGCTGGTGAATGGAGTAACTAAACCATTTCTAAAATTCTCCACTTTCTGACACCCTTCTCTTGGCAGTTTCTCATTTCTCTAGTTGGTAATGAGCAGCAACAGGCTTTCAGCTCACCTGTCTCCAGTCATTACATGAAATCTTGTAAGCAATAGCATTCCTGTCTTGGAAAAAAGAGATAGCCTTTCTTCCTGTGTTTATCCTTGAGTCACACATCATCTTTTTGCAAGCCTTATTGATTTTTTTCCATCCTGGCTATTTCCCCTCTTAGTTTTTCTTTCATTCCTCTGGCCTCTCTGTAGTGGCAAAGCATACTCAAAGGAAGGAAGTTTAGGTCATCTCTAACCAGTAAGGTTTTGAGAAGGACAAGAGAGGATGTGAATGCAGGAAAGTGTCTTGGTAAGCGTCATCCTTTGGCTTGATTATTCAGACTTAACTGTTTTTTTCTGTTGTTTTCATCTTCTCAAAGGAAACAGGTGGCCCTACTCACATTGCCTGTTTCAGGTGTTAAACTCAACTGCATTGAAGGGATGGGAAGACAGGGCAACTGAAGCACTGGACAGTTACAATGGAATGAAGAGGTGTGAGTGTGTGTGCATGCGTGTGTAGAGGGTTTTCAGGTGATGTAACATATGGAGGCCATATTGGAGGTCCTCAGCTCTTGGGCAACAGTGGCTGTGAATAGCTTATAGTGTTTCTAAACGTAAGACTTGTCTGTCTCCAAAGAAGTGAACAGACATGGTTAATTTTTGTGCTGTTTTTGACTAGAAACTGATCATTTCACCACTGTTAGATGTGACTGATTTTGTGTTCAGATAATGTTAGCATGTTAGCTAGCTAACCCTAGTCTGGTCAGCTAACTATCACTGTTGTGTACACCAGTGGTTCTCAACGTGGGGTCCGTGGACCACCAGGGGTCCTTGAGGGGGTTCCAGGGGGTCCAAGTCAAATTGATGAAGCATTATTTCATTTACAAGAAGTTAACACAATTGGAGAATGTAGAAGAATTATTATTTTGATCATAGTTTCACTGTTATCTCTCTACCTATAATACAGATAGTCATGGGATTCTGGACAAAATCATATCTAACATTAAAAATATTCTCAGTTTTGGGTCCAAGAGACAAAATCTCATCAAATGGGGGTCCGTGGCCCTGATGTGGACTAAATTACGGGGTCCTTGATATGAAAAAGAGAATCACTGGTGTACACTATAGTCTGCCGTAGAAGCTAGCGTCAGGAGTGGCTAGTAGTCGCATGCTAACATTAAAATTTTCTGCTAGCTAACAAAGCCAAAAAGTAACTGTTTGTTTAGGTTAATTCACAGTTAATTCATATAGTGCTTTGGAGTACTACGACCAAAGAGACTAGGGCTAAAGACAAGACAGTTTACTGTGTCATAAATTTGGAAACAAATTTATATCAGACTATTCACTTCTACTTTTAAAGTTACTGAACTGACCTACATTCACACAATCTTTTTCAGGTGTATCTCTTTTTCTATCCTGGTTGTCATTATTTGTGCACTGTTCTCCACCGGACCATGATGGCACCAGACGTGGTTGCTGGGAGATTTGTGTTGTAACTGCAAATTCCAACTTCCACCACCCAGTGCGAGCTGTGTGTGCACCCTGTGTGTCTCACCCTTCATCTGAGGTGAGGCTGTGTGTGTCTGTGGTGTCGTCTATGGGTATTGGTGGCGGGCTGGGCAGCATGTCCACCAGGTGAAGTGATGCAGAATAATGCAGGACACGGGGAGAGCCGGCAACTTTAACATAGTCTGGATGTCCGCCTGGGCAAACAGATACATAGGAAAGGTTGAATAACAATACATACACACCACCATCAGCATAATCGTACACAAAGTTGGGAAGGTAACGTGTTATTCAGTGTGACTTTTGTCACCCCCTAACAATATCATATTTCAGTTGAATTATCCAAAAACTAAATCACACCTCTACTTCCCAGTTTGTTTAGCTATAAGTAGTTGTTGTGTTATCCTCTTCCACTGAGCTAGCTTGGATGAGAAATGGCAGAAATTAAGTTGACTTTCTCTATAAGTGTTCCCACTACTTTTTACAAGCAAAAGTATGACAAGAACATTCAAAATCAATGCTGTTTGGTTTCCCTAATCATTTACAGGAGAGGAAACTAAGGTTTCCTGATTTTTGTAGGTTGCAATCACCAGTTTTGGGGGTGCAACAGAAAAGTACTATATACTTATTACTCCCAGGGAGTAATAAGTAATAATGTTACTTTTGAAATGAGCACTGAGTAATGTGTAATTTATGGCTGTTCTAAGTGAGAAGCCCAACACTGGCAAAAAACAGATCAGTGCTTCCCAGTACTTTTTTCCCTCAAGGCTCCCACTAAGTCACCCATTATAAACAGGCAGAGTCATTGTGTGTGTGCAAAACTTTCACATACACTTCTTATCATTTAACCCAGCTCAAGTTGGTAAGAGCAGAATTTCATCTGGTATAGTCATTCTACTACAGATACCATCTGAAATGACTGGATTACATTGGGCTAATAATTTAATCTTGAATTCCTGGTCTCTCTCTAATATGATTTGCCTAAAATTCCTTGAGCACCCCTGAAATATTTAGACTCAAGGTTGGGAACCACTTGTACACACTGTTCTCTCTCGTCTCTCTCCGTCTTCCTTCTATTGCTGAGACAAGAGCTGGTGTGTGAAAAGTACTGACAGTATTGAGATTGTGCCGTACCAAGTCGGCCCGGTGGTAGGTGACTGAGTCTCTGTTTGTAGGCGTTGGCTGGACAGGCCTGGTTCCTGTTCGGCACCAGGGGGACACTGCTCACTGCATGCAACTCTGTGGGGAAAGGAAAGAGTTATCCTAATGTTGGAGGACACATGTTATCCTATATATTCTCCAACATTTGATCCCCTAACTCCTTTCTGACAGTGGATCCTTTGAAATAACCATCCTGTAAGTCAATGTCAGAGTTGTCACTGTGGCCCTGATGTAAAACTCCATGTCTAAACAGTCTGGTTTCCACTACAGATGGACTTTCTGTGGAGCGAAAAACAGCTGAAAACTGCCATCTAATGCAATATATTTGTGAAACAATGTGGAAAAGATATAAAAGATATTCCATGATATTCCATGACCATAGGCTTCCCTATGTGTTGAAGTTCTGTTGTATTGGAAAACAAAGTAGCAGAAGCCAGAGATACAAACAGAGAAGGAGGATTAGGAGATAAGGAGAAGAAACTCCAGTAGTGGTATTTACATGACATTCACGGCCATCCACTGCTGTTCACCTTGCTTGCTGTGGCTCTTCTCCCATGACTCCCTCAGCACACCCATCTTGGGCTGGCAGCGTACGGCCTGTTTCCACGGCAGAGCCTCGCGGCTTCCGGGGCTCTTTGCGACAGGCTGGGTGGATATCCGGATGGTCTCATCTCCGTGCTGATGGGACGGACCGTGGGGCATCTTGGGACAACGGCCGGGGCTGTTGAAGGTCTTGAGGCCATTGCCCGTCAGGTCCACGTAAAATGTGCCGTAGACGCCGCAGCTGTCGGGCACGATGGGGACGGCCGAGTCCAGGCAGCTGGGGTCCTTCTTGGCTGTGATGGGGAGGCCTAGTGAAACAAAGAGGAACAAGTACAGACTCGTGAAGAGGACTGTGGGAGTTGTGTGAAAAGTTGTACCTAAGGTGTGAAGATGCATAGTTTTAAAAAAGCCAAATTTTGACTATAATAGAACTTTTTCTTCCTTATATTGATTAGATACTGCTCAATTAAGAACAACCATGATTTATAGAAAACTCTTTTCTCAAGTACTGTAAACCGTTTTTAAGTTTGATGGCGTAGAAGAGTGAAGTGAAGTGTCTCACCACTGACTGACCTGACCTGAATTTGGCTCTTGATGACCATGGCACTGTGGAAATAGCGCCGTCAATAATTAAGTGAAAAGTCAGTCATTTTTACCCTCTTCATCTGTGCAAAGGTTTGGGTCAATACTCACTGGCACTCCTGATTCCTGGATGTTCCCGATTTTGGGCCCATAAGCCCTGGTACTTCTCGTTACAATGGGCCGGTCTCCATGCTCCAGAGATCCATGGGGAGTCTGGTGCTGCCATCCTGTAGAAGAGGCAGCACATGTCACTGGAGGGACAATCAACCCAAAAGCAACTAAAACGGACACCTGGCCAATTTCAATTATTAATTATTTTATTTTTCCTCACCAAGTATTTGGCCAGTTTTAACACATCATGTAACCACAGTCTGCTTTTTGTTGTTCATTGAAAGAATATCACTACTCTGTATTGTTGTAAATAATGATTATATAAGGTTTGTGAATCTCAGGGTTTGAAGAGTTTGCATGAGATCAATGTAAATTTAATATACAGTATCAGTAGAAACCAGATTTAGCTTTAGCAGATTTTTTTTGTCAATGAAATTCAATTTTTAAATGGCTTGACATTTTCTTATGACTGAAGTGACATTTCATTTTACATTTTACTTTTACATAATGTTTTTTTTATCAGAAAGCTGTGCCGGTTCTCTCCATTTTACCTGTGCTTTATGATGAGATCTTCACTGGCTAGTTTGTGCAAACCTAAGAAAAAATAGAGAAGAACAGCTCTTTGGTTGTTTTGAAATGATTGAATCAAGTCTGTGGCAGTCCCTGAAGCCCTGCAGGGGAAGCTGAGATATTCGTTTGAATCTAATTAGAGTACTATAATACATCATGATTAGAAGCTACCTCTACACACACCTTTAGCCTTGCCATGGCCTGGCACCAGGTGGCCTGTCCTGGTGTGGCGTCTGAAGAGGCAGACAGCTGTAGCCATCAGGATGCACCACAGGAGGGCGCCGATGCTGCCGATCAACACCGGGTCCCGCAGCACGGCCAGGACCTGGGATAGATCCCTACTTTCATTGTCTGACTGGGGGGACCCACCCTTCTGGGGCTCTGAGAGGGAAACAGGAAGAAGTTGAGAAAGAAGGAGAGAGAGAGAAATTATGAGAGAATGGTAGAGGAGGAAGTGGGTAGAATAATGAGAAAATGAGAAACAGAGTCAGGCTACTTTACTCTCTCGATGTGGTCATATCCTACGCTGATGACACAGATTGCATTTTATCTATGCACTGCTCTGATACTGATGTTACAAATTACTTATTACTAAACTATCCCAAAGTGCCAGGTTGCTCACCTATGACAAATCCACGTGGGTCACTCTGCTTTCCTAGTCCAGCTCCGTTGGCAGCTGCCACAGTGATCCAGTACTGTTTCCCTGGGCTGAGAGTAGAGATATCCAGGCTGTGTCGGCTGCTGTCCACTGTCCAGTTCTGATACTGCTGCTCCGCTGAGTCCACACACCACACCTGGGCAGAGAAACACAGTTTTTATCCTTAAATGATCTGGAAAAAGTCATTGATGCTTTTATCTCTGCTTGCTTAGACTGCTACAACTCTATTCCTGCCTTTGTCAAAAGTCCCTCTCATCTCTAGCCATGCATTAAATGTGATGAGTAACATCTTAAAATCAACTCTCTATCTAACATTGGGGATATAAGAGTGTATATACAGTATGTATGTATGTATGTATGTATTACCTGGTAGCCCTGTATGATACCGTTGTGGGTCTCATGAGGAGGAGGCTCCCAACTCAGGTGGACGGTGTTATTGTACTCACGGCTCACCGTTATAGAGACAGCCAGCGGCGACGCACTGGGCACTGTGGGAAGACAGCAAAGTTTGCTAGTATCACCTTAGCACCACTGTACTGTATGTGTATAGACCCACAAAGCAATGGGTCCCTTTACGCCAAGCACTCTCAAACCAAATACTAAACAAACCAAATTCTCACCTCTCTCAGGAACTCTCAGGTGCCTGGTGTTGCTCTCCCTTCCATACAAGTTGCTGCCGTAGGGGCGCACTTTGAACTCATACTTGTAGCCTCTCTTTAAGGGGCCGACATGGGTCTGGAAGTTAGGCAGTGTCACCTTCTTCGCTGCCCAGTCGGAGCTGGCAGGCAGCAGAGAGCGGTAGAGGACCTCAAAACCGTCCAGGTAATGTGGCTGGGCTGGGAGGGACTGGAGCTGGCCAGAGAGAAAGCACCAGTTGGCTCATTACACCTGTAATAATGCATGCATGCTCTGCAGCTGGTAGTTGGTTATTAATTAGTTCACTTCTCTCTAATGTGATATGAATCCAACACTCTGTGGCAAGTAACAAAGACCACACATTAAAATTTTGATATAATCCTCCTCCTACATCATGTGCAACCAACCAGCTTTCCCATACCTTCCACTGTACTTGGGACATGTTGGATCCAGGGGCCATGATGGTGACATTTTCCAGAGCCACTCGCAGGGCCGACAGCTCTCTGTGGAGGTCTTTCTGCTTGGTGCTTGCTGCCTCTGGAAACACAAAAGAATAGTTTAACTTTTTTATGATGGACATATAAAACAAGATTTGTGAAAACTAATTACACACCAAATGGTCATCATGGCCATTGTTTTACCATTGGAGTTTCTTCAAGAAAAAGTTTTTGAGTGATGTGGGAGTTTAATTAACATCTTAAGTCATATCTAACAGCCTAATTGGCCTAATTGCGGCACCATCTGGTCAGAATCCTGGAATAAGCACTGCTGGGAAATGGAGGTGCATTTCTTTAAGACTTCTCCATAGATTTTAGCCTAATTGTATCTGGCTTTTGTTATGCACCAGTTTAGTTGGGTCTAGTTTTGATTGCATTACTGGAGAGTTGCAGGAAAAGGTTAGGCTCAGGTTGCCAAAGTTACTGTACTTCATAGAGACTTGATTTGATTGCTGGAATAAATAGCTCCTGCTTCAACACACCTCAGGCTGGATCACTGTTTGCTTTCTTGACCAGATAAAAGCTTTATCCATAGTACACATTGTTTACACAGTGTATAGCCCTTTTAGACAACATACCGATCAGACTAGTGAATATTACTCATTTTTGTCTTCACTCACATTCACCTCCACCATCACATCCACCATCATATTTCACTCATATTACAGTGAGTGAATGAGAGAGTGAAAACAAGCAGGCAAGGTCAACATCGCTCAGATGGATCAGTTAATCCGTCAAGAGTGTGCACTACTCTCCTGAAGTCTTTTGGTCTTTCAAGTCCACTACCTGCTTGGACTCTGCACAGTTATTTTGACAACAAAGCATGGTGAAGATCTATTTACCATCTAGCAAGCCTCAAGAAGCAGCATTAAAACAGCCATCAAGGTAAGGTAAATGTATTTCTACCAAAAAATAACTTGGCAGTGATAATATACGCTGAAGTGAAATCACATTATCTTTAAGATTTTAGACAGTATTTAGAAAAAATACCTCTGCCAAGGGATGAAAACCAGACAACGAAGACTTAAAGCATTAAGCTTTATCTCTTGAATTGCTACAAGTCACCTGTCAGTCAAACAGTGTGTCCAGTACTGTGGTGTCTTTTCCTTGGATTTTCTGTTGATGCAGTCTGAGTTTCTGTAGGTGGCGCTCTTTTCTTTGTCTGTTCAGCCATGGTGGCTATCGCTGCTCATGCTAACTACACAGTTCTTCTTCTATTTATTACAAACAAACTGGAAACAGGCAATGCATCATTTCCTCTGGGCCAGAGGATTTTCCCAGGAAAGAGCCACCAGACGCTGGGTGTTTAGAACAGCAAATGTAAAAGCTTTCATGGGCTGGCTGTAGGTTGAATATCAATTGATGATAGAGAGTAGCAAAATGGACATTTATTTATATGAAAATGTCACAGATTATTACTTCAATATCTCTGGTCTCTCGTTCGCTGACAGTGGTGCAGCTCCAAGACTTGTTCACATCTTTAGTCTTTGCTCTCTTGTTTCTAGTTTTGTGAGGCTTGTTAATGCTCACACATACAGGCTGAACTGTCAAAGCTCATAGGAAAAGCATTATAATGCAAATATTCTTCATCTGCTGATTAATGCTTCAGGCCATAGCATGGTTGAATAGACTGACAATCAAACCCGATATGCCCTTTTGTTACGGCAGTGCCATTACATTGCTATTTAAAAATGGGATGTTTTAAGCCCCTTATTATATACTTTTCCCTGTCGGCTGTCAGGATTCCACTTTCAATTAAAACTGAGCATTGTACAGCAGATTTTAGGGAACTCTGGTTTAATGTTAAATGTGTTATAAAGGTCATATCTGTACAAGTAAAGAGCAGAAATATATGGGGAAAGTGTCAATGTGTCAATTTTCTCTCACAGAGCAGACTTGGTTTTGGCCTTAATGCTCCAGGGATTAGTCTTACCCTCGACCAGTAGCTGTGCGCTGGCAGTGACCACGCCCACATCATTCACAGCAGTGCAGGTATATTTCCCTGCATCCTGGGCTGTCACATAGTGGATCTGGAGAGTCTGGTCTGGGTCCACAAGATACCTAGACACACAGACAGAGCAATTACTGGTCAAATTTACTGTCCCTCTCATTTTTTGCCATCTCTTCTAAAATAACTGAAATTGACATTTTGTTTGCCATGGCACTTTAATTGGTTTGATTTACAACTCAGAATGTCAGGGAGAAAAATAATTAAGCTATAAAGTTGGGTATTGTTGTTGAAAATAAAAAAGCCCTGGGCAAAATTACTGTCACCCTTAACAAAAGTTCAATTAAAATATCTCGAATGTGACCATTTCCATATTAAAATGGGGTGATTATCATGGCCATTGGGAATAAAATGATCAACCCAATGTTCAAAAACTGGGCCTTCATAGAAGGCTGTGGGCAATGAAGCAGTACAGAGACCTCAGACAATAAATCAAGAAGCATACAGAAATGGCTCAGGAGGAAATACTGGATGTTTCTATAGTCCATTGAGTCATGATCTATTATGAACTGCACTGAACACCTATACTCAGACTTGAAAGCCACAAGTTGGCCTCATTGTTAGAAGAAAGGTGCCACTGGAAGTGTTGGGAGGCAAAGATCCCTCCCAAAGCTGGTGCAACCAAGTACTTGTTCTTACATGGTTTTGTCCAGGCCTTCTTTATTTTTTTAATTTCTATTTTTTTTTTTCAATTCTTTCTGCCCTGCTAAGTTTACAACATTTTTAAGTTGTATATGATACAAATAGATGTCTGAAGTCAGACATTTATTTTTAGTTTCAATTTCTTAGAGGAACTGGGAAAAAAAATCATTAGGGCGCAGTATTTTTTTTACCACAAATGCATTTACATAGTACATGCAATACACTGTTTTTACCAATGCACATCATGGAATTGCTAGTTGTAGAAATGCCATGATTGCACGCACCCACAAATATATCATAAATCAACATTAATGAGGTATAAAGTGGACTCTATGAATGGAACTAGTGTTATTGTATTTTCCTATGGTTACCTGCCGTTGGGCAGTGGCCCCTGCTCTCTGCTCCACACCACAGCAGGCGGAGGGTCTCCTTTAGCCTGGCAGTAGAACTGGGCCGACTCCCCCGTTCTCACAGACACGTTCTCTGGCTTCAGCACCAAAACAGGCTTGGCTGCAGTGGGAGGGAAGGGGGATTCAGAGCTGCACTGGACATTTTGGTCTTTGTGGTAGCTGGTTGTTGTGTTGTTTGCAGTAGTTATGGTATTTTAGCCCAATTGATAATAGGATTCAACTAATAAATGTTTTTGAAAGTCAATACTGATGTTGATACAACCCCTAAAAATTTATTTTCATCCATATGCAACTCTAGTACAAGGAAAACAACCTGTTAGGCTTTTATCTATTGAGCAGAGGTGTTATGGTCATATCAGCAACAAGTAGCATTGTTAAGATAACTGAAATTGCAATACTACTTCAATACCACTACAAAAGACTACTGAAATTTAGAAACGTTCCATTCCATTTCAATGTCACCTCCAGAGAGCGTATATGTGTAGACTGGAAAAGGAAGAAGAAGAAGTCGGAGTCGGAGTCAAACAGCTGAAAAAATTCAACAGTGTCAAACAGTCCACCACATCTTGAACTGGATCCCACTCCAACTACACTGGTTGAGAATACTGGTACCAGCACTGAAATATTGAACTATTTCACTTACAGATTAGGGCTGAACAATGAATCAAAATTTTATCGAAATCGCAATATGGCCTACTGCAATTTTCAAATCGCAGGAGGTGCATTTGTTAAAGGCTAAATGTGTGTCAAAATTTTAAATTAAATATTGTCGTGCTGCAGAGATGTCCTGGCCTACACGTCATATTCTACAGACTTAAGAAAACATCTTTGTTTGGTACAGATCCCCGCAAAAAACACACCATAATCATTTTAATACGTTTTTCAATGAAAATGAGAATAACGATGTAAAAATTATCATTCCCTCTAATATTGCAAATCATACCGCAATTGCAATATCAGTCAAAATAATCGCAATTAGATATTTTTTCTAAATCGTTCAGCCCTATTACAGATCCAACAAAGACACCAAACCAACATCAAAACCTGCTGATAATTTTTCTTGTTTGCCATGGGACCAAATAAAACTCAACTCAAAATTCTGGTATTGTGAGAACACTAGTATCAAGTACTAATGGGAATGTTGTCTCACCCAGCACAGACAGCCGAGCCGCCCTGCTCTCTCTCACTCCCACAGTGTTGCTAGCCACACACACATAAACACCAGAGTGGTTCCTCTCTGCAGGGGCGATGATGAGCTTCCCACTCAGCTCCTAGAGCACAAACACACTAGAATGAGCAGGTAGAAAACACACAAGTCTACAGAGGAATAAATCTAAAACATTCAAAGCAAATATGCAATGCACTTGTCCTGTCACACCACTGCACTCGGAAAACCTCCATTTCAACTTAAAAGATAAAGAGTAACTGATTTTTGGTGCCAGGTGATAGAAGGTGACATCACCTGGCACCAAAGATCAGCCAATAGCAGATGGCAATTTCAGTGGCATGCTTTCTACCATCAGATGTCAGGCTTTACACTGAATTGGGTTTGGGGGGGTTTAGCTACTCTTTAATGTTTGCATGGTTTTACTCACTTATCAGTACAAAATACATACAGTAGTATATGATCTAATATCTGTTTTGCTTATTTCAAAACAGTTCAATCTTTAATACTGGTTTGGACAAAACTTTAGGACACTGCTTTGTGGTGGAGTTGAAATGAATCACATGATCAGTATATACGTGAGTTTCCATGCCTGTTTTCTGCTGCCAATTTGATCTTTATTACTTGTCATTTTTCTGAACCACTAAACTTGTGGCACTTTGTCTGTAGGTAATATAGTACGATCTATAGACAAAGTGCCCCTGGTTTAATAGTATAAACAGGGATGTAATGGAGAGTAAGCCCATCTAAACCCAGTTTACCCACATTTTATATTTGGAGTCTACCCACCTTTTTAGGCTGACATAAATCTACATTATATGAATTTATTGTAGACAACACACTAAATAGACATCACTATATATGCAGTATAACACAATATATTAAAACTTTATCATGTTTCGGGGGTCTTACAGTGTAGTGGTGGTCAGTGCTGTTGATGGGGAGGCCGTCCTTCCTCCAGGTGACGTTAGGTTCGGGGTGTCCCACTGGAGGACCACAGTTCAACACAGCCACCTCCCCCTCCCCCACCTCCACATCGCTGGGCTGCACGCTGAACTCCTCCCGCAACACTATGACAACATGGAACAAAGGTTTGAGGGCTCAATCTCACACCACTCTAGTGTAAATGCGATACTGGCTGTGCATGAAGTGACCAGGACACTTGAGCAGCAGTGCTTCATTTATTTGCTGTGTGGGAACCCAGTCCACATGAAATTCAGATACAGGAACTGAGTGTTAATTGAATTCTCCTTGAATTTAATCTCCTTGAAGTTAATTGAATTGAAAGCTCCTATGCCATCAGTAGTGATGTTTCCATTCAATTGTCGAGTGAATTTTGAGCCAGCTTTTGAAATTAGGTGCGTTTCCATCAGCTGGGTTGAAGTGAATGAACAGGCAGTCACATCAGAAAAAAATTGAAAGAACCTTTCCAGAAATGATTAGTATTGGACAGGTTGCACTCAGAAGACAAAAACAAAGAAATTAACCTGACAATATTCAAATGCCAAGATTCTCAAACATTTTCATGTTCTGGATCCCCAAATAGACACACATTCTGCCACAGACCCCCATTTGATGCAAGGTCAAATGGACAGATATTTTACAGACAAACGTTGCTGTGTCATTATTATCAGTATACCTACATACTGTATATACACATATAGTTCTGACAGCACTAGACATGCACCCAATGGTGACATGTTTTACAGTCCCTAAACCAAACACCACTGCACACCACACACAGTATGTATACAGCCGTAAAAACTGAGTGGACTTTACTCATTACCAGCTACAAAGGCAGACAGTAAACCTTCCTTTAAAGCCCATTAGCCAACACTAAATTGAAAACATCTTTTCACTCTCCAACTGAGTGACTAAGCTTTTCATACAAAAGCTGACAGGTAATGACAGCAAACAACAAGATTTACATTAATTCTTGACCAAAACAATTCTCACACAATCCACTCTCTCCACCCCATTAAATATGCATGTCGGAAAACAACACAAGATTTTTAGGTGCGATTACAGACAGAAACTCATTCTCTGCTGTCCTAATGTGCTTTTTCCCCATGCTGTCACCACATTGTTGTTACCCATTGCAGCTTTGAGGCTCTGTGTCCTGTTAGACTCCAGGAAGAGTAGCTGCTGCATGTGGAGCTCTGCATAGGGATCCTGATAAGTAAACAGCGGGGGGAGTCGGAGGTCAATTACTGCCACTGTTTGACCCCCTCCCCTCCGACAAACATTGACATTGGACCCCTGCACCCTTCTGTCTCTGTCATCACATACATCTCCATCATCCTTCTGTGTGTGTGTGTGTGTATGTGTGTGTGTGACACTTTCCTATAGGTGTGGGGGATGGAGGAAGTAGCTGCAGGGGATCTGACCTGTAGATAAGGGGATCTGAAGTGTAGATACGGTCTCCCTGGAGTAGATAGCATCAAGTCCTTTGGTATTAGCTCACATATCTCACAGGTCTGTGTATATGTGTGTGTCCCCTGTGCGTGTTTGTATGTATGTGTGTGTTTAGTTCAGTCAAGCCTAATCTCCCGTACTGGCATTGTCAAGTTTCTCAACATCATGTATATATGGAGCCTAATATTACTTTAATTATGGGAATAATCAGAATAAAAGCGGAAATGACTAGCAGATTACTAGGGATGATATGCTTAACTCACGATACGATTCGATCCGCGATATGTGGTTCACGATTCAATACAACCACGATACGATGTCATAAATAAAAGCTCAATGACAACAAAGTCTGACTGTGCAGAATTATGTTTATTTCTGAGCCACAAATCTTTGTAGTGATGACAATGGCTTGCTAGAATCTAAACAATTTAAAAATGTCAAATGTTTGGATGGAGAGCTTATGAAATTGAGATGGTCAAGCCATCTCATTTGTGATTACTACAGCAGAATAAAATGTAGCTAATATCACGATTCATTTTTCTGCCCCACGATACGTATTGTCACTTTTTTGTATCGCGATATATTGAATGACGATATTTTGTCTCATCCCTACAGATTACGCATTAAATGTCGGTATGAAAGGCATGGTATAAACCTTTGATAAACCCTTCAACAGAAGAATATCAGAGGCTAATAGTCATGTAAACACTTAAACCGACTAATTTCTTTGGTTGGAATACATGATATTCTGTCTGCGCGTATTCATCCACTCAAAGGAAGTGACGTAACACACGTAAACACACACCTTATCACATCACTTAACGCTCAATGTACACAGTTCACTTGGAGTCTTACCTGCAATATACAACGACGCATTGCGGCTGGTGGCCTTGCCCGCGCTGTTCCTCGCCACGCAGGCGTAGACGCCCTCGTGCGACTGGCCCCGCCTGCCTCCCGACACGCTCAGGAAGAACAGGCTCCCCTCCGACAAAACCATGGGCTGCGATTGGCCGTCTCGCCTGTCCGTCTCCAGCGGCTGGCCGTTGCGCAGCCACTCGATGGCGGGCTCGGGGCTGCCGTCCGCCCGGCAGGACAGCGTGGCGGGGCTGCCCACCTTCACCACCACGTCGGAGGGGTGGTGGACGATGCGAGGCACCGTCTCCTCGCCACGCACTCTGGACCCTGAAGAGGATATAGAGATGTTATGGAGATCGGCAAGTGTCCAGGTGTATGTGTGGGAGCAGAAGCGGTGATATTTCTATATGGTGCTTAGGTTGTGGTTCAGCGTAATCAGATTTAGAAATGCAGAGAAAGCATTTGAATTTCAGTTAAAGACCCCATTAAATTAACTTTTGCATGCTTCCTGGAAAACAGAGTATCTTTAATGGTGAACTCATGCTGCACTAGTAGGCGTAAATATAAATTCCAACCAATAAAACCATCAGATTCTTGAACAATCCCGCCCCTCTGCACCCCTCCCATCGAATAAAACTGCATTTCTCTCCCTGACTCATATTCCGTTGGTTTAGACTTTTGAATGATCCCTCACTGCATTGTGTCCCGCCCCAACATCCTGTTTCAACAGGAAAGACATCAAATCAAGGAAGTAAATATGTCATTTCATGGGGTCTTTAAGTTCCTTCAAAATGTTAGAGACAAAAATCCCAAAAGCCCCATCTGTCTCTCTCCTTAGGTCTCATTCCATATCTTATCCTTGCACTTTGCTCTTACATTCTTGGGTATTCTAGGGTTACAGGAATACTGTAAGAGCACTAAAGCATGATTTTTGCATTCCTGACCTTTGCTTGCTTGTAATTTTGGTGATATAAGAATTTAAGCTTATTCTACTGCCACACCCAAACAGCAGCCCCTGGCACCGGGTAACACATCACCTCTGGGTTCATTTCAGTGGCAACAGAACACCCACAACAAACAACGTTAAGCCCTGCTACCAACAAACAATGTCTATTTGCAGCCAGCGGCACTGGAATGCCATTGTTTGAATTTCCCATGGTACTGGATGACCACACTCAAGGAAACGGGGGGGGGAACTGTGATCGGCTTCCTGCACAGGAGAGGAAGCTGGAGGGTCTCAGGAACGTCATCCCCAACAAAAGCAGACTGGAACTCCCCCAACAACACCACATCCGCAACAGAACAAAAGACCCTCTCAAAGACGAATTTCACCACAACATAACTTTTACATTTCAGATGTTTTATTTTCTGTCGTTTTAAGCGTACTTATTATTCAGGGTTGTGCTTCTTAAGTTAAAGTAAAATGCAATCAACATCGTCAATTTGCGTTGTGTGAGTGGGTTGAAAGAAATTTTCTGGACAGTTATTCTCTTGTAAATATATTCAAAAGCGACTGTGTTCCCCTCTGAAGTCCAGATGCTTAATATAGATATTGGAAAATGTGGGTGTATTTAATTTTCTCTCAACCACCTCAAGTGATGGAACACGATGCCATAATTGCATTCGCTTTGATCTTGAGAATTTATCACTCAAGACTACTAAAACAGCAGGAAAATGTCGGCAAATCTCAGGAAAGTTGCAAACGGATAATGTCAAAAAGGCCATTAAGGCTAACAGGATTTGGGGGAACTGGCCCTTTACAGATACCTCCCTCTCCCTCTCCCTGTCTCTCTCTCTCTCTCTCTCTCTCTCTCTCTCACACACACACACATTATTCTCATCTACCCCAACTGTGTACTCCATATTGCCAGATATGCCAGAGATAAAAGGCTGCAAAATGTCCGGAAAGAGAAAATATCAAACGTCTGGTGATGTTTATGGGTTGCAATCTTTCAGATGCCATCACACACATTTTTTTTTTTTTTTTTTTTTAAATAACTTGAACATAATCTTAACCCGGCCAAATATTTTTGGCTGCCTGACATGGGGAGGGACTACCTACAAAAGGGTTGCACTTCATGAGCTGTTTCCATTCACTATAGCCGGAAATACCCTCAAATTACAGCAAACAATAGCCACTTTAACCTCATTGTCATTGTGTCGTTTCACATTAAAGTAAAAAGAGACTGCAGCCAAAACATCGGTGTGTCACTGTCCAAATACTCATGGAGTGCTCAGTGTATTCCTGAGCGCTATTTATTCAGGAGGAAATGTAAATTAACATGCTCTCCTCATCCTAAAAGTAAATTTAGAAAGACTGGCACGCAAACAACAACAACGACCCAACGGCTATTACAGCTGAGAACTCGTGGAATACATTTGAACTTGTGTTAAGGAATTTGTTCCCAGAAATGTATTAGGCAGCATAAAAAAATATACGGAATAACAACACAATGTTTCTAGACATGTACAGTTATACTGCACTTAAATTACTTTTTTAGAATCCTTACAAGTGAATGCTTTATTGAATCATTTTGACTTTTGATCTTGGATGTCCTATGTAATTAACAAGAACAGTGTTTTGACAACTGAACTGGAGTTTTGCACAGAAATCTAATTTCTCTATTTCAGTTTTTACTGTATGTTAGTAAGGAGTCACCTAACACGCCATCTAAAACATATGAAACCTTAGCGATAAGTTATTGCCTGTGTTTTATTTTCTTTATTGCTATGTATCACACACACAGACATCATGTATATAGTGCACTGAATATTAGGACCACCTGCTCTTTCTATGAAGTACACTGACCAGGTGAAAGATATGATTTCTAATTCATTTCAACTGTTGAATACACTTGGAAACATTAAAAAAGAACTTTGAATCTTTGGAACAATTTAGACTTGACTTGCCTATAAGTGCCATTCAGAGTGCACTCTATCTGAACTGGACAACCTTGAGGATGGTAAAAAGCTGAATTCACTACAACGCTACCATGGGTGAGACTGTCTCTCCTAATGCTCACTAAGGAATGAATGAAATGGGAGACAGCAAAGCTTTTAGGATGCCTCTTCACTATACAACAGTTCTTCAAATGCATCAGAGAGTACTGCTGTTGCTGTGCTCATTTGAGAACACACTTGATCTTCAGAGTCCATCTGAGGGAGACTGAGGAATCTAAAACTGGAACAATTTCAAGAGACGACCCATCAATGAAAACAGTGTGTTTGGCTGTCACCTTTCTACAGTCCACAGTGATCTCTTTTAGAGCAAGGGTGCTGTCTTGACCCTATCACTCTGATCATTACTGCTTATTAGGCCATCCACATCTGCAAATTAAACAAAGCTGTTGTGTCTGATCATTATCAAACCACACAATCTGAGTGAGAGCGGCAACCCAGTGGAGTTAAGACCCAAAGCAGATGAGTATTCACTACCTATTTTCACAATCTGAGGCCCACTTGGCCAAATCAAGCATGCTAGAGCAAGAAAGTCAAATGTCCTAATTGCAAATGGTGCAGCATCGGCCAAAGCCTATGAGTTTTAACAGCAGTGGAGATGGTGCAGTGGTGCTGAAGGTAGGGCTGTATAGCCAGAAATAGTAATATTCTGTCATGCAGTGTTGGACTTTGTAAATCCATCACTTCCACACCTAATGGGCCAAGCTACTGCATCTTTCTTAGCCATTTCATTACAACAGTCAAATCAACAAGTCATAGGAAATCTTTGGTACAGAAAAAATGGTGGTTTTCTCAAAATCACATTGGAACCACATTTAATGACAGACAGGTTACAAATGCCTTGATAAAGGTTGTGATAGCTGAGTAAAACCTATCTATCAAGTTTGATTTTTAATGAAAAATGAAAAAATCATTATAATATTCCTGTGGGGACTGTGATACTCAATGGTGAGTTTAGAGACCTCATTGTACTTTAGGGTGTTTTTTAAATCTCCTATGGTATCACTAAAATATTCCTTTAATATTCCTATAGGGACTTATTGTGTGCCTGTAGTACTCACTAGTGAGATTAGTTAGGTAGTAGGCTAGTTTATGGTAGTTTTTATCTCCTATGGTGTGACAATATTATTCCTATTATAACATAACTTTGCTATGATGTATCCTGCTAAAACTGATTGAATTAGCCTAGCATAGTTATTTTTGTGCCACTGGTTATTTGTCGCGTGTTTACTGTCTCAAAGCTGGATTGAAAATAATAAAGTTGACAGGAGAAACATGATTAGATAAAGAAATATTGTTAAAATACTAAGATAAGTAACACTTACCTGCCAAGTTAACAAGGACTCCAAAAACCGGTAACAATATTGTCATGAAAACGCTTCTGGTCATCGTGGATATTTTCCAGACCAGCTGATAATTGGTTATTGCAGCGTATGTAAAGCGTTTTTACGCATTTTAATTCAACTGAATGGCCAATTTAGAGGGCGATTTCTTTCTCGTTTAGGTTTTATGCTACAACAAAAAGACCACGAGTTCAAGTTCCAACTTTTCTTGAAAAGAAAATTCCGGTCTAAATGTAAAGTAAAAGTGTGTCTACATTCTGACAGTCAGCGCCAACTCAATTCGTATTCTCCTGTGACTGACCGAAGTCAAACTAACCGTAATGAAATGGAGCTTCTGGTCGTCTCGATTTTCAAAATAAAAGCCTCATTGGCAAAACGTACACAATAACGTGACAGAATAAAATCCTTTTTTATCTTTATTTTACAGATTCAGTTTCACTCGTCACACGTATTTTAACCTGATGATTAAACAGAAGGATTGATCCGATTTTGTCATTCTGTACAAGCTAATATTTGTTCTTTTGTTGTACAAAAAAATAATAATTATTATTTTATTATTTTATTTTAAAGGCAAAACAGCAAAGCTTCCGGTATTATTAGCTGTCTGTGTCTGGCTTGACGCAGATTCTGATCAGAGTAAAGAGCATAGTTATATATTAGTCATTCAGCTAGTCAATTTTTGCCTTCGATAAAAATTTAAATTTAACATTTATGAATTTGCAATAAGGCTACAAAAAACAAACTAGTCCTACAAATTTTATTAAATTTTATTTATATATATATATTTTTGAAAACATGGAAGACTTGATGGTTCGAGACTGGGAATGGAAAATAGATTCCTGTCATTGTTATTCCACAGGATGGCGACACCGCCGTACTTAGTAAGATTACGTCAATTTTTACTTAAAGCTGCACTATGCAAGATTTTTATGTAAAAAAAAATAACATCAATCTTATCACCCTAAATTAAAGAGGAATGCCGCCTATTTTCAATAGCAAAGTCTTTTTTTTTATCTGCTCCAGAGCCAGTTGCCAGGCCCGGCTGGGTCAGGTCACATGAGCAGCTTATGTAGCCTACCTTGGATGCTAATTTGGCAGGCCCCCTTTTCAGTACAATGTAATGTCAATGGGAGTTTGGATCTAAGACGTGAACCTGGCGATTTGAAAGCAAACTGAGAGCCTTTTTGAGTGTCTCCATCCAAATGAGCCAAACAACTCTGAAGTGCTATTTGTTTAACAAAAGAAAAAGCAACTGTGTCTCACAAAGATCCACCAATATTCTCTGTTCTGGTAAGTATTTCACTTTTTTGCCAAAATGATCAAAATCCAACACCCAACATCAAACTAACTTTACTCCGGTCAGGTCCAACCCACAACAAGTTCAGCCCATTCTGTGGGGGTTGTCAAAAGGCATTCTCAATGGGGTGGTGTGTTTTTGGTGTGTACACCAAAAATGTAAATTATAACATTCATCACAAAATAGCTCCTGGAATGCAGTGAACATCACAGATTGATGAGATCTAAGAGAGTATCCGAGGGTGGAATTTTCCTTGAAAGATAAGTATCAATATTCAATAGTTTTTAGAAAATCATGCAAGCAAAAGCCGTAAAAAGAAAAACATTCATCACTGTTCCCATCTTCTTTTTTCCAGGTTGTTTTTCAGTGACAGTTTGTGGCAGCAGCTCTGTCCACACTGCTGGGAGGCAGGAAGTTCAGAGTCTCATGCTTCAAAACAATAGAAGGAAATGATATATCTTTCCCTCATCTAATCAGTCTACAAAGTATTTTCAACTGTTAGTAAGCATGCCACAGCTCAGTTTATATTGTTAAGGTTATGGTCTCTGTCCTATGTATATTTTACATGAGCTGAAAGATACATAAGACCAGTTTCTTGAAATGGCTTACCAAAATTAATGGATTATGGGATAATCATCTACCATGTAATAAGAACCACTTAATAAGAAAGAAATTTACTTGAAGTTTGTAGAGAAGAAATACCAGATGACAAGTTTATCATATTGTCTCCCACTCTATTTTCTATATATCAGCTGATGATGATGGAGTTTAAGTCTGAGGAGGAGAGAGAAAACACTCAAGCTTCTAATAGTGTTTTAACCCAATTATCCCAGATCCTCGGCCCAGAAAAACAGTGAACTACCGCGAGTTCATTCCGTCCAATAGCACACATAAATAAAGTATTGTTGAGTGAACTGTTCATTGTGGAGCCCAGAAAGGGCCGGGGCTAAGTGATGGATGCTTATATTGATCCAACAACTTGGGCTAGATGGCCCCGGCATCGGCCAGCTTTCAGTCAACAACAAAAGGTTTAGAGAGGATGAAGGATGAGTCCCGGCTAAACACAGCCCATGGGAATGGTGGTGGGCCGAGATGTGCCGAGGGAATGAACCTCTTTCACGCCGCGGACCAAAGGTCAGAAGAAGTGTTGGAACGAGGCAAAGAGGGCGGGATGGAGGAAGAAAAGGGAAGAATGTGTCAGCTATAGTGAGGAATGCGATAAAAAGTGACTTAAGAGTAAATTCTAAGTGTAATTCAAGTGTGTATTGAAAAGGAATTGTGTGGCCTAGTTAAACAATCGCTGTCAGCATGAACGACTGCTTTCAGATAGTTTAAACAAAATTTTTCTTCTATATTCGTACATGCTGCACCTCTGTTTTCTTTAATGGTTGTGATCAATTGAAAGTATTAAAGACTGAAAACTACAGCTATTTGAAATTGTACCTTTTTTATAAAGTCACAAGAAATTATCTTTTTCTTTTTCAAATTGTCATTGCATTCCATCAGCATATATATATCATTTTTTTTGTATTCCATCTTATTTGGTGAATCAATCTTTTGAGAAAAATTTAAATTAAAATAATTACTGTATATTATTATTATATCTGTCTTTCAGAAGTGCACTATCTTCTTCATCTCGCAATTAAACTTTTGTAAGTTAGTAAGTCAATCCTGTGGTCTGTTAACTGATCAAAAACTTTTATGTTTCATTCCACAGTTGGAACATTATTATGATTCTCATAATAGCTTCGGGCAGATAGCTTCCCAATGTCGCCAAAAGGACATTTAACATTCTAATAAGTACGACTTACATAACTTTTCACAGTAACATCATTCTCAAGTTTTTTTAATACAGGATGGATGAAAAAATCTTTTTTCAAATAACCAATTTAATGTATTACCAAAATAAAGATAAGTCAATTTCATTTTTATGCATGTACAATTCATTTAGTTTTGACAAGAATTTCCTCCACAGGCAAAAGAAATGAATCCAAAGTTTTGTTCAGCTGCACTCGACTTAGCGATTGATCTTGACTATGGCTGTACAATGAGCCGCTCCAGAAGTTAATAGCAGAACATTGCTAACTACCTTTACGCCTAACTGCACTGGCGCCCCATGAAACACATCAACCCATCTGCCACAGGTCGCACCGCCTCGAAGACGCCTCAAGCTGTGTGAGGGAAGGGCTTACCTTTTCTCCGGTGTGGCCTGTTCTTATGAGGCGTGTGCTGGTGTCCCAAACCGTGACGGACGTGCTCCTTGACCCGGCTCTTTGACCTCTTGTCCGACCCCGGCTCCGACGGACAGATGTCCTGGCACTTGCAGAGCAGCGAGTACTCTGCCCAGGTGTAGAACCAGGACGCCCAGAGCAGCCACGCACCGACCCGCATCTTCACAAGTCCTGCCTTGTACTTCCTGGATGCGACGGATCTACACCCGAACACCTACTGCAGCGCTAGACCATCCATACCCTCGGGGAAAGTCTGAGCCCCCCTAGTGCGCAGCTCCACGACTCTCTCTTGCCTGACAACCGTTCTACGCACAATTTGTTATGTGGAGATTGTTATAAAGAATGTTTTTTTTTCTTTATATTCTTTTAACAGGGTTTTGTGCTCCGCTTCCCTCCCTCTTTAATTTGGCTCCTCTTGGTCTCCCAGTCTCCCTCCTCTTTGGGTATTTTTTTTCTCCCAAGGAGGGAAACTTTGGGGGGGGGAACAATGATCAAAAAACAAGTTTCAGACCTCATGCTGGGCAAAGAGTGTGGGGAAGGGAACCGAGGGGTACTGTCTTGTCCAACAACATCTGTGCCATTCGTTCTGCATAGGATTGAGGGGGGGGGGGGTAGAAAACAAGGCTCAGTCTAGGGGGAGGAGGGAGGAGAGAGAAGGGTGAAATGAAGGGGAGGTAACACACAGAGAGAGGCCTGTTTTTCCCCCCAAGTCAGATCAGTTCCATTAATCAAATGTCTACCGTCTGACTGATCAAATGCGGCAGAACTGAGGTTGTAATTCCTTTTTATGTGAATACCTTGAAGTGAGTGTTTCCAAACAAGCCTCACACCCTACGATAATCTCTAAAGCATCAATGCCAAGAAAGGCCAAGTCTGTGCTGGGGAACATTCACCTTCGGTACACAGAGAATAATTAATAGGACCAAATTAAATCTGAATGAAAGTTGAGCGAAGAAAAACTTACACTTTTCAATTGAGCTCACATGTAAATTATCAGACCAGAAGAATGCTGTTTCTTTTGACGAGCAACAGCTAAAAACAAAACAAAAAAAACAACAAAAAAAAAGGGGGGGGGGGGTACAAAGGCTTCTTTTTTTCATTCACTGTCTTCCTTTAATGTGACAACCCAACCCCTACACCCCCCTCCTCCTCCGCTACCCAACCCCCCACTAGCCAACTAGCCAAGCAAATTTGTAGCTGTCTGTCTGCACAGTATGAGTCTCATACATCATCTTGGCTCGCCCATAAGAAGCAAACAAAAGTACTTGTCAAAAGGTTCTGGTTTAATTTCCAAACACAGTCAGTTCTTCTGACTAGAGTGGGCTCACAAAATGTAGGATAACAGATCTGGTCCGGTCTGTGTTTGATCCACATTACCTCCATGTAAATAAAAATAAATGGGACTTTACTCCATACATGCAATTGTGTTACCTCAAGTCATTTATACCCTTAGTTAGTTAGTTAATTAGTGATTTAAAAAAAAAAAAAAAAAAAAAGATGGCACCCAAGTGCAGATGAAATCAGAGCCAACAGGTTGTCTTCTACAATGCAATCATCCTACTATAATAAGATTAGAGTATCATTCAACCCAATTCTTCCCTTGTGAGTATGAGGGGTAACAGCGAAAAACATAGAGAGAATTGAGGTGACAAACACAACTGAAATAACTATTGCATTCAATTGAATATTAGAGTGAAACTTTGCCATATGAAAAAGTTATTTGATAAAAAAAAACACACTAAGTCTTCTTTATTCATCACTGCCAAAAAGTGTTATACTCAAGATAACCAAAGAGTGGAGCAACAAAATATTTGACAAGACATTTTAACGTCGAGTAAGTATTTATACTACAGTAACACCATTATCTTTATTAAGTTAACATTTTCATCAAATTTTTTAATGTATCAAATCATTGGATAATTTTAAATCAAATCACTGTTGCTATTACTTCCAACCATTCTGTGCAAAACGTACTAAAAGGTAGATCCATCCAACAGCTGACCTCTATCAAAGACAGGCCAAGGCCAACCACAGCCTATACACTGACTGAGCATGCTCCTTGGACCGCTGTGGCCAGTGGCCACCCATGTTCCACAGTTGTGAACATCGCCTTTGATCAGTGTAGCCATTGCCTTTCTAAGCCTGGCCGATATTTGATCACTTCTTCAACACTGTCAAAATGGAACCCCCATAGGGCCATGATTCGGCCCGCAATGGGGCGTCATGTCCACGCAGCAAAAGGGCCATTGGCGAGCACCCTGACCTCTAAACCGGGCCTTCAACTTCCCCCCAAGAGGTGCAGCTTTAGGGTAATTCCTTCCTGAGAGAGAGGTAAAAGGCCGAGGCAACACCAGGGTCTCGGATTTAGGATTTTGTCCCCCTAGTGTGTGTTGCACTGACAGCACCCTCTGGCTTCTCACAAAGGCGCATAATGGAGCACAACCAGGCAGCGCTGAGAAAATCCACTCTTCTTGGCCCCAAAAATACACTGTTTGTTGCTGGGGCAACAAGACCCCGGCTCATTTTCACCTTCTCCCACCATAAACATAAAAAACAAACTTTCAAAGCTATGGTGAAATACCCAGCCAAGGAACTTTGGTGTCTCCACGTTTGCCAGAAATCTACTTGTTGGCTGGTAAAACCTTATCTAATTCAAGCCTATAAGGGTTTAGAATGATCTCATTGTTTTTTAACTTTACCCCACAAAGCTCTTATCAAAACATATTTTCCCAAATTTTTAAACTGAGACAAAATGACAAAGGAGGTATACTGGAACACTGCCAGCTGATTTATAAAAAATTAGCTGAACCACATTCTTGTTCGGTTGAGATTGTGGAGCTATAATCTTTAATGGATTGTCCGGTTTTCCGTGTTGTAAGAATGAGAGAGGTGGGGGCGGGGGGCGAGTATCCATATCACAAACAGAGAGAGGCGGGTGAGGATGTGAACGGCAAGGCAGGAGTTCTGCTTGACTGGATCTCAATACAGGATCTACTAGAGAGGAGCACACCCCATCCCCTCTGCAGCTTCAAAACCAAGCACCCTGAGCTTTTTGCTCACACCTCTTTGCCCTTGCATTGCTCTCTCTTTCTCTATCTCACCCGCCCCCATCTCTTTATATGTCCAGCTGGCTGCTCCACAAAGACTTAGCCTCCAAGTTCCAAATGATCCTCAAACCCCCACATGCTTTGTTCTGCTCATTTTCCCACTCCCCAGAGAGGGAGTTTAGTAGCAAAAATTAAAATGAGGAAGGGATAAAGTGGATGGAGAGAGAGAGATGGGAGGAGAGAGAGAAAGATAGAGAAACAGAGAGATAGAGTGAGAAAGAGAGAGAGCAAAGTAATATGCTCAGATCCTCCAGACCCAGACTTCTGGGATTACTTAGGCCTTGAATTTAGAGACTTCAAGACAGCAAGGCATTGACAGCACTTGAATATTGCTAAACATAAACATCTTTTGCATGGTGACCTTAAGATATAAATAACTGTTGCAGAACGTCATTCAAAAGGCTAAAATAGGGGGCACTTTGTTGATAAGTCAAAGTTACAGAACGATAAAAGTTACTGTTCAATTTCAAATGTGAGGCTGTGACTTTGCCAACCGAACCCGATCCCAAAGTTTCATTGTACTTGAAGACACTTGTTTCCCAGTGCCACTTTCTGCGGGGGCTAAGATCATGTTTTGCGGTAATCATGCGGTCAATTACAGGCAACAAGTCCCTCCAGGTTGAAAGGTTTCAGATCCCCTATCCCACCCTGCTGAAACCCCCCAGTTCCCCAGCTTGTGTGAAATCATGCGGTGGATTGTTGTGCAGAAAAAGGACCGCTGTATGGAGATGTGGGCCGGAACTAATAGGATTGGTTTTGATTCATTAGATTCTCTTTCATCATCCTGGTTGGAATTCCACTCCACGTCTCCTCGGGCTTCACACTTTTAAAATGGAGGCGGGAGGGGGGCAAGTGTTTATAATTGAGCCTCTAGACTGCAAAACCTCATTATTCTCTATGGAATCATCTGCTTACTTACACCCCGTGGATCAGCATCATAACCATGTCAGTGCAGCAGTGTTTGTCAAAGAACGGATGACTTCCACAGCAGAGGATATGATTTATGCTTGGCAAAATTTGTAACCACAGTGTATAATAGAACACAATGGCGCAATGGGTACTTTGCCCATCAGTTATTTTCACTGAGCACTGAGCAGGCCACAACTATTGGTTACATATGTAACATCTGTTCTGTGAAGGAGACGGAGACGTCATATGTTGAAGCCCTATTTGATCACGTCTACTAAGCACACAGGGACTTAGCAGGTGCACAGGCCTGCTTCTTTGGCACCTGCAGAGTGCCAAATCCTAATTTGCGTGACTGCTTCTACAAACCGTAATGAAATCAGTTGCAACATGTGTAGCTAATAGTTCTCCTTCAGTTGAATCTACCAGCAGCCTGTTTCCTGATGAACCTACATAAGTTCTAAGCCTCCCAAATACTGCACTGAGGACAAAAAGTACCGTGACACCCATGTGGTAAAATCTCACAAATGTTCATGGGGAAGCCTGGTTAGCAGACACGTAAATCTCAAAATGGAAATGTCTCTTAATAGTGCTCAAGACTTAGCATGTGCTGGCATTTCAGTGGAATGCTCCTAGATATCCAAGGGTGGCTCTTATCCTTGACAGCTGATCATAAAGATCACATCTCCAGGAGGTCCCCGGGAGAGTTTTTCCCTTAGCTCTTTTGTTGGAAATTTAACAGGATTATCATTCATTTACCATTTTCACCTTTTTTTTTGGAAGAAAAAATGGAATTACCATTAAGTGCAAAGGCATGGAGGCCAATCCACATGACGCGAGCCGGGTTGTCGACAGCGTAAACACCCAAACAGGCTGACAAGATGAAGACAGGGAAAACTCACCAGAGGAATGGTAATAAACCACACTAATGTTAGTGGTCTCCAACCTAAAGGGAGCGACGTGGGAGCAAAATTAAAGGGCTTGGCTTTTTACTTCTTTTCTATATGATATTCAGATTATTTTCTGACCTCAAATTAGTCTATGGACCAGGAACACACAGTTTGGTTCTCTGATAACTGCCACAAAAGAAAATAGGGAAAACATAGTTATTCTTACTGCAAAACGAATAGGAGTTGTAAGGGCATTCACAACATGCTGCATAATACTTTAATGTCTTATTTAACTTCAATCAACAACAATATTTCATTATAGGTTAAACAAGATAGATATATTTTTTAAATAAAATAAAAACTTAGAATACCACTGTGGCCCTTTTGACTCCCACTTATTTGGCATTAGCAAGAGTGAAATTTTGCTCATGCTCTTGTGTCAATTATCAGACAACCAAACTCTAGTTTTGCCTGGTTCTTAGACAAACAAAGCCATCTGACTATTACATAAAAAAAGGAACTATCATATACTTATGCTAGTAGGTAACACTTTACAATAAGGGTACATTACTTAAGGGTTAGTTAATGCTTAATAAGCATTAACTAACCCTTAATTAGCAGTTAACTAATGTGTCTGGTAATCATTTACTAATGTGTTCATGTTAACTAAGGTATTAATTTATACATTATTTAATAATCATCTTCTGATACTATTAAATAATGTATAAATTAATACCTTAGTTAACATGAACACCATTAGTAAATTACACATTAGTTAACTGTTAATTAACAGTACACTAAGTTAACACTAACCCTTAACTTAGTGTACCCTTATTGTAAGGGGTTACCTGCTAGGATATTCAAAGACTGTGTTCATCAGTCCAAAAATGATCATCAGTTGAGGAGCCGCATATGCAATTTATCTGTTTCAAACAGCTGCAAAAGAGACAGCAACACAAGGTGTATCTGGAGTAAATTTGGAAAGTCTGGATTAAGTATTTGATTATTCATAAGAGTGGCAGGGTTTAGTTAGTAGGTAGGCATTTTGATGTTAGTTGACCAGGTCATTTTGTGTGAATGAATTAAAATATCTCTAATACTCTCAAGATAGATATAAAATGTTTATTCAATTTTTATGTGTGCAATGAAAAAAAGTAGAAATATACCCAATATATCCATAATCCAAGGTGAATGTTTACCTTGGATTATGGCACAAATGATTGCAACATCAAGTCCTGTGTATTGGTGAATGCTAAAACAAGCTGGCCAATGTTGGATCCTTCATTTCAGTTGGCTGTACATAACCCAATCAACAACGAACAAACAGTTGGCCATGAAGAAAACATTGGCGCTCCCACTGTTTTTGTTTGGGATGCATTCTGCAGTCCACTTCCAGATGAAGGGGGGCGGGAGGGCCCTTGTTGGCCCTGCTCGTCTCAAGTTGTGTACATCAGCGATGCGAACCCAGTGCCAACTTTGACCCTGGCAGCTCTAGTGTGTTCTTAAGGGCTTGGCATAGACTGGCTCCAGGAAATGCTGGGGTAGCAGCATGAAGAGCGCCACCAGAAAGACTGCACTCACCAGCGACAGCAGCACATACCGGCCGATGAAGAATCTGTCCACTATCTGTAGAGAAAAACAGTGAACCCATTCAGTTAAGGGCTATTAATAATAATTACACCCTAATGCATATGTACTGAGTAAATAGCAGTTAGTGCTTCAAGTGGGAAAAGCATGGCTGATTGTTCATAAATTCAGTATTTCCTCTTTCAGCCACTAGATGTCATGGGAGGGCTTTCACAGAGGCTTTACTGGGCTGGAGTGGGACCAAGTGCTGTTCTGAAGGCCTTGGAAAGACAATCTACCAAAAAATTCCACAATCACTTGTTGCCTTGAAAATTGAAGTCAAACTGACTCCAAAAATATGTTGAGATTACTTAAACTATCTACATTCCTAACATTTGACTATGCATATACAAACTGATCTTAACCAGACAAGCACACTCTAGTTAATGAATAGTATGCCAACAATTTTACCAACATGATGAGGGTGAATGCAGACAGGGTGCCTTAAAAGACACTCAGTGACTATAATACAATGTCTTCCCATGTTTTCAGATAGCAAGCAATCACATGGCCCACTCACTCTCCATTGAAGAATTTAAGCCAGCTGCTGTAGCACCAGTTGAGACATAAGACACAAGCAACATCAGCTTGTGATTGGCCACTGATGGACAACATTGCCCAAGGTTACGTTTTAGCCAGGGTTTTCCTTGCAACAAACTGGTGACTGCTGTCAACACTGGGCTTAGAGAAAAGAGTGGACATTTGGCAACAAGGATGCTCAGTTAGATTCAATTTTAGATAATACTGAAAGGATAAATTGCCTAAGTCTGTGGTGCATTCAGCAGGCCCACTGTTTTGACTGTTTCATCTTTTCTGAAACTGACAAGGGAGTCAAAGCCAATTTAAAGATATACTGTACATTTTGAGTTCTAAACAGCTGTAGAAATACATTTTCCACAGTCATCTTTAAAGAAGCACACTTAATGTAATTTGCCTCCGGACATTACATTACTCAACTATTGCAGTGAAATGAATATTTTCATTTAGTCTAAGTGTAGGTGTAGTGTTGTGTAAGCACCTAGAGTATTGAGGGAGGTGGTTCTGCAATGCCAGAATTTGTCACAGGTTTAATTCAATACAGCATCTGTGACTGGTGTCCAGTTTATAACCCAGATGACATAACCTCACTCAAGCATTTCCTTTAACATTCAAACCATATGGCTTATTTTATAAGGCATAGAGGACTAATGGTTATTGATTCTTATTGGAATGTTTTCTGTATATCATGTAATAGACTTGTGCAGCATTGCGTTTGAATGGTTAGCAGCAATAAACTGATATGTCTCACAAAATAATCAATTGGGAGAGGAAAAATTATTCAAGTGTCAACTGACTCGAGTTTGTTTCACTGTTCTCTCACTAGTGCTGAAACTAAATGTTGATTCTGAATTTTCAAATCCTACTGTTCTTTGTCTACATGGATAATCAGTGGAGATACAAACCCTACCACACTCTGGCTCACCCGAGTCAGGTTTAACAGATTGAATGGAGACAAGGCACAGCACATACAGCAGATCCTGTACACTGGCAATGGTTATGTTTTAGTTAAGACAAGTTTGGGGTTTACAGAGCTGCTTCCAATAGATTTAATCTCAACACTTCACTGGTAGCTCTGGGCCTGTGTTAATATTTAGATCATGAGCCATCCATGAATAAGAGAATACAAACCGAGAAAACTCCCTTAAGCCTGATATTACCAGAAAAGCAGCAGCCCTACTGCTGACTAAAGACAGAGCTTTCACAGGGACCATCGTGGAATGTGAGTCGGTGTGTGTGTGTGTGTGTCTGTGCACTGGTGTCTACGAGAGATGGGGTGGTGTACGCTGTCTCTTATGGATGCATTTAACACATCTCACTTTTTAATTTGGCAATTACGCAGCAAGCAGGAGCCCAACGCAGGGTCCATGTTTTATTAATGTAGCATTGAGCGCAAGGGTGGGAGCAGGCAGGCAGGGAGGTGAGGGAGGGTGGGGGGGGGGTGCTCTGGTGTAAAGCCCCAACCCCCCACCCCCGGTCTGGGACTGGCCTAATTGGCACTATGATATTTTACTTTTGTTTAACAGCAAGAGCTTAGACATTTCTTACACAAAGTTACTTGCACACAAGCACGCGTACAAACTCAAACATGCACTGGCATAGGCAAACACACATAGGCACACAATATGCCAAACAGTTACTAATCAGGAATCCCTATCTGGTTAATACACTAACTGTGCAAAACTCCAAGCTAAATATCTGT
Source organism: Centroberyx affinis (assembly GCF_046629955.1). Taxonomy (NCBI): domain Eukaryota; kingdom Metazoa; phylum Chordata; class Actinopteri; order Beryciformes; family Berycidae; genus Centroberyx; species Centroberyx affinis. The sequence continues at coordinate 282,287 of NW_027279797.1, forward strand.
AGGCTTTATGGGCCAGCCTTATATTCCTCTGCTTACTAGTTCAGACTCAAACTGTACCAATAGTTTTTCTGAAAATGCGTTTGACTACTCCAAATAAATCAGTACTTCAAGTTTGCCTTTGTTTAAATATGTGATCACATAGGCTTGGCCTTTTAATACGCAAGATTTCAGTGTTGCTAGTCCTGTATAAGGCCTCTTTATTTACATTGATTTCAGCATAAATATCAATCAGTGGTGGGTGAAAAATACATTAAACAAGACCTTGAAAAAGAATGCATAATGATGAAAGTTTCAATATAACCCATTGTCAAAAGACTCCTCATAATTGCTACATTTTATAGCCCTGTGAGCTCCTCTCTAACTGACATATTTTATCATTTGCCCTCCCCATTTAGACAGATAACTTGCCAGTTGAATAGAAGGGATTTTCCACAGGGAATCAAGCCTGAGAACTCCCAGACTGTACAAAGCAGGCCAGTAGGGCTTCTATATGCAACACTGATTATCACTTTTTGCTAGCATCAGACACTGTCATCGGCACAATTGATTTCACACATAGTCTCTTTAACGACAGGCCTCAATCGTTGAGGCAGGCACGAGTTGATTTTACCCATAAGGCTTGCAGAGAAACCCAGGAAGTCCCATTTTCCTGCCTCTCAAGTGTTTCGGGTCTGGTTTCTCCCTCTGCACAAAGGCTATAAAATGTGAGCTGGCCAGGACGGGGCTCTGCTCTGCTATTTCTATGGGGTGGCAGCTTGCTTGGCAGATCTGGCTGGCTTATTGGCACGACCTGGAGGCAACATGGGGGAGTGTTTGTTCTGTGTTGCTGTTGGACTAAGATAAAGCAGAACAGGCCTTTACGACAAGCACGCGCATGTGGGCGCATACATGTACGCACACACACAGGGGCTAAGTTTACATGCGCACAGTATTCTGGAGACTGGCTCATATCCCGGTTTAGGTTTTATTTGGGATATGCACCTTTAATACCCCTATCCTGAATATAACCTGTGCCCATGAATAAACACAATTTCTGCCTATCTGTTCTCCTGCCAATAATATAGCAAGAAAAGCAAGCTAGTTGTAACTACATATGATCTAAGCAGAGCTTTTGCACCATGTCCTGACTGGTCTGCAGAAACCGAGCATTTTGTGCATTTCTTTTTATAACTACCTTAAATAAATTACTACAGCAATGCCGTCTGCAAACAATCAATAACATTGACATCTTTCATGATGGAAAGACACAATTCAGTTTTATCTTCACCCCAGAAATGAGAAGACCTGGAGTTATCAAAGCTTACTGCCATGTTTTGACTGGATAACTTCATGCATAATATTACGCAGAACTGAAAACCAATGGCAAACAAGATCATGTGTTTACTGTACATGGGCCAGTATCCTGGTTAATATCAGAACATCCCAGATACAATGTCCAGGCTTCTTTTTTGAGAAGGATGTAATCCATAAAACAAAGTAAAAGTTCTATTATTGTAAACATTATAGTCTGAACTATGAATCTCCACATCCTAGCTGAATTTTTCACATAACTCCCATAATCTTCTGCTTATATGCAAGATTTACAATGATGTCACATGACAGGAGAACGTACCCTCTATTGTTAATTATTTAATTAACATTAGGATGGATATTACGCAATCGAGAAGGATACACTGTTGACTGTAAAATGCTTAATTGACATTGAAAAAGAAAAGTTGTGTGCTGTATTGTAAATTGGCCGAATGACATGATACACACATGCACACACAAGGTATAAATTGCCTAACTGAGATTTACAGACTATATTTCTTCTATTGCAATAAAGATACTTGTTTGTTCAACTGTAACTACTGACATGTAAATATGAAACAAGGGAATAATTTATTTTAGTACCTTTCTTGGTATCTTTGTTTTCTCACTGTGCATGAAGAGAGCAGACATCATACCCCACTGAATGTATTTGGATTTTTGGAAGTACAAATTTAGGCATGAGATGGCCATTCAGCTAGTCAGTTGTTTATCCATGGGCTCTGAATCCTCAGTTTCGCTCTGTCTGGTCTCTGCGCCCTAAACATTTGGTGGTAATGGAAGCCAAATGGCCTTACACCAAAAATGACAAAATTCCAGGCCTGCTTGCGTCCTCTACTGAAGTACAGCTCCATTATATGATACTGTCTTCATTACACTTCGGCCACGATAAGAGACAATAAAAGACAATAATATCACAAAGCTTAATGTTTTGCAATACAATAAATAGTGTGATTTAATGTTGAAATGAATGTTATTTCATTTTCTTGGATTTGACTGCAGTAAAAGCTTACATTATCTCTTTACATAATAAAATGTCTATTCATCGTGTTGACGCCTTTCAAACCATATTTTTCCAATTTCAAAAACATGTATAGCTCTTAAATTCAAGCAAAAATACCTATCAGTGTATCAATATAGTACTGTAGGGAACATACAGTACATCTCTTCCCTTGTCCTACTGAGGATGCAGCTAGGCAGGACATCCGATTTGAATAGCAGCATACTGTCCTGACAGTATCAACCAGTACAATATAAATACTAGCACTGATCATGGCTTTTAACTGATACAATGGGGTGTGTGTGTGTGTGTGTGTGTCTGTTTTCGATCAGTGTATAGAGCTCACCTCCATCTCTTTGAAAGGGGAGGGGGTCTCTGAGCTGCGAGGGAAAAACACCAGCGCCAGAGTGATGATGAGAGCCAGGAGGAATACTGGGACCACCCCTAGCCTGGGGAGACACAGCACACACACATACACACACACATACACACAGACACAGTTCAAACTAACAGGATAATATCAGAACATGCCTCTCTCAACCATTTGCTTTCCACTTCTGATTTGATGTCCTCTAGGTAAGACTTACTGTAAATGCAGGGCAATCTGGGTCATTGTCATTAGAAAGTCCCAGTCAAATCAATTGTATTCTTTATCCTGTTTTAAACAAGTTGACTTCCCAGTCAATTAAATGACACCACGTTTAAATTCATTTCAACTTTGTCACTTCACCTTATAAGTGAAACAAAATATTATTATTGGTGTCACAGTGCAATTGACATAAGAATAAAGATGAGACTATAGATGACTGATGCAAAGTAATTCAAGTATTTCAGCATAACAGGGTCACAGTATTCAGGTATTAATCAGCAGAGACTGCAAGGTGCATGGGAGTACAGGATGTAAGTATAAAGTGTCTGGTGCCCATCATTCAGGTAGTATAGTATTACTAGAGTCCAGGATGCAGGGATAAATTGACTGCTGCATAGAGTTCAAGTATTGCAGCATTGACAGAGTCGCAGTTATTAAAGTGACTGGGACAGTGCAGTTACTTTTGCTGTTGTTTTTTTTAGGGGGATTAAGGGGGGAAAATAAACTTAAGTGGATGAAGTCTGACAGATTTCCATCTCAATTCTTCATTTAGCCCCGATATATTATCTTTTGTATTGAGACAAAGTCACGCCGAACTCCATTCAAAAATCTGTCAGTTAAATATTGCTTTGCATATCGCCAAACGACACATACCTGATAGGATATAGCTTAAGATGTCTACGATTCATAAGGAACCACTCTCAGTTCGGCATGTATTCAAAACACCAAGCAGCACTTATTTCGATAACATTCAAACTTTTTGAATAGGTTCGACTGTTATTCCCACAATCTTCCTCCACTAAAATACACCGCGGTGGGCAGCAGCGGGCACTGTGAACCATCTAAAATTTGAGATTTTATTGTAATGAAGTGCTACTTGGTGAGTCATTTATATGCCAAATTTACCAGAAGACTATTGACTTAACAATAACATGTCTTAAGCCATGTGTACGATATGTGTGCTTTTCCCGACAAACAAAGCAACATTAAGCTAGCAGGGTTTTGAACAGAGGTTGGCATGACGTTACATACAAGAGAGAAAGGCACGTATCGGGGTTATTCTTTACTTCAGTTATGCAAACATTTTCTCACAGGGTGGTGCAGGTGTATGGTTGCTGCTAACACTCACTTTGCCGGACCAGATGCTCTCAAAAGCATCATCCCAAACACTAGAGCCAAAATCCAGACGAGAGCAATGAGGAAAACGCCTGTTCCGACGCCCAACACGCTGCTGGCCATTCTTGTTTAGCAAAGGTTCACTTATATAGACAGATAGGACAGTTTAATTCAGTGGATAAAAGATTATTTACGACTGACGTCGGTGACATTAAGCAACATTATAATAAGTTAGCTAAGTTAGTTGCTAGTTATCCAGCGCTAGGTGCCCCTGCTAGTGCTAGCAAGCTACTATTAAGCTTACATTTGCATGCTTATTGATAGGCTAAATGAGTTTTGCTGTTCGACATGCGTTTCCGGTGAAAAGCTAAATTGTTACTGCACCCGGTCATTTGCTAAATGGTAACGAACTCTGCCGACGTTTTCAAATCAAAGAGTATCAGGGACAGCTTTGCTTTTTTGTCGCATCTCCCTGCTTCCTAGTAACATGCTCCGCTGCTCGGTAACAGCAAACTTCAATTCAATTGGATACACCAACTCAAGCTTAGCCAATGAAACGGATCCTTACTAAAAATCTTGGAGAATGCGGGGGAAAGAAGTGCACACCATGGTGCACACAGACAATAATAAGACCATAGAGATAGACGGTCTACATTTTAGACGGTCCATGTTTGTTTATGTTTTGTATTTTCTATGCTTCCTCCTCTCATGCATCACCACAGACTGCAAATAGCTATATACTGAGGCATTTGCTAAATCCCGAGGAGAATTCTGGGAAATGAAGTTCACACAGTATCACAATCGGCGTGCAACGCAACTGAATGATTAATTGAAAAAATAATACCGATAACAGGCCAGGGTTTTGCTGAATGACACAGATTTATGTTAAATATGTGTAAAATCCATCGACCTATTCTATTCTATTCTATTATATATCTAGGGAATTAGGCTAGGCCTACTATGTTTTCATTGGCACTGTCCAGACGAAAAAGAAGCATATTTTGGTCAAAATATCTCCTGTGGTTTATACTTTGGTTATGCTTTGGGCACCTGTCATTTTGAAGGATGTAATTAACGATGTGGACCGACAGGGGGCTGGCCAGATCCGCATTTAAAAGGTGTGTGTGTGTGTGTGTGTGTGTGTGTGTGTGTGTGTGTGTGTGTGCGCGCGCGTGTGTGCGTGCGTGCGTGTGCTCACGCGCGCTAGCACTGCTTGCTGCTACTCGTGGTGTTGCTTGTGCATGTTGCTTGCTGGAGGGAGACATGTTGCCTTCAAGTGCTCCTCTTAAGCTCCTACTTCCGGCCTTTGGAAGTCATGAATATTACTTGTTGCTTTTGTTTGGAAACGATAAGAAAATGGACCCTGTAACCCACAGCAGTGTTTTTGGTAGATGTTGTTTTACTTAAGAAATCAAGTGCGACAGAGCTAGGCTACTTTGTGCTGCAGAATGAAGGGGAGAAAATGCACATCAGATATGCAACTTATGTTTTAATTAATTTATTCAAAACAAATAGGCTGTAGCAATTTAAAGTGTGAAAAGAGGAACATGCAGCAATACTACACAGAATGCCAAACAATAATATGTTACAGAGAACACATATTTACCATCAGTTGTTGACACAGTGACTTCTTGGTTTGCACTTTCACCTCACAGCAACAAGGACCCATGTTCAATTCCTGGCCCTGCTCTTTTCTATGTGGAGTTTGCATGTTTCCCTTTCCCCCTGTGTTTGCATGGGCTTTCTTTCCCAATCCAAAGACATGCAAGTAACATGGACCGGAGACTCTAAATTGCCCATGGGTATGAATGTGAGTGTCCGTCTATCTGTGTTTCCCCGCCTTACTGCGATAGGCTCCAGTCCCCTGTGACCCTGACCAGGAATCAACAGGTGAAAGAAAATGAATGAATGAATAAATGAATGAATGAATGTTGATACGGCTTCCGCGCTCTGCCATTTTTGCTCTGAAGATGTGGCCCCCCCAACCTTCTCAGCAATCTGGGTATCTTATTCTGCATTCATGTCACATGGAAATGATGGTAGATAAAGCGTAGAAAGAAAAAGTAGAAAAAGATGGACCCCAATTTCTCTGACTCTCTGAATTCTAATGTCACCGGCAAGGAAATACGGAAGGAAATACTGGTATTCATTTCAAATAAAATCAGCAAAATTACTTTCATCAAACTTCTCATTTGTGGTTGTTTGGTTTGCTGTAAAACATTAAGCTCACTGTCAAGTCATCCCAACAGTTATTCCCATACGACTTGAACGCAGCATTAGAAAATCCCCACTTTTACTTAAATCGGTATTTATATTAACTTTGTTCGGGGGTGGGGGGGGGGGGTACCGTTCTTTGGCAGCTCGATTCGTGATCGCGATACTTCCGATGGGCACTTGAAGGCATCACCAGCCCAGTGCTGGGAAAGCGAGGCGAGGAGATGGAGATGGAGGTGGGAGGGGCCTGGCATGGCTGACGTCACCGGCTGTGTGGAGGAGTATAGGCTGTGCTGTCAGCCCAGTGTCAGTCTGATGAAGATTGGCATGCAGGTAAGCTGTCATTCATTTTCAATGTCAGTGCATGGGAGCAGGGCTTTACCACTCCAGCGTCCTTTTTTCCCCTTTTCCCCCCCTTCATTACAAAAGGCAGGACATTATTCATACAGTCAGACAGCACAGCCAGGCCAGAGTGAGAGAGAGAGAGAGAGAGGGAGAGGGAGAAAGTGAAAGAGAGAGAGAGAGAGGGAGAGAGAGAGAGAGAGAGAGAGGGAGGGAGAGAGAGAGAGAGAGGGAGGGGGTGTAGAGGAGGGGGAGAAAAAAGAGAGAGGGAAAGGAGAGGAGATGCATTTTTGTGCTGGACTGAAAGACCATTGGATTTTTTTTTTTTTTTTTTTTTTTGTCTTGATGCGGCGTTTGGATTAAAAAAAAATGTGTTGGTAATGTCTGTGATGCAAGTAGCCTATCTAGGATGTATTGTTTTGTTTTTGTTTTTCGTTGTTTTTTTGTTTTTTTACGGCGGATGCTTTTGTGCAAGCCTAGAATTTTGAGAATAATAATAATAACGGCTGGATCGGAGAGAATGAGCGCATACAGGAAACTGGCATTTTATTTATGGGCTTTGTCAATTAGCGGCCGAATGCCACAGCCGCATTCTGGTTATGTATCTGAATTAATACATACAATTCATATTTGTCGGTGTGAATTAGCGGCGCAAACGCTTGCGTTTGTTTCCTTTTTACTGCTAGTGTTCATTATATTTCCCCTATTGAACTTACCGGGCGATATTTTAGTCGAATAGCTGCACTAGTTTACTTAATTAAAAAAGGCTTTTGTGGTTGATTGGCGAAGTTGATGCGGTTTGTAGAAATGTGAAGACGGTTTTACCTCCAGTGTTGTAATGATTTGAAATAACTATAGACACTAAAGGTTTGGCTTCAGTTAATTGACTTTTTTGTTCATAATAAATTGAGTAACAGGACAGGAGTGTATGTGTGTGTGTGTGTGTGTGTATGTGTGTGTGTGTGTGACAAAAATAAACAAATAGGCCCAGACTACTAATATCAGTTTGAAAGGAAAAATATATATAATTTAGCATATATTTAAACAGTTTAAGCTTTTGCTATTCTGCATCCCCGTGCATAGTTTTATATTTGTCATTTGAACTGTTTGGAGCTGGCAGCTGTCTTCACTCTCACTTAGTGTTTACATGAACAGCAATTTTACAAAGTAGACTGAAACAGTATAGCATTTTATACAAAACTAATGACTTGTTTTTCATTTCAGTAAATTGTCTAATGTATAAATGTAAGCTATTTCTCTCACTTTGTCTTATCTGCATTGCAAAAGGACAGACAAGGGGCTGTAAGTGCATAGCAATAAAGCTCTGTTTAGTCCCTGGTCGATTCCCTGTATCTTCTGCTGAAGTATTTCTAATGCAGAATAAGTCCAAACTATTTGCATCTCAGTGAGGTCTAATGTTTACTCTCAGCCTACCCTGCCCTGCGAGAACTCCCCACACCGAACACTGGCCCTCTTTGTGTGCCACTTACCACTTTCTATTTCGGATGACTGGTTTATTCCACAATTGCACGAATGACTATTTCACTCACAGGAGATGTTTGATTGGCATAAAAGCCCGTCAGTCTGATTTGATGGAGCCGTGTCTCTTGGGAAGCCTGTATTTGAACACTGGGGCCCTGTTCAATTCGATTTTAATGATCTCGCAATTAAAAAGGCACAGATTAGCGGGCCGTTTGTCCTGTTTGTCCTGTTTTTGGTACTTCTGTGAGTCCAACCAAGTCGACACATCTATTCAGCCACTGCCAGCTATTTCACCCTATTGGATTTCTGCTCCTCGAACTCATAGTAACCTCCAATAAACATGCCTAAGTTAATACATAGTTGTACATAGATTTGGCATAGATGTCCACATTTGGAAAATGAAGTCATGTATCACAAGTTATTGGAGGGTGTGGGATTATGTAAAGCTCAGGAAAACGAACTTGAATTGAACTTTCACCATGGTTACAATGATCTGAAATGCTTCACCATCCACATTTTCTGTGTCGCAGTCTGTTTGAGGTAAAATGTTACATGCACTTTGCCTTTTTCTATCAACGTGTGACGACATGTGAGGCCCCCTCGCAGCGAAAACTACTCGGAGCGTTGGGAGTACATTAGCTAAATTAAATATGCCCGAACCATTTGTTTACTAATCATCTGCTTCCCTGAGAAATCACAATGGCGATTTGGACAACTTTAGCTCCCGACGTCGAGCACATTTGGCAGGTGCGGAATACTGAGCGGAAATCTCCTGGGGAACTAAACTTGCACCTCCTGTGAAAGTGAATGCAAATGCTTTGAATGCCACCGTTGTTGTTGTCAGTCGCTGCTGAAAGACCAAACGAAGGCCGGTTACCTTTTTTTTTTGACGCTGCTCAAATGATTATGTACCTTTGTCAGTGTTTCAAAGTGATTCAGTTGTGAATGAACATAGACAGTGCACACACACACACACACACACACACAAACAAACACATTCATGCTCACCATCAGTCGAAACACATCACCACCAATCACCCTTAGTGATGTTTGTTCTTCGTTGCGGTGTACCCCACACGGTTCTAAATATTGCCAGATAGCGATAATGCCAATTTAGATTATCCCCAAACCCTGCTGAGATCTTAATTGATGATTTGTGTCATTGGACAAGCAGCCCAGGGGCATATTTGAGGCTGCGAAATACTCCGACACTATTTGCATATTCCCATTCCTGCTATATGGGTAAATTACATGATGAGGTGTGATGCTGTGCATTCCTGCAGCTTTTGGGGGGATAATCACTAATAAAGTGATTCAGTCACACTAAATGAAGGAAGTAAACAGAGCGAGGAGAGCATATGTTACAAACCAATTTAAGCATTTATGTATGGCCATAAAGCAATTGAGGAAATTAAACCACAAGCAAATGTCTTGTCATTTCCTTTGCCTTTGCCTCTAATACCACCCTTCATGGTGCCGAAGTAACAAATGCATCATTTTTGCTCGGAAGATCATCTAGGTTTCTTTGGGGTCTTGTACAACTAATCGGCCTTACTTTATAGTCTCCCTCTTTTTGGCAGTCACATAGTGCGATCTCTAATTGTTTTTGAGGGCCTCGCTTTCTTAAATCACCCTGGAAAAGAGAGGGAATGTTCCGAATTATTCATAAGGCCTTAGTCTGCCGGGTATCCTCAGCGGAGTGCATCAAGGTCCTGTTCCGGGCCCGTGAGCAATGTGATGTAGGGCAGTTTTCTCATGCTCAATAGTGCAGCAATCCTTAAGACAATTGTGTTGTGTGTTGCATGTTTTGGCCCTGTTTGGTCCCTCATAGGCCGTGCCCACTAAGCTCGGTTGATCCCTATTGCTCTCAAGAGGAGGCAGAGGCCTGTTTATACCGTCAGACGGCTCAGCTTAAGGACAGCCCTTGCATGCTTACCCTTGCTCATTCCACAGCCAGTGCTGCGTTGGCATGGCTCTAAGTAAGCCACCGGGGACCCGGGTCGGAGAGAGATGGATTGGCTTGATTTATGCTCCAAGAGGAGCGCCAGGCAAATTTAACGATCCTCCGTATATTGTCGACATCACGAAGCTTTTCTTCTGAAAGGACATAGAGATGTCATGAAAATACATTCGGCGTAGGGCCGCAGTGGTACATAAGTTTGAAAACCATATTCGGAAAGTAACGTAATTGGTTTACTACAATATTGCCGCACCAGCTGAACACTGTCAAATAATTCTCCCCTATTTGGAATAGATTTAATAAACAGTTCGGCCCCTCATGCCTTGAAAAAGATCCTCAAAAGAGCCTGGCAGACGGTTGGCAGATAGATAAGGAAACAATGACAAATCATTTTTCGTTTTCATGACTTCACTTCAGATTATGGACCACATGCTTGTGCTAACATGCTGCTGCCTGCAAAAAAACAAACACTTAATAAAATTGTGAAAACATAGGTGATTATGGCAGTTATATACCCAAACCTGCTGTATATTATAATGATATTGCTGTATTTGCCACAGCCCTAATTTGACAGCTTGAATTTTGAATGAATTTTATGCAAGTGACATTAGTTGGTATGTATATCACAGCATGGATGTGTTGAAAATGACACAGCCCTTGTGTGGACCAAGCTCAATGTGGCATTAAAAATTCTTTCATATATGATTCATATGTGATTGATGGGTCGATTGATCAGGCTCGGCACATTTGAATCAATTGGCTCCTCAGACAGTCTGAAACAAACTTTTAGAGATGCTCTTCTCCAGGCAATAATCAGCGATGTCTGTCTGAATGCGGGTCTATAAAAGTGAATGCCGCAGCATGGAAGAAGTCATACAAAGGCTTTAGTCATTAGGTAATGATTTTAGCATCAGCACTCTGATTGCATTCCTTTTTGAGAAAGAGGAAATGAAAACCCAGCAGGGACACATTCCATAAACTAAGTCGAAGTCATGGCATTGAGTGGAGTAGTCAAATAAGGCTTAGGCTTCAGCAGCGGGACGCACATCCAGGTACAGTGTTTGCTGGGAGTCAAATGTATTTCAAAGATGTGTAGGAAGTAGGCTATTTTTTTTCTACTTTCCGACTTGTTCGGTATGCATAAAGCATGTGTGTAAATTACTTTTGATGTCACTATTTTTTGCACTAGAAACAATTAAAAATATTATTTTTAGACATCAATGGTTATTATTCAAGGATCAAGCACAAAATCAAATTAGCAACAGCTTATTATAAATTCTGCATTTAAAGACCTTTAACAAGACGCCGAACCTCATTGTGCCTTTGGTTCTTATCTCTGGTGGAATGTAGATAATCCTAATAAATTAGTAGAGCTTCACACAGAGAAATATGAAGCCTGCCAGTAAATCCTGAATTTATTATATTTGAGAGTCCTGGTAACAGCTGAGCTGGGTGAGGTTCAAAATATTTGATTTGAATTCAACAGCAGATCAAAGCAGAGAAAATCCCACCAAGCACTGTGTGGCTGCATATTTGTGCTTCCCTCTAAAATGAATAAATGCATGGGCCAAAATGGTGTCGCTGCTATTCCTTGAAAATCTCCAGATCTCCCCTAGTGTGATACTCTTCAAAACTTAGTTAAGAGCTGTGGCAGCCAACAGTGTTGGTGTATTGCTGTGTGGAATGAATAAATGCTATTTTGCTACACTGATCAACACTTAGCCTCCACTTTACACTGTGCATCAGCGTATTCCATACAGTATCTAGGCTGTTTCCACGTATGATTTATCTACATGGCATGTACAGCTTGCATTATATGTCAAGTATCCACACTGAAAGTGGTTGGCTCTTTCTCTAACAAAATGTTAGAGAATGTCGGAAGCATGACAACTTTGGCAAAATTATAATTCTCATGTTTTTTATTAAGATCTCACTGCAATGTATATTTCTTATTTTACTTCAAAACTTGTCTTCAGCATTTGCATGCTGCAGGTAACAGCTGACAAAGAGTTAAGTGTTACAGCCAAGTACACATCAACAGAAACCATTTGCATGAACATTAAGCTAATTTCCAGTTATGCTGTCGTCGTGAAGTGACACTTGGCTTCTTTGTGGCCACATTACATCTCTCACCTCCTCCCGAAGTTGTTTTGAGTCTTGGGTACAGTTCCACCTGCGTTATTATACAGAGAAGCCTCATCAGGAAACGGTTTGGCTGCCCAGGATGCACGGTGCCAAGCGGAAAAAGGTGCCACAGAGAGGGAGAAATCCGCCTCCTTGACAAAATGGTGGTGGACGGCTTTTTAGCAATCACCCTACTTTGATTATTGGTAGGGCCACACCGGCAGTCCGCTGCACTTTGAATGGAAATGCAAAGCCATTATGGTGGTGACCTCCGAGAGGATATTTACTCGAGCGCGGTTCCATTTTTCAAAATCCTCTCCAAAGATATCGTTCGAGTGTGTTGCTCTTTGTGCCGCTCTCATCTCCTCTGAATGTCTCAGCCTATTGCGCTCCAGGACACCATTGATTTGAAGGACAATATTTTCACCCAGTCTATAACCGCTCCTTTATTTTGACATTAGTCTCTGTCAAGGGCTGCTTCCCGTTCAAATCAATCTGTAAACCTCACTGTTTGTGTCCGTGGCGTCCGTGGATGCTTGTTTACGGAAAGCCAGATGAAACACTTATCAACAAACTAAAAAGAATTGTTCAGTGGCAAGGACAGAATAATTTGCCTTAATGCATTTTAGTGATCGTTCTTATTAGCCGCAAATTACTTTCTTTATGTAGTCCATTCCCCTACTGTAAAAGTGCCGTGGTTTTATGACAGCGCAGGCTCTGGTAGGAGTGCATTTCATTTTCCCCGGGAAGGCTACGTCTTTTACGGTATTTCATGTTTTTAAGACTCTCACACTTTAAAAATACTTGAAGGAGTGCTATGCTGTTTTATCCCCATAATATAATGCAATAAGGCTTTTGGCATCCAGGAGGCCTTAATGCTGCTGGATTCCCGAGGTTCATATTAGACGATTAAGGGCCCGAGGGAACTTAACCCTTCTGACACCCTGAGCTGCAATAGAAGGCCTCGTGCCCTCTTTGAGTTCAACTCTTAAGACAGTAACTCTTAACTTGAAGTGATGCTAGTGGTGCATTATAGGGCACTAAAAAGGCACATTATACCAGAACATGATATAATATATCAGAACATGATATAATATACCAAAATGCACCTTCTGTGACAAATGTATAGGTAGTAACCACCAGAATGTATTGTGAATCATGTCTTTAATGCATGTGAATTTCTGATGTGGTTAGGATATACAAATAGAACATATATGCTTATTATATGCTTACAATTTGCTTATGATGCATCACAAGTAAAGTACCACAGATACACTGTACTTGTGATATATTCATAAGCCAATTGTAAATACATAATAAGTTCTACAGATATACTGTTGAATTTGTTGCAATACCTACACTTTTCTATTCTTTTAACTATGTCAAAGTTCACTTTCATTCTGTGACATCCACTGCATTTTCAATGTCAGTTCTATCTATCCTGTCCAATTTCAAAGCAAAGATCAAGCCAAAATGGCCCCAAGACTTGTATTTCTTTCATATTGTTGTGCTTGTAGATAATATATCGTGGCTGTAAGTGCCTTACAGCAATTTCCACAGAGGTCGGGCTTTAGAAGTAAAAAGAAATCAACTTGTTTGCCACATTGATGTGAGGAGGTCCAAGGGAATCCTGGGATTTGAAGTTCTTGAATGCAAGCAAGACACAAACAAACAAAGTGACTCATTACCCCTCCGCAAAAAAGTAATTTTTGCAGTCACCTAACTTGACTCTAATGAACATCAGCTGTCTGCGTGAAACGCATGGAATACAATGATTGCCATCTTGGCCGCATTCATTGTCATTGCTCTCTCCCCTCCGCACTTCATTACGTTCAGAACATTATGACTTTGGGAGTGTGAGGCAAAACATACGCATAGGAAAACCACTGATGTCAACCTGAAGTTTAAAGCAACAGTGTTGGGCCTCGTTCAGTTCAGTTTATCTTTTTTTTTTTGTTTGAAATGACTGCAGGATCACCACCTACATAAAGATATCTCCTCCCAAGACAGTGCTCTCCATTATGCTGTTGCCTTGCACTGTGTGAAGTTGGAAATCTGGCAATCACGGCGATGTGCTTCGGTGTTCTGTATTCTGGACAACAATGCACTTTGTTGATTGGTCTCTTCAGTCTGAATATGATGTTTAGCCTCCCAGCCCGCTGCTTAGCCTTAGCCTCCGCAAGCAATCTGCGAAGACTGTGAAGTTGACCTGTACACTCCTGAGTCAGTTTAATGTGGTTATAGTTGCATTGTCAGGTCAGTAAGACAATCCACATGGTAATATCTGTTTATATCGCACATGTTCTTCATTCATTTTGCCTCAGTATGTTCTGCTGCTGTTATTTTCTCCACCCTCACAGTACGTCCTTTTCCTCATGCTTTTCATTCATTCTCTTCTACTCAGCATGTTGAAATTGTCGGTTTGCGTGTGTTCATATATAACCCCCCCTTCGCTCTATTCTTATGTATATTCCGTTTTCTCCGCTGTATCCTGTTACTATTCGGAGGCCGCAGCGACCCGATTTCCTCTCGGGAATCTCATCCTGTCTTCCAAGAGCAACTTTAACCCCTGGGCCATTTCTTTACTTCTCAACAAGCGATGTTTATCCTGTTAAACTCTGTATCCCAGGATTTAATCGCTGTCACATTCCATCGCAGAGCAGCTTTGATTTGTAGCAAAATTCGAGCCCAAAAACCCGGCGTAGAAAAACGAAGCTACTGTCGAATCTCGCGCTCTCGTGATTTGTGGCGGGAACGCAGAGCTCGTCGGTGTCGAGTGTGTTTGCGCGGCGTCGCGGGCCTAACCAACACGCCAGTTCTGATTTTAGAAGTGGTAATATTTAATGACTCCGCCGCCGCGCGTGCGACTCGAGTGTCCTCGCTCGTTTGCCGCCGCCGCCGCCGAGGAGACCCGAGGCTTCGAGAACGCGTCGCCTTTCAAGTCGTAATGTAAACGTGTCAGATTTGCGGGGTGTGTGTGTGTGTGTGTATGTGTGTGAAGAGGCTCGGGGAGCGAGCGCGCGCAATTATCATAACAGACGCACGCTTGTAAATGAATCCGTGCACAAAGCGGTTTACCTCGGCAGCTGTAAGGAACGCCATACTGCAGCATAATAGATTTATTGTCAGTCATGTGTTTGCCCATTGAGGATGTAATTCCTCTTTGGCTGTATTTCCATTTCTGTGCAGGTTCTATACTGGTTACTGGTTTGTTTTTGCTCAGTAAAATGCCTATAGGTTCATGCAAATCTCCCCCAAAAATTAAAACAGCAAGGCATATCTGTGTTACTCTGTGCCTAATCAAGAAAATATCCCTAAAACATTATCGGGGAGCGCAGACATGATTCTCCATGTTAATTGCAGCACTGTGAACTGAATGAAAAGAGCAGACAGAACCCCCTTTTCGAAACGAGACTTCTTTCCACTACAAAGAATAATTACTTTTTCCAACTCCCTCGCCATAATTGGTTACCACTCTTTTATCTTATCTGTGTGCGCATAATTATCACAGTCATCATATTAGATTATTTCATGCATAATAAATGAACTCAAACTGTGTGTGGGGTAATTAGCATGTTAGGATATGTGCCACGATAAGAGCCTTGCACTTTCAATGACTGTATTGTTTAAGACATTCCTGAAAAGTGAGAGATGCGGAGAGAAATTCATTACAGTTGAAGGAATGTTTCGACATCAGCGCCGTGTCTCTGCATCCACAAATGTTCTTCTTTTAAGTTCATTTCGGAGGTTCGCTTACTTTCCCGCTCTGTTTTGGGTAAATGATTTATCTCATGTAAGGTAATGTACCTTATAATCTATTTTGCCTTCGATTTACGGAACAGACTGTATCTTATGTGTAGAAGACATAAGAAGACATGGAGGTATAATGGAGACTATTATGAGAAGACCGATATGCTACTTGACTTTGGCAGCATCCTGCTCCATAGATCATGGCCAATTCATATCACAGATGTGCAACACTTCAATCATAAGGAGGCAGGCTTTGATTCGGTGTAGTGTTGATACAATAAGTGCACTCTGTGCTGCTAGAAGATACCTCAAATTGTTGTTGCAGGGTTTCAATAGGTCTGGAAAAAGTCTTAAAGGTCCCATATTATTCTGTTTTCGTGATTTTGTTTTCAAATCTACTATGGCTCCAGATAAGAATAATGGTCTTGATGATGACTGAGGCCGCACAGGCAGAACAGTCACAATACTGAACCCTGATTGGCCGACAACTGCAGTTCCTCTAATTCAAATGAGGTAAACCTGATGAAGTGGAGGCTTTCCAGTTCAAATGCTACAAACTGGCCTGATTGGACGAACTTCAATAATTCTTTACTGAGGGAGCCAATCAGGACCAAGTCCACTTGTGATTAGTTAGTCTGAAACTGCCTGGGAAAAAGGATGGATTTTTGAAAATGCATATGCAATGCAAAACTTTAACCACTAAAACAAAATGTATCTTTGATCAGATATGTATATAAATTGTAAATTAATTCCTGTAATAGCGGCTCTTTAAAATGTCTTAAATTATATGATGTATAAACAAAGTGTTAATAGGTTGTGAATACAGTAAAATATTAGTTTTTTAGTATTAGTATTTTAAGTCTTAAATTCAGTAATAGAGGTCTTAAAAATGTTGCAGTTTCTTGGTGTTCTTGTTGTTCTCTGGGGAGAAATCAGTCCAGTCATGCAGAATGTATGTTCTTACAAGGTTCTCCCAACCCTGATTTGGCTGGTTTGTAAGCCAAATTCAATTTAATGGCTTAGTACTTTTCACTTTTTTTTTGTCAGTAAATCAACCTCTCTCTATTACATAGTAGCTATAGTAGTGATTTCTAAAAAAAAAAAAAAAAAAAAAAAGGCTTTCCAAATGCAGGGTTGGTCATACTGCATAACATGCAGTATTTAAATCATCATTCACCAGGGAGTGAGAGTTGAAAGTTGTCAGCAGCATCATGGTTGCTTACTTTTTTCACCACTAAATAACAAGAACAACGTCTTTGAAGCCAAATGTTTCAGTTACAGTTTTTTGGCCCTCCAGAGTTATTGGCAGTGACACCCTTGGTAAGCTGCGCCAAAAGGCTGTAAAACACAAACATAATGAGCTATTTTCAGCGCCCAGATATTTTTTTTTTTTATTCAGTAAGTTGTTCAGAAAAAAATGTCTTGTTCCAGTGTGTGATAATAACCATTATTCTAAAAAGCGATGGTTGTCACAGTTGTTGTTTCACTTAAATTCAGTGTAATTCCTTCAATTATGACTGATTACGATTGTGGTAAAGTAATCACCATAGAATAAGATAGAGATGTTTTGTTCAATTTTAGGGGAGGATTTCCTCAGCTTTTCATTTTTCCTGGTGACTGTGAGGTAGAAAATTTCAAGCAAGATCCTCACTGTGAAGCTTTCATTTACATCTCTATGCCTAACAGACACAGGATGGCAATTTAAGGGGGATTTTGTTCCCACTAAGCCTCCATAGTTTCATTCGTCATTCATACGGCTCACACAATTTTGAAATAAGAAAAATAACAGAATCCGAAAAATTCTCAAAATCCCATTGATATCCGTCCAAATGCAAAAGTTCGCAGCAAAAGAGGTGACAGAGCATAAAAGTTTAGAGGACTTACATGATCACACTTTGGAAATACACTTTTTTTTCTGAATAAAAGAGTGAAAAATTATCCATTTGCTGAGCATAATAGTGTAGCTGATTACAGACCATGCCTCCGGTTGACGCAGGCACACGCACGCACACACACAGACACACACATACACACACCTCCCACTCTGTAACTTCATAAAGGTTCATCTCCAAAGGGTGATGACGGCTCTGTGCTAAAAGTGAATTATAAACAGCTGCCGAGCCAGCGTGGGGGTAAATACGGCAGCTTGGAGGTGGTACTGAAACACGTCTGCCGCTATAATGACAAGGCTCTCGCCGGGTGAGGAGAGAAACCTTTCTGCACCGGCAGCCGATGCCAGCTCCCCCCACGTCCACTAACTGGCGGTCAAGGTCTCGGTACCCCTGTGGTATTCTACATGCCCGTTTCCCTACGCTGGCAGCGGTTTGGCATTGCTGCGGGGTCACTGTGGTGTAAATGGTAGATTGAAACCCAAGAGCGCTGATCGGGGGTCAGATTTGTTTGTTTAGTCTTAAAGGAATACACAAAGTTTTTGGGGGACTGGCCCGTTGGTCAACTTACCCCGTAAGTGATGAGAATAGACACCAAAATAATCCATGTGTCCCCAGTAGAGTGTTTGCTTTGGTTTAGATAGCATACACTATGTTGCGTGATAGGCCCCATGCTAACACTTTAACATACACTATTTTGAGAGATAGGCTCCATGCTAACACTTTAGCATACACTATATTGAGTGATGGGCCCCATGCTAACACTTTAGCATACACTATGTTGCGTGATAGGCCCCATGCTAACACTTTAGCATACACTATATTGAGTGATACTAGGCTCCATGCTAACGCTTTAGCATAGGCTACACTATGCTGAGTGATAGTAGGCTACATGCTAACACTTTAGCATACACCATGTTGAGTGATAGTCACTGTAGCATTGGATTCAGCCTTTTGCTAATAAAAAGTTGTGGGTTTTTTTTTATACTGGAGATTCATACATTTTAAAAATGAAATATCATTAACTCGATGTAACTGATGTAGCCAGGCTTTGGTTCTATTTCAGGTGAGCAACCACAAATTGCACAGATTTTAGTTGTGCACAGTCACATTACTGGAAAGGGAAAGTAGTCCGTGCTAGTTAAAAAAAAGTATATTGTTTTTTATCAGGTTTTGTGTAAATTTTACCAATCATTTAAAATTACTCACCATTTACCTCTTCTTATTTTCACATTTTTTAGATAATGCTAGTGGTGTACTGACTCCACATAGTGTATGCTAAAGTGTTAGCATGAAGCACTGGAACCAACAATATCCCGGGGACATATGGATAATTTTGGTGTCTGTTTCCTCATAACGGGTAAGGTGGCCAACAGGTCAGTCTCCCAAAACCTTGGTGTATTCCTTTAAGGGATAAAGGTCAAGGGAGGGGCTAAGACGCTTGTCTGAGAGCAGTGGCTTGGGGAGAGAGCTGGCAGTGGGACTATGAAGGTGAGATGCACCATGGCAAGAGATGAGGGATGACTTGCACCTGCCTCTTGACACCCACTTTGAAATGCTTGTGTGTGTGTGTGTGTATGTTTGTGTGTGTGTTTGTATGTGTTAGAGTGTGAAAGAGAGGAGAGAGAGAGCAAATTATTGAGAAAGTACAGTCTGAGTGTTTTCTATATGTGAGTATGTCCATGTCCGACAGTTTGACTTTGTGCCTGCAAGCGTGTTTGTGCACGTGTGTGTGAATTGCTCTCTCTCTCTCTCTCTCTTTCTTTCTCTCTCTCTCTCTCTCTCTCTCCAGGCGTGCTGCTGTCCCTCTTTCCCCTGCGGTCGGTGGTATTTATAAACCGCCATAGACATTTAATACAGATGGCAGAACACCTCTCAATTTAAAGACACCATTTTCTGTACTGGGAAATGGACAGAAAGTACTTTGTATTTAACTACCTGGATATGGGGCTGAAGAGGAGTTGTGAAATAAGTGGTGCATTCATAATGTGTGGAAATGCATGGCACAGACTACTGAGTACACCTGGCCGTCATTTAATTCTGTGGGCTCACTCCATAGGGATGCGATGCATTCACAAAATAATTTAAAGAACTCTGCACGCTGTAGAATTGAAGAAGGAATCCTGCACGGCAGTGGAAGGGTTAACTTTCTTCCTTTGCACTCTCAACAGGAGGGAAGAGTCAGAAAGAAAAAAGCAAGGTTAGCTCCACTTGAGACACTGACGGGGAATTCCTCACTGTGTCTATTCTGCCTCGGCCTTTCTCTGCCAAGTCCATTGTGTTTCCCTCTTCCCTGCCTCCCCTGTCTGCTTCACACAGAGGCAGCAAATGAGTATCTGTAACTGCACTGAAAAAACAGGCAAAAAAACATCTTAACAAGCCTAGTATTAAAGGTGCTACGTGTAGAATTTTAAACATCAATACATCATTGTCAAATTAATTGTGATACCTAGGTTTAATTATCGTAAACAAATGAGACCATGGTTGAAACAATTGATAGCCTCTATCTCATGCCAGCGGTGCTGATGTTTCCCAAAATTCAAACCACATTTCCCACAAACCCCTGCTTCCTGTCCCTGTCCCCCCCCCCCCCCCGGAGGCTGGTAGAGGCTGCGAACCTCCTCATTTGTTTATGGTAACGATACTAATGTATCAAAATTAATGTTTTGTATTGTATTTTTCTTAGAATAAGTGCAAACAAGGCAACAGTAGACATATGTGTAATATTGAAAATGTTGGAACACAGTGGTGAGATGCATCATTCTCCCAAATTTCATCAAAATCCAATCAGCAATGTCTGAGATATCACACATGGCAAACAAATAGTCCCTCCCGCTTTCAACATTTCATTGTGGAGTCCCAAATCTGCCAATGGGGTGAGGTAATTTAACTCGTTTCCAATGCAAATCTATTTGTTTCAACCAGATTTTAGACGGACCAGATAAGGTGGACATTTATTGAAGTGTATCTTTACTGCATTTGGTCAATTGTAGCCCAAAGGACATAAAACCGGCCTGCCTGTCTCTCTGGCTTCCTAAGAGAAACAGGGGAGGGTTCCACCAGGGAGATTTCTTTAGTGTGTGTCAGATGAGACGGTCTAGACGGCTGGCGGAAAGCGTCGGGTTTAACCAGCAATTTCTCTGCGAAAGGGGAGGAATTTCATGATTACTCAGTGTCTTTTCCTTCCTGTGGACCTCAGACTGCGTGGACGTGCGCACATGCATTATACATATGCATGCACATGAACGTGTGTGTTTAGTCATGCATGTGTTTGTGTTTGCATGTAGGGCTGTGGCTTGGGCTGGGGATGACTGATAACTGAGAGTTTACACTGCAAAAAATGTCCATCATAGCAAGTCAAGTATTCCCATTTTCTGTCTTAAAATCCACTTGTAATTCCACTTGTTTCCAATGCAGCTTCACTTGTTTCAGGAATTTAGACAGTATCTCTACCAGAGGAGCGAGTTTGACTGACTTCTCCATAGCTGTTACTGCACATTCCCCCCTCCCTAACACACATCACAACAGCAGCCTCAGCCGGATCGGGAATGTTATGTCAGTCATGGTAGTAAGAACTGGAGCTTCCTCTCACCAGTCTAAAAGCCACCAGGTATGGTCTACCAGCGTGACAGCCAGCCGCACTCCTGGACCAACAGGGCTTGTTTACTCTGGAGCCAGAGAAAGGCCGGTTTTATGTCCTTTGGGCTACCAGACCAAGTTTAACCTACTTCTATTCAGTTTCACCGGCTGTGCAGTCAATGTATTTTGCCGCACTGCAAGAAATATCCATCTTAACGAGTCATTTGGTCTAGGGTTGAGTCCTAAAAATCTTGTTTTTTCTTAAAACGAGTGATACTTTGACTTGTTTCCACTGCAAATCAACTTGTTTTGCGAATTTTCTTGAATCAAGTGACATTATGTTGATACTAGAGGAGTGGTCTGCCTTATTTCAAGGTATTGCCACTATTAGTCACTAGTTCTTTTTTCACTTGTTTTGAGAAAAACAACATTCTGAATACTC
Organism: Centroberyx affinis; assembly: GCF_046629955.1. Lineage (NCBI taxonomy): Eukaryota > Metazoa > Chordata > Actinopteri > Beryciformes > Berycidae > Centroberyx > Centroberyx affinis. The sequence goes on from NW_027279797.1 coordinate 304,082, forward strand.
GTCTAGACTAAATGACTAAAGCTAGATATTTTTTGCAGTGCAGGCTCTAAGGTTGGTGTGTGTCCCAAAGTCGACACTTTGTTGCATCTTCAAATCAAATAAAAGCGAATTTTATTTATATAGCACATTCCATATCACAATATAACCTCAAGTGCTTTACGAATGTGGATGGAAAACATTTCAGAGTCATGAAAAAGACAGCCAATAACATACACAAGATAACCATGAGTTTCCATTATCATAAAGGGACACAAGAACGGGAGACGTAACGTTTAAGAAGTGCACAAAGTATTAAAAAAGGAAGAGTAGTACAGTTAAAAACAAGAAAACAGTTTATCTGGAGCTTGGGCAGAGGGCTTGCTGAGGCCCTAAAAAAGGCTACAAGCCGGGTCTTCCTATTTGCTTCTATGTAAGTGAAAGAGCATATGAGTCCGGTCTCACCAGAGCCCACAGGGGTTTGAGGAGCATGGTTCAGATGATACAAGCTATGTGCGGTAGCTCGCGAGCTACTTTACTTTTATTGCATTTGGGAAGTCGGGCTGGAATATAATAACTGCACCGGACGCTGAGAAATATGCAATATATAAAATCATGCTGCATTTTATCGCCGTTGAAAGGTTGACAGAATGAGAAATGGCTGTGGCTGTTGGTACGACCAAATGGGTTATTGACATATTTATCATATATTAGACACAGATACATTCAAGGAAACTTTCAGTTGAGCACTCACTGTCACTAAACACTTCAAAACATCGCACATCTCTGTTCAATAAAAAGCTCTCTTTTGTTATGGCACTTTCATTCACTTTATGTATTCGGCTCTTCTCATCATCTGTCTCGGTTTAGGCATTCTCTTTTTTTTTCCCGATTCTGTTTCTCCTCTTGATACATCTCCGTTCATTAAAATGAGGAATCCGTTGGTGGCTCGGGGGACTGGGACCTCTTTTCCAAGTCGTTACTGAACGCCTGGCCTGGAGGATGGAAAAGAGAACGCTCTTCTTTTTTTTTTGTGTGTGCGCTCTATCCGTCCTGACTCATCACGATCGGGGTATTTTTAGCGGTGGATTCCTGTTTGGCTTCCCCCCCCCCCGCTGATCGTAAGGGGCTATCGTGTTCTGTGAGACAGGGACGAATAATCAATGTCAAACATCAGCCAACAGATTGGTCGCAGACACACAAAGTGAAAGTTAGATATGGCTGTCAGTATGTGTGTGTATGTGTGTAGAGAAGGCTGGCAAAGTGCTAAAGTCTGTATGTGTGTCTGTGTTGGCGTGAGTAAGCTCCCACACGTTTGTACTGTACGTGTGCGTGTGTGTGTGTAGGGTAAATGTGTGTGCGCAGTGTTTTGTCTGCCACAGCTGCCTATATCAGCTGCGTGCTCGTTAAACGTTGGGCTTAAACCCGCGGTGACGCCACGCCGGCTCCGGTTACCCCCGTGGGAATACCTGCCATTGTCATCCTGAGCCCTCGTAATTCCCTGGAATTCTGCAGCCGTTAGCCCCAAACAGTCGAGGCTAGGCCGGCCAGATAGTGGCCACAAGTACCGAGCTTAGAGGAACCCGTTAAACGCGTGCAAATAGCCCCGCACCACATGTGCATGAATAGCGAGTGCCTCCTTCGAGTGTGCAAGTCAATGCAGAGTTGTCGGAGATGAACTATTAAGAGTTTAGTAATGCATCTCTGCCCTTTGCGTTTACTTCCACTATGTCTGAGGGTTCTTCTCATTACTCTGTCTCATTTTCATGTCCTTTGACAAGTAATAGTCGAGCTGCGATTCGCAAATGGCAGTGAAAGTCAGCCAAGATGCGTAGTTCAATTGTCCTGAGTGTGGAAACCCTCTAAGTACAGCTCGGGTTTGTTCCTTTCTGCCCCGTACAATAGTGTGAATCGTGTCTGATTCCTCGCTGCGAAGGTGGCCAAGTGACCCGATATCCTGTTTGTCAGGAGAACAGGAATATTTCTAATTGTTGCACATCCTGCCGGACAGTGATCTGTGGTACACGCAGCTGCCCGGCATGAAAACTTATTTAGCTTCTATTGTGCGGGCCCGGAAACATTGACAGTTTTTATTGAGTTAATTTCCAACGCTAAGGGATGATGCTGAGGTGTGAGCTCGCTTGGTTGTTTGTCAATTTGCGTGGGCGATTTCTGCGAGTTTGGGGTGCATGAGCCACTCACATTATTATGCAAAATTAATTATTTGCCTCCTTTTATGTCCCCCTGAATCTTAGTGCAGTAAAAAACCTGGCTGTGTTTTATGGAAATGAAATTATGGCATAATGTCACTTTTGCTATTAGCACCGAGAGTCTGTGCATGCCAATTGATCCTGCTGTTGTCATAGCAACGTGAAGCACTAAACCTCTGCGCAGCTGTTGTTATGGAAGCCCTAGAACAGCTGGGGGGCTATAGCTGCTGAGGGATTGTGGGAAATGAGTCTTTTGGTCCTCCCTTCACACCTTGACCCCAAAACTCCTGCTAGCCAAAAGAGGAGGATTTGGGAATCTTAAAGATGTCCATCTGGAGTCTTTCCGCTGTGCAGAGCCTCCATATGATTAGAGAGAAATTTTGGGGAGTGAGTTGTGAATATTCATTCATCTCCATGTCTTCTCCAAACCTGTTTTTGCCGCGAATGCGAACAGTAAAATCAAATGAGGCAAATGAGGCTGGATTCTCTCCTAGGGTTTGCCTGAAGCATTCAAGCATATCCCATTATTGATATGAGCAAATGTTGTACACAGCGCGACAATAAAATAGTCAACTCGCAAGGAGCACAACAACTTGTCTGGGGAGCCGTACTCGCCGTGTCCAATTCCTTCAGCATTAATAAAGTCAAAACGTAACCCGAGAGCAAGGCAAGTGCCCCGTCCTCCCACTGTTTGATTTAATGAAGAATTCATTGACTGGGGATAGATGCACCTAGTGTGCGTGTGCGTACATGTGTGCAAATGCATGTGAGAATGTGTGTGTATGTGTATGTCTTAGTTGAATCCATCCTGCTGCAATCTTTGAAAAATCAAAAATGAACCAACCGTCACTGCTGCCTTTTTGTGTTTGGAGGCATGGCCCATATAATATATTCATGTGAGATATATATATGTATATATATGCATCTGTGTAGTTGTGTACACAATACATATGAGGAGGCTGCAGTGTGAGTGGTGGTCTGCAGAGTCAGGAATGCTAATGCTTCCTCTGTGGGTTTTGTGAGGAACACGGTGATTAGACCTCCAGCCCCCTGGGTGGAGCCCCTTGCTGCACGGCCCCGCTCTAATTTACTTTGACGTCAACAGGAAGGTCGGCCGGGTCCCAGAGGGGTCATGGAGAGATGTTGGGGGGACGGGAGAGGGGGTGGGGGGGGTGGGGGGGTTCCAGTTTAGAGGAGGCAGGAGAGACGCTCCTCTAGGGTCCCAGACGAGGCCCGAGGAAAGGCCGAGGGAGGAAGGGCCCTCAGAGCTTAGGGAGGGCTTCTGGAAGGATTACTGGGAGGCTAAAATGTTTTCTTTGTGGCTGAAAGAAACCTAAGAAATGCTCTCACCCAAATCTCCCATGGTCTGGGGGTGGCTGTTTTGGAGGGAAACTCAAGCTACGTCCTAAAGACTTTGAAAAGACTTTCTCTTACGTTTGCCTTTGCGATCATCAACATGCCATATCTTCTTTCAGAGTTTTGATCTCCAACTATTTTAAGTGATGAGAATGGGCCTTGTTGAAACAAACTCAGGGTCCAACGATACTACAGCTGGACTTCCATCCAAGTATTTCATGTGAACTGTGATGGATCAAATTAGAGGATACTATTAAATAGTGATGGAAACACATCTGTTGAATAAATAATGACATTCACAATCAAACGCTGTCTTTAAAACATCTGTCCATGAAATCTCCAAGAAATGTCATATGTGCTGTAGCTCCCATGTATAAGCTACACATCATGGTTGTATAGCCATTCATTGGCGCATTAGAATATTGACAAGTGTATTATTTTTGTCTTTAGATGAAAGCATGAAATATGGTCTGCATTCGCTAACACCAAAGAGCAACAACAACTTGTCCAATACCAATCAGTTCTTGAAAGACGCTTTTTCTTGAGAATGTGTTTTCTGATGTTGCTCCATGTTTGCCTCAACCCATCTGATGTAAACACTCGCAATTCACAGTTTATTTTCTGCGACCTTTCCAAAGTTTGCTCAAGTTTTGCTTAACAGCGGGATGGCAACAGAAGTTTTCCACTTGTCTCACCTTTAGGGAGACTGAGAAAACCTAGAAAAAGACCCCAGTTTGGACTATTACAACCAATCTCCACCGCTTTCATTCCAACCCCCCGCCCCCCGCCCCTACCGTCCACGCCGGGCCCCCAGTCGTACCTACCTACCACACACACAGTAGTCCCCACTGAGCCGTGCAGGACTGGATAAATACCATCCCTTCAGAGCCTCTGTGTTAGCAGATCGTTGGAGGTAGGCGGCCCACTGTGAGGCCCTACCACACTCCCACTGTTCTGGAGAAGCTTTAAGCGAAAGATCAGGTGTCCGGCCCTGAATGCTTGATTGAACTTAAATCTTTTACATGTGCGCCATAACTCCTCTCCGGCGCTACGCTCGGCGTGGCTCAGAGATGGCCGGCTAGTGAATTGCTCAAAGGAATTTGAGTCACAGCGGCTCACTGAACTCCCTGTTTTCACCTATGTCGCTGGAAATTATAATCAGATGCCTCTTGTGTGCAGTGATGTAGTGGTAAACAAAAAGCTGGGTCAACTCCCACCTCCAGTCAGTGATCATCGTAACGCAAACGACCAGCAATAGAAACAAAAATCACTTATATTTTCATAAAAGCATTAATTTATACTTTTTTCCCTTAAAAGACCCTGTCCTCATATAACTTACACCAGTTTGATACTTCTTACTATGATATATACTATGAATTTATATCAGACTATAAAGGTGGCTAACGATTCTGCAAATAAGAAGGTGGGTCAACTGAGTTTAGGGTTTCCCCTCTATTGCATCCCTGCTTATGCAGTAAGTGTAAAGTCAAAATGATTCCCTATGTCTTCGATATTTTGTCGATGCTCGGAAAACCCCATCCTATTTCACCTACTTTTCTGCATATTGTCCTTTTCCTATGCCCTTTTCAGTGATAAACTTAACTTTGCACACTTGCTTACCATAGCTAAAGTGTCTTCATCTGTTCACAGGCTTTGTGTGGGGAGCTGGATACTGGGCCGCGGAGCAGACAACCTAACTGAAAGCTGCTGTGCTGCTGTGGGCAAAGGAACTGTAAGTGATCCGTTACCTTTCTGCAAACCTTGTAACTCGCCTTGCCAGGTCCTGTAAGCATGCGTTTGTTGTGTATGTGTCATTACCAAAGCTGTGTGCAGTATTTAAGTATGTGTTTCGCAGAACAGAACATTCATTTTGCCTTGATGGACGTTCAGTAACAACACATCTGGCAAAGCTAATCCGCTTCTTCAGAGGCCAGCAACAGTCTGTGATTCAATTTAAGAGCACACAATCAAATATAATTCATGCTATAAACACGTTGGCATGCCAGAGTACATGTTTAATGATTTCCCATTCCCTGCTGCAGTTCAACTCTAGTCGGTCGAAACCAAACAATCATTTCAATCATTTAAGCATCTTCTCTACATCTCTGCCACCCCGAAATGGGAATTTTAATTTGGCGCTCGGTTATTGCTGGGACTTCAATCCATAGCCCTTTTGTTTCTCATAGTTTTTTAAACGACTGATGGATTCGCTTTCCAAAAAAACACTCTATTTGGATCCTGGACCAGGATGAAAATGAATGGGAATTTAGGATGGGAGGTGCAGGTATGTGTGTTCACCTCTGTGACAGTTAAGGATTTGTTTGATTGGTTTGTAATTCAATGCAATCACGACTCTTGCTATGTAGAGATTTTTATTTTTATTTATTAAAAAGCGGGGTTAAAAAGGGGTTGGTAAAGGGACCCCAAAGACTGACCATACATGTCATTCCTTGAGGCCCCACATTAAGCTGAGGGAGATTATGTGGTTTAGGCAAGAATGGGTGAGGGAATGGGAACTGAAAGCTAAGTTTATCTGACGAGAATGTAAATAGGCTCAAATGAAAGATGAGAGCTCATGATACCTGGTGGGGTGCAGAGACTAAGGGTTAGGCAGTATACTGGTTTCTAACAATACCCACAGAAAAAGTTGTGGTTCTTCAGTGGCTCTTTGAAGTGGATAGTGGTGCTATACATAGTCCCACCATTACACAAAGAACCATTAATGTCCCCACATGTTTTATTGGAAGTTCATGACTGGTTCTTCAGTTCTTCCCGCAAAAACAGTTAGTGAGGTGGGATTTGCTGCTGAGTCACTGGTGCAATTGAGGCAAACAGGGAGATAAACACGTACTCAATGAGTGTTCTTCTTTTAAGCTAATTACTGTAAGTACCCATTAGCACAGATATTGTTTTACTTGCTTGACAAGAGAATATTTTCATGATAATGTTGGCTATATAACGTAGTTGCAAACATAGGTCCATGTACCTACGTTTATGTTAGCAAAATAACTTCTCTGACGTTATCAAGCTAACATTAGCGTTAGCATTAGCTTCAGAGAAGGTGGGCATTACATAGTGAATAACATTAGCTAACTAGCTGCCACAGGAAGAAGATTTCAAGAGAATTTATTGTTAGGTTAAAGTGTAGCAATGGCAACTTGAAGCGTGTAGGCTACTGCTGTGGTTTTGGGGCTAATAAAGCCAGTGTTTAACTGTGTAGACTGACCCTATGGGTGCTCTCTTAAGAACCATTTGACAATGGTGCTATTAAGAACCTTCAATTATGGGTGCCATGGAGCTCCAAAAATGGTTCCTCTATGGTTACGAGCCAGAGAACCAGCTTTGTTCACTGTTTAGAACCTTTTGTTTTTAGTGTGTATAAACAATTACACTACCACCAGTTACTATTACCATAACTACTGTGATTACCAACAGTTTAAGATTGTAGCATGATGATTATGCAGTGTTTGATGTACAAAACAACTTTAAAGAGTTATTTATTAGTTTTGTGATGATATTATTTGTTGTTGCTCATATCCATTTCTACCTGTGACACTCCAGAGACAATGATAGAAGAAATTAGGTGGAAATTACTGTCTATGAGCTCAGGAATTGTTATTGCTGTCTCTCCCTATGGTCTGAACTGAATTAGGCAAAAGGACTTTTATGCAGTCTGCTCCCTCTGCTTGCAACTAATTGCAGATTGATTTACTGTAAAGAATTGAAAAAGCCGTGGTCATTCCTGGTGAATGTAAAATGATTTTGAAACATGCTTTTTGAGGCAGTGTTGCTGAGGATCTGGATTCTAGATCGGGGATTCAAACTTGCAACCTACCAGTCGTTCGCCCACTCCTCTAGTCTCTAGGCTACCTATTGTTTTTTGTCTGCAACTTCTGTCACTGCATGATGCTGCTTTCTTGGCAGCAGGTCTCTTGAAAATGGGATTCTAAATCTGAATGGGACTACCTAGTGTAGTTAAGGTTAAAATATAAATAAAATCTCCTTTTATGGGGAGAGGGGGGTAGACATGATAAGAGCTAGGATGATGGGATATGGTAGACATTGAGGGCGGCCTCTTTAATTGCAGCCATTTCCCTCTCCCTTCACACAGGGCAGGCTAGTGGAGCTGCCAGTCTCCATGTCCTCTCAGCCCCTAAGTGTTCCCCACTCCTGCACTCCCTCTGCCCGCCTAAAAACTTCCACCAAGAATCCCCACCAAGGATTGTTTTACGCATAATTTTGTTAGACTTAATGAGATTTCACTAATCAAATCTCCTCCTAGTTGGAGACCCCCTCTCCCCCCCCTCGCATTGCTTGCTATGTTCCTCTTTCATTGCCGGCCCGTGGAGCGATTGCTCGTAGACCTGTTTTAGACAAATAAACATTTTCATTATGAAGACCGGGGACAGTGGATTGCACAAGGAAAGGCCTGTGCTGCTCTCTGGTTTTCCAATTTCGCGCCAAGCTGCTCCACTGCACTGGTGATAGCCAATAGGTTTTCAACTCTGATTCGGTGTGTGAGGGGAAGAAGCAGTTGTCTACATCTAGTTGTCTCTGCCCCATAAAGAAGAGGTGCTGCAGAGTCAAGTCAATGGCTTTCACATTATTAGTATTAGGAGTGATGGTAAAAACCTCAATAACATTGCGTGCACAGTGTGATAGAGTGACTCCATTTAAACCTCGAAGAGACAACTGCTCTTGTATTCACAGTTGTCATGTGCAAACCTTGTAACTCCAATTTTAATGATTTTCATGTTTCTTTAGAGGAATACATTGTCCTCTATAGGTACTCATAGGGCAGATGAAACCCTTTCAAAACCAATGGCCCCATTTACACCTGGCATTAGCATGTGTCTTATCTGGATTGTGTCCAGATATCTTTTAGCTGGATTATATTTACACCTGCCGTTAAAATGTGTCTCATGCATCCACATTGGGATCGGATTTCTCTTTCCCTCGCAAATTGTCATGCACGTCACTTCCACTAATACGTCCTATATATACTTATTTTTCAAAACAAAGGAAGAGATTGTGTTATGTGTTTTTGCGCTCTCCCATCACAGTCCGATCAGTCAGGATGCATGTTAATGCCAGGTGTAATATAGAGATAGAGATCAAGTCAAAAATGCAACAAGGCTGTTTTTTTCACTTCCTGAAAAGCCGACATTGTGGAGGTGCGAGGTTTTCACCTGACAGCGACAATATCCTATTCTAATCTCCTCTACTTGCACGTTGGAACAAAAGCACTGCCTTCTCTACTTCTTGTCAGTTAAGACACACTGCTATTAATCAGTCTTATATCGGAGCAGCACAGTAGCCAAAGCTAAATAGCCAAGCCAAATGACAGGACTTCAATGACAAAACGCACATTTGTTCCAGATACATATCCCTAATAATAATAATCCCTGTGTGGCAGCGCTAAAAGGGAAGTGCTGAAGGGTGGGGCCACCTCAGCTGAAGCAGCGAGGCCTTGGAGGTCATTGTTGACAGCAGCCGCTTGCCCTGCTATTGTGGATGAACCTCTGGGACTCTCCTACTGACTATTGTGGGAGCCGGCCTCCCGTTTCCCGTTTGGGCCCTGGACACCCGGTGCCAGCGCTGCCGCTCATTTCTCCGGCCAAAAAGTCCATTATATACCCCCCCCTCCTCCCTCCCTCTCTCCCTCCCTCCCTCCCTCCCTCTCTCCCTCCCATGCCCCTGCTTCCATTGTAGCCCAACTCCCCCATCCCTGGCCTCGTTTATGCACACTCACACACACACACACACATACACACACATCATATCCGACCTCAGAAGCCCCTGCACTGTGGCCCTCGGGTGGGCGAGTGGGCAGCGTGCCCGTTTCAGATGGGAGTGCTTCCTTGATGAAGGCCTGCGCCGATCGGGTTTCTGCCACCTGTCACTCAGCTTAGGAGGGAGGAAGGGGGCAAGAGGGGTTGTGGGTTGAGGGTGGGGGGGGTAGAGAGGGTGAGTGGGTGGGGGGGGTTAACAGGAGAGATGCCATGGCAATCTGGCACCAATCCTGCGGCCTGCTGTTGTTTCAATAGTTTCAGACTCTCGCGGGCTTCTCAAGTGGTCCATTTTAAAGCTCAGTGGTGACTTTCCCATTTTATCGAATGAGGCGTTAATCCAATGTTGTACATTTTCATACAGTTTTATTTTTGTAAATCTGCCCACTAAACATTATACTATATATTCCGCTTGACATGCCATTCATTCAAAGGGACATAAGCAAGAGTTCAGAAGACAAGACAACACATCCAGCACAGTTCAACATACTGCATAGCCTCTCAGTTTAGACTCTATCCAAATCATAGCTTGCATCCTTTTTCTTATGTTTATTTTATAAAAATGTACTACAGCACAAGGTAAAAAGCCTCAATTTCAGATTTAAACTTTATTTTTATTGATGCATCCCAAATGTGATTACATCTTTTTTTTTTTCAGGCACGCTTTTACAATATATCAATTTATTCATTGGTTTCATATTCATGTAAAATAATCTAACCCAGTGTAATTCATCACAGAGATTCAACTCACAAACACAGCATGTTATTGCAAATGAGATGCTAGTGTAATGCTGGCAGTAAACCGTTTAGGGCCTCTTTTAGCCTTGCTCATGGAGAGAAATTCATTTTCCTTTCCTCTCCAGACTCAGAGTAGCAGGCTGCCTCAGTTGTGATTTAAGTCCTGCCAAGTTTATGTGCTCATTTTGTGTGATTTTAGTTAAACCAAGATGCTGTACCCAGGTGACCAAAAAGATTCTGTGTGGACGTGTATATAAACCGTAAGTAATTGTCCTTGGTGTAGCTGTTCCTGACATACAAAAAGTGTTGTCTCTCTGCTGTAGGTGTAGCATGCGTATCCGAGTATGGAAAGTGTTAGCTCAAAGTCAACTTGCGCTTCTTACGTTCTTAGCAGATATGAAATCGTGTAGGCTGCCATTTCAAATTCCATAAGGGACTCCGGCGGAAACCGTCGTGGAACTCATTTAGCCTCCTTTGCCTAAGTAAATATCACACCATCTTCGTCAAGAATTTGTCAAAGTCTAGGGCCTGCAATCTGGCCCGGGTTTAGGGGGATTTTCCGAGGTAATTAAAAGATTTTAGGCTCTGTTTTGGCAACGGGATAGAAAAAATCGCACTTCCTCAAAAGCGATAGGGAGACAAATTGGCGCGTGCCGACGTACTCCCGGTGACCTTTCCGTCACGCGATTTTGGGTTCACGCTTATGCCCTTCATTATTAGCTTCACTGTGCGATCCCACTTTTCCCTCCGTTGCACCCGCTACCTCTATATCCTTAACCGTCATCCTCCAATCCGTCCATATCCATTTCTCCCTCACCCGGGCTCTTTACCCTACCAACCCTAATTGTAATTATGTTGATTTAACTTAGGCACATGCGGCTCCCTCCCCGCCATCTGAATGGAAGCTTATTAGTTTGAATATTTTTTTTTTATATTTATTTATTCCCATTTCTCAGGGTCCCTGTCGGCATTTCCAATTACTCTTGTCGTGCGGCTGTAATTGCCTCCATGCTAATGGCCGCCAGACAATCGTGCTAAATGAGGTGAGGCCGAGAGGCTAGGAGCCCGACTTCATTAAGAGCTAATGGGATTTTATAGGGGGGACTGAAGACACAGCTCATCAAAAAGAGGGAGATGGAAGGAAAACAAAACAGATGGAGGGGAAGAGCCAAATCACCACTCTTCTGACTTAGCTTGCTCCTTTTCCTGTCACCCTGATGAAAAAAAGAACTGGTCACTATTCTTCTCTAAGACTATACCTCCTTCCTCCAGATAAGAATAGAGAAAGAGAATACTGCTGAAAGATTGTGATTTATATTGGAAAAATAGGCACATTGATAACCATGCATAATTGCTCTGGTTGTTCAGCTGAACATGAAATATAGCTATTTTTATGTGTCTCAGGCTGCTAAGAACTTCTCTTGCGGACAAGCTGTCTCAAGGCAAACAACTTAATCTCTGGCAAAGTAACAGGAGTATGTATATATATATATATTTAGAAGTGAGTGGACAGTCCAGTCCAAGTCCTCCCACATTTTTTCACACGTTCTTTAGGCAGGGAGAAACTTAGAGGGGTGCAAACATGGATGGATGGAAGCGCATAAATGGTTTGTAGACACCAGCATGCAATCTTATGTGACCGGGAGAGTGCATAAATCTGCATATGGGTTGCAGGCCAGACAACCTCACCACTAGGCTACCAGGTCAAACGTAACGCAAAACAATTTGGAGCTGATAAAGCTGTTATCGCTGTGTTTTGGGGCGGCTGGCTTGATGTCTCTAATTATTGTAGCATGAAGAGTAAGAGTGCGCGACTCCAGTGCCTTAAATCCAAGGACAATAATCAGAGTAAAGCGCGGGTAAAGACAAGCTCATTTTTTCTTTGGTCTCAATGACCATGACTGATAATAAAAACCTAAGAATTATCCAGTCTTACAAGGGTTTTAGCGTGCCTCTGCACATATGTGTATGTCCATGACTGTGCATTCTCGCATGAGCCTTCCATAAAACACATAACAAAGTTCCCCATTCAGACCACTCAACCAACCCTGCACAGAAGCAATGATCCTACAGTGATCTGTCTGCCCTTGAAATGCATGGGAAAGTGGCCATCCATCTTGGAGAAATCGCTCCGCTCCCCATTGGAATATAGTTACATTGTGTGCTCTGCGGTTGCGAGATCAGTTGCCCCATACTTTAATTTGCCGCGCCATCTTAAAGCTGCCACGGTTTGTCTGCCGTGGGTTTCGGCTCAATGGCCTTTTTGGCTCCTGTAGATGAGGGCCCTGCCAAATTCTATTACACGCTGAATAAACCAATGTGTTCACCTGTGAGCAGCAGCATTCGGAGTCAGTGGGGTAATGGATACTGTAAAGTAAAGTGGGTCTACTACTACTACTACCTCAACCCCACTTCATTCTCTGGCTGTTAAGTGTCTGCTGGCTTGTTTATGGGAACGAGGGAGAGCGTGACTGGTAGAAAGGGTATGGCTTCTTCTCAATCATCTGTTTGAATCAATCTATTACACTTTTATATATTGTTTGGACACCAAGGATAGAAGTCAGTCATAGTCAAGTCAGAAACATTTGACTTGACCTTTTGCAAAGGCATTTCAATCGACAACAACTCCCTCCCTAGGATAATTACTGATTTTATTCGGTCATGTGATATTCCAATGCTTAGCTTATTTGACCTAAGAGTCATTTAAGAAAGAGGACAGTCATAAGGTCTATCGCAACATCAAACTTTTGGAGAGAACATCTTCTCAACCTCATCTTGCTCAAAACAAACTATTCTGGTTGCTTCAAAACAGATTTACAGTGACTTGACAAAGAGCTATGAAACATGTCATATGACTCACATTCACCATTAGCAGAGGCTAGATTTAGCTGATGTTTGTGTTTACCACAGAACCAAAATATGCATTGGAGTTTCACCTGGCTCCTTCAGGCCAAAGGGCCATCTGAATATCACATGAAAAATAAACAGGAATTATCCCTTTTTTAATAGCTCTTAGTCAATACAGAAGTTTAGGCTCTGCAATGGCTGCTTTCCCATAATAGGGCCAAATGGGAAGTAATTATCTCTTTTGGAGACAATATGCAAAAAGAATCACACAGATGGTATCAAGGGAAATTGAGTGATATAAACAGCTAGGCAACCTCAGTATGGCCTGTAAGGCCCTGCAGTGGAAATCAGGCCAAGTATCCTCAGGCCATATCTGTTGTGGGCAGTGAAAATCCGTTCAAAGTGAATAAGCAGTATGGCAGGCAGTAAAACTGCTGTTATTAAATGGATAGTTGCGGTCCTCAGTTCTGATTGGCTGAGGCACATCAGAAACTGTTGTGGAATACTTGATAAACTCACAGTGATCATAGATAAATATGATTGCACTAACCAAAAATCACCACTCATACCGTTACTTTGTCTAGCTACTGTTCAAGAACTATATTACTAGTTGGAAAAATAACATTTAATTGGTATTGATTAAAAAATAAAAGATTTCTTGAACATTTGCATTTGCACCACAATGTTGTGTTACAGACCTTGGTGTGGTGTCTAACAATGCCACTTAGCTGTAATTAAGCAAGCTGTGGTTTACACCTAAGAGGTGTTGTTAAGCATGAAGCAAAGCACCAAGCAGAGCACTGCGTCGAGTGGCTTAGTGCTTTTATAAAATAAATTACTTTTAATTTTTTAATTTTAAGCAACAATAATCAAATAATTACATGTAAGCCTATATCTTCTGCCATGCCATATATTTTTTGAACAGTAGCTAAACAAAATGGTTGCCCGTAGCAACAAATGGTATGAGTGGGGATTCTTGGTTAGCACATTAATATTTAAATTAACTGTAATGCAGTCACAGGTGTTAAACATGCCTCAATCAAAACCGAGGACCACAGCTCTCCATAGGTCAAAATCAAGGTATAGTTAATTATCTCAGCAGGGAAATTCTATTGGTCAAAATGCAAGAAATAGACACTTAAAAACACATACTGATAAAAACACACAATAAAAAATGTACAAGGACAGAATGTCACATTAAAAAGGAACTAAAGAGCTATTATATTGAGTCCGTTTTTTTTTGGGGGGGGGGGTTTTCAATACAGTCGTGTGTAACTGTCTTTCCACTTTGCGTTATACATAACAATACCTGTTAACTATTCTAAAATCACTGTAGACGACCGCAGCCTCTTGTGGCTAATAGCTTCATTTTACCACAGTGCAGTCACTTAAGCACCTTGGTCTTCAACAGTCAAATTCAAGTGAGTCAGTCAGTGTTATAAGCAATGTTTGCTAACAGTTCAGCTGCTAACACTAACTCGCAAACCAACGCCCTTGTATTCTACACAGAAGAGATTAAAGCAGCTGATGAAGAGATAGGGAGTCAGAGGGATCACACTCAAATATAAACTGCTAATTAATCAGGTCTGTATTGCACCGTGGGACCGTGCCGAATCTGTATTTGTTTCCTCAGACAGTTCCCTAAGAATCTATAGTTAGCTAGGCGGGATGCGTTTAATCATCTGGGCTGTGGGGTGTTTTTCTCCCCCTGAAACGCCGTCCAGGCCGTCCTGATGGTGGGGTGATGGTTGCGGTTTTGAAGCTTGGGCCTGGTAGGAACAGCTGTCCTACAGCTGCCATCTCTCTGCTGCTTTGGGGGGGTTGAAAAACAGTCCCAAACCTCCTGGGTCAGAGCCCTGGTATGGCGGTCTCCCTGGCAACTGGAGCCGAGACTGTATGTGTGTGTGTGTGTGTGTGTGTGTGTGTGTGGGGAGAACAATCTGGCCAGTGAGAAGCAGAGTGCTGGGGTTAAGGGTACAGAGTCGATCCTCTCGCCCTATCGGTATCTCTTTGTCAGTTCAATGACTTTATCGGCATTGACTGTTTCCCAGAGGCAATATTGGTAAAGCAGTGTGCGAAATGTAATTTTTTCTAAAACCAACAAACAACAGTTAACACATTCAAACCACACTGAGATGATTAATTCTCTGTCTTTCTCTCTCGCTCTCTGTCTCTCTCCCATGCTCTAAGCTCAGCACAGGGGAATGCGAAGCTCCCCAAACAGGGCGAGACATTGAGAGAAGGGGAAAAAGGAAAGGGGGGGGGGCGGGGGGAGGAGGAGGGAGAATGTAGAGACGAGTGAAAAGAGGAGAACGTGAGTCGGGGGGGGGGGGGAGAAGAAAGAGAGAGCAATGGTGAGAGCGAGCGAGGGGAAGGCAGAGGGGAGGGAGAGGAGCGAGGAATGGGCCGAGGAGGAGGAGGAGGAGGAGGAGGAGGAGGGCTCTGTAGATGGAAAAGATGGGAGGAAAGGGGATGAATAGGAGAGGGAAAGAGGATATGTGGAGATACTTGGCTTTGGCCCCATCAAAATAGCGGTTGTCATGCTAACTCAACCCTCCTTCCTCTCTCCCCCCTCTCTCTCTCTCTCTCTCTCTCTCTCACACACAAACACACACACACACACACTCCTTCTCTCTCTACATCTCACCTTCAGACCCCAAACCTCTTAAACAGTGTCTAATCAAATGCAATACTTATCACAAAACCGACCGTCCCACTTTGGTACACATTAAGCACCTTGCCCTCAAAAATCAACCTGTTGTTTCAGAGGAGCTATATAATCATAAAATGTTTCTTTTTACGAGGCAAAATTGCATTCTCTCTCTACTTACTAAAATGTCAAGTTTTTGTAATGACTAGTTTAAAATACAGCACTTGACTTTTATGCAAATGCACCAGGAAGGTCATTTAAAAGTTAATTTTAATTTCAATTCTAGGTTTTTTTTCCTCGCCGTGATTCATATCCAAGCTGCCTTTACCGACTCTTGCCAACATATGTATATTCATACAGCGGTTGGCAATCAGCTCCTCTATATATTCTCACACATAAACTTAAGAGTATAGCGCCCACCAACCTTCTGTACAGCCCCATTTGACAAAACAGCATGAGTTTGTGTCGGAGAATATACAGCACAACGCATTGCAATAAGACAATAGCACAGTAACAGGTGTTAGCTGTGACACATGAGCAGTTCTATTGGCTGATCAAGGTGTCAGAGGGGTGTGTGAATGTGTGTGTGTGTGTGTGTGTGTATGGAGAAGAAGGGGCTTTTTATTGACATTGGCATGTACTTTGTTGCAAACTGAATTTAAATGCACTTCCATGTGCACTAAAAGGACATTGAGCTCCGAAACTATTTGGAAAGTAACAGCAAGTTTTTATATTTAAATTGACTCTGTACTTTACTCTTATAACTTTAGATGTGATATGCAATGGCTATGAGAAACTAGTATTTAAAACATCTATTCACACCACTTGAATCGTATCACACTTAATGGTTGTTTTATCTCCTATGGCATCACTAGAATATTCTCATAAGGACTCATAGTTTTGCTGTGATATTTGTATAGTTATCCTACTGTTAGTCCTTTTTTGTAAGAGACTGATTCAAACCTAATGCCGGCCTTGGTAACATGAGTCTTACATGTTAAAATGAATTGGTAATTTATCTTGCTGTTAACACTGAAGTAAAACATACAATGATAGGGTTACAGATAGTGTAAAAAGCAGTCTTTTCTTGTATAATTCAAACCTCAAGAATCTAACTGAAAATGAAGAGTTTTGTTTCAAACTGGAATATCCATTCCTTTAGGAAAAAAGTAGCACTTAGCCTCACAAAAAGATAACTGGATCCTCTATATTTTTACAGATATTGGATCATGAACTTCCTGTTCTGACTTTTCCCAAAATGAATATATTATGATTTGGAATATACTTAGGTGCCTTAGGTGAACTGTAGGTGACTCCATGATGGTTTGAGGCTTCTTTAATCTCTCAGACCCTTTGTTGACTTGCAGCCACATAGCCACCATGTTCCCCATGCTGCTTCAGAGCAATCTAGTGAAGATAGTCCACAGCAGAAATCTTATATGTATGCATTGAAATGCAAAAAGGCTGGAGAGCCTGCATAATTTCACATCCAAAGTTACAAGTACAGAGCCAAAACAATGAAAACATTCAAATGTTTAGACTTTTTACATGCGCTGACAACAGTCAAAGGCTCTCTGGTGCTCTCCAGGCCTTTAGATGCACAAGAGTGGAAACATGAAATAAAAGACAAATGTTTAAATGTGATGCATTCCTCCTCTTACTTACAAGTCGGCCAGCCAGTTTTGGCCAACCGATGACAGAAAAACACCAAACACAGAGGGGCTGGACGTTGTTTCCATAGAAACAGACCTCATGCGAAAAGGTCACTGTTAGAGGTGTTTCTCAGAAAAAGGCAGGAGGATTATACAAGGGGGAATTCAGACAAGAGCAAAAAAAAAAAAAGGAGTTTTATTCTCCATTTTCATACACTCCTCTCCCCCCCCCCCCCCCACCCACCGCGCGAATATTCTAACGATGATAAAAATGTTGGATTTAAATAGCGCAATTACATGGCTCCGAATGGCGAGAGCCCCCTCTCTTTTTTTATTATTATTTCTTTATTCTCTTTTGAAGTCGGGAATTGAAAAGGGAGAGTGGTCGACAGCCTGCGCGATGCCTCAGCTTTGTGTTTCGGTGCAGATACGTCGCCTGCCTGCCCCCTCAATCACTGGCAGCTCCTTCCTCTCTCCCCTCCCTCTCAAGTCATTTTAATTAAGTCAGTCTCACTGGCATGGCAGGCAAAGATAATTGGAGAGGGTTTTTGGATGCCATTTACTCTAAATGACGCCTGTTTCTTCCCATTCTCTCGCCTTTTCTCCACTCCCCCATCCAGCCCCCCCCCCCCCCCACCCCCCCCACCCCCCCCCCTCCTCCTCTCCTCATCTCCTGGCGCGGAGTTACCTATCTTCCCTTCCTTTCCCTTTTTTTTTTTTTTCCGCTTCCATCTTATATTCAAACGTGAAATATGGATTAACCTCTTCTGTGTGGCTGGGGGGACGACTTCCTGTGAATTGCAAATTTTGGCCAACGCTGCAATTTATTTGAAATGGCAAATCAGGCGAAGCAATTTACTGGAAATGAGCGGATTCTTTTGAACTTTCTTCCTTTCGGAAAAGTTTATATTTTCTCATCGCGCGCGCGGGGGGGTGGGGGGTGGGGTGGGGGGAGCATCTGCCGCAAAAAAATCGTATGATGTCAGAAATTTCTATTTGGTGCGATCATGAAACGTTACAATTCGGAGAAAACGAGATGTGCTTTGATTAGCGTCGGCGTGCGTCTGTCCGGGGCGGCGGGGGAACACTTTGAAAATGCTCGGAGGCATCAATGCAATCGCATGTTTTTCCGTGAACTACGGAATTGTGTGCTTGTTCCCATATTACTTCCATATGTCAAGAGTGTATACTTACATGCCAGCCACACATGTACACACACTTCACAGTTTGTTTATTGATTAATTTGGTCCAAACTCGTTCTACAGTGCACGTCGACTCCGAATCCACTTGCAATGTGTGTTGTAACATTGTAAGAGTGTGAAGCATGCACTGTGGTTTCATTGTGGCTTTACATATATCAAGTACCCAGTGTATGAGTGATAGGCCTAAGCACAGCAAGTGAATGATAGAGCTACACGTGTCCGGTGAATATAATCCTTGTTATGAGTATCGCCAATGTTTCAAATATTGTGTGGTCTGTGTTGTATGTCAACCGTGTTGGATTTGTCTCTGTGTGTGAGTGTTAAGTGTGTGTGTGTGTGTGTGTGGGGGGGGGGGGCTCCCTCTATCAATCAGGTAGGCCCGGGCCTGCTGCTGAAAGGGGGCTACAGTGGGCCACCCATCCAGCAGGCCGCTCTGGGGAGATCCAATGTCCTTAGTGCTTTAATGCGCTCCAGATGTCCCTTCATCCAACAGAGAGAGGGTGGGGTGGGGGGGGGGGCGGGGGGGTGGAGAGGGGGAATGCTCGGCTATAGTACAAGCAGATCTAGATCTGACTCATGTACTGCAGCTCTGGTTTTGTCACACTCTCTCTGTGCACATATTCTTGTTGTTGATGCACCTGCAGCTCGGTTTTTGCGGGAGGCTTTTTTCCACTCGAAACCGCCTCGATCACATTATATATATATGTGTGTGTGTGTGTGTGTGGGGGTCTGTCTGTGTGTTCCTTGTCTCTGTCCCCTCTCTCTCTCTCTTTACTTCTCTGTCTTCCTCTCCTCCGATCGTGCCATTTTCCCATGCTTCGCTCACGCGTCCGCATACCTCCGCCGCTCGCACTTTCCTTACTCTTCGCAGCCTCTGCCTTACCTCCAGCGTGACCTTGCGCTCTCCATTTCCATCTCGGCTTTTTTCCCCCATGTCCTTCCTGCGCTATGCGAGCATCTCTCTCTCTCTCTCTCTCTCTCTCTCTCTCTTTCTCTCTCCTCATTTTCCTATCCCTTTTCTCTCCCTCTTCCTCTTTTATTTTGATCTCTCTACCCTCCCACCATTTGCCTCACAGTGTCCCTTTCTCTCTCCCTCTGCCTCTCTCCCATGTCTCTATCTCTTCTACCCTCTCTCTCTCTCTCTCTCTTTCTCTCTTTCTCCCTCCCCTCTCTGTCTGTCTTCCCCTGTCTGTCTGCCACACATGCTCCGCACCTCTCCCCATAGCATTTCAGGGGAAATTTAATATGGGTTTGTTTGGTGTTTCCAAGAATTCCATTCGGCTGCCGGCTCTCTTTGCCCCCGACACTAAGACAAACAGAGGCCGTCCAGCCAAGAGCAGCAAACACCACCGGCGTTGGCCTCATTATTTGGTCTTCTCATTTCAGACGACTCCAGCCCCACTTCATTGTCTGCCTCTTCCCCTCCGCCTGATTTCTGCTCTAGATAGCTTTCACGTTCGAAATCTGCTGCATCTACATGCATAGAAATATGGTCTTTGATGTGAGCTCATCTGTAAAAACTGTTTGTGATGGTATCCGCAACAGCACTTCACAGTTTTTTTGATGGTATCCAAACAGTATCACGCAGTTTTTGGTTGTATCTAAATAGCATTAGAGAGCTTTTGGCAATATCCAAACAGTATCACATAGTTTTGGTGGTATACAAACAGCATTAGGCAGTTTTTTTTATGGCATCCAAACAATATTTAACAATTTTTGATGGTATCCAAACAGTATCAGATTTTGATTGTATCTAAACAACATTAGCCAGCTTTTGGCAGTATCTAACATATCTAAACAGGAGTTTTTGATGATACATACACAGTATTTTACAGTTTTATGATGCTATCCAACCAGCATCAGATGGTTGGATGGTTTTTGGTGGTATGCAAACAATATTGGACAGCTGTTGGTGTTTTTTTAACAGCCTAAACAACATTAGATAGCTTTTGGTGCTGTCCGAGTAATATTATGATCAGTCACATACAGATATTCTGTGTAATAACATGATGAATATAGACTGCCTACTAGATACATAGTGTATATAATTGAGCAACCCAGCCAAATAACATATCCAAACCTACCTAGCCATGCTCCCACATGTCACCTGTCTCCACTGAGTCCTTCACATGATAAAAGAGTCTGACCCACCATTACCTTGGCTGGGCTCCTCAGCTCAGACTTGTTGTACATGCCAGCCTGGGCAATCATCCCCCTAGTTCTGTCTTGGTCTCAGGCCCATAGCACCTCTTTTTAAACCGACCCCCCCGCCTGCCTCACCCCCCGCACACACCCCTCACCACAGCTCTGCTGACACTCAAGTGGCTAACTCTACCAACACACACACACACACACACACACACACATACAGACAGCCACCCACCTGCTAATCCCCCTTCTCATTAATCCCCCACCACTCTCCTCAAATATTCCCTTCTGCTGATCTCATTGTGAAGGAGACTGAGTGTGAGTTTGTGTGTGTATGTGTGTGTGTGGAGGGGTGGGAGGGGGGGGGGGGGGATGTGCAATGGGACCCTCTACAGATGCCTGGGTCCATTTAAAGTGATATTTCACTTTCACTTTGGTAGAACATTTCCAATTTTCATCATATGCACAACTTCACAGAAGTTCAGGAGCATTCAACCTCAAAAGTTAGCCAGCCTTGGGGATCTGCTGCCAACACCGCCGTTCAGGATTTTCTCCCCAGCTCTTAATAGGCTATAGATAATTGCAGACATGCACAATTACTTGTTGGAAAGTTACATCCAGGACCCACAAAAAAACAATATTACCTGGGGGCTCATTTTCCTTGTTTGTAAATGTGTTGGAGGTACAGTTTTTGGACTACGTTTTCAAAATGAAAGTATGAAAATGGTGCTGAATATAGGTCCCCAGTGCAGCCGGGTTTGATGGATGAACATCACTGAACTCGACCTAGAGATATGTGCATTGAAAATGTAAATGTTCAGGCAAAGTGAAATGTCATTTAAAAGCTATTACCCCTAAGTTTAGCATGTTGACGGCCTCTCTGGAGGTGAGAGGTAAGTAACTACTCATTAAAACATTAAAACCCAGAATTCCCTTCTGTGTCACCTGAGTAGCGTCTGTTGACATCATCATGTCTTCAACCAAAACTGAATTCAGACAGAAACACTAGTATCCTGTTAACATTTGGAAGTTGCCACATAAATTAAACACTAACCATCATATCCTGTTTACAATAACCCAATATGACCAGGCTATGTAGACTATAAAAACCTGAATATGGGATATACTAATATTATCTGGGATATGGAGGCCTTTCCAGAGTAAAATTCTGCTTATTCAGATATACAGGGATATTAATGATTGGGATAATTAGATGCATAATAAACAGCTTATCCCAAGTAAAACATTAAGAGGGACATGAGCTATCTGGGATACTTTGCGCATGTATATACACAATTTGAAGGAGTATAAACACTTTTTTTTTTAAAGCTACTTGAAAGAAAAAAATGAAAGAAAATGTATCTGGTAAGCATTTAAAATGTCATGAGACCTAAATGTCTCATTTTTCTTATAAAAATGAGACATTTAAGCAGCGTGTTTCAATTTGTGTGCCTCTTTGTCATTGCTACAGAAATAGCATGACGGAATAGCTGCTTGCATTATTAGCAAACAAGAACATTTTGACAGCAAGCTACCAATACATGTAGCTAACCTCGGTTTCAAACTATAACTGACTATGGGGGTCATTCATGAAACACAGTAACTACATTCCATCGCACACAACCTGCAGTATGTCAGTTAAGAATCACTTTTAAATTCAGCATGGCGGTGATTGTTGTGGTGAAGTCAGATTACCACAAGCCTATTCTGAACTATGGCACACGTGGCAGGCACTGAAATCATTAGTGTTGTATCTTTAACTCATATTACTCACATATTTAATTTGCTGTTGGATGCCTGTGTACAAGTTTAAACCCTATGCTGTGGTGATAGCTACATAGCTAAGTAGCTATATTAGCCATGGGCCTGTGTATAATTACCTATGAATACACCAAATTCCATCCACTAACTTGTGAAACAAAATGTGAATTTCTAGAAATTACAAACCACACCACTGGCTATTTCTTCCCACTGTAAAGTGACCAAGGTTTATAACAGCTAGCTTGAGAAGTGCCAACAACGATGCTTTCTCTGTAGCCTACTCTTAAATTGTGTAGTAAATCACATCAGAGAATTTTGAAAACTAGTGAAAAGAATATTCTATTTTTATATAAAAATCTTGCAGAGTCCTGCTTTAATACATATTCCACCACCAGGGTTAGCCGAAGATACTTGGTCAAAGTGATAAATGTGGTCAACGTGTGCCATGGAAATATCACTTTTAGTTCAAATTTGTCAATATGATGCACTACACTGTACAGCAGGTACACACGCTGGACTGGTGTGTATGAGTTATCCCCTTATCAGCTATTTGGTTGTTTTGGAGCTTTAAATGTTAAAGAGACTCTTTTCCCTAAGCCCGGGCCCCTCGGTATAAGCCACCCTGCGTCCCTTGTCATTCAGTTGTCAGTCACGTCGCCCCACCAGTAGCTAAAGTTGATCCGGCGTGACACGGATGGCACTCACTTGCGCTGTGATAAGGAGGTATCCATTTAAAAAAAAGAACCTTGCAGATGCAATAGCAGATAAGCTGCACAATGTATGTGTCGGCAAACATGACAGCGGAGGAAGAAGAGGACTGGCGGGGAGGGAGAGAAGAGGCGGGAAGAGGAGAGGAAAGGATTCGGTGGGGGAAACTCTTGTAGATTACATTTCCTCTCCGTGAGCGCGGCCGTTCCAATTTCGGCTGAATTTTTCTACCTTCAATGTTCTGATGGCTATCAGCTTAGCGGAGGAAATGCTTCTCCTGTGTGTATGTCAACCGCAGGACGCAGGCATTCGGCCTCGCGCCACCTTTCAACATCAAAATGCCTTCGCCGCTATTCTTGGAGTTGGCTGAGCACAACTGAATGGATCACACAGTACATGTGGGAGTGTATGTGATTATGTACATACTTCCCCGCACTGAACCATCGGCAAATCCCTAAAATTGCTCTTTTCGCTAGATAAGGGTACGGCCCTGAAAGCAAAGTCCATCAAGTAGTTCCACTGCAGGCTTCAAGGCTCTGCTCCATCCCATAGTTCACCTCTCCTCTGTAACTCACCTCTCTTCCGTTTCCACTGTGTTCATCTTGGAAAATGAAGTGGCTATAGTGTTTGATTTCTGTGGAAGTGACCTGCGCCACTATTAATCAAGTCTTAATTAATGAAGCTGTACGGACTAGATATGCTGATGACAAGTACTCATATCGTCCGGATCAGATGGCGAAGGAGACCTGCTAGGTCGTCCTAGATGATTCCGACACCTACACTACAGCCTTAATGAGTGTGAGTCCAGAGCCACATCTACTAAATGTCGTCTCATCCGCGGTTTTCTCTCTGCAACTGAGCCTTTTGCTCCATACAGACGCTGTTGCAGTGCTATTTTTGTTAGTGGAGGGGAGCGCAATGTTGGCACTCTCCAACCACCCCACCCACCCTCTCCCCAGGAGTGTGTGTGTGTGTGTGTGTGTGTGTGTGTGTGTGTATGTTTTTTTTAGGAAATGATGCAGTGCCAGTTTGTGTAAATTTATCCATGACAGAGCTAAAACAGAAATAAGTTCACTGAAGCAGGTCTGACAGCCATTTGCTCGCCATGTGTGATGTTTGCCATGTGCGCAGCGTGTACATGTTCGTGTTGTTATGATCCTGTTTTTCTGTAGGTGGATTGAGGAGTGTGCTGCAGCCTACTGGGAGGAAACAAACCTCCACACTGGCTTATTTATGCTGTAGCCAATGGGAACCTTGTTTCACATTCACGAGCGCGTCCTCGGATGCTTCGGCATTTTACTTTGCATGTGAGAAGATGCGCAAGTCAGTGGGATTTTTGCACTGATAAAAGAGACACTGCCATTGTGTTAATTAGGTGATATAGTATTCAATCAGACACCTCAGTCACAGTTAAGCTCGTGTTATCAGTTTTGTCAAACAACAAGTATGCATTGTTTCTTTTTTTGTTGTTCCATATCTAATACCCATCCTTACATTTTTAGTTGGCCTGCTTTCTGTGTTCCAGGAACATTAATTATCCAATCCAATGCCTATAAATTATCCAATGCAGTGGCAACTGTATTGCAGCTTGGCCTATGGCAGAGGAATATTTTAATAACTGGTGCACTCAACTTGCTAAAAACATAACATTACTAGCAAATGGTGACTATAGAGGAAACCAGGCTATGCCATCATAAATCTACAGGACCATCAGACAGGCGGCACCAACCACCATCTAAATGTTACTGTGTTCTAAAGAATCAATACCTTGCTACTAACAAACCAGAGCAACCATGCTATTACCAAACACTTTGTCATATAGAATGCTACAACTGTAAGCTGACAGACCAACATGACACATAACAATCAATATCCCAGCAAACATGCTACTAATGAACAGCCATAGTAATGCTATTAGCAAACAATGGCAGCTAGCAAGCAAACATATCAACTTGCAAAGAAATCAATATCAGAAACCATACCACTGACATGCGGCACCAGCAAGCATGCTTCAGTCAAACAAATGGTTCAAACCTTACAATACTGAAAATGAAATGTTATGATGTTACATAAAAGAAGGTATATAAGTGAATTAGTGAATGAATGTGTCATTATAGTTTATAGTTATCTTTATAGTTATCCTTCTAGATGTGAGTGGGCCTTGACATTTAAGTATTATATCACCGGATACAGAAACAAAGTGCCAAGTCAAAATAATAACAAATTTGTGATTAAACACCACATTTGTTTGGTTAGTTCTTTGACAGATTATGTAATTTGATTTATTTTTCCTCCACTTTCAGTTTGACTAAAAATCACAATGTGAAAGCTGTTGGTGAGCGACACTATATTAGACATATAGACATGGAGCCATTTAATTGAAGAGGTCACAAAGTTGAAATTATATAGAAGAGACATCATGAATATGAACTGAATTTGCTAAGCTCGGTGCTGTAGTAAAGTAAAAAAAAAAAAAAAAATAGGTTAAAAATCAGGTCTCACCTGATGTAGTTGATTAAACATTGTAAAATAAGTTATCTGCGATTTGAATATCTTTTTCATCTTTGCCTTATATGTGTAGCCTCTTCAAATAAAAAAACCCTAATTAGAATAAGGGCTTTTAGCTATGCTAATAAGGTTATTTGCATGCAAACCGCCTGCCCTTGGGGAATTACAAAAATTTTCACTACACTGTGGTTTTACCAACATCCATTTTACTTGAGACTTTAATCTAATTTTTAAAAAGCAGGACAGAAAACAGTCAAATCGGAATCTGTAATATCCAAACAATCATTTGCATAAATACAAAGAAAACAAGAATTGGAGTCAGATTGGACCACTGACGCCATTGTCAGCAGTAGGGAAGAAAGTGATGAATCTTGCACACTGTCATACCCGGGGGAAATCCTTGTGTCTTCATTATGGTTGTGGGTGTATTTGAATATGTGAAGGACATTCATTAAGAAGTTGAGTATAAAAGAATACACTGGAAAGGTTATAGTTTTAAGTCCAAGTATAAAATGTCATTGGAAAATACAAGGATGAGTCAGAGTGAACTCAGCCCACTGAGTGAGCAAGAACAGGAAAAAGCAAAGGAATCCATGTTATATTCTTGATAACTATAGTTATTTTAAAATTGTATTAACTATGCACCCACATATATAATTGGTGATACTTTGCAGTGCACGCTTTCTGAAAACACAGGGCCAGTTGTTACTTTTACAATCATAATATGATGCATCTTATTGGATTATTATACTAAATACTCAATATTGAGTGGCCGGAAGGGTATGTATAATTTCTTTTTTAAATTAATCAATACATATCTTTGAAGTCACTCCAACATAATGTAGTTGCCTTGTCACTTTTTGCAATGAATACATTGGCTACATTAAAGCTGCATTATGGGCAAGATTTCCATAAAAATCCACCCATTTTATCAGCCTAAATCCCAAAGTGGAGTTACAACAGAGAAGAATATCTCATCCCCACTAATTGAGATGGTGTTTGGTATAGTCACTTCTCCACCCATAGGAAGTTACAAATTGAAACTTAAGAGTGAAATCCAAAATGTCTCCTAAACAGCAAGTGAGCAGTTCCATCAAGAGCAAGCTGGACTCTCCAGCATTAGATCTTTTCCTCTCTTGTCCCGTTGGTGTCCTTTGGTATAAAGCATCACAGGCCAGTTGGTAAACATGAGTGTGCTGTGTGCAGTTTTACTGACGTTACATTATAGGATCAATGGGTATTAAAGTTCACATTGTTCAAACAGTTACTTCTCGCTGCCATTTGGAGCTGCCAAAGTGCAACGTTCCCAAGTGTAGGTTTAACTTTGTGAGTTCATACAGTTGTTCCCTAACTGACTTTCTAAACCGAATCACAAACACAAGTAGTATTTTACTCTGAGTAGATGAATGACCAGTCCTGATGTTGGATTCTCTGACAGGTATTCCTAGTGGGACAACACCCTGCAAGATGTTCTCTCAAAAAACAGAACATGCTTGGCCAAGCAATGACCGCAGAAGTCGTCACTTCCGAGTTGTGTGTTTTTTTTATTCGAACAACAGAATATCTTGTTCCGTTATCCCTTACTTACTGCAACATTTGTAAGGCATAAGCCAAAGTCGAGTAACTTCCCCAACACTGTAGAGACTTGAAACCGTGTACAAAGTCCAAGTTCTCTCTCTTGACCCTCGAGACAGAAACTTCCACACGCACTGTACATCAATCCGCCGCGTCTCGGCGCTTTCCGCCGCGATCTCGGCCCGAACCCGGAGATAACGACGTCCACAACAATGTTTGAGACGTCCTTCACCGAGCTTCAAACCCGCCCCCGCTGTCTATCTGGCCGGGGCCGAGGATGAGTCCAATCAACAAGAGCGGATGAATAAATGATACTAGCATGAATTGTAAGTGCGGGCCCCGGCGAGGAGCGATGGAGGAGGTGTTGCGGAGGAAGCCGGGGCGGAGGGGGAGGAGGAGGGCCTGCTCGCTCAGGTTAATGAGGTGGTCTGGGAGCGCAGACCGGGGTCCTGGCTATGTGCGGAGCTCGTCTTAGCCTGGGGGGGTTTGTTGCCCTAGGACCACTGGTGAGCACTTTCTTCGCCTCCGGCTGTGTATGCACTCGCGTGTGCGTGTGCGTGTGTGTGCATTTGTGTGTTTGAGCCAGAGAGAGAGAGAGAGAGAGGGGGGGGGGGGGAGAAAGTGTGTGTGTGCATGTTGCCCTCAGGATGACACTGGTCGAAGCCTCGCTATCGCCACGCGTGGCGTCGGCACTCGCGCATTAATATACATGCTTGTGTTTGCATGCGTGCCCGTTCCCGCGTGTGGCGTGTTTGTGCTCTGATCTGTGTGTTTTCCGTACGCGAGAGTCCGACCACAAATGTGTACACAGTGCCCCCCCCCCCCCCCCCCCATTCCCAAGCTCCCCCCCCCCCCCCCCCCCTTCCCCCCAATCTCATTACCACTCTGCCCTTCCCTCCACCATTTTACTCGACGCCATCAAGGCCTCCACTCCCGGTGTTTGCATTGCAAATCAGGCGCTGACAATGAGGCGATGATTAGATCCTGCGCATATTCAAAAACACCTGATTTATTTATTCATCTTTCTCTCGTACCGGTGACTCAGGGCATCGGGATGCATAATATCTGACCAAGGTGACATACCCACTTCCAAATGTTATTCATTGGATTTCCAGGTCAACCTCTTAACCAACAAACTCAAACGGGACAGATTAAATGAGATCGCGATGGGGGAAATTTGCGAAATGACAGCTTTTTCGGCTCCTCGCGTCTAGAGGGAGGCGACTCGGCCGTTTTTCTTCTACATTTGAAATCAGATCAGGTATCGGAATGGGTTAAAGTGCTGCAATCTGTCGCGGTGTCAACGTTTGGAGGCTGAATTTGTATTAATCCTCGACACTAAAGCTGGGCTACGCTGTCCATGTTTTTATGACTGTGCACCGGATCTTATTTCAGGAAAGCTTCGGGAGTTTTAGAAGCCGATCCTATTGATCACCAGTCAAGTCGAACATTCCCATAGTCGTCATGCTGTTGTTCTTTTGGTGTTTGAGAAATTGGAAATTGCCTCCTGGGGACAATTGCATATCGGTCCTTTGAAACTATTTTGTTATTCATTCTTACTACTGTGGGTAATGGAAGTAAATAGACTGACAAGAAATTGTGTCAACATTGATATACTAAAAAGCTAAAAGGAGGCTTGTACCAGTTTCTTGAAAATACCAACAGCAAGAATTGTGAATGCCGCAAGAGGGGCTTGGTTAGTGATCAATAAAAAAAGAAAATCAACATCATTCATTTTCAGCTTTAGTCTTTTGATCAGTGCCTTAATGAGAGTCAAATGGAGTGACAATCCACAGGGATAAGATGAGCTATCAATACTGAGATACATCCTATGCCCCATTCACCGGCAATTCTCTGTCTGTGTATCCCCTAAACAGACACTATCAAGTCACGACCCTTCAAATCCCCAAATTTAAACCATAACTCAATGAAATAAAGAATAAAGTGAAAAACATGATAAAAAGAAAATAGAAAACCACAAAAAAAGACAGCTTCAAATCTTAAAAATTACACTTTTATGAGGCTATAATAACCCTATATGACAGATGTTTCCCTTCACGGCTTCTAGAGAATTCCCTTATGAGTTTTTGAGTGTTAGGATGAAGCGTGTTCCTCTCTCTGTGTGTGTGTGTGTGTGTGTGTGTGTGTGTGCGGGCCTGTAAACACTCATCTTACCACATCCCCCTCGACTCCAGTCATCACCTGTTTTTGGTTTGGTGGGAAGAGAGCCGTTCGAGAGCGCTCTAAACATCAGAACAACACGCGCCCGCCGTTCAAAGTCTCAGGCGCATCAAACGGATGACTCACCAACATGGCTATTTCCAGCGTTTACATGTGGAGATTGAATTCATTATCTGCGCGCAACTCGTGTGAATCTGTTCTGCCCTGACACCTCCATTCGCCGCTGTCAGTGGAGTGCTGATAATTCAACGAGAGAGAGAGAGAGGGGCGCATCCTTCTAAGGTCGGATTGTCTACCTCAAGTCTGCTCTCATTCGCACACGACGCCATTCACACTTAACGCACGTGCGCAAAGTCCCTGCCCGGTCATGATCTGAACTGCACTGCTGTCTTTAGCGCTTAACTTACAAAGGGGATCATCCTCCCTTTGTCTGATCACTCCGGTTCGTAGTGGGACGCATTCCCGTTTCCCGCGTACGGTTCCGAGCGAATTCACACTGAAACCAAAGCAGACGAGAGGAAGGCTCAGGCCGTGGCTGAAGTGAAGAGAGGCAAGAGGCGGTGATCACATCATACGTGACCGGATATGGATTTTCACTTCAATGCCAGTGGGTACAGCGGGGTGAAACCGCGGTAACGCCACCGACTAACTTTAAATCAATGCGGCGGAGGCCAATTTCTATGCCTGAGAACGGGCCGGGAAATTGAATGCTGAAAAGAAGCGCTTCTTGCCGCACAGAAGCCGATGAAAGAGTATGACTGCCTCCAATCCAAATGCACAAAACCCTTTGATGTTTTTTGGAATAATTTTATGCCTACTTCTCATTTTCCATTTTATGCTCGCTTTTGAATTTTGATCATGACTACGGGCAATTTCCAATTGATATGCATTATGAACTCTGTAATAATTCAAAGGCCTTTGTTGAGGAACAAACATGTCGTTTGTCCTCAGAACGAATTTTTACCACTTATTGTGTAACCGCACACCTTTTGTGCGTTCGGAGAGGGTTGTTGTTCAATGAGTCTCTGCTGTTTTAAGATGTGTTTGGGAGCGATTTGTGTCAGCGATTGTACTTTTGGTTTCATGAGGCAAGTTTTATTGGGTGTTTAATTTGACTGCTGGAATTAAAGGTCTGTTGGTTTGTTGGTGTTTTTGCAATGCTCCTGTGTGTTTTTGTATGTACATTTACGCTTCAGCAGCCAAAGTACGGCGTGTGTGTGTGTGTGTGTGTGTGTGTTTGCGCGCACGTGTGTGTGTGTATTTATGGATGCACGATTGCTTGCTCAAATCTGGCGTTAGGTGGCTCATTCCTCGAGGGATGGCGAAACTTGAGAGGCCGCCTAAAATACTGTGCAGTAATTGGAATTGCTTTATCTTTAGTCTCATCAATTAATGTGCAATTTTCCATTTAATCACTAACACGCTTGCTGCATTTGCAATTAAAATGAGGGCTGATAACGGAGAAGATGCCTTTCAGCTGATACCAGTTGGAATGAGAACAGAAACCAGGGGAAGCAATCAGTACACAAAATGACTCGCAGAGACACGCACATGGTACACAAACAAGTGTGAACGCACATAGCGCAAACAGCCGAAGAGCTGAATGCACACACACACACACACACACACACCCACAACAGGGCGAAACGTGCGAATTCGCAGCTAAAACACCAAATTAGAGGCCTATTAAAAATCATCATAAACCCAACACTTAACTTTGGTAACGCAAAAGTTCTGTTGGCAGCGGCGGAATTGGTTGCCACTCAAAATCGGGAAAGGGTCTTAACCGGCATTATGTTGACTTTTCCAGTCCGAGGCGTTGCCAGGTTCTGGGTTTCAGCGGGGGGATGAGCTCACTGGCGGGGAACGTCTGTCATGTATTGTCCTGGGTCTGAAGAGAGGGATGAGAGGCTCGCATCACTTCCTATCTGGCACCAGTAACCCAAAAAGCCACCCAAAGAGACTCCTTCTATTTGAGGAGCGCTGGGCTCAACGCACAGATGTGCTAGACTATAGGAGGGGGGGTGGGGGGTGGGGGGGGGGCGCTAAAAGCAGGACTGATATGTAATACCATTGTAGAAAGTATTCATTTTTACCAGACTTAACCGCACAACCGCATGAACAATCACTCGAATGTTCCTGTAATATTCATGTAGGGGCATATGGTGTGTCTGTGGTACTCAGCAGTGAGTTTATAGTGACCATATTGCACTTTATGGTGTTTTTCCATCTCCTATGGTATCATTATAGCATTCCTATAATATTTCTATTGTAGTTTTTCTTTGATATTTGTCTAGTGTCCTTCTAAAATGTATTATATGATTACTACAGTTCTTTTTCATCAGGCCGTAACCACATCACCACAGTGTCACATACTGCAGATCCTTGGCTTTAGTGGTCAGGCTGATTTATTGCACGTTTTTATTTCCTGAGGCAGTAGCTCTTGAACCGACGTCGCAGCCGGCGCTGAGATTTTACTCAGATGTTAAAGTTCCATTTCAGCAGCTTATAATCACGCATTTTGCTCCAGGTCAATACCATCCAGTCCAACTGCACCGGTCCATTGTGATCGCTGCCTGCCTTTCATGATCACACAAGGCTTTGTGTGACATTATCAGGCATTGAGTGTCATTTTTCTAAGGGGATGGGTATGTAGGCATTTTTTCCAAGAGGTCAAGTAACATGGCTCAGGTATGCAGAAAACATTTGATGACGTTAGATACAACAGCATACACCGACATCGAAAACCTGTGTAAACAGTGCCAAACTGAAAGTTGAGGTGACGTCCATAGTCATTCTTAGCTGCTACCTGCATCGTTTTTTATGAAATCGGGAAATAAATATATTTCTGAGTTACAGTTTATATTCTAAAGCTCTTTTACTACGAGTTTTCACAGTGCCAAAATATCATACTGTGAAAATGATGTGCTCATTTGGGTTGATGTTGAAATTGGCCTCCTGCACATCGCCGTCCATCAAATGCTTGCTGCGTTGTGTCCTTAAGGTTCAAGAGCATACTGTGGCAATCAGAACAAGTAAAGTGACACTACAGTGAGAGTTTTTGCTGTGCTTTAAAGCAGGCATTACATTGAGCAGTGTTGTGTCTTGTGTATGTGTGCGTGTGTGTGTGTGTGTGTGTGTGTGTTTGTGTCTAGTAGTAAGGAAAATGCAAGGGGGTGGAGGTGGTTTTTGCATATATTCAGACTGAGTGTATGCATTTGTAACAGTTGCATGTTTGAAACTAAACACACTAAGGCCATTTCAATTTTCCTGACCAAAGTTTGCCTTGACCTTTATAAAAGCATCCTTTTGCCACATTAAACACTTCCACTCTTAGTTGAGCTGATTGTTTTCCGATGGGGAATCTAGAGGAGCATGCGATGCCGAGACCTGTGCAAAGTGAAAATGAAGAATAAAAAAAAAAAAAAAACAGTCATTTTCAAGCAGCATATACACATACAGTAGGTTATATGTAGCTTGAGGATTGCGCACCTGCTGTGCTTGCCTATAGTAAGTTGGGATGACGGTAGGGGGGCTCTGTGTGTGTGTGTGTCTGTGTGTGTGTGTGTGTGTGTGTATGTAACATACCCGTGAACCAATTAGCTCCTTCAGTGGGGGTTGGGGGGGTGGGGGGGTGTTATGGCGGTGTTCCACAGGGTACAGCCCTCAGCCCTGTGGGGTCCCGGCCAATGGCAATTAGCCCACTGACAAGAGCCCTAATTAGCCCCCTTGATTGGCTCGGTGACAGAGCAACAACACCAGCCACCGACACACAGAGACGACCAAGGTGACTCTATTACGATGTGTTGTTTTAAAGCCAGCTGTAATTGGTAAACAAGCATAGCTGCCTGTAATTGGTAAACAAGTAGTCGGGTTTGTATGTGGTGTCATTATGAACCCGCTGGTACGTTACAGTATTTCTGCAGAGCACTTCATCATTGAGTTTGTGTTGCTTTTGTTTTCTTTATGCCTGGCAACACTGTCAGATCGCTCAGTGTTAACACATCATGCTTGGCCGTTCGGTTCGCTCTCTACGCAATGCATGCAGAGGGGGGGAGAGCGAGTGAGATGGAGGGATGAAATAAATGAGTAAATGGAGAGGGCGAAAGAGACGTGTGAGAGCGGAGTGAGTGAGACGCTGCTTAAAAATCCGCTCTCCTATTATTTAATCATAGCAGCACCTGGTGGCTGCTGCTGAAATAGAATTTACAATCGCTGCTTCCACTTGATTCATGAATTATTATTTTTTTTCCTTCTGTGTGTGTGTGTGTGTGTGTGTGTGTGTGTGTCTTTCCCAGTCTCGATGTGAAGCTATCCCATGATGCAACATGTGTCCCCAGCACCAGCAGTGACAATGATGGCCACCCAGAGCGTTCCTCCACCATCGTACCAGGAGAGCCAACAGGTCAGGGACTTTCACCAGTATTCACCAGTATTCACACTTCAAATACCCAGACAACTTATATACTCAACATGTAATTCCACTGGAAGAACTAATGTTTAAATAACTTAAGTTTTAGGCAGTAAGCCTAACTAAGTAACTATAATAATCCTATAATAAGTTTTAAAAGGATAATATACAGATATCACAGCAAAACTATAAGTCCTTATAGGAATATTGTAGTGAATAATGAGGTCACTATAAACTCACTATTGAGCACCCAGACAGAAACACACTACAAGTCCCTATAGGAATATTATGTCCTATTATAATGATGCCGTATTAGATATAAAAAAAATACCATAAAGTACAGTAAGATCACTATAAAGTCATTATTGAGCACCACAAACACAATAATAAGTCCCTATAGGAATATTATAGCAATATTATAGGTGTATGGTAGTGATACCATAGGAGATTAAAAATACCGTAAAATACAGTAAGGTCACTTAACACACTGCTGAGCACAATGTAAGTCCCTATAGGAATATTAGAGTGATTTTTTTCATCAGGGTGAGTTACCACTTCATCGTTATAAATATGTATCAGGAGGGATACACGTGTCAAACAATTTAACTGTACAAAGTGGAGGAAAAAAAAAAAAAAGGGTCAAGCCCCTCAACGTGACACGGGACGCCGCCGACAGGTCAGCGCAATTAACGCAAGCGTAAGCTCCGGCTGAACCCGGGCTTTGTCTTAATGCGGCAGCCCATCCCGGGCGATGGGAAGTAGTAGCAGGTTCGCCCCCACCCCCCCCCCCTCCCCCTCCTCCTCCTCCTCCTCCTCCCCCTCCTCGTCCACACACCACCTCCGTCTTCTTTCGCCCAGAGGATTAGTGCCAGGGGAGAGCTCCCGAGCCGCAGTCTGCGTGCTCGGCAAATGCAAATGAGAGCTAGTTAAGTGTGAAGAAGCTAATTTATTTCCCATTTGGTGCCGGGATTAAGACTTGAAGCTTCCTCCCCAACCCCGCCCCGACTCGAGAAAAAAAAGAGAGGGGGGGGGGGGTGGAGGGGGGTGAGGTGGTTGGACTCATTTCCTGTGAGAGAAGTGGGGTAAAGGATGTGTGTAGACAATGGATCATGTTCGTAAAAGCT
The DNA here is from genome assembly GCF_046629955.1 of Centroberyx affinis. Classification (NCBI taxonomy): domain Eukaryota; kingdom Metazoa; phylum Chordata; class Actinopteri; order Beryciformes; family Berycidae; genus Centroberyx; species Centroberyx affinis. The sequence continues at coordinate 338,918 of NW_027279797.1, forward strand.
TGCCATTTCCCTGCCCGTCCCACTGAACAAATAGCAACCAAAAGAAGTTAACTGAAGTTGACATGGAACCATTAACTCTGCAATGTCGTTGGTTCTGTATGTTCCTCCTATGGTTCCTCAGAGGTTCTTTGATGGATCCCAACTCCCACGGGCCAAAAGGACTGGTACAGCGGTGAGGTCATCTGAATATGACTTGTCCACTGATAAGCTCGGGCTTCATTGAAGTGACACCGCTCAGCCACCGGCGCCATCGCTAAATGCTACTCGAATACTTTTCATTAAAACGGGAGCGATGCGACCGGAGCACGCCTCGTTCAATTACCGGATCTATCCTGTCTCATTCATTACGCTTAACAGCTTTATTACAAGGCTAGTGACCTGTCAAGCAACAATGATTCATTCCAGCGACTTAATAATTTGTAGGCTGTGGGCGTCAGATGCGTGTTGCACCCCATTGCTGTTGAAATGTGATAAAAAAAAAAAAAATTAGCTTCGGCCTTCTAACTCGCAGCTGCGTGCTCATGACGGGCGGGAGAGTTCGGGGTCTGGGGGCCGCGAGAAAATAGTTCTTCCTCTCATTTGGCAGTGAGCAAATGAAATAGGACTAGGATACTTCCAGACCCAGTGTTTCAGCCTGGATTCAAATGATAACAAGGGGACTAAGTGACCATATATACACATGGAGAGGCGGGGCTTAGCTGGAAAAACATAGAAGCGTAGATTCCCATTCAAACAGGATGGATGGTCAAATCACTATGAATATTCTTAAATGAATGACTTGTTTTTCTCTTAAACGATGATGATTTTGCCCCAAATTTGAAACATGTTGCATTACTACCAGTGAGCCAAACCATTCTCACCAGTCTCACCTAGTCCTCCGACTGCTCTCAGGCTACAAAACATCTGAACATCACATGAGAATGACAGGAATTATCCTTCAAGGCTAAAGTAACTCATGCGATTATTTTATGCCTCCCCAGATGACGGGCACCACTCAGCAGAACACCAAGACCCAACAGGTCCATATCCCAGCAGCCTCTGCAGCAGGAAACACCGCTGTCAGTGTGACCCTTGACCCCCAGGCCCAGCTGGAGTCAGACAAGAGGGCCGTTTACAGGTTGGTTGGTTCCCCCAGTGGCTTTAAATCTCGTGATCCATGAAAGGTTCGTGTGTTATTATAGGTTTTATAGATCTATCTTGGGAGGGGGACGCAAAGATTTGGACTCATAAAGCCTCTATTTGTGGTGAAATGTCATATGGTTGCCAGAATCAAACAAATAATTACAAGTTGCCCAAAATAGAGCACGGATCATGGAGCACTTCATATAGCATCAGCTGAGACATTCACTTTTCCAGACGTTTAGTCATTATGCCTTTTTGTAAATAAATGTCATTTTGGCTTGATTTTTGTCCAGCTATTTCTGGCACTGTGCAGAATACAGTTTGCCTTTGACTTTTTACTTCACCCAAAGTTGTTCCTCCAGCATATTGGATTGTACACTGCAAAAACTATCGACCATAGCAAATAATTTAGTGTAGAATGGTGTCGTGAAATCTTACTTTCCTCAAAACAAGTGAAGAAATCCATCTAAATACTTCCATTTGTCTCCAGTGCAGTTTGTCCTGCTTTGAGAATTTGGTTGAAACAAGTGCGAAAAACTTTAAATAAGGCAGATCGACTAGCATCAAGAAAATGATAGATTTGCATTGGCAGATTTTTCACTTGTTTGAAAAGGATTTTAAGACTCAATCCTAAACTAAATGACTATTAAGATGGATATATTGCACTGCATCATATTCTTATACTATAGTGGGTGCAGTGCCTTGGGCATTGTGCTCTGTAAACAGTGCACAGCTGCACGTAGAAAGCAAAAGTGATGAGGTAGCTGTTGGTACACTGTGGTTGTTGATGTGCCTCTCAGTCAGTTACAGTGCCTGGTCACAGCTAATGAACCTGTTGTATATTTAAGCAGCAGCAGTCGTCATAGAAAAGATATTCTCTGCTATTTTGGATATTCCACTTAGACAGAATGTGCTGCTGTTAAACCTTGGCAGAGAAAAAATCCCAACAATTTCCCAAACTGTCACTGTGGCTGTTCTATTTGTTGCAAGCAGACCTAGGTCCAATAGTATTTGGGAATAATTATTGCCATTTCTTTTAGCCTGCTTGGCATACCAGATGCTTGGGGTAGCAAAGTGTAATAAAATGACTTGTTGACTTGGTGTGCTGCCCCCTGATGAAGGCCACAGCATGGCCAAAAGCTTTGTCTTTAATACGTTCTTTTGAACTAGCCATGAAATAAACGCTTTTTAAAGTTTTGCTGGAGGACTGCCCTTCATTTTTCACTGAGCAACATCCCCGAACCAAAGAGCACCTTCAGCACATCAAAACCTAATAGAAGCACTCTCTGTCCTCTCTTCTTTGAATATACTACACTGATTTTCAAATAGCCCTGTGATATACTGGCGATCAGGGTGTTTCCCAGCCCTCCACCCAGTGCATGCTGGGATAGGCTCCAGCCCCCTGTGACCATGAATAGGAATAAGCGGGTAAAGACATGAATGAATGACTTTTAAATACTTTCCAGTGATTGTCTAAACTTTCTGGCTCCCATTGTATTGTGTAAGTGGTAAAAACTGCCCAAGTAGTCTAAAACAAACCATAAAAAACTACTTGAAGTGTTTCATTGTAAAATGACAAATGAAAAAAAATTAAAAATTAAAAAAAACTGATATATGTTTCTACCTGAAATTCATTTTCTGACTATTTCTACAATTAACTGTAGGTAGCCATTTAAAAAAAAAAATTCAATTACCTGTTTTTTGTTTTACTTTTATAATGTGTAAAGATCACCTTGCAGACATTTGTTCCCAGTGTCATGCTTCTATCTGCCATGTATCAGCTGTCAAGGCAACACCTTTCTAGGTGTGAAAAAGACAAGAAAATCACTGCTGGCTCAAACCCAAACACCAATTTAAAAAAAAAAAAAAACACCTCACTCCTCGCACAGCTTATTGCTAGAATATTGATGTACGCTTATAATGAGCTTGTATTATCTATTTATGAAGTAAATTATTCAAAATACAGACATTTTTAATCGAGCCGGGCAGCCTCCCAGTGCGAGGCGGCGCGCTAACAACAAACTGCCAGATTTGTCGGAAAAAGCCAAAAGAGACACGGGCCGCCCCGTCCTGCGCTGATGACACCGCAGCCTGCGCCGGGGCCGTGTGCCCCGGCTCCTCGGGTCCCACCCACGGGTATCCGCCACTCCTGTCTGAGTAGGTGCGAGCCCCCGCGCTCAGCCCCGAGGCGTGCTGCTGTAAAGTCCTCACCAAGCCCGGGGCGGAATTTCTAAGCTCCTCTGAGATACGAGGGCTCCCTTTGATGTGAGCAGCCATCTTTGGAGTGGCTGCGGGTGGTAGAGGGGGGGTGGTGGTGTGTGGGGGTGGGGGGTGGGTGGGGGGGGGGGGGGTGGGAACAGTCCAAATCACCCCCCTCCCCTCTCCATATCCACACAGGCTTTTTTGGAGCCTCCTAACGCTTCCCTCCCCTTCCTTCCCTGAAACACGCACACAGGAAGGCGAGTGGAGAAGAGGCTCACAGCAGCGGCCAAGCTCCGACACAACAAGTACAGATTCTGTGCAGTCCACATTTGTGGCGATGACACAGACCAAATTAATTCTCAGTTTATTTGAATGCAGTCTCAGCTCCCCAGCTGATCGGCTGCCTTCATCTCTTCTGTGGAGAATACAGTAACACCAGGCTACTTTGCTTGCTCATTATCAGTAGCAACTGAACAGCTAATGTAATTTGTTTTATAAGCTATAAGCTTATAGTGTGTAACGCTTTTTGCCATGCGCAGTGCTTAGGGGAATTACAGTATGCAAGAGGCACAAGAGCCCTGCATATGGAAAATACAACGTGTGCTCATACACCAGGCAGTACAGTGGAAGCATCAGCCAGCTGGAGGCTGGTGCACTGTACATCCACACAGCAGCTCGGTGATTTTCTAACTGTAGTGCTTAAGTCATCGCATTAATTAAATGTTTTGTTAAGCGATTCTCTTGTCTCTACCACAGCGCTTTGGTGTTAACAGGTGGAGTTTTTAAAGTCAGTGTAGTTTCAATTACTCCACTCATGCATACCCTCACAACCAGAGCACCTAAAAAGTGCAAACGCACTTGTTATAAAATGCCAGAGTACACCTGTGTTGTCTTATGATTCTTAAAAAACTTTAGCTATACTATCACTATATCTCAGGAGTCCATGCAGACTAATGCTAATGCTGGAAAGTCAAATATTCTGACTTCTTACTAGGAAAAATCCAGTGGTACGTCCTGTACCATTGGATTGGAGTCAGAATTCCAAGATTTCTCTACCCTGGATTCCATGATGCAGTTAAACGCTACACAGCATTTCTTCTAACATGTTTATAATCATCAAAATACCCTTAAGTTTGATTTCCATGATTGCATGACCTTAAATCTATCAAACCTATAGCCATAGATTCAAACGTCAGTGCACACTAACACCTGTTGCACTTGAAAACCTTGTAATAAACATCCATTTTAAAATGATAGCTAGATCCACAACCAGACTGGTTGAGTTTGACAGCACTCTCTCTTTCTAAAATGCACTGCCAACCTGACACAACAGCATGACAAACTGTAGGCCACACAGTGACTGAACAAGTCCCTCTAAAACGTGGCTAATTCACCGAAAATTGCATTTACAGACCGAAACACATTTCATTCAGCTCACTGAGTTGCTGGTGTACCAGTCCATGTTCTGGTTCATACAGTAGGTGAAACACAAACTTTGCCAAGCAAGTTCCATCACTTGTATGCTGCCCAAATCCAGCCAAACTGGGGTGCCATAACAGCTAGAGCAAGAGTTTGACAGACAGGGGAAGAACTTTTTGAGCTGTTTGTTTGTTTGTTTGTTTTAGATTGTCTGAATCCGATGAACACGGTGTAGTTATCTTGGATAACTTGCCATTCTCGTTTTGAAATGGAGGGAACATGAGTAGAGAGTTGAAACCATGATCAGTAATCATATGTTTGACTGCATAAGCACTCAGCATCATCAAACCTCCTTATTTACCTTCTTGCATGGCTGTAGCTCCATATTGCATTATGACAGAAGTGTGTTTTTTTTCTCTTCCATCTTACTCACGTCACAAACATTTGCATGAGCAATTAAAGCGTGCAGTCCAGCAGCAGGGACCATATACTACTAATGGTTCTGATATTTATACTGATCCAATGTTATAAATGTTATTTTTTATATGATGAAATGGATGCGCTTGACTTATTTCTTTCTGCAACAAAATTTCTTTGAGTAGGAGGCTTTCTCACAACGACCCTGCTTTCAAATAGTTTTGATTAAAAGATGAACACCAGCCCACGCTCTGGTGCATACAGTGTGTATCACAAGTTGCAATTCTGTATTACAGCATGCACACATGATTGTGCTATTTACCTGGTGATAAAAGAAAAAAGAAACACATACCTGTATTGGAGAAAGAGTAAAAACAGACAAAAAAAATTATTATATAACATGCACATTACAATTTCCTAAAACATGACTTATATTTTTTGCATAAACCGATTTGCAGGCTACATTGTATGTATATATATACTTTACATACTATATATACTTTTCCATTTTTTTTGCAAAGGCTACAAAAATCTCACTGCTGCAATGCAATGATGTATTGCTTCTCATAGAAAGTACATAAATGGACAGATTTCAATAAATTTTCACACTTCACATGTAACTGATATGTAAGCAGATGATAATTCAGTGTTGGTTTGTTATTGGTATGGCTGTGGGCGGGGTCATTGTCAGAGGACTAACGAGTCAACTAATGAAATCAATCAGTTTAAGGTTTCAAGTAGGGGATTTTGCATAAACAGGTCAATTAAGAAGAAATTGAGAAAAGGATAGAAAGATCGAAGATAATGGATGGACGTAGGCCTTATTAGAATAAAGGAGATTCAACAAAGATTTAAATACTTAGGACAAAGTTTGGCTTGTAGTTGGGCCTACTCATCTTTTCTAAGGTACCATCAATTAATGAGCTGATAAAGCATCATTAAAATGTTGTGAAACTGGAAGAAAGTTTAGACACGCAGCATTAAATGTCTCCTAAACAATCCTTTAAGACCATCAAGGCCAATATCACTGGGTTTTACAGGCAAATATAGCTGTGCATCATCAGAAGGCCATGAAAAGAAACATTGTGTCTTTATGTGGCCAAGCGGGAGCGTAAAGATGGAGAGCAAAACAGCACCCAGGACGGAAACTCGACTTACTTACCAGCTAAATTGTGCTGCGGAGAATATAGAAACTAGCGGTGTCTGTAAATCTCTATGATGATCAATTAAAATGTTGTGCTCAGCGGTGTGAAAGGCAGCACCGAGCTCAAGGAGCAGCAAGAATTGAACATCCACCAGTTAAAATATGATTATCTGTGGCTGTAAGTGAGAAGACAAACCGGATTTTTGAAATAATTTCTGCCCATGTAAGCAGCAGACAACCGAACACACCTTGTCACCTTTACCCGCTCTTATTCCAACAGCATCCGGCTGCACTGATGTCCCTGCCTCTGCGCCGCATTCATAAGGGGGCTGTAAACTTTGAAAGGAGATGAGCGTGGAGAATCAGCATCTCTGTAATTTTTATTTATTTCTTTTTTTCCCCCCCCCCCCTTTGCTCAGGAAGTGTGTGTGGGCTTTAATGTTTCTTTTCACTAATTGCTGGAATGGCAGCTTTATGTGGAGATGTGTAGTTTCCTCTCTCCCTCTCTCTGTCTCGCTGCCTACTTCGTTATTAACAGCGGAATGAATGTGTGATAGGGTAATTAGCCTAATGAGTTGTGGCATTTACTATAAAGATCCTTCTGGATTCTCTGCATCTTATTAAAAAAACCTGGTACGGGTTTTGTGTTTCAGGTTGCGGATATAATGTTCACCACTGATAGAAGTTGAGTCGGCTTACAGATGGAAACATGTGCTTAATTGAAAGAGACATTATAATCTTTTTTTTTTTTTTGGTTTGTTTATGGAAACGTCCTTGTGATGCTTCTGAAGCAACTCGGGTACAAGGAGAGTCTTTACCAGAACATGCAGTTTGAAGGCAAAACTTTTATGAGTTTGAGTAAACTGCTTGCTTGCTTTACAAGTGCAGAACTTAGGGAATCAGTGATGCACAGTAAGTCAACTGTGTTTGCGCAAGTCCTCACACAGGCAGCAGTACACATCTGCTGTGTGAGAGCTACAGTCAGTACATTCACATAGGCCTCGAAATGGCTTGAAGGTAACATACTGAAGGTAACACCTAGCTATTGCCTAAATAGTCTAAAAAATCTTTCTATCCTTATTTCTTGCAACTGCCTTTATCAAACATATTGAACATCTAAATGGTTAAGAAACTGCACTTCATGATATGCAAATGCATGATTTGCATCAGAAAGTGGGTAAGTAAGGAGAAAATAGAAACAGAATTAAAAGCAAAAAAAAAAAGGATTTTTTCACTCCTTTGACAGTGTTGGGATCCTTTTAGAAAGATGCCAGTGTTGTAGTGCAAAGCCCTGTATGGGGCATATTATCATTCACTCCTCTCCATAGTGGGTCTTTGCTGAAAGCCCCTCTCATGCTGGTCAGCCTGAGTATTTTGCATTGAGGCAGGATTTTAGTGTTTGTGTGTGTATGTGTGGGGAGTTTAACACGCTGTCATGCTGACAGTTGCTCAACTCCTACAGATACAGGAATTCATAGGGACCCTGGTGTGTTTATGTGTGTGTGTGTGTGTACTGCTTGTGCAAGGCATAAAGTGCGGATTGAAGGCACTTTGAGTGGTAAAGACCTCCCATATCATACGCGATGGGAGCACTTTTAATTTGACGTATCCAAGGATGGTGTTGTGAGCATTTGTGCTCGCCCGCATGTTCGCCTGCCTCGGTAATGCACCATAAAGTCTGTTTACCCTCACCGCTACAATGCATCAATGCATCCCCGACCACTATGCTGCTTTTCCAGCGGCCTAAAGACTCTCACTGTTTGAGGGGCTTAAAACAGGCCGTGCCTCCTCCATTTAGCAGGTCAGCGTGTGCTGGTGCTCAACCGCTGCTGAATGCAGGCAAGTGTGTCAAAGCTCAAGTGGTTTATTGGCTGTTTCTTTCAGATATATTTTTATGAGTTTCCTCACTGCTTGACTTTGGATGAGAAAGGAAGTCCGCGCAATTTTCTTTTTCTTTCTTTCTTTTTTTTTTTTTACATGGCCAAGTTAGCAATCCGTGTTATCTTTGCTTGGCACAAGATTGGCCTGAAGCAAGCATTAGCTAGGTTTTCTGGAAAAAAGAATAGAACATTATGTGCACTTCACAGCTGTCAAATAATCCCCTCTGGAAAGACAACAGCATCCATCCATTCAGATTGAAATGCTATGTTTGCTAGACAACATAAACACTTTCATCAAAAGAAGGCGTCATTACTAGCTGCAGAATCTAGTGGTACGTCTATATATTTTTACAACACGGTAAAAGTTTAGTATGAGAAAGAAATGCTCAGCACTGAACTCAACATCCTCTATTCATTGGAGGGACGAGTCTCAACACCAAGCAGATAGTGAGTACAGTGAAAACAAACAGGGGATTCCTGACAGTGTTACTCTCTGTTGATAGAAAGGCTACAGTACACCTCCCATCTGTCTACATCTGCCTTGGAGCTCAGCCAGAGTTGCACACTGGCACTGTATACTGTAACGTATCACCATGCCTACAGCCTGCATTGCAGGTTATGGGTGGGGATGGGAGAGCGGGTGCAAACCAAAGGCTGAGAGAAACAGAAACCCGAGTAAAGTTCAGGACAAGACATGAGAATGGAAAAAGGGACCATGAAAGGTAGAGAGAGAAAGGGAGACAGAATTTATTAAGATGCAGTGCTAGGGGGTCTTTGTGTGTGTGTGTGTGTGTGTGTGTGTGTGTACCCCCCCCCCTCACTCTTGCACAGGGTATGCTTCAGACATGTAGCCTGGGGAAACAGGGGCCTTGTCAGGAGCAAACACAGCGGGACTCCACCACAAACCGCTTTCTAATATACGGGCATACAGCAGGCCTGATTAGGATGGCAAACAGTGGGGAGCAAAGAGAGGGAGAGAGAGAGAGAGACGCCCCCAACTCTCACACACACACCCACATACACACACAAACACATACCTTTAAACCCCCCCCCCCCACCTCCTTCTGTACCCCCTTGGTGGCCTTCCAGATTATTGCAAAAACCAAGGACAGAGCAAACCTGGAGAGGCAAACATGGCTTAGACGACTAAACTGCATTGATTTGAGTTCGTTTTCCGTGTACAGCTCTGCATCCACAGGTATAATATCGCCGCTGTCGGGTGAAATGCTCGTACCTCCAATTTTGGTGATTTTCATGTTTAAAGGCTAATGAGACCCTTCAAGCCCCATTGGATAAACAGAAAAACGCATGGTGGTCAAGCTAAAAACAAGGGCGTTTTTCTTAGTTCCTGAAAAGGAACTAAGATCCAAGGTTTTCACCCGACAACAGCGATACACGTCGCTTACTTGACTTGAATGGGCGTGACAAAATTGTTTCTACCTCTAAAACATGTACACATATTTTCCCCGTTTATCTAGTACACTCTGCATTGCCCACCGATCGAAGATCAGAAACCGAGTGGCACCTTACTTCCTCCTTCAGCCTTTTGGCTCACCGACCGTAAAGCAGATGGCACTAGAGCTGCCACGTCCCTCACCTTCATGTTTAAGTCATCACGTACCCCGCTGGCCTTTGATTCACCGTTTTGGGCTTTTCGTTGGTGACCCAGCACGGCGCAGCGCCGGAGGGTGGGGGGGACCGTGCTGACTCTACTCGCCGGCCGTCCTGTAAATCGCTCTTTTATGGCCCTTGTAATGATCCCCCAGCCGGCAATCTCCACTCCGTCGCACTGCAGATAGAGCCTGCCGCTTTTGGCACCCGGCGTGGGGGGGCTCGGAGTGGTCGGAGGTAGCGGCAGACCGGCGAACACACATCGCCTGAGCGTGCGCACACACACACACACACACACAACACACACCAGCGGACACACGCGGCGCGCGCAGTTACCTTCGCGTTCATAAAAATGCATGCCCCTGCACACCCCATCTACCTTGATCCTGACTTCCTGTGTAAAGGTCACAGAAAGCACCGAAGGGTAGTGTTTTCACCTCGCTCTAAGATGGCCAGATCCCACTGTGCTCGATAGTATGTCGTCTGCGATGGATGGTTCTTCAACGCCAAACGCTCGCAATGTTGCTTTGATAGCCTGAGCCTCGTACGTCCTTTATTCAAACTCTGAGCACCAGTGACAAAGTAGCAGAGCTTAAAGGTCCGGTGCAATTAGAATTGCATTTCTCAATTTCACAATAGAATTTAACAAAGATCCTGTTAATGTAAAGTTATCGAGCTTATTATAGCTGTCAGCATTGTGGAACTTTGACTACTGCCCACTGAAAAACTGTCCTTGTGATTGTCAACAGGATCAAACAGATTTAGAATTCCAATCTACTTCCTGGCGTAAATGATGTCACTCACACCCAGGCTTTAATGAATGCTCTGATTGGTTGACAATATGCATACTTAATGAGGTGCCCCATAGTCTGTCAGACAATAGCCAGCCAGCTACTTGCCAAACTAGCCGAAATGTCTGTGCCTCCATTGTTGCTGAGTACTGGAGTTCCAACACTGGATAGGTTCCCCAAAGACAGAAATGTCTGCAGTGGAAGGTTCGGCTCTCACTCAGTCCTACGAGCTTTGCATCATCTAACCATAAAAAAATGAAAAAAAAAATGATGCTCATTATGTTAGAAATCAACATCAAACTTCAAAAACCCATAGTAGTTTCTCTTGAACATCATCTCTGAACTCTTTCCGTCAAACTTTCTAGACTGGTGCTACAAGAAAGCTTCTGGGAAAAAAAAAAAAAAAAAAATGATGATCCACGATGATGTGGAAGTTTCACCACAATTGTCTTTCTTGTTCTTGGCTTTGTTGACACTATATTTTGTCAAAATCTTGCAGAATGCACCCAGCCTAAAGAAACAAATTATCGTAGTAGTGCCAAAATATTCCAAACTAATGAGGTTTCTCAGTAGTAATAGCAAAATTGCATGTTGAAAATATTTCTTGCTATGTGTTAAATTGTACCACTTTCTTTTTAATGGCTTTTTATTACGTATTTATGAAGGGCACATGACATTTGTCGACACATCCATAAATGAACAAAACAAAATGAATAAGATGAGACAAGACATTAACGATCCAGATGGGAAACTGGGACATTATAACAGCAAAAAAATAGGAGATAAATGCAAATAGAATATAGTTTACAGGATTACTTAACAAACTGACACGCAACAAACTATCTTATCAGTTATGATTAATTTAAGAGGATTTCACATTAGCCACTATGCTAAGTTGCTCATTTTCCCCAGTGTTTATATGGTCATTAAAATAAAACATGTATTCTTGTTTCACCTAGTTCTTAAATGACTCTCAGCTCAATGAATCAGGTGAATATCACATTAAATAACAATAATCATCATCCTCTAAGGGTGGAGTGGTCATATATGTTGAGCTGGAAACAAAGAGTTCTTCTGTGTGGCCCTTTACAACATGTTTTTATACTGGACATACTATATACTGGACAATAGTGCCATTATCATTTGATATATAGAGTTATTCTAGAGCCACATTGGAACTTCTTTTGTTCCAGTGAGCTTTTATTTTGAAATATGCTATGCAATCTTGTTAAATATACATTACCTCTATGCATAATGAAGCATTCATAAAGGTTGATTGTCTTTTCATGAATGTGTCATGAAACAAGTTACGAGTCTATTAGGAATGTTATATGTTATGCGCTATGGAAACTCACTCAAAAAGTTGTCAATATTTCCTGGTACAGTTAGATTGAGCATGTATGTCATCGACTTCATGAGCCACATTTCTTTCTTTAATATTTAAAGCCTTCCACTGCGATATGGATTACCACCTTTAATTGCTGTGTTTGTTTTGTTTACTGCTTGGCTACTGGTGTTTGTTCTGTACTGAGCACTTGGAGGTGTGGGTATCAACCAGCCAATAAAGGTGTTGTGTACTCTGTAGCCTTACCCACAATGCCCCAGGGTCCCATAGGCCCAGCAGTACCACATCTCCATGACAGCGGATGTCTGTGAATATGTGTGTGTGAGTAAGCGCGTGTGTCAGTGTTTGCAGAGGGCACGACCAATAAAGTCTCAATGTGATTGGCCAGGTGGATCCAGGATCTGGATCAAAAACTGAGGAAAATTACTGAGAATGAAAGACAAAGAGTTATGTCAATCTTGTTGTTTTTGTAAATACATTGGATTTGTAAATATTCAGTAACTGCCACCCAACTGACACAGCTGGGCCAACTAGTCAAATAGTCATAGACCCCACACATGCTGCTGGAATATTTTCACTGCAAAAATATCCATCATGATGTAATTTAATCCAGTATTGAATCTGAAAATCATATTTTTGTCAAAACAAGTCAAATCTGCCAGCAGGGTGAGATAATTTCTTGTTTTCGATGCAAATCAACTTCAAGATTCAAATCAAGTGTCGTCTTCTTGAAACTAGTGCCGTGATCTGCCTTATTCTGTCTTGTTTCAAGATATTGACACTCAAAAACATGTTAAATTATCGCACCTTATTGGCAGAATTAATCACTTGCTTGAAGAAAAATAAATATTTAAGACTGAATATGAGAGTAAATAACTTGAGACATGTTTTGCAGTGCCGGCAGAGCCGCCCTGTTAGCTCTCCGTTATACTCCTCCTCTCCTTCACCCCCAACCCAGACTCTCTCTCTCTCTCTCTCTCTCTCTCTCTCTCGCTCTCTCCACACACACACACACATTAAATAGACGAGGCTCGCCACTCTGCACGTGACCCCCCTTTTTAGTATTCCTGCCACGTCTGGCTGAGGGAGCGGCATTAAATTGGGATCAGGCAGATTAGAGTATAATATAGACTACTATTAAAGGCTGCAAATGAGAGCCATGGGTTAGAGTCTGAGCAGGGGCCCAGCCCGCTGCCATGCCAGTGCAGACCCCCACAGTATACTGTTTCCCTCACATGCCTCTCGCATTCACACGCACATCCTCAACAATGACACAGTGTCAAATAAAAAGCTGGGTAGACTATGACGGCCAGTTGGTGATCATCATAAGGCAAACAACCACCAATATTACCAAAAATCAATTATACTTTCAGAAAAACGTTAATTTAACTTTTTTCCTTTAAAGAGTCTATCCTCATAGACAGTAACTTGATACTACTTACTATGATGTATGCTATTAATTTATCTCATAAGGTTTTAATGTGAGCCCCAAAAAGGTGGGTAAACTCTATTCTGTGTGTAAAAAGGTGGGTAAACTAAATTTAGATGAAATTAATGAAGAAATAATTCACCATAACAAGAATTTCTTTGATCAGTATGTAAACTCAAGCTGTCCTAAATTGGGCATAGGTGACAAAATAGTAATTGCAAGCTCATGATAAGAGGAGAGGTAATCACGTCCAGTTTATGTCACCAAAATCTTCAATTTCAATATTTCAGTAGATTCTAGAAATAAAGGTATGCAAGGTCCTTTCTAATAAACAGCTGTGGTTGTATGAGAATACACTGAATGTACAAAATATTAGGGACATCAAGTTGCAGCCCCTTTTTCACAATCCACATCTCAGTTGTCTCAAAACCTAAAAATCCTTCTCTAACTCGCCTGCTTCTCTTTATCTACATCTCCTCCTTTGTGCTTGGTATAGATTTAATAAAGGAAATCAATAAAGGATAATGGCTTTTACCTGGATTGACCTCATCAGTGTACTTCACGGAAAGTTGGATTATGAAAATGTCTGTGGTATATGTGGTACGATTGATATTACTTTCCATCCATCTCCTCTCCAGGAAGGGCCAAATAATTGCAATCTGGGAGGGAAACGGGGTATAAAGTCATAAAACCATTTTTACATGCTGAGATATGTGCCATGTTTATTAAAAGTTCATGAGCATGATTTCACATCTGCAATATAGGAGCTAAAACAAACTAAAGACTTACAACCACTTTTATCAGCTAAAACTCACTGTTGTCCTAGTAGTTCAGACATCACCATTAAATTTGGCTTGACTCCTTGCGGATCCCTTCCCGTGTACGCAGTGCATAGCCGCTGGATGAGGAAATAATGAAATATGCCAATAGTAAGCAGCTTACAGGGTTATATAACATACTGCCAAGAGCCCTTATCGTAATTCATTTGACAATGACATATTTAGAGAAATTGCTGTGGGTTACCTCTAAGTCAAAGGTAACACAAGGGACAGTTGGCGAGGGTGACTAGGGGAGAACAGGAGCCACTACTACTAAATGTAACTCTTTTCATATGGGGGAGACACTTTTTTATGTTTGCAATTGTAGACTGAAATGTCCAAATCATTTGGAATAATGCAGATTTTTTATTAGTTATAGTTTAAAACTAGATCATACCTTTAAAGATCAGGGATAGCCAAAGGTATACAGTAAACCTCAAGACCTTCTGAATTTCTGCTGAGAGTGTACAGTACGTAGGATAATATGACTCTTGTATCTAGTCTCTTTATGAAACTTACACTGCAGCTACCATTGAATTGAAAATATGGACGTTAGTTGGATCTTACAGCATTAGTAAGGTCTAAACCCTCAGACTTGAAGCAGAGCTGATGTTGCAGGAAAGGAACTCTATAGGAAGATCCTTGAGAATTACTCGACAATGCAGAAAAATGCAGAACCCGCCTTAAAACAGTTTGTTATGAGGAGGTTTAGTCTAGTCCTCTTGATCACATACTGTGCAGTAGATGACTGGTACTTTCATAATGACAGTAAATCCAATTGTTCTTCTAGTTTTTTTCTCTCGATTTCAATGTATCTTAGAAGTCTTTCACCTTGACAATTGTGGCAGAAGCTTTCCCAGTAGTGGAAATGCTTAATAATTGGGCTTGTACTACATACAGCAGTACAATTTGGACCATTGCACAGTGTATCTGGGGGATCTTATATGATTGACGTTCCCTATAAAAGGCAGATGGTAACAATGTAGGTGACACTCACAAGCCCAGTGCTCTCACTGGACCATGTCCCATCCACTTAAAGATCTTTTTTTGATCTCTAGTTGAACCTTGTCCGTATGTTCAGCATGTCCTTTAGGGAATGTCATGGAACTGCCGCGCTATTAAAAGTACAGCGAGGGAGGAAAAGTGCTTTGGAGTGGAGCACATGTCATGTCTTGAATTCTCCTGCTCTATTTAGTCAGTCTATTCGAGAGTCCATTAATGCATCTTTGTGAATGTACTGTGAAAGGAAACAACAGATGTGGTAATATGATGAATATGGTGAGCTGTTCATAATGTACCTGTGTGAACAAGGTGATGTGGCTGGCAAATTTAATGTGCTGTATCCATCCTAAAACACACAAAAAAAACAGCTATAGGAGATGCACCTTGCATTTCTGCGCGCATTTGTCTCTTTCCCACAGATAACTGGTCAAACAGAGACAATGTGATGTCACGTCATGTCTAGTTTAAGTGCAGCTACAATGGATTTTGATAGGAGAAAATGTTTGAGCGTCAAGGTTTTGGTGTCAGTCAGACAGGGATTCTTTCTAGAGCTGCCATTTTGCACCAACGATCAACAATCATACAGGGAGAAATCCATTGTAGAAGAGGAGAGAGACCAATTCCTCCACTGACAGCAGCCTCAATAGACCAGAATGAAATGCAGCCACAAGACATGTTGTGTTTTGAATAGGTGTGGCTGTGATCATAGACCCACCCTAACGTTCTCGAACTGGCTGGCTAGCTGTATTTATATCTCCATACGCCTGGGAACGCTTCTGGGAACTCGCTTACTAAAGTAGAAGTAGACGAGGCAGGTTGAGGGAAAGTGGGTAGACCAAGTAAATGACAACACTTCATCACAAAATAACTCCTGGAATACATTGAACATCACAGATTGATGAGATCTAACAGGGTAAGAGTGTCCAGAAGCAGGGATTTTCGGCATGCCATGTCAACATTTACAAGCTCATAACCTTGACATTCACTACTAATACACCAGCGACAATATAGCAATGCTATCAACAGCAACGTCCAATAAAAGACAACAGATATTAACCCCCTCACTCCTGACACCCACCCTCTCCCTCTCTCTCTCTCTCTCTTCAGACATCCGTTGTTCCCGCTGCTGGCGTTGCTGTTTGAGAAATGCGAGCAGGCCACGCAGGGATCCGAATGCATCACGTCGGCCAGCTTCGACGTGGACATTGAAAACTTTGTGCACCAGCAGGAGCAAGATCACAAGCCCTTCTTCAGTGAGGATCCAGAGCTGGACAACCTGGTGAGACAACAGCTGCTTTGAGAAATAACAGACGACATGAAGCATGAATCGACATCAACCACGTTTGCTTTCACAAAGTTCTCGTTTCGCGACATTTTTCGGTTCCAATTTGGGACCAATTTTTAGGAAACCCTCCCCGACTTGATTGAAGAGTGAGAGAGAAGAAAACATTAAAAGCGATTCACAGTAAAGCTACAGAGCTGCCGTCTTGTCTGCCCCACCGTTTACAGTGCGTCCCATCATTATTGCTACCAATCATTCCCTCCTTTTTCATGTAATCCCCCCCCGCACTCCCCTCTTCCACGACAACACAGCAGTAATTAGAAATTAGGAGAAGGAGGGTCCCGATCATGTTCACCCAGAAAAGAGAAGGAGGAGCCGCAGCCAGACGGAGACAAAGACAGAGACAAGGAAAAAAAAAAAAAAAAAGATAAAGAGTACTCTCACCATTATAGTGCGCGGGACGGCAGGCTGACGACTGCTGAACAGTCAATTAACCCTGCATCTGTGTGTTTTATGAGGCACTGGGTGCGGGCATCCCTCCCAGCGGGCACTAACTCTTCCACGGGGCAGTAATGTTACACTGGGCCTGACTGGCTGAGATGGGCACAAGAGTTACTGGTCCCCTGATTAAACGAGTGCGGTTTAATTAGCTGATTTATCTCCTCCTTGGACAAGCACTTTTCCGTCCATACTGGTGACCTTGAGCCGGTGACTTTGACGGAGTGCACTACAGTGTGTAAGAGGGGGGTGGGGGGGTGGGGGGGGGTGAGCCAGGTTGTTGATGGAAGGATAAAGTGAAGAGAGGCTGTATAGTGTGAGGGTTTACTGTAGGTTTGCTGAAGGATTTCAAAAAGCCTATTATCCTAAACACTAAATGTAAAAACTAGGGTTAGACCGATATATTGGGCTGATATTGGCCTTTTATTAATAATCAGATATTTGCCAGTCAATGTCATCCACCTCCGATATGATGGAAGTTCCTCCCTAACACTTCAGGGGTGTCAGTCTGTAAAACCTGCCTTAAGGAGCTGCTAACCCTACAAGAATTTCATTAGCATGGCTTTCAGTGGAGAGTGTTAGTGTCCCATGATGGTCTCAGTGCTGTTTCAGAGGCTTCCCCACCCTGCCAAGAACAACAGAAATGCAGAATCCTTGCAATTGTGGGAAATCTTTTGGCATGAAAATGGTCAAATTAAATTTATTTTTAATATTCGCACAAAATATTGGCTACCGGCAGCTTCAATCCAAAAATATCAGTATCAATATTGGCCTACAAAAGCCCACATTGGTTGGCTACAAACGTCCTCAAGTCATTGTTTTACCCGATTGCAGCTATGGTTTTCCTTGTGTTGTTTGCTGTTTCAATCTAGTATATGCTATGTTGTCTCACTTGTACATCATTTCCCATATGAGTTTGCCAACAATACACTATTGTCTCATGATCAGCTATCTCTGCTTCTTCAATATACTTCCATTCGAATGGAAGAAGTCTGGGAAAGTTTGAGCTACCGTCTAAGATGAGAGCATATAGAGTTAGGTTGTCAGTATTCCCCCAACTCTCTAGTCCTGAACAAATAATTCCTTTTTGCTAGTGAAGGCTTAGGCTGTAATAATAACCACAAAGCCGCAACCATAGGAGGCGTACTGTACCAGCCGGGAGTTGCAGCCACGATCAGCGCATTTGTTGTACCCCGTGTTTTTGTTTGCTTTTTCTTTTTATTTGCAGGTTAATATTCGTTTCGATTATGTGTTATCTGAAGTAACTCACCATTAAAAAAAATTGTTTTGTTATCTCGCCATGCTCTGTTGAGGCAGCAACCCACTTTGTTCGGCTTATTCCAGGGGGAGGATTGTCTGACAGAGTTCAAACATGAAATGTCTAGGTGTGAGTTGGCCTGCTGTACATGTACTGCTTAATAAATATCCTTATATTAAGCTATAGACTGACTTAGAGTTGACATAGAAAAGAAGCTGTAGGCTTAGTTTCCTTGGCATAGAACCGTTTAGATTTGAGGTTTACTAGATTACCTTTTCATCTGCAATACATTCAACTCATTACAAGTGATAATCCAACATGCCAAAAAGCCTTGCAGGCACAAAAAAAAATTAAATTGCATTATATTGTGTAGTAGGAGGGGTATGTGACAAAGGTTATGAGTCAGAAACATCATAATAAATGCTATTTTCTTTAGCCCACTGATCCGTATTGACACTTCTTTTTTGTAACTGTATTTTGGAAAAACTTTGGTCAAAATGTGTATATCTTTGGCCACAGGGAGAGGAACAATCCATCCTTTAACAGATTCATGTGCATTATTCTGGAGATTTTGGACAATTCAGTCTAGATTTCTGAGCATATACTGTATGTTACTGCCTGTTGTAAAGCCTGTCACTGATACAGACACTTTGCCTCTGTTTCCTTTAGATGGTGAAGGCCATTCAGGTGTTGCGGATCCACCTGCTGGAGTTAGAGAAGGTCAATGAGCTCTGTAAGGACTTCTGCAACCGCTACATCACCTGCCTCAAGACCAAGATGCACAGCGACAACCTTCTCCGCAATGACCTTGGAGGACCCTATTCTCCCACGCAAACCTCTCTCAGCATGCAACAGGTTAGCCACGGACCAGACACAGCTCCCTCATGTCACATAACGTAGGTGTGCATGCACATTCGTTCTATCCAACCTCTGCAAAAACACACATAGCTACAGAGAGCCTGTTTCTTTTGTTGGCATGTCAGAAGAGAGCGGGTACATTTTACGCCATTTATCACCAGGCAGTGTGTGCTGTTGGGAGTTTTCCACTCAAATGAGGATGACGTAATTTGCCTCTTCACATTTGCTCACTAGTGTCTCTCTATGATTCCCCCAGGAACTAATTCAGACCTCCTCTCCATCCATGACCTCTGTCTCCAGCTCTGTTAACCCTTCAGGGATTGTGGTGCCCGCCGGGGGTCTGCAACAGGGCAATGTCGCCATGACTACCATCAACTCCCAGGTGGTGTCAGGTGAGCATGTGCGCACTCGCATACACACACACACAAACACATACACAAGGATACTGTGACATATACACATTTTTTCTTGGCTTGTGATATTTTTCTAGTATAGTATATTTTGCTAGTACAATTTCACAGGTCAAGCATTTAAAAGGAGAGTTAGGGATTATTATTAGACCTATATATGACATTTCTGTCACTTACTATTCATGGTGAAAGCAGCAGAAAACATTGACATCTGTGACACCTGGGGTTTCAATTGGGGGAGTCAGCCTCTTGGTAGCCAAGCAATTTACTTTCCACACAGGACTGTGGAGTAAAACAGTTGATTTTTCATTTCACGATCCATAGTGCTTTATGACAATATACAGTAGTAATAATAATAGTACAGTAAATACAGTGGCAAGAGTTGACTCCTGGCCTTCAAGTCCTTATAGCAAAGTTAAAATGTCAATATGATGTTCATTGTGTGCCAGCACCTCAATTATAGATATTTAAATAAATAAATGTGAAAAAATAATTAAATGGATGCAAGTAAACAATATATTTTTTTATACATAAACCAATTATCTCTGTTGTATTAATTATTTTGCTCAGAAATCACAGCTTTAATACATTTATTATTTTATTTATTTGAATTCATCATGTGGAATATTTTCTTATGTTTATCCTTTGCATTGCATGGGCAATTGCATATCCTTTGCACATTATGCTTAATATATTTGATAGGTTAGGCTATTTTATTCAATTTTCGCACATATATATTAATTTATCTATTTTCCTATTTTCTGATTCAGCTATTTAGTATTTTAACCTAAAACTTTAAAACCTTACAATACTGTGGAATACTAACCTTACCAAACCATTGAATATCTACCAAACCTTACCTCTGAGTAGTGTGGCCACTGCTTTGACCCCAAAGAGGACTGAGACTTAAACACTCCTCAAGAAACAAACTATAGGCCACAACATTGACATTGTTGCTGTCTGCCTGATTAATGCGGGGTTCAAGTCAAACCTCCTTTGCATAAATTCCAAGGTAGTCTAGTCCACCTCTCTGATAACAGCCAGTCATATAAACTGCCTTATCTATTTCCTCAAGCCAACAAGCCACACTGAGTGGCCAGACAATAGAAAATCAACTCAATGCATTTGTTTTTATCTGTCCAGCAGAAGCTTTTAGCTAAAGAGGCCTATTTAAGATATTGAGCACATTGTATCGTTTTGCTTTAATTATTATTAGTAGTAATAGTGGTATTATTGTTGTTGTTGTTATTGTTATTACAAACCAGGAACAAAATAAATAAAATCCTAAATATGAAACATGCATGCACACATACAGTATGCCGAAATGGACCGTAGAATCTAATTTACAGATCTGATTACATTTTCTTATTCCATACGCTACTGTAGTCATTGAGTTTTGTTTACAAGCATATCGCAGAGCCATATTAAGCATCCCTATGCAGAGCACTGGGCTGATTATTGGTTGGCTGATTGCTGGTTGTTATTATGTCGAGCCTGTACAGTGAAATGTTAATCCTGCCCTCTGGAAATCCCTTTTAACCCAAAATAAATCAATGTCTCTGCCTTTGATCACTACACATTCAAAAGCTCAAACAGACTGTGATAAGAAGGCATCGATCAAGGCTAATTAACCCGGCAGCAAAACCAACATTCCCTTCTTCTTCTTATTCCAGGGTTAAAGGACATTAACGCGCCTTAAACCCGCTTCCTATCTTGTTTACCGTGTTTTTGTTTTGGGGGGCCGACAATGAAGTGGCACGGGATGCGGCTGCCATTACGCTGAAGCCACTTGATTCTCATGACGGCAAATTATCCCCTCAGGTGGTACCCTGTACCAGCCGGTTGCCATGGTGACATCGCAAGGGCAAGTGTTAACACAGGCGTTGCCCCCGGGAACCATCCAGATCCAGAACTCGCAGGTAAGCCGCCCCCACCCCCCCACCCCCGAACGACGCCGCTTTGTCCGACATGCGGCGGCTCCCGCTCTGTGCCCTCCCCGCCCACAATTTGTTATTTTTAAAAGGGTCTCTTTACATCGTCGCAGAAACCCCCCCCCCGGGCATCTTGTCATTGTCTCTGTCTGAACAAAAGCCCCCTGCTGACAGACAAAATGGAATTTGTTTATTCCCATGATGTTTTAGAACGCTTACTGAAGATGATCCTGTCAGGTTTGACTGCGAATGGGAGTGCGGTGCCATGTAAGAGCGAAGCACAAAGGCACAAAACACTAACCTGATGTAGGGATGTTGCCTATATATTTGGGTGATGTTATGTTATGCAAATGTCACATATTGAAGATGTAGGTCTGCACCACATTCTTGCTCCACCCTTTTTTTTTTTTTTGTGACAACCTTTTTCCCAAGTTGGTCTTTGTAAGATGCTGCACACTAACCCTGAGTTTTACAGTTTAATCCTTGCCCATCACCAGTGGAAAAAGGGGGATGTGTGTATCACTTTACTTCAGTCAAACACATGAAAGACATCCAATGACACTTTTGAACATGAGTTATGAATTTACAGCACATGTGACGCAGACACAGTGTCTACGAGTGTGGAAAGAAAGAGAGGAAATATTATGGAATGGAAATATTGTGACCTCTCCAATTAAAGGCTTTATAACATTCACACCCACATTTTTGTACGCCAAAAGAACACATTTGTGGTTAGAATATTTCACCTTATGTTTTTTTCAGTGCAATTCCTGGCTTCTAAAGGCATCTGTAGTTGTTTGGGGATACCTGAGGCTCTCATAGTATCTTTCATCTTTGAGTGTTAAGGATGTATGCGCTTATATGAATTTCTCTATTCATAGTGAGCAAGTAAACTGGATTCCCCCCTAAGAATCTAGCTGCAGTATCTAGCTTCTGGTCGTTCAAACAAACGGGTTGTTACAACTTCATTGAACCGCAAAAATGATGTTTCCAGAGTGTCTGTAGTTTTCCCATGATGCAGTACACTGGAGTATGGATTTAAACAATGCAATTGTAAAGGGTCTCTTAGCCGCAAACCAACATCTAGAATATACTGTATATTAGAGCTTGAGGCTGTGTCACAGATAACTTGGTGTAGCTGAGCAGGATATTCTCACCAAAACCATTCAAACTCCTTCTCATGGCATTTGGATTTCATGGATGAATGATGTAATTATGTCACAGTTCCCTCCATCAAGATTATTGTTTGAACTTGACTGGAAATGAATAGGCTGAGCTAAGATGAGAGCATTTGTGTTGCTTTCCATTATATTGCAATTTCTTTATACAATGTCCATGCGAATTCAGAAATATAATTATGAGCAATGCCATATTTTAGAGAGAATCAGCAGCTAAGGCCGCATTGAACAAGATGCCTGGTGACAACGGAGCTCTATCATTATTAGATAATAACAACAAATGGAAGATTACACGGCCCGCATCACGCACCAGCTCTGGATACAATACAATAATAATGCATCAATGAGCTGCACTGGCAAAACTGTAAAGTACTTGAAACAGTAAAAGGTTGAAGCTAACTGAGGCTTACTGAGGTCAGAGGCAATATTATCAACAATGGAGCGCTACAGCAGCTTGCTCCTTGAAGTGTTCACTTAGCTAATCTACAGGCAAACAGCCGAGTTATAGAACAGCTATATTTATCCTCATCTCTGAACAGACCATCTATTTTCAAGATGAACTCTATTGGAAAACAATAGGGAATGCTAACTTCTTCATCTCTGCATAATGAGTCTGGGCTGATTTGATAAATCAGACCCTTGTTTACTTGTGCTAATGCAGTCCAACCATGTTCATGCAATCAATTCAAACCAAGTGTCATCACAGCAGAATCATAGATACAATGCAAAAAAAAAAAAAAAGAATCTAACAATAAGTTGTCAAGAGCTTTGTGAGGTTTATTAGCTGCAAACTTTTAAGAAGTCATTGTGCATTTAGACAATTTGACTATATATAAAAATTACTGCTTAACTGAATATAATTTAATCTCAGTGTAACCAGACAAAATACTGAAATGGGGAGACCATGAACACAAATGGCTATAGTTCTTAGTTCTTTAACTGGTCATCTGATATGTGGATCTATCCTGTGTACTCTATCCTCAGAGTCATTTCACTTCCAGAATAATGGGTCCAAACAGTACGTCACTGTCCACCTACTTATAGAGCTCACTGACCACCCGACGATTGCTGTCTTTATTGCTTAGCAAGCATAAAAATACTGTAATAACACTGGCTGATGAAAAGGAGGGATGCTTTAGTCCCTAAACAGCAACCAAGGTCTAATAAACAAACACATTTATAGTGAGATTAGGATACGTACAGGACATTATGGCTTTATAGCCTAAATAACTTTTCACAGTCTTGACAATCGGCCTCAGCTTTGGTTGTTATGATCACTCAAGTCTTTAACCCAGCACCGGCCTCTAGTAAATAACACTGGAGATATGCATGGGTCTTTTAGTAGGCAACAGCTTCACTCTCAAGTTTTATTCTTTATTAAGATCCCCATTAGCTGACACCTTATGGACTGCTAACTTTCCTAGGGTACCACAGAAAAGACTTTACAACACAATTGACATCACAAGACAGACAGTGAAACATGATCAACTTTACATAGATATTACAGCATAACATTTTGAGAAATTTGACAGATACATTATGTCTTGAAATGTATGTATAATTAATATACATTAAACATGAAGGATACAAGAAAAGCTTAAAAAAAAAACATGTTAAGGCCAAGATATTACATGGGAAGTGAAAAGTTTGGTGAATCAATGTTTTCCAGCCTTGTGGTTGCTGTTGATGCCTTTTGAAGGTATATGCCTATTTGTTTTGTATTTGCGATTTGAGTAGGCGAGGAATTCTTATATTGCCAGCGTCCAAAATCATTGATTTCAATTTTTCCTTTGTTGCCTCCGTCTTGAACAACCAGAATGGAAAGTTAAGAAAGTCTCCATAGACTTCACACACCCTGCCAGCTTCCTATTCCAGCTTCCTCTATTGGGAAGAACGTCTCAGAGTATCAAGTGGAGTTCAGCTTCATGCGGGGCAAAACGTTACAGGACCTCAAATGTTTTGCAGACAAGATGTACTGTGTGACAGCAGGCGAACACACAAACACACTAAGCAGAGATTCAAAGCTGAAGAACTGCTCCAGGATAGCAGCAGGGGTCTAGTTGTTAGCAGCATTAGTTTGCTCTAGATGTTAGCTGCATTGGTAGCAAGTTGGTAGCAGCATTTGTGTAGCAGAATTGGTATAGTTAGTAGTAGCATTGGTATACTTGGTATAAGCATTGGCATAAATGTTAGTAGCATTGGTATAGTTCGAAGTAGCATTGGTATAGTTATTAGTAGATTTTGTGTAGTTGGTAGCAGCACTGACATAGTTATAGATGTTTACAACTAGGTTATTATATGGGAAAAGATGCAGACATGTCAGATGTGCAAAATACAGCTAGGTTGATAGCTTTAATAACACATTAGCAGGCATCTGCCATGGTGTGTTTGTGTGGTGTTTATGTTTGTGTACATGCTAGAGCATTTTTCAGTCTTTTTATTATCATTATGCTTTAGCATTTTTCTATTGAGAGTGTTAAGAATGCCACAACTTGGACTTCAAGCAAACTAATCAGATATGCAACGGGGGACAATGGAATGTGTGAAATTGTTTTTCTTTTAAATTTCATCCCGGTCTTCTGAGTGTGAGTCTATGTGACAGTAGACAGTGGGGTTGGTAGAGTTTAAAATTAGAATTTCCAGTTTAGAATTACTGTCTTATAAGACTACAAATTCCAAGCGTATACTTGACTCGGCAGACCACTAAAGCGGAGGTAGCTTTAACATATCACTGCTGAGGCCGGTCTTTATCTGGCCTTGACAGCCTGTCCGCTCGCCTATAGGTATAAATAAAAAGTGGGAGCGGGGGAGTCGAGCAGTGCTGGATCTGTGGCAGCAGTGGCATCAGGAGGGCCTCGGTGTCGGCAGGTAATTCTGCGCTTGACAGACAGAGGAGGCCTCGGTGAATAGCCGGGACCCGGCCGAGGCGGAGCACTACACGCGGGCTGGGAATTGAACACGGCCCCGTAGCTACTTTGCCGACAAGCCCCAAGTAATCACACTCGAGCCCGGTGCCGCCAATTAATTCAACCTGGCTTTCCCCCGGAACACGCGTTCCCAAGGCTGAGGGGGATAGGAGGAGGGCTATCCACGTGACACCCAGCTGCAACTGTAATGAGCCTCGTTTTGTGTGGGGAGTGTGTGTACAAAGGGGAGATGTGTCTCTGTGTGTGTGTGTGCGGGTGTGTGTTTATGGGCGTTGTGTGGGTTTGGGGGTTCTGTGTGTGTGTGTGTGTGTGCATGTGTGTTTGTGTGTTATTTATCGCCAAGTCAGTCGGGATTCTTTCCTCATGACTTTCCACTACTACACTCTGCATAAAATTAATCCGTTTTTTTATTTTTTAGCAGACCTGCTTTATTTATTTATTCATGCATTTTGTCCTGCCTGCTTATGCATATGAAATGCTCATATCTTTCCCTCCGAAGGCTTTTAGCCCTCACAAATGGGTAGTTAAAAATGTTGACGGATCCCCACTTTTACTGCTACTACTTGGTGCAATGACACACAAAAGATTTGTTTCATATTAAAGTAGTGCGCAGTAGCTATTAAAGGATGCAGTGTGTGTGTGTGTGTGTGGTCTGGTGTGTGTGCACGCATGTACATCTGTATACATATTCATATTCAGAATATGAAGTATGGTTCTTCACAGATAGTGTCAGAAAAGCCTTGATAATGACTGCTAAACTATTGAGGTCCTTTTATGTTTTATGTTATCTGCCTCAGCACACGCACACAATTACCTGCACACTTAAATGGACACACACACACATACACATACACACACACACACACACACACACACACACACACACACACACACACACACACACACATCCGTATGCACTCCTCAGGCTCTCAAAGACTGTCAATACTCCAACTGAGAGAATCCAGTCCTTCAACACCAGCATTCAAAACAAGAACATCTGAGTAATGATTTCCCACCAAGACAAACTCAGGTCAACACAGATGAAAAAATAATAAAAAAAAAAAAAACAGACACGTTGGCAGTTTGCACCATGAGCCACTAATGTAGCCCCAGACTAAATGAAGTCTTACCACTGCTTTTCTATTCTTTTCCTTATCACTCAGACCACTGACCTCCTTGTGTTTCCACCCAGAGTCAAGGGTGCTGCTTTTTTATATTTTAAGTATCATTACTCAAATTCAGTTACCATGGTGACACTTGAGGAGGCGTTTCTGCCCTTGCAAAAGAAAGATAGATAGGTAATTGGTACTCTCCTTTGTTTCCGTGGCAACAATAACCAGTCCCCTCCATCCGCTCCTTTTTCCTTTTTTTTTTTTTTCCTTTCTCTTTTTTCTTTTTTTTGTGTTCTCTTGGTGTCCATTGAAAAGGTAAACCTGGACCTGTCGTCCCTCTTGGACAGCGAAGATAAGAAGTCCAAGAATAAGAGGGGTGTCCTGCCCAAACACGCCACCAACATCATGCGCTCCTGGCTCTTCCAGCATCTCATGGTGAGACGGAGAAGGCGGTTAAGTGCGTCTGGGTGTGAATTTGTTGACATGCACTGAAGGTTTGCCGGGTTCTGGGTCAAGGAAAGTGTAGTGAAGTGGCAGCTATGGATGGGGGCAAAGGAACAAAAAGATGGAGATTATACTGGTTAAAGGTAGGTTAGGAGATGGAAAGCAGGGTTTAGAGTAGGAAAGGTTTCATCTGTTGGTTTTAGCAGTGTATGCGGAGACAGAGGGGAGCGGGGAGTGGCGTAAAAAAAAAAATGAATGGCAACAAAACGCGAGAAAACTATGACGGCTTTCCTTCCTTCCTGCAGCATCCCTACCCGACAGAAGACGAGAAGAGGCAGATCGCGGCGCAAACGAGTCTGACCCTGTTGCAAGTGAACAACTGGTGAGTTAAAGTCGTCCGGTGTGCCTGTAGAGAGGAAGAAACACCGCTTCATGTGAGAGCAGAAGTGAGTGGAGGCTCTGCTGGATTTGAGCTGGAATGTACAGGAGCGCCCCCGTCCACATTGCTGGCATTGTGGCGCCATCTTCTGGCCATATCCACCAAGTACACCAGACACCAAATTCTGTCATCCTTCCCTTTGACTTGTGTTTTCTTGTGCTGTGATTGTTCCCTCCATGCCTTCAGTATTTGACGATTCCAAAATGTTTTTATCCAAAATGTCATTACCTGACATTCATCATTTATATATCAATCATTTTGTAATTTCTTCAAATGACGGATATCTAATTTTAGAACCAACCTCTTTGTGTGTGTCTCCCTCATCAATCCCCACCCCTTCTTCTCTCTGTCTCTCTCTCTCTCAGGTTCATCAACGCTCGTAGGCGTATCCTCCAACCTATGCTGGACGCCAGTAACCCAGACCCGGCTCCTAAAGCGAAGAAGATGAAGTCCCAGCACCGTCCCACGCAGCGCTTCTGGCCCGACTCCATTGTGGCCGGAGTTCTGCAGACGCACAGATCTCAGACGGGCAACTCAGACAGTACGCCGACACTTAAATGCTGCTCAGAGAACACAGATTCACCCGGTGTTTTTCCACAAATAAAAAAAGCTGATGAACTTTTAGAGCTAACCGTAGAGGAAATGTGTGGGCAAGCTGAAAGCTGCTGCAAGTGTGCAGCACTTGAAAGGTTAAAAAGTAACATTAGAAAAAGTCAAATCTTTTAAAGTGTTTAAAATGTAACCACTAGATGTCACTATTAACTCTGCCTGAAAACGTATAAAGACTGTCAAAAAGTCACACATCTCCTAAAGTACATGAACGTTTTAAAGTTGGAAAAGAGTATCTAGCTTAAAGTATGTAGCAGTAGAGTCCAGGGAATAGTAATGATAAAGAAATGAACTAGCCCAGTGATTCCCTGATGTTTTCATGTCAAGACCCCCCAAACACACACATTAGGTCAGAGTTTCTCAACGTGGGGTCCGAGGACCACCAGGGGTCCTTGAGGGGGTTCCAGGAGGTCCCAAGGCAAATTGATGAATTGTTCAACTTCACCATTATTTCATTTACAAGAAGTGAACACAATTAGAGAATGTAGAAGAATGACTGTTTTGATCATAGTTTCACTATTATCTCTCTACCTACAATACCTACCTACAAAAGTCATGGAATTCTGGACAAAATCATATCTAACAATAAAAATATTCACATATTTGGGTCCGAGACCCAAAATCTCATCTGGGGGTCCGAGGCCCAAATGTGGACTAAATTAGGGTCCTTGATATGAAAAAGGTTGAGAATCACTGCATTAGGTCACTCCATTTTATTTTTTAATCTTACATTTTAATCTCCATACTTTATGGAGATATGGAGGTATGGAGATAACAGTGTGGAAAGGGAATCCTCTGATCAAAACAGATATTTCTGTACCATTTCCTCACTGTCCTAACTTAAAATGAAATAATAGTAATATTAAGCTATTCTTCATTTTGCTGGGGACCCACTGGGACCCCCGCAGCGACCCCCTAGGGGTCCCTGAATCCCACTTTGGGAACTACAGAGATAGCCCTCTAAATATTTTCCATAGATGATGGAATACACCAGGTTAATGGGAGAGCTGCTACAAGTTCTTATTTTTTCCCTTTTGAATAGTAGTAGTAGCTAGTAGACTACTGTCACTCAACTCTTTTGTCGGAATGAATCTGGTCTGTCATTGGGTTTCTATATGAATGCCATCTCTCTGTATCCTGACCCTATCACTGTTTGCCTTAACCCCCCCCCCCCCCAGACCCGCTGAGCATGGACAGCCTCCAGCCGCTGTCCTCCGACTCGGCCACCCTGGCCATGCAGCAAGCCATGCTGGGAGCCGACGACTCCATGGACGGCACCGAGGAGGAGGAGGAGGAGGAGGAGGAGGAGGAAGAGGAGGAGGGAATGGAGGAGGACGAGGACGAGGAGGACGGAGAGGAGGAAAACGACCGGGCGAGACAGATGGCCAGCGGAGGAGGAGGAGGAGGAGGAGGAAGGAGAGATCTGAGCATGGAGCACAGAGAGGAACTGGAGTAGTGCGAAGAGCTGGAAACGACGATGTGAACTTTGACCCCGGCGTCTCCATGATACTCAACCAGGCCGGCTCTGATGTCAAGTGACACTCGAGAGCATTTAAGGGCATATTAGGTTTTCTACAGACTCGTCGAAAGACTCTCAGAGACTCTGCTGAAGAGCCATCATGGAGTCTAGCCAGACACAATGACCATCATGACCATGATTATAACAGGAAAATATTAGTTTGATGATGAATATGTGTTGTATCATTATACAATAGTACCTGCCCGTACAGCGAGCTCCATAAATATTTGGATAGTAGCACATTTTTACTCTATACTCGTATTATTTCTGAAAGCAAACGACAGAATAACTAACTGGTTAAAATGCTGACTGTCAGTTTTAAATGGAGGATATTTCTAACCATATTGGATAAACCGTTAAAGAGCTAGATGAATGAGTTTGCCGATTATTTCTCCCCGCATTAAAGTTATCCATGCCAACTTTTAAGCTCTGTAAAAGAGGCATGACGTTTTGAGGCTGTTTTGATGAATCAGACACAGTTGAATTCCTGCGGAGATACAGTGAAATGAAAAACCGCTGGACAGGAGAATGCGATGACAAGATATGACAAGTCTGGCGATGTTTATACGCTGCAGACTTCCAGAAATCTTGAAATATGAAATGTGAAAAAAAAAAAAAAACAACTTTGTCGAATGTAATCCGTCCAAATTCTGGCACCTTGAAATGAGGAAAGCGTGTACAAAAAGGGCTGTAGTTATTTTAACAGTTAACGTGTGTTATGACTGGAACTACTCTCAAATTAAAGCTGACAGTCTGCGCTCCAACTTTACAGTTAATGTGGCATTTTGCATCCCAAAATAATAAGGGCGTGGAACCAGAAGGGGGGGAAAAAAAGTCGTATTGCTGTCCAAATGTCTGCAGAACTCACTGTATATGTCGGCTTCCACTGTTTGAACATCATTCACGCCTTTTAAATGACTCATAGGTTCTCAGGTTGAACAACACTTTCATCCGGCGTGTTTCCTCGTCACGATCGAGAAACACTGACTCATTGCTGCAACAGATCTTTTCAAGCATGACTTTTGAAATGATATCGATTCTTTTTTTTCTTCTCCCATGAGCAAAAAAAAAACTGTAGTAAACCAGTGTATACTGACTGCACAAAGTATGTATATTGGATTTTTTTCATATGTTTGCGTTCTGGTGTTGAAGGTTTGCATATTTATTCCGTTTTTTTCCTTGATCTCGAAGGGAGGATCAAGGAACAAAAGACAGTTGCTTCTGCATATAGGATTTGCAAAAGAGTTTCTGGATGAGGCTAGTTCATGAACTTGCTGGTGGCCATGCACATACTTGACTTCAGCTATCAACTGCTACAAAATTGCTTGTATGTTTTTGTGACATGGGACGATTCTGTCACAAAAAGAGCTTGGCAAACTACACTACAAACTCTCTCATCAGCATCTCCACAAAGACAGAAAATCAAACGCAGCGACTTTGGGATCCCCGACCTACAGAACCGACGTCCTTTACTGACAAACCTTTTCAAGGAAGACGACAATTTCGAGGGGGAACGAGGAAGGAGAATCAAACTCAATCCCTTGAGTTGCGTCTCCTTCCATTTTATGTAAAGGATTTTGAAGAAACTGTGAAACAATTTCAGCTCTCTGTTTTGTACTAAAACCGCAGCGGCGCAAGATGGAGTCACTCGTTTCTAATGTGAAGATGTCTAGAAAAGAAAAACCATGTTATTGAATGTTCTGATTGTTCATTGTGAAGTATGTTCCTCATTAATATTCTTTTCTCGATTGCTTTTTTTTTTTTTTTTTTTTTTTTTTTTAAATGGATCTTCCAGAGCAAGTGACAGACAATAGGGAATATTTTTATTTCATTTGTACACTTTGTTGTCATAATCTATTGTGTTTCAATAGACCAATTTTAATAATTAAAACATGTAAAGGTACTGATTTGGACTTTGTGGTATGAAAGTGCTGCATATGTTTAGGACATCTTTATGGCTGAGAATATTTTGGGGAGGAAAATAACAAAATGCAAGATGAATAGAGAGATAACATGAACAATATGCTGCAAATGTCTAAGCCTGTATCACAACAGAGCAAGAACTACATGTGTGATACTGGCAGACCCTCCCAGGTCCTGCCTCACTGTAACATACATCCAGATTACAGAGTCAGCGGTCTAAATATTGGTCTAACTTCCCTCATTTTCCTCTCCCATGTCTAGTTTCCCACCCACTGCTTATTGCTCAGGCCTATGATTTCAGCTGGCTGGAGGACACCCGCCCAAACGAACTCGACCAAGGGATTTCAACACAGCACCTTGGACTGTAGATTCTGCTTCTTCCCTTTATAATACACTGATCATTGCTGTGAGTGCCGGTTTGTTCCGCAATCCACACGTATTGATTTTGTGCCATACTGTATGGCTCTCATTACTTCCATTTAAATTCCCTTGTATATAATGGCGTCCTTGCACTCCCAAACAGGCCAAACTTTACATTTTCTAGGCCTACAAGCAGGAGAATTCCTTTACAGTCTCTACTATGAGGCAGCAATGTTCAAATGTTCTCAAAAATAGAAAAAAAAACAACCCAAACACGATTTTCAGAGACAATCCAAAATGCTCCCTCCCTTTAAAAAGTATTGTCCGAGACAAAAACAGGCACCACCACATTTCCAAGTGCCCACAATTCTATAATTATTCAATGCAGGGCTTACGCCAGGTCAGCTGAGCAGAGCAGCCAGCGGCTCTGGCTAAATAATAACAACACAAGTTGGGGCCCAGTATGAAAGTAGAGTGCGGGACAAAAAAACGGTAAGTATGGAAATCTATCTCATAGCGAAGGTGGGTGCCTTAATTTATCGTGGGACGGCATTAGCTACAGCAGCAGAATTGGAAAGTCATAAATCATTGACTGGTGTAATTTTTTATGCGTAGTGAAGTTTATTTGCTAATAAAGCTGTGGTTTGCTTCGAGCCAGGAGGGTCAGCTGACTGTTAGTGCTCTATGTTTCAGTTCAAGCACAATCAACTATCCCATTAGCCTATTGTTGAGATGATAAGGTTGGGTTTGATGATTACATGTTGTGATGTGTAAACCTAAAGTGTATTGTGGGTAAATGTGATCACTGCAGAGAGTTAATTCAATGAAACATCTGTAAGAGTATCCAGCAGGTCCCCACATGATAACCCCAGTGACATCACTCAAAGCCAGGCTCATACATACATAAGTGCTCACTCTAATTTGTAGCACAAAGGATAATTACATCAGATCCCAGATCAGATCAATACTACTCTCTTTCATCTCTTTCTGTCCACTCCTCCTAGTGACGTTTTCACATTCACGGATACTGCTGCTGTGTCCCATCCACTCCATCAAACATGATTTTTAAACGTAGCCTTCTCTTAAACTCCCTTTACACGACTGTAAAGGTCAGAAACAGACTTTGCCTCTCCTCCATCGCTGCTGTCCGGCGTCCCGGCTAGCAGCAGATCTGAGGCTGAAGCGCAGTAAAAATAGTCTTGGAATGACAGAGGCAGCAAAAGCCACTGGCGGTGGCTCGCTCGTTTGAAGTGGGCCGCAGCCATCGTGCTCAACAGCATGGCTTACTGAAGGGGTGGACCAGACATACACACACACACACGCACACTGGCCAGCACTCAGTACTGGAGGTCTGCTCGCAGTGCCATCTGGGCGCCTACATGCTCCCAGATGTCCTCTCTGTAATTAGAGCCAGACCCGGCTCGGCCTGGTCCAGCCCAGATCCAACCTCTCATTTAGCGAGGCCCTCCCTGAATACTTAAGGAGCTCTCCAACACCATGCGGGCCTTTAGAGGAACTTACTGGAACTGCAAACAGATTTTCTATTAGCATCACTTAAAAAGAGCTGGAAGACTCAAGGTAAGGTGGCAATAACTGTCCTCTTATGGTTTATGGTGTGCAAAACGTTTCAGAGCAAGTGTAATGTGTTGTGTAGAGAGACATTTTCCTTGGAATAATATTGTTAATTGCAACTGTGATGGGATTTTCCTTGTCGTTGGGCACTATGGAGCAAAGGGACAGAAAAAGATAAAAGGGGCTAATGCAGTATACTGTTATGAATACATTGGAGTCACTTCTTGTGGTTGTTTTTAGGGCATTTCTGCTTTATTAGATCACCTATACAGTGAAGAGTGACAGGAAAGATATGATAGAGGAAGAGGGGGATGATATATACTGCAAAGGTCATGAGTCCGATGTGACCTTACAGCACTACGAGCACACGATACGGGCCTATATCCGTCCTGTCCTGTTTGTGTGAATTTGTGAATACAATGAAACCGAAGCCTCTCCTTATCGCCGGGTAGGTGTTCAACATGTCCATCGCCAACGCGGCGGCCAAGGCCATGCTATCTGATGCCCTGCTGCAGGACGGCCCCGGGATGAACCGGCTCAGCCACCTGGAGCTGGAGCTTCCCCTGGACAAGGTCATCAAGTTTGTGTCCGTGGGCCTTCCGCTGCTGCTGGTCTCCATGGCCTTCGCTCGCGAGATCTCCCTGGGTGAGCGAGCCCCGTGCTTCTGTCAGCTTTTTTCCAACCGGGTTAGGAGGATACTTGTTTTGTATTCCGTTTGGTTTCTCCCCCTAATTATACTCTACTGTATGTTCATGAGTGCTCGTTTTTTTATTCCATGCTTGTGTTTTTGTCTTTTTTGTGTTTCTTCTAAGCTATGCTGTTATTCAGTGCAGTTATTCTCTGCAGTAATCTTCTACTGTTTGTCAACTGCAGTTGATTTATTCACCAATTGAATTCCGTTGAAGGAATACTATAAGTACTAATATAAACATATACATTATTCCTGAGGCTTCATTAAATGAGGGCAAGAATCTATTTTTTCATGTATTGAAAATGTACAGTAGATGTAAAGTACAGCCTGGTGCAACTCTAATGGTGAGGAATGGGAGACTTGTAGAACATTTGGCTGAGTGGTTTGACCCAAATTTGTTTCATTTCACAGTGGACGTTTAAGTCCTGAACCATAACAAGTAAGCACATCTCTGCTCTGTCGCAGCAGGCTTTTATCCAGACGCTCACAGTTCCATCTCCTCATCCCCATCCATTTGTTTTCGAGGAAACGTTACAAAATATTAACACTAACAATGAGAACTACAATTAGGTAGCACTTTCCTTAACAACGTTACAAAGCGTTGTAAAACAAGAGGCAGAAAACACTCATAAACACCATGTTTTATAAGAGGAAGATGTGAACTGCTGACAACAACAAAATACCACAAAACTATGTAATAGCAACATTGACAATACAAATTTATTGAGAGGACACACCATAGAAAACACCATAAAACTCCATAAGATTGAAAGTCCACTTAATAGTTCAGTGACTTTGGGGATCATACAAACTGTTCTTCTGTTTCTTCGACTGTTTTAGAGCAGATGGAAAAAAAACGTGTCATTTGGTATTTCTCTTTAAATAGAAATGACCAACACAACGCCTACATCCATGGTCATCCCAATGTGAACGCAGTTGACTTCAGTCTGAACCGCATGTGACACGTACAGCACAGTGCCATTAGAAGTGCATAGCCGCCGAGGATGACTCCCTTGACTTTGAGCTAACTATCCTCTCCGGAGCTGGTCTGCAATCAGCCTGATGCTCCTGATGCTAATTGCCATGGGGATGATTGAGAGCAGCGTTCACTAACACTGGCGCGCTGTAATTACAGGCGAACTTCTTCTGCGGCAGCTCCCCTCTATTTGAGTCAAATGAGAGGATATGTTGATTAACCGGGGGGGGGAACATGACGTGGTGCTGGGGTACGCGGCTGAACTGATGGATCTTGGCTGCCTATCTACCGGGTTGTCAGTTTCACAACAGTGCTTGATTGTGCTGCTGTCTGCAGTCTGCTGTCTGGCTTACTTGCACCTGGATTCTCGGCCAAGAATTCTCGTACAAAGCACAAATATGAGTATGATCTGCCAATGTTAATTGGGGAGTGGGTGTGTGAGATAGGAGCAGTGGCAGAGATTTAGGCACACTCACTTTGCCAAATTGCTCACAGGAGTGAACAGTCGAAGGGGAGAGTATTTTACAAGATTTTATGAGAGAGCGGAGTCACACTGCACAAAAATCTATACGAATTTCCCTGGATGTGCTTCCTCTTTTTTTATTTTTTTTGAAGATGACTTGTCAATATACACACGCCCACACACGCACACCCACAGACTGGAAGAAGTAATATCTACAGTAATAAAGTCGCATGAGAACACACACATATTGCAAAGGGTGGCACTCACCATACCTTAACCTCTTCCATCCTGCCGGTGGGACCATCATTACAGAGGCATGTTCTGTGGCCAAGCTTGGTTCAAACCTTCAGAAGTTTATTTTAAATTGTAGTCAAGATCCCAAGGTTTCCAAAGATACCAAATATGTTAGGCTGAATTATAGGGAAATGTGTATAAAATGATACACAAGACAAACATTTTTTTCATTTGATGTAATGGTGCAGCCTTAAAAAATGTTGACTCGGGTGTGAATAATTCACTCAGTATAAGCATGGCATAGCTTCAGTGAAGCATAGGAATGAGCAGATACAGAATAGGCATGTGACATTGTTGTACAGTATGGAAAAAAAAACTTTTTTTCTAACTTTGAAGCTACTTAAGGAGAAGTTTAAGGCGAAATCAGAGTGCAAGGGGTTTGATCTTGATTCATCAGTCGTTGCTCCACTATGTCCTCAGAAATGTAGTTGATATAAGTGGGTTTGGAAGTTTTGAGGCAAATGATGTTCAGTGCTTTGCCATATACCTTAGGGTTTAGTGAATTGACACCAGTGAGAACATAAACAGATAAGATGAAGACAGATAGCTTACAAAACTTGCTGAGGAATGAAAAATGTAACACTTTCGCACATTATGCTGCCAGTGCCAACAGTGTCTGACATTGAACAGACAACTGCAACTAGATGTTCTATCCTCGCCATTAACCTGTGTACATTTGTAAATGTAGAGGACATTCATTTGAAATATGTTTTGCATGACCAATATATACTTTTGATATATTTGCAAATAGATGTTGTCATAGCACTTTGCAAGAAAACATATTTCCAGTCATATAAACATACATTTTGTGGGCCAACTTTTGTATATTTTTAAATATCTTTCTAACCATATGCTAGGCTACATGTGAACTTTGCAGAATAGGTTGGCTAGTTTTGCTAGTAGGCCTACCAATCTGTTGTAATGCTACAGCTGTTAGCATTACAAAGTTGTCCGTTCTTACAGTATTATAGTCTGTTGACAGCTGAGACAGACAAATGTATAAAATTCAACGTGGCTAACATCATGAGAGGCTAACCAAAATACACAATAGATGTTTAGTTTTGGTTCAGTGACTAAATATAAACGCTATGGGTGGGAGTCTACAAGCTAGGGGGTGTGTGTGAACCATGCTAGCATGTTTTTCCCACTAGCTCCATCTTTCTGTAAATCTCTTAATAACATGTCACTTTTAAAGTTAATACATTCCTGATATCCTCCACAATGATGACTGCATTTGAGGTTTCACTCACAATATGTTACAGTATGGCTGATTTATTGTTACTATATGGATTAGTGGCGTATGGATGGACAATGTAGCACAGTAGCATATGGAGTAGAGACTTTACAGTAGACAGGGAATGTCCTGTCAAGTCACACACGCGTGCACAGCCCCCCCCACACACACACACACACACACATACACACACACACACACACACACACACACACACACACACACACACAGTATAATTGGGCCATGTAACAGTTGCCTGTAATGAGTTGGACTGGCTGGAGAAATCACGTCCTGACAGTAAATTAGTGGCAGTATGTTTCCACTTCCAGAAAGCTGGGCAGATGTGGAGGCTGCTTGTAAAAAATAGAAGCCCCATATTTCTCTTGTAAAGCTCAAAGTGGAGGGGGCACACCCGTGGTGTGTTCCCTCCCAACCTCTCTCTTTAAGGGTGGAGCACCCTTGGGAGATGACAGATGGGTGTGGAGCACGGGTTCAAGCGGTTGCACCATATGTGGTTAAACCAAGGTGAACTAAATATATGGCGGAGGAGCCCAATTTTGGAATGGAGGGACCCACGGCTTTCAAATGCCAGGTTACCATTTGGAAACATATGATTTCTCTGGCATAATTCTGTAGTAATGAAAAGCAAAGGACATGCAGAAGCTCAAATGTATCTGGCAATGGACCTCCAGTACTGCAGCGCTGTGTGTGTGTGTGTGTGTGTATGTGATATCAAGTGCTAAAGAATTGCTTACAGGAGAATTGATAAAGGAGGATCAAAGGACGGTGCAGAAACCAATTCGACAATGTAACAGATTAACATTTGTTCATTCTCCAGGGCCTCAGATCAGCTGTTTCCCTCCCAGCAACTTCACGATCAAGCAGGCCGGCTATGTAGACACATACTGCTGGGACTCCCTCATGCACCATGAGTTTGACAGCAACGGAAACTTTGAGGAACGCTCTCTCTGGGTACACAAAGTAAGTTGAGAGATTCAGATCAAGTTTGCTTGACTTGTTTTCCCCACCTAGAGGGACACATTGACATTTTGAATTTTTGCGAGCTGCGCTTCTTTTTTTATCAGCTCGTGGCCGGTGCTTTCATGTATGAGGGAATACTGTTAAACTGTTCTTAGATTCTTAGGACGGACAAATGCTGAAACTTTTTTCCCCATCGTGTGGTGTGCAGAAAATGTTAAATGTCAATGTACCCTAAAAAACACAGAACACCTATTTTCTTGCTGAAGCCATTCGGAAACTATTCAGGCCCAGGCAATAATAAACCTGACATTTTAAACCCAGTCATTAAATGGCTAAGGCTATAAACAGAACTTGTGGTTGTTCATGTGTAATAGTCGGGTTATCAAGCCATCATTTTATGCCACTCATCCTTTCTTTCTCTAATCCTCTTTTCTTCCCACTTTTTCATTTCTTTCTTTCCATCTGTGTCCCCTCTCTCTACCACCCTTTTCTCTCATTCTACCCGTCCATCCAGATGTTCCCCTACTCTCTCCTGGCCATGGCGGTGCTGATGTACCTGCCGGCTCTGATCTGGCGCCAGCTTGTCATGCCCACACTGGGCTCGGACCTGCTCTTCATTATTGACGAGCTGGACAAGTCGTACAACCGCTCGGTCCGAATGGCCCAGAGCATCCTGGATATGCGGCAGAACACCAAGAACCCCCTCACTTTCCAGGCCGAGCTGGAGAGGTAAGAGATGCTCAGTGGTCTCTATCCCTGCGTTTTAAATCAAATGCTACGTATGTTACATATTCATGAAGTTTGTTTTCTTGAATAAACCTGTCTTGAGAGAGTTGATTCCCTCAAAGCCAGATTAAGTGTTATTAAATGCAACTTTAATGATTCCCGTGGTGAAATTGGGTCGCTGCAGCAGCAAGTAAGAGGATCCACCGAGGAAAAATATAGCCTAGGGGTTAGAGAAGCGGGCCTGTGACAGGAAAGTCGTTCGAATCCCCAGATCAGCTGGGAAAATGTGGTGAACTGAATGACTAATGCTCTTGCCTCCCTCGGCAGCTACTGTCGATGTGCCCTTGAGCAAGGAGCTTAACCCCCAACTGCCCCAGCGGAGGACTGCGGTTGCGGTGGGCAGTTCCCAGTGGCCAACAGTAGAAGACTGTGGTTGCA
The DNA here is from genome assembly GCF_046629955.1 of Centroberyx affinis. NCBI lineage: Eukaryota > Metazoa > Chordata > Actinopteri > Beryciformes > Berycidae > Centroberyx > Centroberyx affinis. The sequence goes on from NW_027279797.1 coordinate 378,221, forward strand.
CTGGGCAGCTCCCAGTTGTGAATGTGTGCGACTGTATGAAAAGGAAGCAGGGCATTGCAGAGAAAGAACATGGTGCTGAGTTGACTTTCCTTGCAACTATTCACAGAATCCCTCTTGTCCTTGTCTGTTCCCAGGGCCAAGAGGAAGCGATACTTTGAGTATCCCCTGCTGGAGCGATACATGCAGTGCAAACACAGCTCCTACTTCCTGGTTAGCATGCTTTTCTTGCGTGGCTTCCTGCTCCTCATCTTCATGACCGCCGCCTGCCTCTACCTGGCCTACTTCCACCTCTCTGCCTTCCTGCAGGACGAGTTCAGCTGCTTCGTCCGCACAGGCATACTGCGCGATCAGAACTGGGTGCCCGAACTGGTCCAGTGCAAAATGACTGGCCAGCTGGTCTTCCAGGTGATCAGCGTGGCCAACGGCGCCATCTACGTCCTGCTGGCTCCCATCGTCCTCTTCAGCCTGGTCCGACTCTTCGTCTGGGACACCACCTTCCTGTCCGTCTACGAGGTCCTGCCCGCGCTGGGCCTCATTAAGGGCCGTAAGCTGGGCTGCCCTCTGAACGACCTCAACGTCCTCCTGCTCTTCTTGCGCGCCAATGTGGCACACCTGAAGTCCTTCGGGAAGGTGAGGGCGTTGTGCTCGCTGGCGCCGCCGCAGGTGGGCAACGGCGGTCCGGGGCAGGGCTTGAACGCAATGCTGACTCAAGAAGAGATCGAGGAGCGCGAAGAGGCGGCGATGGAGCTGAAGGAGGAAGTGGAGGAGGCCAGGGAGGAAGGGAAGCTCAACCTGGTGGATATCATGACTATTCTGGGAGCGGCGCAGGGAAAAGTGGTTAACTGCAGCGAGCAGAGGCCTCTGGTGGAGGAGAATATGAGTCTTGGTACTGTAACTCTTATCTACACACTCAAACGCACTCTGCTTTTGGCTATTTTCGTCTACATCATTTGGGATGTACAGAAAATTATTAAATGACCTCCAGACTAAAGATACAGGCTCTGAAAATGAATAGCAAGTACTCTAAATATTAAGCGGTATAAGCGGTTCTCACTGAATCGACACGGTACCTGCATGCAGAATAAGGTAATATCCAAATGGACTGGAGAGGTTTGAAGAAAAACAGTTACAGCCATAGGGCTCAGTGTGGAAGTCAAATATATAGCAGTCAAATTGTTTCTCTGCAACACAGAAATACTCCATGCACACATCAACTGTTGTTTGTTGTTTTCTTCCTTCATTTTGAAATCAAAATGAACAGCCTATATTTCTAAAAGAGTCTTTTGAGAGCAATGACTTAGCTTAGGAGAAGAGATAGATTTGTGGTACTTCCCCGCCCTAACTGCCCTCTCTGTCTCTTCACAGAGCCAAACCACCAGGGGTACCATGAGTTGAAGGAGACTGCACCATTTAGTCATTACTAGGCCACCTATGGACTGAATCAATGTGATAACAAGGGGGTGGGGGGGGTGGGGGGGGGGGGTTTGGGACACTACAGTAGATTTCCAAGAGTACTGTAGCCACAAAGACTGTGGAAACCAATCAAGGGTTTTTGTGGCCTGAAGACAAAAAGCCTCTTTTAGAAGTACAGGACAAATCTTTGTGGCAGGAAATGTCAATGGATTTGACATTCACTTTTAGCATCCGCTCCTCGGTTAGTTTAGTAACAGCCACTCTGGTGGATCCTGGCGATCTGTAGTCACCACAGACTTTGTTTCCATCTCTCAATTCACTGCTATGCATTTTGGTGCCAGTGCAGGTTAGTAGTAATAAACTACAACCATTATTCCCCAAAATCATTACTATCATCATGATCTGCACTGCTGTAGATTGTGTATTTGTTATAAGTATGATTATGATTCAGTTCTCAAAATGTATGCAAGTGAATTTAGAGACAGAAAAACAATGTTATTGGTAACTATGGATACCTGTGTCCGTTATGTTCTGTGGTTGACTGTTCATGAACTTAGATGGAGCTAAACTTGCTAACAATTGTAATGGTTCTACTGCTTTCTTAAACTATTCTTTAAACCAGGTTGTACCTCTTTTTAACTATTATTTACTTCATTGTAACAATTATTAAATCTCAGTTTTGTCTTTTTGTGAATTGTGAAAAATTGTGATTCTGAATAAATGTTTGTGTATCTGGTGTTTCCATCACTATCATCAATGATATGGAGTTACAGGTGATGTCAGAAGTTAACCCCTCCACTATCTCTGTGCACAAATGACAATATTAGGAGTGCTTCTATTTAGTTCATTAGTCAATGAATTGCCAATTAAGGTTTAGTTAACGATTTTAAAGAGCTAAGGATTTTTAGTCAATTGGTTATTTTCAATGATTGTTTTCAATGTTGTATGAATTAGTCCTGTAAAGTATATAAACACATCTCTGGCATCACAGCAGTATTCATAAATATGAACTGGTCTTTAGTAAACACAGTTCTACAAATTTTAGCACCGATAAGTCGACAAAATCTTATTTGTTGATTGTTTTTAGTCAGGGTCAGTCAGGGAAAGTAGATGTAATTCCTATTTAATGTCAGTAAACCAGATGACACAGCAAGCAGCCACTAGCTGGTAAATGACTAACATCTCCACCATCAATTGTGCTCTGGAGCGGCCCAAACCCATCAGAGTGGAGGCCTCATTGGACGCAAATTAGACACATGTGCACTTCTCCAGAAACAGACAGACAAAGACGTTCTCCCTGCCTGCCTCAGATGAGCCGACGGTGGTGAAAAATGCATGTAGGAGCTGTTCCTCTTCTGACACCATGTGTCACTATTTTCACAGCATCGAATAAGCCCAGAGTATCTGCCGTGCAGCAACATCGGGCGGCCCGCAGAGTAAATCACGCAATTATTTTGATGTACTGTAAGACATAAAGGGAGATGAATTACCTGGTGGGTATTTGTGGGTAATGGGAACTATTGGAGTGCAGCAGGGAATAACCAATGCATTGTAGCTCCCAGATACATAACAATCAAGTGCCCCTTTGGAAGTCCAATTATGGATGATGGCAGTCTAAATTCAATATTGTTTTGCAGCATGTTTGGTCATTAAGAAATTTAGAATTTATTTTAGGATTTGAAGCAGTAAGTGAATAGTAGAGCAGGGGCATATTCTCTATGTTCTATTAATGGTTGGCTTCTTTTCTTTCTTCTCCTATGTTGGACAGCTGTAACCTGATATAATTTGAGTGAAATTGAATTTTCTTCCATCAGTCATCACCTCCCATCCTCTTTCAACACATAACAGGACACAGCAGATAGTTGGTGACAATGTTCTTGTTTGGCCAACTGCTTGTTTTTAAATAGGAATGGATAGAATACAAAGGATAACACAAAGACAGGAACTTACAGTATTAAGTTAGTGCTATATCCAGTATGATGATATTGTTGTTATTCTGCAGCTGCAGCTGGCCTGCTCAGGCCACATGAGGGCATCGTTGAGTCGTGCTGAGGGGACGCTGTGTGTTTGTTTTGGAAGCTGCAATATATTAATTTATGGCTGCATCACAAATGGGGTCACTGTTGATACTTATAATTTCTGTAATCAAAACAAAAGAGAATGCAGTTTAATTCTAATCACCCTTATCAGCCGTTTCCCAGGTCCAAGCTCCTCTGCCAGAGTGTGTGAAAGCGTCTGTGATGCAGCCAGCTTCCCAGAGTCACTAGTGAGGAGGTCGGCGTTGCTCTGATTGGAGCACTCTCTTTTGGAATCAAGAAATTGCTGGCAATCTCTCTTGATCAAGTTCAGCTGTGTCAGCAGGCAGGACACCAACTACCACTGTTTGCACTCAAAATGTTTCCCATACTGCTCCACCTTTTAGCAGAATTTGATCTGCTGAAATGGGAGATCAAAGGCCTCCTTAGCATGCTCTGCTCCTTCACTCCTGCCTGTTTGGATAACGGTGATGTCTTTGTTACATCCAAACAATGCTGAGGCGATATCGTCCCGGGGTTTACATAACTCACGGCTCACAAAGCTCTATACTGCAGCCAAATGATTGGCTTTGTACTATTATACAATTTGACAACTCTCTGTGCTCTAGCCTTTTCCCTCAACAAGCGATGCATTGCGTGAAGAATCTGCTGATGGGTAACGGATAGCAGCATCCAATTATTTTGCTCTCATCCTCTGTTTGTTGCCTCTGTATATGGCAATGATCTACGCTTTTAGGGGGAATTGCTTTGTGACTGACCACACTGCCATCTAATTTAGACTGATATAGAGTTTTAGTGAGGAGAGAAAAGGAAAATGATGATTCTTGGGGATGATGGATGCTGCCTTCAATGTCCAGAAACAATTTCCTCAAATACATTCGCCCTCCTCCCGTTGTTGTGGTTTCACACGCTCCTTAATTTGCCATTCAGATGGCTGGCTGGATAAGAGTCAAGGTCAGATGCTCACAGATCAGATTCTTGTAATGTTCTAGTGTTAAAGTGGTGGGGACATGCAGAACAGAGGCTGATCCAGTTAAACGTTAAGCACAGTGGAGGTGACCTCCAGTTCGTGACACAATCGATCGGGCTCACCTTCCTGTTCAGGGAACCACTTAATGAAGACGGATACTTAAATTAAAAAAGTGATGGGTGCACTGGACAGAAACACACACACAGACAGCTCTGTGTTCTGGCTGCAGTAACGTTAATTAGAGGAGCAGTGAAAAGGCTCTGCTTGTCAGGGGAGTATCTGATTGTGCACTGGGACTTATAATAAGATCCCACACAAGCTTTACTATAGGTGTGACATTTGTGAAGATGATGAGTCCACCCTATTCCCCCAGCATGTGAATTTACCATGTGAACAAACAATTAAAATTGATTGATGAGCAATTAAATTTAAGTTAATAAATTGGAGTGATAATCCACACGATTCTTGTTTTTCTTGCTTTTGGTGACACCTTTGGTGACAAGCGGTCATTGCTTTGGTGTTTTGCACTTCATGAAGGCACTGGCCCAACATGCTGTAATGATAAAGGCTTTCAGTATAGACTGGGGCTAATAAAGGATAGTGAAACTTACCAGTTCAAAAGAAAAAGCACCACATCTCTGATCTTTGAAAGGCAATGCCGATGTTCATTCTAGTTCTGGGTTCCTTTTTAGCAGCTGTCTTTCCTCTTTTTTCCTCACATTTTCTGTTGATGAAGTTTAAGTGTCTTTGTTTCTTTGTTCAGCCATGATATTGCTACTCACATTAACTACCCAGTCCTTCTTCTATTTATTCCAAACTGCTGTTACTGCTGCAGGAAATGTAAAACGCATCACTTCAGGTGCTGCAAAGGATTCTTTTCCACTAATGGTTAACCAACACCAAGTGTTTACAACAGCAAATGCACAAGCTTTCATGAACTGGCTATAGCTTGAATGACTATTGTATGGTACCAATCGGCGAAAGAGAGTAGCAAAACCATTTACTTCTATGAAAAAGGTATGGATTCTTATAGTAAACAATTTGTGAGATTCATACAGCATTTACACAACAACACACTGATGTGACCTCCAGTGTGGCTCCTCCCTTCCTTGCTGACTCGTAGCGTTAGCATGCTGCTGAGGTACTTGCAGGTGTCAAAGTCAAGTGCAGCTGTCACCAAGTAGGATGTGGGATGTCAGAGGAAAGGGGGCTGACATTGTATTTCACTCAGCACTGTCAGCTCGTGACACTGATAATGCTGCGCTGAAAGGTGGGGATATATCGGCTCTCTGCTCCACTTCTGGAGGAAACTGAGCAACTGCCATGTAAGCACTGCTAGCTGGTAAGGTCATATCAGCTTATTTATCCATTCATTTATTTATCTGGTCCAAAATAATGTTCCGCCCTCTTCTGTATTTTGCTTGTATTCGTTTTCTTTTCTCAATAATGATTTCATGATGATTAGGCTACTTCAACCTCTTTGCTTCCTTCATTTCATTTTCTCAGTGTCTGTGCAAAGTGTATTGTGCGACTTCTGTGTGAAATGCAGTTTAAACTAGAAGACACTCAGAGAGAGCAAACCTCCGCCAACACTGAACAGTTCTCCTCAGCATCATCATTATCACTATTTCTTATCGCTTAAATTTGAAGTTTAATAGATTTCCTGACCTGCAAACACACTCTTAGGATTTGGAATCAAGTCTCTGTCACCTTTAGCTTCATAGTCATGCCTAGAAAACGATAATCATCTAATGGCAGAAATCCCATCTGGATCACCACCAAAATCGACTCAATTGTTTCTCAGCCCAAGGCCTATCGGTCCACCAAACTGCATGGAAATAGAATTATAAGTTTTTGAGATACTCTGCTGACAGACAGACAGACAGGCAGACAGACAGACAGACAGACAGACTAAATAACAGGAGCAAAGCGTAACATCCTTCATATAAGACACAAGTGGCAATACTCCCACCCCACCTCCCAGCTTTAATAGTGTGTATGTATACATGTAGATAGTATATGTAGTCTCCTTAGGCTATGTACCAAATTTGGTGTTGGCAGGTCAAAAAAATGAAATGAAATGCCTTTAGGGAAAAAACAGATTTTCAATAAATTCAAATGAGTGGAAAATCCAGTATGATGTACATTGATGGTCCTGGAGTCGAATTTGTAGAGCAAAGATAGCTGGATGTGCGTGCCAAATTTCATATAAATGCATTGCATGTACACAGTGGGATAGACAGATTTTTAAATTGTTTGACAAAATGTGTTTATTTTATTTGGGGTGTGTGAGCTATCGCACATGACGGATTTCATCATGGCCGACACCGAGGCTGTGCAGCCCATGGAAATCACAGCATGAGACGAAACAGACCACACACCGCAGTGCATGTGCTGACATCCTTACAATTAATCTTCAGATCTCTCCCGCTCAGCCTTTACATATCGGCCCCGTAACAACTCAACGCTGGATCGGGGGGACATCGTTATGCAGCTCTTCACACGCTGTGAAAATGTGTCAGATCCAGTCAGTCTGATGACGGGTGAGTTTTTCAACGGGGGCCCCTTTTTAGTTTCCTCTGAAACTCATTTACATGACTGAAACAGTTGGAAACGGTTTGACCTCTGCCTTGTAACTGCAAATTCGATTAGCGGTGATGTCCGGTTATATCAGTGGGAAAGACCGCAGCCGATTTCTTACAGTACTCGCTCGTGCCGCAGACTCGCTGCCGTGCTCTGAAACCGCGAGGATCTTTGTGTGCAATTTGCAAACTTCTCCGGGCGTTTTCCACGGCTCATCCATCTTGCTTCCCGTGTGCCGCGGTAAATTGCTTTAAGCGGGATCTACCTCAAGACTGGACTCTCCCTTCTGCTTTTGTGTGTGCGTGCACCTGTGCTTGTTTAGCTAAGTTCTCAAATGCACTATGACTGCACCTCGGTAACCTCCGATGACATATTGCATATTACGCGAGCCCGAGCGGTATAGCTTTGCGGGTCGTGCTGGAGTGCGTGATGGAGCCTCAAATTGTATTCATTTTGTGACCGAGAACGACTGCAAGCATAAGAAAGCCTGGGGATTGCCACTCTGTTTGCTGAAAAGATAAGGCATTTCCCACTTTGGTTTTTCCATGTCAACACGATTCCCGCGGTTCATTTTTGCTCACCTTCCTGCACTGGGCGCGAAAGGCCTCTTGTGAAAAAAAAAAAAAGCTCCTAAGGCCTTTTCATTTTCTCCCAAAGCGGCTGCGGGCGATATGCCGTGGATTTTTTATTGGCACGGTCAGGCACCACTCTGCCGGTTTTTAAAATGAACCAGGCCACAGAATGAGTCTGGGGGCTGGGCGGACGGACGGAATGGAGGGCGGGGGGGGGGGGGGGGTCGGCGGCAGATGCGGCGCAGGCTGCATATCGCCTCTCCACAATAAATATCATCGCAGTCTACCTGATGCGGCCGAGGGAAAGCTCTGTGTTTGACTGATGACTTGATTTAGAGAGAGAGAAATGGAGGGAGGGCGGGGAAGAGATTGATATGAATGCGCAGTGTCGCCCCCATCTGCATCTATTTCATCTGTCAACAGTGGCGAGGGTCCCTCTTATACATCACAACCCCTGAGAGGTGTGTGTGTGTGTGTGTGTGTGTGTGTGTGTGTGTGTGTGTGTGTGCGTGTGAGCGCTCGTGCACGCGTGTTTGTGTGCGCATTTGAGGGTGCTAGACGCGGGCAGCTGCCGAGAAATGCGTTCTGTAATGTGCTGTGATGGATGTCCTTGTATCCAAAGCACGTACCTTAGTATATCAATGGGATAAATGTCCATAAAAAGGCTTCGGTGACTCGCTATGGTGAGCTGGTGAAAGATTTTAAAGAGGATATAATCGTTTTGAATGTATGCTTTCAAAGGCCAATGTGAAATTCGAGGGGGTAAGGTTGGCTCACTTTTATTTTTATTTTTTCTAACCATGAGTCTCTTCAAACTGCTCGCTACCTCAAGGTGTTCTAGGCGATTGTATCGGTTGTATTGACTGCCAGCATCATCAATGTCCAATTTAACTTGTTTCTTCCGATAGTCGGAAGCACTGTGACATGCGACAATTGGTTCCCCTGCCTTGAAAAGAATCTCGCTCAGTGAAGTTTTTTGAAAAACAACAAACTAAAGCCATCTGGTGTGTCAGGGTCTAAGAAAAGCACTACCGTTTCCATGCACAGCAGAAATAACACATGCAGCTCTCGATTCTTCACCTGATGGCTGATGTACCTGCTATGCAGATGGAAGTCAGAAAAATATTGTGAAAAAAAAAAAAAATCAACTGCAAGTTTCTTGGTCTTGGCATATATTTGGTCCTCTGTGATAGAAAAATGAGCAACATCTCTCCTGAAATGTATATGCATAGATTTGTTGCCCCATTCATTGATTAAATATGATACTTTAAGGACTTTGGCCATTTCTGTGTTCAACACATCATTGTTTTTTGTCAAAACATTCTTGTCATCACTGAGAAATGAGTGTCTTCCATCCCCGGCCTGGAGAGAGGTACATTACCCTCTTCATCTTCCTCCCTCTGTCCATTGTCTTAGGCCATGTGCATCCTCTCATGCAATGTAGCTAACGTTGTAAAGCATATAGCAGTCCCTCCATATTTTACACCTGCAAAGTGCTTGTGTCAGTAGATCAAAATCTTTAGAAACGTTTAGTAGATACAGGTCTATTTGTCTGAAGAATTAACTGCGTTCAAACAATATGGGAATCGGAGCTTTCACAATCGCCTTAAGTATTTATCAGCTGAATGGAGCGCTTCACTTTCCACAGTGTGACCAAATGACTCAATATCTTTCAATTATGAGCTTGCACTATTTACGTCACACCATCCAGGACTTCAGGGATTTGGTCTATTAGTGCCTTCAAAGTGGACTGGAAACCCTGTAAGTGTAGGGTTAGGGTTACCAGCATTGTGAATAGGTCTTCCATATTAGGCAGTGGGAAGGTTTTGGTTCCACTTGAAAATAATGATGTTGGCGTTGGCGTTTCTGCAGATTCTTATTGGCACGGTCACGATTTCTGCAGCACATCCACTCCTGTCCATAAAATGCCCTTCGCCTCCAGTCAGTCCAGCTATTTATCAAGTGACTCTGTACAGCGAAAGACTGGCTCCGCTGGACATCTAGTTTTTGTGCTTTTCTTGACTGAAACCTTGAAGTGACAGCGCTTGGCCCTTCCTCAAATGCGGCTCGCGTTCCCGCGGCTCTCCTGCCACATCTAGATCGCCCTATGCTGCTTTGACTGAGAATACTTCTCTCCGGTTTAGTCTGATAGTCTGACACTATTTCAGGTTTGTAGTGCTGGACAGATATATCCTGCTTTTGCTCTTTTAGGTTCTCCAGAAAAGGTAAAGAAATTACATCTGAGAATGCACTCCTGGATGGTTGAGGTATTGGCCCAGGTGAAATAGAACTGTCAAAGTGTTGGATTTTTAATGTATTGAATTATGTCAGTCTGTAGTGATCCCCTCTAATTGAAAGGAAAGGGAGCAACAGCTTGCACTTCTTCTGATTCCTTGTGTGGTATTTCTATCAATAGTTACAACATCTCAAGTATCTAGCTGCATGTCCATGACCTTGAGCAGTCAAACTGACAGCATAGCCATTATCCCCACGTGAAACTGTATACCCTCTGTAATAGAATAATATAGAATGGATTGCGATGGGGAAATTATAAAAAAAAAACAAGACAAGGTAGACCTAGTGCAAGCCAGGCCTCCTCTTGGCTTTCACACCCTAGTATAATACGTGTTCTGTACTGCCTGTGACCTGCTCTGTCATTTTCAGCCACATTGATCCATGGAGACAGTTGAGTTTAATACAATGTTGGAAAGAGGGGCATTTATGCCCCTTCATGTCTTGACTGTTACCAAACTATGTTTTTGAGAAAAAGGGCCTCAAAGTTTGCAGTTTATTTTGAGACATCATTCAAATATATTAGAGATATCATTCAAACATAACATAACATACTAACATTAAATTTCCAGTCTTGAGTGCCCATACACACAGACATGTACACACACACACACATTCACCGGCACCGGTGTTAGAAAGTCGACTATAGCCTGAAATGAAGTCAGTCCACTGAGCCTCAGTCGCGGCGAGATGGAGTTTAATATTTGAGATATTTCTGCCGGGAATTAATTTCTATGTTGCTTAATAGTAATAATTTCAGTCTGTAATAGTTTATCACTGATTTCAATTCAATTTCTCTTGATTCGGTTTCTCTCTCTCTCGCTCTCTCAGGTTGCGATGCCTGACAACTAAGTTTTCCGCGGAAGAAACATTATCTTTGATTGGACAATAAAGTGAACGATGACACACCTGTTACTATGCAGATCATCATTCAGGATTTGAAGGGATGCTTGTAGTAACGTGACTCGCCGCCTCTGGAAACTCCCACAACTCGTGTACAAACTTTTAAACTAGCTGTTGTCGATGTTAAATGAAGACAGATTCAGCAACTGCATGGCTGATTTCTCGCCTCAAAAGTTTTTCAGAAACACATTTCGGTGAACCGTTTTCGTAATATAAGAGAAAGTTTCCAGACAAGCCACCATGTTTTTCCAGTTTGAAATCCGGGGGCAGAAACACACCATGACAGTGGAAACAACACAATATCACGTATACCACCATGACTATGTAGGTCTTGACGCCGCTTCTCACGCGACTTTCAACAATGGGTACTCAGTCAGTCACTCAGTCAGCTACTTTCACTCTTCTAGGCCGGTCCCAGAGGCCCGGCAAAAAAACCCCAAAGTGATGAATTGATTTTGAGCATCAGAATCATCAAGCGTAAGGAGAAGACAGAAAGAGGTCAACAAACTTTGTAGGAGCTGAAAACTTTCAGGTACAAAGCTTTCAGAGACAACAATCTTCCTTCAGTTTCCCATCTAGGACCAAAGATTCCAATTTCAAAGGGAAATGATTATGTAGAATTACTGCTAAACAGATTAGATCTGAACCTAGCCCCTCTCTTTCATATATGAGATGGCAATCGGTTCGTATCTGAGAGGCCAATCTGCTGTCAAGACATAAAACGGTCACATCCTGGGGCGTCCTGGTGGATCATTGGGCTTTGTTTTGCGTTTGACCTTTGACCCCTTTACACCTGTGTTGGGTGACCTTTGCTGCATGTCATCTCCTGTCTCTCTCAGCTTTGAACTATCTAATGAAGGCGAAAATGGCCTTAAAAAAAAAGAAAACCTAACATCCTCCCATACTTTTGACGAACCGGCTATGATCGACTTCTGAAAAGCATCTGCTGGTTGATTGGCTACATTAAATTATTCGTGTTTGTTATGATGTAAAACACAGATTTACATATTAAACCTGACACTCCTCCATTTCACACAGAGAATACTACACTAACACACGCAAAACCAAACCCGAAGGGCAGATTGTTGATTTTTTTTTAAGTCTGACTCCTCATCTAGGCCCAACTGCTACTTCAGTCATTCTGGTGAATTTGGCCTAGAAGTTGTGCTCCTCTTATAAAAAGACTTGCGCTAATTGCCATGGAGTTTAGTTAATCTGGAATTCAGCGCCTCAAACTTGGCCCAGTAAATCGGTTTGGATGAAGGGCTCAATTCTTTGAGTACTACGTAATGTACCACCACATGGTTCTTGGAAATTTGCGATGCACACTGCAGTCTGGTGTTGTTCTCAAGCTCCGTTGGCAAGAGCAAACAGGCCCGATTTCCCCTTCTCCCGCACCAACAGTCTGCTCTGTCCTCTGCGTCAGTCTCAGCTATCTCTGTGCTTCTGAAGGAGACAGAGACAGAGACAGAGAAGCCCACTCACACACACACTCACACACAAACACACACACTCAAACACAACTTGAAAGCAATAGGGGTGAGATAGCTGACATTTCTGAACACATCAGACACATCAGAACCCAGGACATGCATCGGCTCAGCGGGACTTAAACTTGGTATTTTGGGTTGATTATAATCACACTTGATATTCTCATTCGCCCCGCCTTTGACAGCCAGTCAAATCCAGTGGCATCAGCAAAGGTTGGAATTCATTAGCGTCCGTTTTTGCCATTGCGCTCGGCTTTGTTTATCACCCCCCCCCCCCTCCGGCGCCCATAGTGTCTGGCTTCCTTGCCGTTTTCACAGACTTGTGTCTGCGGGGCGTGTTGACGTCCTGCGTGTCCCATGCTGTTGCCTGCAGAGGCCTCTGAAATCCCAGCCTGCTCCCTGCTGAAGCTCTCTCTCCGTCTTCCTGCAGCCTTGCTCTCCTCGACTCTGTCTGCCGCTGCCTTTAGAAGTTCGCTTTAAAGGGGCCATAATGTTGGAGTTGAAATTTTCATGTATGGTTAAAGACACACGAGCAGGGCTGTATGTGCAGCATTCACATACAAACCAAACAGGAGGTGCTAGCATACATTTGCCCACTGCTTTCTATGGTTCTAAAGCGTAACCTGCTCATACACATCAGGAGCAAGTTGAAGTTTAACTTTAACTAACAAAACGCAGTGAGATCTGACATGACTGGGTTTTCTATGGCAGTAAAATAACAATTGCTAGGTCATCTGCATGCTAGCTAGCACTCTTGAAGGATGTGCCTCACATTTTCAACACTCGCAATTTGATCACTGGCTCCAAGAAGACAAATTGGATGATTTTTTGGAAGGGGGGAGAGAGGGAGTTATATTGCTTCAGGTCACATTTTGCCTGATGCAAACATTTGCAAATGTTAGGGTTTGCATGAAAATACAAAGGGGGCAGACTTGAACGGCTAGACACTACAAAAACCATCAGGTATGCACTCACAGTGGTTAGAATTTGACCTTTGACCAGACATGATTTCTAGTCTTTCAGTATAGCACTATTTCACATACTGCGCGTACCATATAATCTGGTTTTAATTTGAAAGAGAAGTAATTATAGGGTGCGTTACCCCTTGAAAGAGGTTCACGATGTCTAGAAATGTATTATGTGGCGAGTTTAATCAAGAAGAACAATACTAACCTATGGTCAGCAATAAAATATCAGCCTTACAGTAGCTGGAGTGGAGCAATTCATTACTACACTGCATCACATTCTAAAATACATCAGACACAGTGCATAAAGAGGATGACCTTGTGCCATAACAACACTGCCCATCCCACTGAAGCCATACATCACCAGTGGGTGAATTCATTGCATTGTGAATAACCAGGTAAGACTGAATGAGATCAATTCAGCCGTCGTCTTTACATTCTCCTTTTGCATTCTAACTTTTCTGTCCTGAAACAATGTCAACTAGTTTGCCAAGCAGTTAATAAATTATGGTCCGCAGAGACATTAATTCTTGCCCAGGGAAAGGATTGTTATAGATTTTTCAAATGATCAATTACCCAATGTAATGGGTTATTGTTTTATAGCTCATTCCCAAAAGCCCGGGCATTAATCTCAATCAATAGCCTATAAGCGTGACTTACAGAATTTCTGTGCCTTTTACAAGTGAATATGCTAATTTCGACTTTGCCAATATCTCCAGCAGAGCAAAGGGAGCTCCATTCCTAATGTGAATATTATTGAGTGTAGAATCACTTGGCGTTGTCATTTCAAAGCTGTTCCCCTAGTCAAATATTTTAATTTGCGTCCAAGATAACTGCCTACTCAAACAGTCAAGAGACAAAGAGATTGCTGCCTCCATCCTTTTCATTGAAAAACGTGGTCCACATGTGAGACTGTGCAGGGCCGTACATTTCACATTTTCTTGTAAATATTGTGCTAAGTGGCATATCATGTTAGGTAAACACGTTGTAAGCCAGGATAATTGCACATATTAATTGCTGTTCGCCAGAAAGCTAACCGACCCAACGTGAGTGTGTTTGCTTTCATGTGGTGTATGCAAATGAGCGGGTGCTGACAGGGGAATGCCAGGGGCTGTTATGAAGCTGATATCAGTGATTGGGAGGCCTTGTGCATGTGTAAAGATCCCCTTTACACCTGTGTTGGGTGATCAGATTGTAATCAAATAGTACTTCACCTCATGAAAATACAGGAATACAGGTGTAACTGCACCCAAGAGGCACCCAAACCACCTAAGGGCCCTCTGAACACGGCTGAAATGAAAGCAGCTGCATAAAACAGCCTTCCCCTCCCCTCTGCTGCCGTCTACGTTATGTCAGGTGTCTAAGCTGGCTTCTTGCTCTGTTTTGAAAATGAAAAGTGCATAACAACACAACTTGACGAGTGGACGCCCTCTACCAAATGACCCGAACCCATGCTTCTTTCAAAATGTAAACACTGGGGGAGGAAAGTGATGTGGTTGTGTGAATTTTGCAATTGGATCTCAATGTGGGCTTGATGTGAACAATCGGGACACATATTAATGCCAGGTGTGAATGTAATCCAGACAAATTGCATCCAGATACAAGAGGAATGTTTTGATTATTCTTGTATGTAATATTGTCTTAAGACCCCTTTACTAACTAACTGGTGAGTTTGGCTCAACTTTGTTTTGCTGTGTTTTTGCTGTTATTCTGTATTTATGCTTGTACCAAACTACTTATTTAACAAGAATGAGAAATGGGAGGCTCTCCCTGCCATTATCACAAAAGCCCTTTTTTTTCACAAAGAAGGCTTGTGTGATGCAGTATAATGCAATTCTCCAATCTCAAGAGGGAATATGGTGGACGGACTGCAGGGACTGTTGACCATGGTACGTTAGGCTCAGCGCAGCGGGACGTTGCCACGGACCGCTGGGTGAAAAATCTATTAGCAATGCTGATTTGTAGCGGGGGAAGTTCGGCATGAACAAATAACAGCTTTTCTCTGTCAGTCTTTCTGCTATTGGACACAGAGAGCGTGATGATGCAGGGCCCCTTTGATTTGCTGAAACATCCTGTCCAAACAAATACCACTCAAAGCTCCTTCTTTTGTCTCTTTAATTGGTTGCTTCTCAGCTGCATTGAGAGCTTACTTATCAAGAGTTCCTGTGTGGCAATCGAATAAGTTGTTCGCGGATCTTCTTGGAATGATTTCAAAGTCAGCCTGTCTCCATCATGCGCACACTTGACATTAAAACAATTTGGAAATCTGTGTGAAGAGAAATCCTCAGAGGACTGATGTTTTTTTCTTTTCAGTTTTCACACGTCTAAACTCTATTCACTTTGTGAGCACAGGCATCTAATAAGCACATTTGAAAGGAGGTAAAGCCATAAGAACATTAGGTAAAATTACAAGACAATATGGTCTCAATTTTCAATTAATAATGAAACTAATGAATCTCAGTCACTCAGCTCTTTAAGGAGTTAAACTAATTAAACTTTGTCATTAATACACCCGCCAAGAGACAGATTAAGACAATAGGGGAACTGTATTGAAATTGTAAAAATGAAGTCAAA
Source organism: Centroberyx affinis (assembly GCF_046629955.1). Lineage (NCBI taxonomy): Eukaryota > Metazoa > Chordata > Actinopteri > Beryciformes > Berycidae > Centroberyx > Centroberyx affinis. The sequence continues at coordinate 394,019 of NW_027279797.1, forward strand.
AATAATAAATAAGAATAAGTATTGTTTCACAATGGCCAAATCTATGCTCCCATTAGCCATCAAATATGTCTGTTTTTAATTAAAGCTGCAGTGTGTTGAGATGTGCAGCATTTTAAAATAAAAAAAGATTACCAGACATTAGTATACCATAAACAAGACCATCAGCAAGAAGATTGGCAACTTCTACCGTCCTCTACACTGCATTTTACATTCGGATTCAGTCGGATTTGGCAGGAAATCTGCTGGATTGCTTTACAGCACAAAGGAAGATTACTTTACAGCAGAAAACAGGAAGAGAGGGCTGTCTTCCAGCACAAAGCTAAAGCTTTCAGAGTTTCTGGCAGTGGCAGATGGTGGAGTGAAGAGTGAAAGGCCAATAGAAAAAAAAAAACGCCTCCAAGATGGAAATGTGGTCTTCATTTTGAAAAACACTAGCAATAACAATACCACTGGTGTGAGATAGAGGCTACCAATCATCTCAACCAGGATGTCATTATGTTTAGTTATTATACTAAGGTGTCACAATTAATTTGATTTGCTATTTAAAATTGCTACACATAGCACCTTTAATGGGCTTGGCCTGGACATTGTGTGACAAACTGTGCATTCAATACCCACAAAAAATAAAATGAGAAAAAAAAAAGCTTTGTTAAAACTGAAATAAAAGTCAAAGGAGTCAAAAGTTTTCAGATGTCACAAAGGTAAGTTGGGTTGTGCATGGAGGGACTGTGGCGGTGATTGCCCTCCTCATCCTTTTTTCTCTCAAAAACTGAGCAAATCAAGCTTTTATGAAGACGTGAAGGACATCGCATAACCAGGTCAGCCGTCATCATCAGCCACCATCAAGGACAGTGTGCCATTACATGTAGATAAAGCATGGCAATATAAGACAGACAAAATACAAGACACCAGTATATTAACATCATTTTACTGGCCTGGAACAGTAGCTTGCACTGTGCGCTGTTACTTTGTATGCTTTATTAGCTTGGAGATAGGGAATATGATTTGTTGCTCCAAAGTCCTCATCAAACTCATTAAATCTGCAAAAGGCAATATTCATATCAGCATAACTAATCAGATAATTCAACTTCTTGATTAGATTAAAATGATTTGTTCCTTCTCCGCTATGCGTGTGTAATTAACATTTGCCTTTCCATCCAAGTTCAGTCTTATTTTCTCATCGTGCCTGTCTAACAGTTCTTAACACTCTGCAGTTTGAAGCCTTTGTTTGAGATCCTTGAGGGTTTGTGAGAGCTGTCGGTGAGGTGACCAGGAGCAAGCGAGGGATATTTATCTGTGTGGAAAGATATATTTCCATTACCCAGTGTAAACTTTCCATTAAAGTCATATTCCTTTACCGGCCTTGAAGCTAACCCCGTTCTAGCTGTCTTGTCAGGCATTTTCTTCACTCCAGCAGTGTCACATTGAGATGCTGTGTGTTACTCCTGCAGTGGTTAAAGGTCCCTTTTCTTTTCTGTTTCATCATTCTTTATTTTTCTTGATGTTTTTGAAATAAATTAGCAGTACATTTGTATTTCCTCATTACTGAATCATCCTGCACACTGCTTTCTCACACGTCTGTCACAGCTGGAGACATCACATCATCAGAATTTTTGCACATACACAAATGCTTTTTTCTTTTTAAAGCAAAATATAGACAATTGCTATAACAATTTTTATTCAGACATTTCAGACAGTTCCATGGCTATACCACAAATTCTATTTAGGCATAACTTGATTATTCATTAAAAATAATATATAATAAATATATTATAAATAAGTATTACCTGAACGCCTACTGAAAGCTGACATAAAGACTGAAAAAAAATATTCACAAATGCCTTGTAGCTGTTATGACGCTCATGTTCAGATGTTACTCAGCGTATTATAAATTGAAGTTCAAGTAAAGTGTTACCCAGCAGGACTACGTCTGACAACGGCAAAAGGTCAGCAAAAAGACATGTTCATCTTTTCGATGTGGGACCACCAGGGTTTTTATTTATTCATGCATTCAATCTTAACTTATCCAGGTCAATCAATCTTTTTGTGGAAAATTTCTCATTAGTATTTCATAAGAGAGAATAGAGTGGGCCGGACTACAGTATTTCCATATGGCAAAATTGCATCTTGAATTCAAAATGCCTGCATGGGAGAGCAACATGGATCTGTGCTGAAGGTGGAAGAGGACATGTGCCAGAAATGCAAGCAGTCTCCTTGTTTGTGCAACCAGCGTCCTTGGTGAAAAGCTTGATCTCCTTAAAGCTTATTCATTTGGCAATATCTGTCTGGCAGTGAATGAAACCCCCATATTGTTGTCCAGATTGGATAATCTCCACGTGCGTGGCTCCAACAACAAGGGCACATAAATTCTCAGTACACCTCAAGTAAGGCAACAAAATTATTTTTCAAGCAAACTTCATGCACAAGGTTTAAATTACATTGCGTATCCACATCTCTCCACAGGGGTTTATGCGTCTTTGTCAACAAAGAATGACAGAAAAAAAAAAAATCTATTTAGTTGCTAAAAAGCGCAGTTGTTGGCTGTTGAAAATCGATGTTAACTTTACCACATAAACACACTAGGGCACAGCGATTTGTGCTCAGCTAGACATTTAATTAAATAGCTTGTAGCTCCTTGTAGATTGAGAAAACATTTCTGACATCAAATGGCCTGAAAGCGAAAAGCTAAGATGGGGCAAGGGCCAATCCAATGACCACCCCAGAAGGGACTGATACGCTTCAGTTTCACAGTCATCCAAGGATTTTTATTTTCAGCATTTTTTTCAACATTTGGGTTGGCCTTAAGAGGACTCTTCACATGTTTTAGGGGCGACCTTGAGGGACAAATCCAGTCTAGGCCACCCACTTAGTGGGCTTTGGGCAGGGCTGTGTGGAATGGCTGCAGAAGGCCATCTTTGATATTAGCAGTGGGTGCACTTTTATAATAATGTATCAGACAGAATATGACTAGTGGCTGGCCTTGCTATTTGCTAAACTCATTTGATCGTTCAGTTAAAAACACGGCCACTGGGATCTCATTTGAGCATAGCTGGAGCTTCATAATAAAACATGGCCTTTAAAGAGCCCATGAAATGGAAATCAGAGCTCAGTTCATGATGGAAATATGGGCAGGGGTTATGTAAGGAGAATAGTGGGAGTGCACATTGAGTTGATGATGATGCTAACCAAATGCCAAAAGGCAGCGACTGCTTTCACTTGTAGATATGGTTGTCCTCCTGTGTCCTTTCATGTCACTTATCTCACTGCTGACTGTGAGTAACATGGCTGCAGAGTGATGATGTGATGTGACAAATAATACAACTGTGGTATTTCATTTACAGCAATTCTGAAACTTTTATATATGCAGATTACATACTTTTACTTTTGCAATACACTTCAGTTGTTTTTGACTTCAACTTAAAAGTATGTTGAACAAATTGCACTTGCATATATGTGGGTTTATGACCTTAAAGATACAATCCACAATTTGTGCTTCCTGTTGCGGCTGTGCAAGCGGAATTACAAAAATATCTGCCCCAGAATGTGAACAGTTTGTTTTTAACAAAAGCTAACCTTGTTCGCTAACTAGCATGCTAACCCTAACCCTAACTAGCATGGTAATGACATCAAAAGTTCACTTACTAGCGTAGCAAGACTGTAGCTAGCTCTTCGTCACATTGAGTTTTTAGTACTATCCATTGGACAACTGAACCAATATTGATTCTGAGTCCCCCACCCACACACACCCCCACCCCAGAATGTTGCAATGTTGCATTTCGCCCCACTGAAACAAGCACAGAAATCGCGTGGCACATCATATGGATTGCAGCTTTAATAAGCCACTTCTTACTCTGGGTCCTGTGATAATTTGCTATGCCAGCTGTCCTCTCTGCAAGTTGACCCTCCTATTGAGTCCAATTAGCATAAAGAGTACAAATGGCATAGTAAATTATCTCAGTCAAACACTCTATGGTTATAGCACTAGGCTCAGTCACTGAGACGGAAATGTATGCTACACCATACCTGGCTTTAAGCCACATAAGGCCAGAGTGCTGAAAACAAAACAACATGCGTGACCCAATTTTCTCCTCTGGTGAAGGCACTACAAGAACCTTCAGAAAATACTGGGGTGTTATTGATTCAGACCCTCTGCTGATAATAAATAATTTCCACCCCCCCGCGCCCCCACCCTTGCCCAAATTCTCCACCCTGCTTAGTCTTTAAAAGCCTTAAATGTGAAGGGCATTGTGGTGAAATCTGACGTCCCACCTGAGAAATGGCAAACATTCCTGGGCAAAATCCCATAGGGAAACTATAAGTGTGGGCAATGTGCCCAGTGTAGTTTGACCAACAAATGTGACCTTTTTTTTTTTTACACACCCTCATTACCTGTATGTCATCCAGTTTGATATATAGAAACTCAGATGTCCTTGTGGTCTGTCCTGTGTAGTTAAAACCAGCAGATGTTTCAAGACCAGGATCAGTGAACATGGCAGCTGTATATGCACAGGGGATTGTAAAAACCTTGTTGCAGCCAACTTTTTGATTTCATTGTGTGTGTGTGTGTGTGGGTGTGTGTGTGTGTGTGTGTGGACTCAGACACAGCCACTTTGATACTCAGACTCTCCTCAGACACGACTGGTGTGATTTTGATTAAATTTGGAGGGATGAGGCGTTTTGGCACTGTTCTTGTGCTTAAAAAGAAATACACTGATTGGCCTGATGGAGGCGCTGTAAGTAAAAGTCTAAATTCCTAACTTTGACAGGCCCAAACACCGAAAGTCTGATTGACATGGAACTTGCTACACAAACCCATTTCCACCCTTTAAACGAACCTTTTTTGCTTCGCACTGAGAGGTAGGGTAACATCAGGTAGCATACTAACACCTGCAGTTGAAACCTTGTAAATTGCTAGCAGGATAATTGGAAGCGGTGTGCAGAGGTTAGCACCGGAACATATCACTGTTCCCTGTGACTGCCACTAGAATTCAAAGGGCAGACCGCATCTACATTACTTCCAATGCAATGTGAAAAGTGAATTTTGGGATGTAAAGGCTTTGTATTCGATCTAGATATCACCTAACTTCGGACACAGATTTCTGTGAATCCAATTCAAATTCAAAACATCTCAAGCCTTTGGATACATTTTTCCCTTTTACCTAAAATCTAAAACTTTAATTACATTTCTTCTCAAAGTTTAATTTCACTTCTAACTGTAGGATTTCTAAGGCATCGTAAGGGGCTAGGAGGCAGCGAGAGCATGAGAGGTGAAAAATATCTTCATTTTAGATTTGATTTCTAGCCCATGCAAATTAAGTTAGGCGCTTGTAGCAAACGTGCTTTGCATGTGTGAGAGGGCGGGCGCCTTGCACCGAAAAGGATATGTGGACAAACCGCTTGCAAGTGCTAATGTCTGCACCAAGAAAGAAAATGAAAATTGACATAGACCCAGAGAGACAGTGCATGAGCATTAACAGAGGGACACTTAAACTCCCTGACGCAGACAGTCATGCAGTCTGCTCAGTGTCTGGGAACGCTCTTGCGTGTTCACAGCACAGTGAGGGAAGACAACGTGACAGCCTAACAGGCAGGGCGAAATCACTCAGAAAGTGATCCTCACTTGTCAGAATGCTAGGCGCCTTTATACATTTTGATGTGAAATCCACACCTGGAAATGGAGTGGAAGTACAGTTCCATTGGGGACACCTTCAATGGACTACAACATGCTAATCAAAGCTAGAGGGGCGTAGTTGGATGGAAATCTGTTGTGACATATCGTTACATAAAGAGCACAAGGGTTTCAGAAGTGGCTTCGCATTGCTGGGATCTTTCTGCTTTCCCCGTGCATCACAGTAGGGCTTCGACCAAAGAGCATGGCTGATTATAGCCGGTCTGTCATTCCACATGCCTACTAATTACTCACTAGTGGCTGATATGTGCAACAAGAAAAGGCCGTTGTTTTCCACAAAGCGTCTTTATGCTCTTGATTGTACCCCTGGCGTCTTGGCACTTTGTCCACCCACACCAAGTGTATCGCTGCCTACCCACAATGCCAAGCACTCAGTCACAGTGCTGCCTTGCTACCTACCATTATTTCCTCTCATCTGTCACAATTTGGGTGCTTCAAACACCAGCGAATTGCACTGACTGTGAGCGGTTGCAGATGTTTTATACAAATGGGTCACATCCCAACAGTCTCCCCTAATTAGACCATTGTTGTGCAAAGGGGCGGTTGTGCGTATTATTAACAAACCATTACATTGAGTGCCTTTCATCCATCATAAAAGCCAGCTCTAATTGGGTTTGTAGGCTTTTGTTTATCTGATGGGCCAGGATGGTCATTATTTTCCCTCTTCAAAGCAGAATAGATCTTATTAGCATGTTTTGTCAATGTGGCTCTGTGTTCATTTGGAACTGTATCCAGGTCTGCATGCTGATAGTCAGACATGGGACTCGATACCTCAGTTGAGATAACCTTTCATAAGGATGCATCGATGGGGTTGACACATTTTCCAGCTGAAATGAGTTTTGTGGTGAGACGGGGGGCTGCGTGGGCCTGATTCATTCATCCTGCACCTGCCCCCTGCTGTTGTTTTTCTTCGTACCCCTATTCACTCCCGCAACACCCTGTCCCAAAAGTCCTCATACAGGACACATTACTGATGCTGCATTACGCTGAATTTATAGCTGTCAGCTTAAATACCCTGAGAGAGTTCCAATAAAAGGAGTACGGCCTTTTTAACTAGGCTCCTTTATCTTCAAAAGAAATATAACATTATCGTGAGCAAAGGAACATGCACTGCACACGGAATTAGGTTGCCTGTAGCGAGTTTTAAGATACAAAGGGTTTTCTCTTAAAGGTCCCATATCGTGCAAGGGATTTCCCTTGCCTCTGTGATTATAAAGGAGTTGGATGTGCTATCTAAACATTGTGAAAGTATCAAAACGCATGGTCGCCAACTAAATCAACACAATCCATATTAGAAAAGCGAGCCTCTAAACGAGCTGTTTGGACTTCTGTAACTTTGTGGCGTCACAAAGGTTCGCTCATTATCATTTTGTAACAAATAATAGACTAACAAAGTGTTTTTTTCAAAGCGGTTGTCATTGTTTATTACCGGAGAGTTTTCCCTACCTGTCGCTGCCTGTTCTGCCGGCGCTGTGGGGTCTCACATTTCACTCTTGAAATGGTTAGCCAATCAGAACAGAGGGGTCATTAATATTAATGAGCCTTAAAGACACAGCGACAGAAACAGTATGTTCTTGGTAAGGCTCAGAGAGATGCTGGAAAATGACTGTGTAAAAATGGAGTGTTTTTGGTACATGACACCACACAAACAGCTTTGACTGGACCTCAAGACATAAAATAAAACACTGGAAAGTGTAGAATATGGGACCTTTAAAAACAAATGTGCATAAAAATGAAACCAGCCACTTGGACCTAACTAACCTACAGAGCAGCACCATTTCTCATCTTGATGATATCACAAGTTGAAGTCTTAGTTTGCTGGTTTTTACCATTGGACAAAAGTGGTTCATGTTTGATCGGTCTGTTAGAAACTATAGGAGTAACATTCTTAAATTGAGTGCTATTCCCCGTATAAACCGATGAAGCCAAAAGCCTTGCCCTGGTTCAGTGGGATCACTCAGTGAATAGAGAAAAGCTGAACGTAAAAAAAAACAACCCAGTCACTTACAAAGCTTTCCTAACTCTTGAGACTGTGTGAAGAACGTTTAGCATAGAGAACTTTAGGGCGACTTGGCCTTGAATATTAATTCAGGAACCTCCGCTGTACTAAGCTGTTTGATGCCCGTTTCATGTTTCCTAGAACACTGAGATGGCGTCTTAAATAAGACAACGTGTCTTCTGGGAAACATGAAGTAACGCACACGGCACAGCGGCCACTGGCCAGATGTCTAGCCTTAAAATGTTTTTTGAGGCCCATGTCCTCCATCCGGCACAGGCTCTTGAAAGACGCCTGTTTGTCCAGTATTTAGAGCGATGGAAATAAAAAATCTGATTACAATCCTTAGATATTGTGATCTTGTACATTATTGGATTATTGGCTGCACAAGGGGAAAAAAAAGAATTTCATTGGTTTAAAAGATTTAAACAGACCTGCCGACAACCTACTGAATGTCTGGTGATGTTCTGGGTTGCGTCTCATGGGATGGCAGCTTGGTTGCTTGCGGTAGCCCAGATATGTGCATGTACCTCAGGCTGCCTGAGATCCTCTGTACCGTGTAAAAATGGATTGAGAGTGTTTTTGGTGCATGACACCACACAAACAGCTTTGAATGGACCTCAAGACATAAAATAAAACGCTGGAAAGTGTAGAATATGGGACCAGAATGAATGTCTTATATCTGCCCATTGTGTCATATTAGCTAAAAATGGATAGAAAAAAAAAATGGAAGTCCAGACTTTACTTTGAAGTTTTAAAAGTGTTCTACCTTGGCAATGACAGAGACAGTAATTTGTTTGGTTTACTAGCTGATGGTTTTTTTTAAAGATTTAGTTTTGGCATTTTATGCTTTATTTGAGAGATATAGTGAGAGAGAGACAGGAAGGTATGGGAGAGAGAGCGAGGGGAGGACATGCAGCAAAGGACCACGGGTCGGATTTGAACCCGGGTCGCTGCGGGAAGGCCTGAGCCAAATGGTACTCGCCCTACTCGGTGAGCCACCAGGGCGCCCCCACTAGCTGATGTTTTAGGTGTTTTCATAGTATGTTATGAATGACAAATGTGTCAGCTGTTTCCAGGAAACATTTACTATGAACACACACAAAATAGTAGCTAGTAAACCAAATATCAAATTACTGTTGGTGTTATTGCCAAGGTTGAACGCATATGAAACTCTTCAAAAACTAAGGTATAGACTTCCCATCCACTACAATACAAATTGTGCTGCTGGCTTTAGAGTTTGTCTCCAGGTAACACACTCATGGCTCTGACATATCTGACTCTTTATAGATTCCTTGAACTTGCTTGGCCAGTAAAACAGATGCTGATTCTGATTTTTGGCAGGACATACAACAACCAGCAAATGCTTTAGCACTGCAACCATCCATTTTCATGAAATTTATACTGTATCAAGGCAACGTCAAAAATTGCGCATTGTTCACACATTCCTACACCAGAGAAATGAGTATCACTGAGCCCTCAACCGCTTATGTCAGATAGATTACTAGACTCCTGCTGTTCCATTGCATAGTGTTTCCAAGGGAAACACAAGTGTACAAAAGTATGAACACACATGAACATGCAGCATCACTACAGTTACTGCAGGGAAGGGATATTGTAGAAACCAGATAAGATTTATTGCCTACAGGGTAAATTCAGTCTAATTCCATTAAACACTGCTGTCTGCTCAGCGACTCTTTACAATTACTCGCTCCATCTGCCTCTTGTTCTGTATCCAAATTAATAACAGCTAGTTTGGGATTTTGTATAGCTATTCACTGGCTAGAGAACCTTGTGCAATTATGTAAGGATCCCCTCAACTGCACTCCACCACGCAGGTATTTCTTTGTGCACATATTCAACATGGAGATTGGTACTGATCTATATTGAGCAGGCAAGGTCAATTACATGGTGCAATGATTTGGATGTTGTCGTAATAGCGTAACAGTGTCATAGAGTGTTACTTTTTAATGAACAACTTTTGCAGGTTTTTTCTCCTTGCCGATTTTCCTCTTGAGCACTATGGGAACATTGGGAAGGAAAAAATGCTCAAGTTGTTCATGCCTGTCCTGAAGCGGTGTCGACACAATATGATTTGAAGCTGGTCTAATAACTCAGACTCTTGTTTACAATTTTATCCCAACCATGTACTCCCATAGTGTCTCAGGGTAATTTCGAGCTAAACGTGGTCACAGCTGAATCCTCATAGAAATGCACTGAAATGCACAAGGGCCAGGAAGAGAGAATAAGATAAAATGCCTCGTCATGTTTATGCTTTGCAGTCTTTGAAATTGATAATTTTTGGCTACTGTAACCACTTTTAAAACTAGGCTTAAAACTTTTATGTTCTCTATCGCCTATAATTAAACTCTTAGCACCTCCAAATATATGTAAATATGTATGTATGTATTTACTTGTATCGACAGAACTTAGATTTTAATTCTGTAACATTCACTGATTTTATAATGTTGCCCTTACTCTAACTTTCAGTGTTCAGAAACTCTTTTCTTGTTTTTAATTTTCTTACTTTTACTTATTTACTTTTATCTTATCCATCTCTGTTTTTATTTCTCTCTTTTAATCATGTAAGGCACTTTGAGTTGTGTATGAATTGTGCTATATAAATAAACTTGACCTGACTGAAATGTTATCCTACTATAATCCTACTATAAAATGAGGAAAACTCTGTCCGTCTGTCTGTCTGTCTGTCTGTCTGCATCCATTTTGCTCCTCAATGGGTTGGCCAATCAATCTGAAACTGCACATGGGCATTGAGCATTGGCATAAGCAGGGACTGATTTTTCCATTTTCCCAAATTTACGCTGTGTATGCGCATTTTTGGCAAGTCTGTGCAGAGTTGTGGCACGCGCATCCCCGGGTATGGACTAGTTTAATTTAATGTTACCTTAATCTGTCCAACTACTTTTTGCACTCTGAAATGGGGGGACAATACACAAAAAGACCCTTTAGTTGTAGTTCTACTCATTTGATATAGCGGATAATACAAATTAAAGCCAACAGTCTGCAATTTGATCTCAAAGTCACTGTGTTATTTCACATTTAATAACACATTTTTTTTAAATGAAGGCTCCTCTGAATACACGCTTGTGGAAAAATTACACTCCATTAATTGATGCCCCTGTGAAAGGCAATGTGCGGCCACGTATGTAGCAGCACTGCTGCCGCGCCTTTAACTTAGTAGTCAGATCTTTTATTCCATTTCATACCAGCCCATATATATGTCTCAGAGCAGGAATGCTTATCTAGAATTGGTGTTTGGTCTTTCTGTCTTGACTTTCTTCATCTTTTCAACTTCAGAATTAGTTTTGCTATCTTTCCGTCTTGAAATTGAAGTAATAAGGCTGATTTCACACCAAAAAATTAAACAATGACAGAAAGTAAAAGAATGCACTTGCTTTTTCAGCCCTCTCAAGGGTTGAGGCGGTGTTTAATAAGTTGGGCTCTGGACAAGCCAAGATGTCTGTCTGCGTCCTAATTTAGAGTCTAGAGCCAGTTGCATTATTCACAAACTGTGTCTGTGAAAAATACATATGAATCATTAGTCACAAGGTTAAAGGAGTGAGGAATTTATTGGCGAGGCCTCTAAACTAACCCCTGGCTAGTTATCCAACACAGTCTGAGTCAGTGGTGCTTCTCATTTTCCCTCAGTCAACACAGTCTTATCTTACTCACCCATGTGGCTACTGTAATGAGGTCCTCATCTGCCATTTTAATTTGAACAAGATAATCTGAAAAGAGGGGGCAGATGTAGAAAATGTGTAGATTCACCACTTAAAAGCAGTGTACAAACAAAGGTGGCATCACGCATACACACATTTATTCACGGATTAAATGCTGCATATACAGTCCCATCAACATTTCCTTTTGAAAACCACAAGTGGCATGTCAATTATGTGCAAGTAAATGAGCTTAATGTCCAACCCTATTTAATTCCGACAAACACGTTGCTGAAATGCCTATTTATCACTGAATTCTTCATTTAGCTTGTTCATTTTTTATATGAAAATTGCAAAAGTAAATAGCATGAAGCATAAACAAGCACAACATGACTGGCTTTGAAGTGGATCATTGGCGGGTGAGCTTACATCTCGAGTCCCGGCAAAAACAAAAGGATATTATTTTCAGGGATTAGTGCTGTGCATGGTTAAGGTGTTGGCAGAAATAAAAGTTCTGAGGTGGAAAATTGGTCTAACCTCCAAATGCACTTTCTAGGCCAAGCCTGCCACTGTGTGCCACCAGTGCCCAAGCAGTCACAGTGCATCATTACTCACAAACATAACACACCTTCATGAATTACCATATGAATAAATGACCATAATGGCAGCAATTAAGCACCGCACGTGGGGACATTGAATTAAAAACAATGTGAAATGAGTGTCTCTTTTTATAGAGAGTATTTGACACGCTCTTACTTTTATTACATCGGACATGAAATGATATTTGCTGACATATTGGATGAACAACAGCTAAAAAACTAGAGCCATTTGTGTAAAAGCCCCCCATACCATTCAGGCTGGCTAGATTAAGTAGAACAATTACTCTGTCCGGTGACTTCATTCATTCAAATCATTACAGCCTTTATTTCAATTGCTCTCTGCAGCCTTTCCCATTTCAGTGGCTCTCACCTGGAAATTCACACAGCTCTAAATTACTCAGAGGCACAATGCAGCCTGCGGTCGACATCGAGAAACGCTAAGTCATAATCCGGGTTCGCGATTCAGCTGTGAGCCATCATGCTGCGTCCACAGCACCCAGCATTTCACATTCACTGATAACATCCCCATAGATGTTTCCCAGGCCTGACATTGAGCCGCTCGTTCCTGTGTGGTACTTGTGATTCTTCTTCTGTGTGTTATTCCGTCATTTGGACGGCGTGCGGTAGTTGGAGAGAGATTGCTCTGAAATGTATCTTAATGAAACAAACACTTTGCATAGTTGAAATCCGTGAATTAGGCAGGATTTTGGCTTTGATTAGGAGGACTGGCAATTGTTCTGCTATTTCGAGCAGAATATCCCATATGCAGATGGCGCGGCTAGCAGGGAAGCCCAGAGTGCTGTGGCATGATAGATACCCTCTTAACAACAGCCTACATTGGCTTACCTTGCTGCTAATCAGCACCCTCCCTTGGAGATGTTCCCATTAGGGCGGATGAATCTGCCACGTCAAAAGTGGCAGGGAAGGGCTCGTCGTCTCTTTGTGCCTCCTTTCCTTTCCTTTCCTTTCCCCCCCCCATTTCATCTGGTTGTCCGCCTGCCTCCCACTTTGTGACCAAATGGAGAGTGAAGTGCACACGACCATCTGTGCAATGGGGGCAGAGGGGAGCTAATAGTTCCACACAAGGGATCAAAATCTCATCACTCTTAACCCCGAGAGGAAAGCCAAGTAGTAAACGGCCTTCTCAGCTGGACAAACCATTTACTTCTAATGTGTTGCTGGCAGGTTAAGAGCAATGTGGGGAAGGGATGGGCCGAGCCCAGCGCTCCTACAATAAATCCCCAGAGAAGCCAAAATTATTTTGAAAAGTTTCTGTCAGATCTGCGCTTGTACTGGAGTAGCCTTGTACCTAAAGGAGAAAAATTGAATGACAGGCTTTTCAAAAGCCCTCATCAGTCTTTATTTATCAAGTTTTTCTCTTCACAGCACCCACATAGTTACCATTGTGTAGCGTTTGTTGTCAGTGGTTTTTGATTTTTTTTCTCAGAGTCAAATATAATAGAAGCACTGAAGCAAGACGCCTTCTTTCCACCAAAAGGAGTGCATCTCAATAGGCCTTGTTATGATGGTATTATGATTCTGGTCAAGTCTGACCCCTGGTCAGTGGTTGTGTAGTGGTGATGGGTGGTGGGAAATCAGGACAGTCTCTTCCCCCAGGAGCAAACATCAAACAAGACTGGTGAGGCTGCGGCACGCCATGCTCCTATCTCATCCACGGCGTTTCAGGTGCTCCACTGACAAATCACTCTGCAAATGATCTGGGGAGGTAAAGAAGCACTTTTCACACCTATGTGTTCAAACTGTGTCTCAGGATAAGGAAAGTACGCTTCATCACATACAAGTTAAGCAACTTTTTGGCATTCAACAACAACAATATTCTCTTATATCCTGTTTGTTTGTAGGTAAGAAAGTAACAAAATGTGAAAACACTCTAATTTCATAGTAGGCAAATAGCTCTTCACATTATGAAAACACATTGTCTGTAATGTGGATAGCACACTGGAGCCAAACACATTTAAAGAATGAAATAAAGATTCTGTTAATAAATTTGTATTAGTTTCCTTCAACCATTACTTTATCAATAACAGGCCGACTCCTCTCCTGAGGAGTAAGTAAAATATTACATTGATTTGAAAAGAGCATGTGGAGTGCACAACAAATTAAGTTCCACTGTCAGGATCTATAACTTGGATTGCTTCTGACCATCGTTCCCAGGATCCAGCAGTATGTTGCCTGGAGCATGGTGAAGTTGGGTCCAGCAGGGGACAGCTGGACTTCACACCCGTCAACAACACAGTCTCTCCCATTATGGCTGTAATGCGCTCATCCATCCATCTGTTTGCATTTCTTTCCATGTTTTACACTTACTTTGAGCTGTAACACTACAGCTCACACTTGAAAATAACACCATCTTTCTGATAGTAACTATAGATCTCTGATGAAGAAAAGCTTTTTTTCTCTTCTTGCACTTGCTGGGGGGGGGATCTATGTTTTTGTTGCTGCCCTTATTGTATTTTATTCACCACTGCTCATAGAACATTTAAATGTGATCATCCCTGGGATACCCTCTCATTTTAAACTGTTTCAGAAAATCGGAATTGGGATGATGGAATGAAGAGCAATTGCTTATGATCTTTATGTTTTACAATGAATACAGAAACAAGCAAACCAATCATTTTAAGAATTCATGTTGTCCCTATGATGCAGAGCAAGGTGAATGCATCATAGGCTTAATTACATGTATTTAATCTATTCAGATAAAATCAAATGGGCTTCTTGTGAATGAGCATTAATCATGCATGAAGGTTCATCTTATGCCCCCAAACACTATGTCCTTGTCACGTGCAAAATGACTATCAATTGCATTTTTGCAAATTGCCTGGCATGTTACAGTACAACCTCAGGTGAATCATTTAACGATTCCGTAATAATTTATCTCAATAAGATCTAAACAAAGATGTGAAGCATAGTGTCAGTTTAATTTATGACCTATACTGTCTACCATCCTAGCTAGTCCAGAGTAGTTGTTTATCAAAGTGTCAGTTAATATTAACACTGCAAATGAAATGATGTACTGAATCCATCCCAACATCTTAAGTGGAATGGCCCTTTATTTCAGTACAGTCTAGTTAGTATGCCTTAGGGCTTTTCACTTTGTATTCATGAACATCCATAACTATCTACTATAGACAAGGAAGAAAAACGTTTAGCCTGCCCCCATATTTGTGATGCCAATCCAAAGTAAGGCTCCTTTGATATACAGTATATATTTAAATTGAAAAAGATGGATAGGGTGACGGCTGCCTGTGGCATTCTATACATTTTCATTTGAAATTAACTTCTTAACGTCATTCTGAATTCATTTCTAAACTTTCAACCCCACCATCCCAATAAAGAAGCCACTGCTAAAGCTAAATGCTCATGAAATATCACATTATATTATTTACTGATATTACTCCACTCATTGCAGTGACGTGAGAAGCGTTCATTTGTATCTGCTTTGTATTTGTGACAGACACCTACTTTGCAGCATTGTGGAGTGTGACCCTTATAATTATCTCTTGGGTGAGTAGGTGAGTATTGGGATCTTTTTACACAAGCGACAGCTATTATATATATAATGTCCTGCTGACATTATGAAGACTGACCTGTGACATGCATAGAATAGTTTTAATATTCAACATTCAATATTCATTCAGGAATATAAACTTGGGGAGGGGGGGGCAAACTGCATCAGGATTATATACAATAGAGGATAACTCTACATTATCAATAGACACTGGTTTGATACCCTGTGGCTGTTGAATGCAAACTTCCTAGAACCCACAGAGGCCTATATTATTCAAAAGTGCATCTCTTTTAATAAAACTGAATGGAATAATTTGGCATTGTGCCAGCCAAACATTCTCCAATAACTTACTTTTTTTCTCAAAATGCCCACACCAGATTCACTGCATGAGTTTTCAACACCATGCACACTGAGGGCCGTATTTACTAAGAGGCACATTAATTACTACCGTGTGAGAACTTGTAGTGCAGCTTTCTCCAGTTCAGCGCTTGATTTATTAAGACCACTTATGCAAATCAAGTCAGCTGCAATTTTCCAATTAGAATACCAGTACTGAGTGTGCATGTCTACCAGGTGAGACCTGTATGGCTGTTTTAACATTGTGCAGGAGAAGAGCAGTCTGTGATTATCCGCTGGAGCTTTGTCAGTGCGGGTATGGCATGACTCTACTTGGTCTGAGGTTTCAGTTTGTATCGTTTTATCAAGTAATGATAATATCATTATTATTATTTTTTAAATATGACATAGCAATCTATACATTCTTTTAATCTCATCCGCTGACGTTTGAAAAAGAATATTGTCAACTGGAACACACTCTCTTTATTGTTTTCTCTTTCTGCCTGTTGTCCCTTTGAACCAGTAACCCAGCAGCATGGCTTTGTCAGGGTGAGAAGTTAGGATGAGCTTCCTCTGGCTGTTAAATATGGTGCAATTATGCATGTGGCGTTTTGGTTTAGTACATGATGGGAGTGGGGAAAACACAGTAAAAGTCTCCTGCCAGGTGTCTACTCCATTTCCACGCACAAAATGCTTGTGCTACAGGTTGGCAGATCAGAATTGGAACTTTTTAAGCACGCAACTACATTAATGCCGCCGCAAACGCTATACGGCCCTGAACGTCTTACCTGGTGCAGAGGAAGCCTCTTCTCTAACTGAACAAGTGGAGAAGTGATTAGCCACTCAGAACTGCCAATTTGGTCAAGTCCCGCCTCTAACTGAAAGTGATTGACAACGCACCTGCGTGTTGTGCAGTGTGTGACAGAGAAGAGGAGAAAGTTATGTCTGTTACTGACGACCGGAGCAAAGAAAATTGATAAATAGCATTAAAACAGTTCAAGCAGTTACTCAAATCTAATGAATCTAAAAGTTAATTCATCTTAGTGGAAGATTTTACCACTAGAAGCAACTAAGAACCCCAAGAGTGCCGTTTTCCCGTTTTAGCACGCATTTCATCTGTCTTGGTAAGCTAGTCTGCCATGTTGCTAGCTGAAGTTGTGTGTACTAGGTGCTAAATTAGTTGCATGTACATTGAGTACCATACCATGCAATACAGTAATTGTTGACTACCTAAAAGGAAACTAAATTAAGCTAAAGCTGTATGTTCTTGGTTAGTAATGTTACTGACAAAAACAACAACAACAAAACCTTCCCTGCATTTCAATTGAGTGCTGCTACAACCTACTCACTTTCATTGTTTCTAGTGTGGTAGCTAAGTGAACTGCACAGTAGTATGCTCGATGAGAAGAGTTGAAACACCATTTTGTTGTTTTATTGTTATTTTAATTACCATTGAAAATCTAAAATGTTGAAACCGTAGTATTTACATTCTACTGTGGGGAACATGATATTTTATTTCATAGAGAATCTTATAATATTTACTCTCATTTGAGAGTGGGCATTGTAAATATGAGCAGAGGCTTATGTAAAATGTATTCTGCTGCTTATTCTAATATTGTATTAAATTGAGTGAGCCTAGTGCTATTGCTGTAATTGGTATTAGTGTTTATTAGTGTTATGGTGTACGATATAGTATACTAATATAAGACAGTAGATATTGATTAGAGAATCAGCATTACTCAACTAGAGTATAACTTAAGGCCTGGATATGTTTAAAGTATTACTGTATACTGTATAAGTCATTACTTAGTGTTATATTGTTTTTGTTATGTTCTGGTAGGCTTGTTGTACAACAAAAAAGAATTAAGCCTGTCTCTAACTATGTCAGGTCTTACAGATAGCGTGAGAGCCACTTCTGAAGAAGATCCACTGATTCCTGTTGATGGCGAGCCTCCCAACTTGATTGTGCCTCGGAACAAAGAAACGACCAAACGATCCACCTGATGGTAGGGTTGGTGCCAGTCGCCCAGGACTGTCACACACACGCACACACACGCACAAAGGTTGCACGCTGTCACAAGGACTGTCACTAAGACTGTGAAAAACTGTCACAAACGGTCTAACAATGGACGGACAATAGACAAATAACATTCATGGATATCACAGAAAACTTGACTTTAAAGACTAAACAAGACACAAGACACTTGATTATTTTAAAGGGCCCATTTTTTTTTATTTCATTCCTGTTCACCAGCTGATTGTTATTCATATAGATGCAAAATAATTTTTTACTAAATGTACAAGTTATTTGAAACTTAACTGTGTACTTTAATTTATGGTTATTATAGTCCATTCCTTATCTCCTAATGGACCTAGAGTCAGTCAGACAGAGAAAAAAACGTTGTCCAATGTCCAATGTAAAGTGCAATAAATAAGGAGGACATAAGGGACCGGCTACCGATGTAAACACGGCATTCAGTGGTGTTGTCACAATACCAAAATGTTGGCATGCAGTCACTACCAATACCACCTAAAAGGAAAAAGATGTGACCTGAAACAAAGTAACAATATAGCATGAAAATAATATGAAATAATACTTAAAGTCGTTTAATATACAATGCACATACAAGTGAACTCTATTTTGTTTTTTTCCCCTTGAAGAGCCATTGATTGCTCTTTTAAAGAAGGGGAATTGAAACTACAAAACGTGTTTCCCTGTAGGATATAGTTTGCCTTTGCACAACTTAAGCTGGTGGGATCCATAATAACACCCCCCACATGTAAGCGGGGAGTGCATGGCACCACTGCAAAGACATAAATTGCTTTATCTCCTTAGTTTTTTGCTCATGCTTTCTTCAAACCTCCCAGGGCGAAATTTGAAGGGCAACTCAGTGTCAATAATTTAACCCCCCCCCCCCCCCCCGTGCTTCCCTGCCTTTTTTGATGCCAACGGAAACTCTCCTTGTGTTTCTATCAGTTAATTTATATCTCTTTGTGCATTAACATGATGGGACATCTGCACATAATCTAAAGGTTCTGTCAAAGAAGTCATCTTTCTCTCACCATTTAGAGTCAACTAGCGAGTTTCAATTGATTTACTGATGTACTGAAAAGTCCCCATCCGCCAATCGCAGAGGCCTGAAAACAATTTCTTCCAAAGCGAGGCGTTTTAGAGCTATGAATAGTGACAATGTGATATCTCACAAGTTTCAGTGAATCCCATTACACATTTTTCTAAAAGTTAACAAAAATACCTGCAAGGTCTCTTTATAGATGAAACAGAGCTTCATAGTTTTAAATGTAAAAGTTTAATTATTGCATTGTCTACTTTTACAAAGCCCCTGGATTAAATGTTTACTGGGATCTGTGCTAGAAAATGCTGGGTGGCCAGTGAGCAAGGCTTCTACTTGATCCCCCAGTTAAAGTCACTTGCTTCACATTGGATGAGATAGCATGAACCTGGATCTGAGCCTAAATTGATTTTGGGAATTGTTTTTTATTTTGATTCTTTGTTTGTGTGTTGTTGTTTTTTGCTTTTTCTTCAGTGGCAACAATTGCCCTGAATGGTAGGATTTGATTGTATTTTTTTCAAGTTGTAGAGCAATTGTTTTCTCAGATTGACACATCAATCATATCACCCCATAGCAGTTTATGCTTCTTTGCTAATTAGACCAACCAAAATAGATGTAATCGGGGATGTTTTGTACCACTCTAAATTGAACAACAAAAAATTGAGAAAAACATGGTGGTGAAATGTTTGCTTGGTCTTTTGTCTTTGTTCATCTGCGTGTTTCAGGTAGATAAGAGTGGTTTTCCACGGATCCATTTCTTCACTAGAGCTGGACAAAAGCAGAGGTCATTATACAAAGGAATTAATGTTTGGCTGCTCTCAAATTGTGTTTTATGAAATGATGTGGTGATAACCCAACAATTAACACACAACAATTTTCTTCTGAGCGCTTACACCCATAATAGCAATACCTTGTTATCTGCAGCAAAATATTGCTTGATGTTTGTGTGCAAAGCTCTGTGTGTGGTGTGCAGACAAACTTTGTCCTTTATGCCAACATTAAATAAGAAATGAGCCATTTACAGTCTGCCAGCCTAGAATCTAACTCTAAAATTGAGATCATTAAGTTTATGTGGGTATGTGTGTGTCTGTGTGAAAGGAAAAGAGAAGGGGGTGGGGAGCCTCTATTCAACTGCAATTGACAGTTCAAGGGCTTCAATTTGCAATTGAGCTTGTAATTATCTTGTAGTCCTGACAGCCTAACTTACAAGGCCGACTTGCTTAGTAGTTCTGCATCTTCCATCTTCATTTATACCCCAGCATACCTCCAGTAGGCTATCCTGTTCACTTAATTATCTAGCTGCAAGCCATTTTATTTAGACCAACCATATCTGCTTTTATGCTAAAGCGCCCACACACTGGCACAGCAAACACTTCAACCTACGCAAAATGACACGATACAGTGATTCAGACGCAGATCAACATCAACTCTCTTCTCCTGTCTTGTTAGTTGAAATATTTTTAATGGTGAAGAAACAGCCAGAACAGGTAAGCTAAATACAAAAAGTGTGACACTGGTCAATACCAGTGTCACACTTTTTTATCTCAGGCCTTGCACATCAAAGGAAAAGGTCTCTGTCATACATGTCTACCCCTGTCAATACTTTCTGTCAGTCATACTCCATACAGTGCCAGAATTTCCCAGTGCTGAGGGGCTTGCACAGTAAAATTATTTTTTATTGATAAAAGATGACATATCTATGAGAGATGAGTTACTGGTTACTGTGATTTTTAAGAGTAATCAGTTTCTGTTTCTGTCTTCTTGTGCTGGACCAAAGGGGTTATGGTGTAGACCTAAGATGATCCTTCCAGTTTTAATCTATGGTTGATTTACATGCTTTCTACTTTCATCTGGCTTTATCATGCTACTGAGCTGAATTTTCTTTGCCTGACAATCTATAGTCAGACCTATAAAGTCATATTTCCTATCTTAGATCATATGGCAGGCCTGAAAATACATAGTTACTTTCCTTGCATGCTTAAATTTGCATGACAAAGTGCAGTTTATAAAGGCCACAATGATGTAGTACTAAATAAAAAATTTGGTAAACTATAACCTCTAGTCGGTGATCATCATAAGGCAAACATCCACCAACAGAAACAAAATTGATTCAATTTCCATAAAGCATTATTTTATGCTTCCTCTTAAAATACCCTATCCTCGTATAACTTATATCAGTTTGGTACTGCTTACTGTGATTTATACAAAGACTAAAAAAAAAAATGGACGTAGTGAGTGTGACGTCACCCATTTCTGAAGGGCCATTCTGAAGCCAAAAGTTGGGGTTTACAAGCACCGCCATGTTGACATGTTTTGCAGCCAGAGTGAAGCCAGGGGTTGTCCGCAGAGGTGCAGCTCTGTCTGCTATTGGTCCGTAATCGGCGACCTGTCAATCACTAGGAAAACAACCCTGTTTTATAACCGTTATATCCAGTTTATGACGCAATTATTTTGAAAATTGCCATATGGACACACATTAGAAGAAGTGAAATTAGCTACTGAGACCATAACCTCTTGTCAAAAAAAGTTGTTGACTTTATATTTTGAGTGAGAATTTGAGCTGTGGTCCCATTGACTTGCATGGATTTGTGGTGGATTTAGAGTCTTTTTGGAGCCGGCTTCTAGCGGATGTTAGAGGAATTGCAGCTTTCACTTCCTTATTGGCTTCAAAATTCACCCGTGGTTTTGGCCGTTTGGATTTATACTATGAATTTACCTCAGAGATTTACATTGGTCTAAAACGGTGAGTAAACTATTCTGCAAATACAAAGGTCGTGTAAATTGAGTTTAGGTGGATTTACCTTCCTACATCCCTTCCTGTATGTATTAGGCTTGGATTGTTTTGATTGGGACAAGTTGAAAAGCTAAGCTTATGCCTCATTATTTTCCATGTTGATGGCTTCAAGACGATTTTCCTGGGCTTTTGCTCCAGTGAGGTCCTGGATGTTACTAATGTGTCTCTTCACTAGCATCAAGACAGAACACACTTCTCACACCACAGATCGTAATGAAGTTCTCCAAATCTCCAAGTTATCCTTCTACTGGACATAACTTTCATATTTCAGACTCTCTTTAAACTCTATTCAAATTGGTGCATACTTCATTCTGACAAGTGCAAAGTAGCCTATCAATTCTGTCTGTCTGCTGTATTTCTGCTGCCCTCTCTCTCTCTCTCTCTCTCTCTCTCTCTCTCTCTCTCTCTCTCCCCCCCTTTCTCTCTCCCCGTCTCTCTTGCCTCTGCTGCCTCTGTAGGTGGTACTGTTGCTTTCTCTCTCTTTGCTTACTTCTCTGTCTCTGCTGTTATTGTTGCTTGTGTTGTTTTCTCTCCGTTTGGCTCTAGATGCCTCTACTCTCAATTCCTTTGCTGGTGTAATTGGTTTCTTACACTCTTCCGTTCTGCTTTTTTTCTTAATGACATCTCAGTCTGGATTTGCTAGTCATCACTGTTGTCATAAATGTCATTAGAGCACAGCTTGCAATTACTAGGACTGCTCTCCATTGCTGTTAATAGACAAACTACAAATGTTATGCCTGTAAGTGTGACAACTCAGAGAATAAAATGTAATAGCTCAAAAGTAAGTAATGGGCAGAGCAACTTGTGGCTCATGCCACAGCGAGAGCACTTTTACTCAAGTATTTAAATGCATTAATGGTTACTGGCAGGCGCACTGTAACCATTGACTGTGGGTAGGCACATGGCAGCCTAAACCTTGGTAAAAAAGTTAAAAATAATAACCACACAAAACATTAAGAAAATATATCAAATAAATTGCATGTCTTGATCCTGAGCAGACAAAATGGTTTGTTCTGTTGGTCCTCCATTCCCCTGCGACCCCCCGTTGACTATTTATCAAAAGCGACTAGCGTCAAATCTAACAACTTGTTCCGACCATAGGAAACAATGTTTCCTAATCCAAAGAGGTCTAATGATCACAGTGCCTCCCATGCAGTGTAGGCCCTCCCTCCACTCACAGCAGGGACTGTAGCAAATATACTAGTATATAATGTCATTTGGCAACTTCTAGCAACTTTTTGAGCAGCCAATAGCTACTTTCCTTGGAAAAGAGTTGGCAACACTGAGTAGACATCAGTGATTGGAGAGATGCAGGCGCACCCTACAGTTACAACGGTGCAGAAGTCAATCAGGATGTAAATAGATGTTTTATACCATTATATTCATCAGCTGCATATAATTTATGTATTTCATATTTGATTAAAATCACCAGCAAATACTGCTAAAGTTAGTTTACTTTGTTGGCTCAAAAAAATAAAGTAGCTCTGACTACACTTCTAACATTAGCTAAGCAGCCACTAACAAGCCCATCCGACTGAAATTGTTATTGCTAACATGAGCTAAGTTAGTTGACCTGCTGTTAAGCTTATTATTAGTAGAGAGTAGGAAGAAAAGAAGAGATGAATAAGGGAAGAGCAGGATTAAGAGCAAAGTGATAAACACAGACGATAGGAGGAGAAGAATAAAGGGTGAGGAGGAATAAACAAAAAAGGGAGAAAAGAGAACACAGGAGAGGAGAATGAACAGAATAAAAGGAGTAAAGAAAGGATAGGAGGAATTAACAGAATGGGGGAAAGGAGGAGAAAATTACAGTAAGAGGTTGCAAGAAGGGAACAAAAGAGTAGAGTACAAATCAATCAATCAATCAAACTTTGTTTATATAGCACCTTTCAAACAAATCAAATGCAATTCAAAGTGCTTTACAAGCGACTGAAAAAACGTAGGATGTTAAAAATGGATTTAGAGACTAATGCACACCAAAACAACCAAAAACCCCAAAAAGTTAATTGAATAAGACAACAATAAAAGATGGGTAGTTAAGATAATAAAAGATAAATAATAAAAAATAATATAAGCAATAAAAATAACAATAAAAATAAAATTATTAAATACATACAAAATAAATTGATTATAGTAAAACAGTAAAATCATAATAAAATAAAATAGAATAAAATAAATGATAATGATAATAAATAAAAATAAGTATAAATACTAAAACGATAAAATTATAAAACACTACATAAAAGACAGACTGAATAGATGGGTTTTTAAGTTTACGCTTAAAAATATCAATATTTTCAGCTCCTCTCAGATCGTCTGGAAGGCTGTTCCAGCGGCTTGGAGCCTAATGGCTTAAAGCAGCATCACCAAATGTTTTTGTTCTGCTTTGTGGAACAGCTAAAAGAGAAGCACCGGAGGATCTGAGGGGCCTCCCTGGTTCATAAACCAAAAGCATTTCTGAGAGGTAGTCTGGTGCAAGGCCATGTAGTGCCTTATAAGCTAATTAAAGAATTTTAAAATCAATACGAAAACTAACAGGTAGCCAGTGTAAAGACTTTAAAATCAAAGGAAAAAGGCAGAGGAAAAGAGGAGACAAATAACCAGTAGAGTCAGATAAAAAGAGAAGTGTGGTATAAAAGGAGAAATGAGAAAAATAATATGAGGGAAAAGAGGAGAAGAGAACAAGAAAAGGATAAGGAACATCAGTAAAGGAGTCGACCCGTCAGGAGGGGCAATTCCGTTAACTCCACCTCCCCTAGATACTCCTTAACACCTTTAGAAGAACCTGCCATCTGGGTGAAGAACTGGAGGGGCTGTTCTCCACAACTCTCCTCTAAATCGAGGTCAATGGGAGAGACATAAAGAGATGATGGAGCTCTTGTGCTCCATCATCTCTTTATGTCTCTCCCATTGGAACAAGTTGGATATTGGCCAAACAAGTACTGATTACAGAGGCACAGTTTCAGAGGGCCACAATATCTGCCACCAGTCATAATGCCAGGCCAAGGTAAATGCTCTTGTGTCATGTTTGAATATCTGTGAAACTAAATTAACTGCGCAACTTGCCAGACATTGTGAATGAGCCATAAAACTAATTACTTTACTTTTCAGATATGGTTCCACCTGAGGGAGGCCCAGACCAGCCGGTCTGATCTGCTTTTTTTCTTTTGTTTGCTTTATTATATTTATAAAAAAGCAATGTCAAAATCCTGTTTTTAGAATTTGAGTATAAGGCAGATGGACATGGCCATGCATTTTCTGTACAATAACGATAAATGAAATAACTTTTACATATTTTTGCACATTAAATAAATAATAAAATATTCAGTTGTAATCTGTAGCCTTGCATGAAGCATTCCTACACCAAATTTCCCCTGAGAGGAGAAAAATGATTTGTGGCATACCACCTAATGTTTGGTTCAATACATAGGAGCACTATGTTTGACTCTTGCCAGTGACATTTATGAGACTTTATATGATAAAAAATCACTCCTTTTAGGTAGTTTGAAAACAAATGTATTTAACTTTATCTGGATAAACAGTGAGCGATGTCATAATTAACAAGCACAGTTCATGTACAGACCCACAGCGCGTGTGGTTAATTCAATTATACACTGAAACACTGCGACACGGTTATCAGTTAAATGACCTAATTCCACTAACGTTAATTAAATACCACATGGTAATAATGACGTTACCTACCGTTAAAGTTTGTAGAGCAGCAGAGGATGAATTATCAAGTTACGCTTTTGTTTTCACACTGGGAGACTCTGTTGGATTGAGTACAATGCTGCTGGTCTGCTGGTCTGTGCATCTCCACATGACAAACATGACGTGATGTGCACATTAGGCGCATTACAGATCGATTTAGATCATGACCGGCAGAGAAACACTGCATGTTGCAGTCAAAAACGCCCTCTAGAGGCCATCTCACGAAGCACATCATCTCACGAAGTGACAGATGACTGACTTGACTGACTGCCTGACCTGAATTTGCCTCGTGATGCCCTCGGCTGCGTGTTGGGACAAAGCAAATAAGTCTACATATAAAAAGAAAAACATGATCTGGAGAAACAGGATGATGGTCTTAATTCCAAAATGTATATATTGACAAATCAAACTACATAGCATAAAGAAAGCAGTAATTTAATATTGGTCTCCTGGTCTCCTGTGGCCTAGAGGTTCCCTTGGCTGGCTGCGATCTGCTTTTTAGCCAACAGTTTTAAATCAGCCCACTTTCTGTTAACTTCTTGCATGGTTCTCAGTGTGGGTGGGTGTGCTGTGATCTCCCTCCATATATCAGCTTTTTGTGGGACCATAATGTCACTGCTTCTGCTGCAGAATTGTAGGCTATTTGTTTTTTTCAACAGTACTGAGTATTACCTGAATTTCTGCATCGCTGAAATAATTCTTTTTCACTTGCTTCTATGCGATTTTGGTCCATAAAGATTATGAATCTAGCTATTCTCCTTTGCCTAATATGGCATTTCTGAGGTGGTGCCATTATGTTGCTTCATGATAATTAAGGTCCTGTGTACGCACTTCCCATTTATTAGTGATTCATCAACATATATGTGTGAATACAATTGAAAACAGGTGCTTCCGAATGTTTGAATCTAATCTAATCTAATCTGTACCCACCCATGGAATTGTAAGAATTGGCCTAGACTGAAGTAATTTTTTTGTCTTTTGCTTAGGACACCTCTGACATTTTGTGATGCCATTCATTGAATATACTGTATATGCTATTTTATAATGTTATTGGATTTTTATTGGATATTATTATGTAATTACCGGGTATGAATACTCTGTCATAGACGGGCATGATAATGGCAAGTAGCTCAGAGAAGCTTCTTCATTAAAAACATTGTTTGGTTTTTGGTGGTATACATACTACAATACATAGAAAATGGGCCTTTATGGTAAAAAAATCTCATGGCCTGGGCTGGTGAAAATGGGAATAGACAGGAGTGGCTTTGATTAGTGGTGCAGCATCACCCTCAGTCATGATTCTGTCATCATAAAAAATCATAGGGTAAGGGATGGTGTAGGGGGGTAAGCAATCAATATATTTGTGTTGTTGGTGGAACAACAGTGTGAAGAGAAACATCATGACAGAGTGTCTGTAGAAATAGGTCTCAAGAACTGAACCACTGATTCTACCAACCTGTTCTAAAACGTAGGTGCTGTGAGGCAAAGGTCTGGTATCCTTAATCTTAAATCCATGTAGCTATATTTGAAGCTGAAAGTTACCCTGGCTCTCGATGAATAAATGTCTCATGGCCAATGGCTAACTCCTCATCAGCCACGTTTTCAATAAATATGTGGGCTTACATTTTCCTCTAACTTCATCCATCATGTTGAGCTTTGCAAAAGGTGAGAAGACATTTTTTTTTTTGGTGATTAATATTTTTATTGGCATTTTCCAATAGCATACACATGTACATAACATACATTTGAGTAGAGTAGTTTGAAGACATCCAACAATAATGGCATGTATATTTGTACATGGAAACGCACAGAACAACCCCCCCCCCCAAAAAAAAACCCCCAAACAAAACAAAACAAAAAACCCCCCAAAAAAACAATAAAACAAAACAATCTCATCATAGCACAATATCTCACTCAGCTTTGATCATGACGATGACAAAAATAATAATCAAATACAATACAGGCTAAACCAGATCTACAAATAATAAGAAAAAGAAGGAAAAAAGACGGAATATAGGCCTAATTGAGAATTGACACAGTACAAAGCCCTAGTCTGGACCTCTAATATTAGATAAATATTTTTCCCATTTCAAATTATAATCTTCTACCCTATTCATGAGTCTGAATGATAGACCTTCCATCGCAGCTAGTCTTCCCAGCTCGGTGTGCCACAGGTTCACAGCAGGGGCGGGGGAGGCTTTCCATTCTAAAATAATACGTTTACAGCCTAGCATTAATGCTGTCTGTACCCATTCTGCGTCACATGATGGGAAGTCGGCCAAAGGCACAGGGTCACCCAGGATATACAGGCTAGGGGAAAAAGGGACATCGCGTCCAATAACTTGCGAAACATTTTCATAAATCTCCTGCCAAAAATCTTGGATTCTGGGGCAAGCCCACAACATATGTACCCTAACCAATGTACCCTCGTCACCCTGGCATCTCCAGCATGTCGGGGTTGGTGTTAATTTGACCCTATGTAATTTGGACGGGGTCCAGTAAATCCTATTTAAAATCTTGAATTGAATGAGCCGGGTTTTGAGTTCCCTGGACATCTTTTTGAAGTTACGAAGAATCCTGCTCCATTCCCCGTCTGTGAATGATACATTAAGGTCTGTTTCCCAAGTTAGTCTAAGATTGGATGAGCCCTTATCTGAGACTTTCAGAAGCGTCCGATAGTAGAGCGAGGCCTCATGTCCTTTACCAAAGACCTCCATTAATTGTGTCAGTATGCCTACACTAGGGGGAGGTGTTGAGACAGACCCAAAGGTTTGGACTAGCAAGTGTCTAAGCTGTAAATATTTCCAAAAATGATGCTGGGGTAGGTCATATTGGGACTTCAAATCATTAAAGGATTTAAGTGCACTGCCTTCATAGAGGTCCCCAAGCACCATGATCCCCCTGTCGACCCATGGCCTGGAGGTGGAGAAGACTTTTTTTTAAGAAGTAAAGTTTGGATCCAAGGTTCCTCCTTCGGAAGAGTTTGGTTTGCTGTTTCAAACGGGAGTTACTTTTTCGGAAAGACAGCATAATTTGTTTGTGGATCAATCAAGAAATTGTAAACCTTCTCTGGTTTTGTCATCTTCTTTTGTTTTCCCTCCATTTTTTCTCTGCCTTGAGACAGTTTCTTCTGTTTAACTACCTCTGTATGCTGGAAGAGAAATGCATTCAGGTCAGACCCTGTTTGGCTAGAGGACGAGGGCTTGGTCCCTAGCTGATTTGGGCTGTCTGGAGTTGGATGTTGATTGCTTTCTTCTGCTGACTTGGATTGTAATATGAGATGGTCTTCAGGATGGTCTTCAGGGTGGGACCAACTGAGCATGTAAGTTGGATTTCAGTTCTTGTACTGGAGTTGAGAGGCACTGACTTCTTCTATGCTGTTGCCTCCTCCGCAAAAAAACAGTCAGAGGTTCCCACTGCTGGGGCAGTTGATTGACACATTGTCCAACAGATCCATGTTGTGGAGGACATCTTCAGAGTCCTTTATACATCACCATTGCAGTCAATTGGATGTCAGGCAGCATAGCTTTCCTCTTGTTGCTCTTGTCACAGTTGTAGTATATTGTGATGAGCTGTTCCTCAGCTGGAACATGTCGTCTGACTGCCTTTTCAACAGCTACAGTATGTACATGAGTATGTTAATGCAGGGCTTAAAGACCTCCAGCCAGGTGCCGGATTTCTGGCATATGGACATTTTAGATTCACAAACTATTTTCGACCAAAAAAGAACAAAAAAAACCTCCACGTCGGTTTTTGTTTTTGATGCGTTTTATCCAATCATATTCAGCGAAGCAAAGCAATATTTTACATTTAGCAATGGAATGCAAGCAAGTTTTTTTTCATCCAATGAACAGCAAGCTACTTTCTGTCACAATGCACAGATGCACAGATTCCATGGTGTAGCACAGCTGAAATATGGAAACAATGTTTATGAAAGCTGAGACAGGAGTAAAAAACAATCGGTGATAGGTATGAATTGAATAAACGGGTGGAGACGGGAAACCCTTTGACACTTGGTACGACAAATTAAGGGAACCGGGTGTTTGTTCTGCACTGTGTGCTCAACCAGCAGAAAGAAAGTGCTCTTTCCACATGAGGTAAATCCCAGACAACGCTGCTATGCGCGCACTCCGATATCTGACCACACCAGGAGCGATAGTTACAGCTGCCGCTCCAGCGGCAATGACAGACCGGAACGTGATCTGTCTTTCACAATTTACAATTGTCATTCAGCATAAAAATGTGGCATTGCTTTGTCTGCATCAAAATAATTGATGTGGAAATCCACACGGGCACCGATTGGTAAACCGCGCACGGCTCCATGCGCACGGAATAGTAAACCGTGCCCTCGAAATAGTAATCAGTGTGCACGGAGTCCTAAACCATGCCCGTGGATTAGAAAACCATACACACGGATTTGTAATATGTATATTGATAACGTCAAACAGGGACACCACAGCGGCCCACAGAGTTGCATATAAAATTTAATTAACATGCTTTTTCTACAAGCATGATTTATAGGGAGTAAATAGGTTTCATATTGTCACCAAAACACACATCGGATCATAAATTAGACCTACTGATGTGATTAATCAATGGTTATGGTTCACATATGGGCTAGGTGCCTAATGGCTATTACAGCTAACTATATGTATGCCAAGCAGTGTGTAATGGCTCTGGCTCACTGTATATAGACCTAAAAAAAAAACTTTGATGTTATCAACGCAGATATTACAAATCTGTGCACATGGTTTACTAATCCGTGGGCACGGTTTAGGAGTAAATTGTAAGAAAACCGTGCCCACTGATTTCCGCATAATTTTTTGTACCAGGTGACCCCTGGGGGCCTCCCCAGTTATCCTTATTGCCCTAGGTTTGGGATAATAATGCTGTGTGTTGAATATTCATTCTTCTGTTCTTGTTATTGGACTAGTTTTATAGAGAAATAAGTGTAGTGTGCTGACTACCCCCCCCCCCCCTCCCCCCACACACACACACACCAGTCAGGAACATTTCAGGCTCAGAATGTTTTTTGTAGCTTTAAGCTCTGTTAATGTGTTAGTGAGGAAAACCAACAAGTGACAGAGAGGTAGAGAGGGACTAGAGAGGAAGAGTGGGAGGGACGAAGGGATCATACCAAAGTCAAGAGCACTCCATGACTAGGAAAATGACTTTACGTGATTGTCATCCCAGCTTCATGCTTCAGCTACAATTTTGTATGGAAAAAGGAAGGAGTTCCAAGGCACTCTTCATTCAAAAATGTAAAAAGCCTTTACAGTGTGCGACTTCCTGATGAAGGCCACAGCATGGCTGCAGCGTTGGAGTTGTTTTTAATATGTTCTTTTGAACTAGCCATAAATTAAAGACTTTTCAATTTTTTGCCTGAAGAGTGCCTTTGCACTCCTTCCTTTTTCATTAAGCAACAACCCCAAACTAAAGAGCATCTTCAAAGAGCCTCACACCAAAACCCAAAAGAAGCACTCTCTTGAATTACAATTAAACCAATGACAGCAACTTGTATCGGTAGACTTTGATGTCGAAATGTGTATAGGTTAGTAGGGTTAGGGTAATACCAGTATCAAATAATGTGTCATTGTCCTTATGGAGCTCACTTCATTTGGTCTGTAGTGTTTCTTACTTACTGAAGAATGTGAAACAATTTGATAGTCGTGTTGATGTTTCTCCTGTTTGGCCATAGTAAATCTAGTAAATCTTTTTTTCACCCTCCATCCCTCCACATTATTGTTGTGGCTGATGACACCCAGGGAGATACATGCCTCAAAGGTAATTGATAATGGACACTTTTCCTGGCCCTTGTGCGGATGTCCTCTGTCACCTTGTCCAGTTTTGAATGTCTGTCGTTTTTGGTGGCTCTCAAAGGATGCAGACCTGGGAAGAAGCCATGGGTGTGCACTGTTATCCTCAGGGGCGTAGGGCGGATCTTCACACACGATGAGAGCCTCAGTTGACACTCGCTCAAGCACATGTGTAATGTGGTAGAAGTGAGAGGGTCCAGCCTGTTCTTATCTCTTCCACAAACTGTTAGTAATCGTGGATCATTTTTATTTTCTTCACAATATGCCACAGATAATTTAAATTATATTTTTTATTTCGTTTTCTCTAATTATTGTACTCATAGGTGACAGTCAGTGACCAACACTAAAGCCATCTTTACACAGCTGACCCAGCTAAAAATACTGTAGCAGGGCCGGGATAAAATTAGTCATGATCAGTTTCCACAAGCGTTCTTTATCCACCTTTCACCTTTATGATCATCTTTACACTGTGGGAGGGGGATTCACAGGAACCACTGTATCTGTGAATCGTGGAAATACACTATTTTGACTTGTGGGTGTATATATTTACATTAAAGATATAGAGAAAAGATGTAATTAATTAACCCAGGCTGAATTTTTTCCTTCTAGGTGAATGCAATATGCTTTGTATGATTCTGACTGGAGCTTAACTGTAAAATAAACTCATCCACCACTGGTGTGTAGCACCCACCTGGGTGATGCACGGCAGCCAGTTTGTGCCAGAACGCTCACCACACATCAGCTATCTCAGTGGAGAGTAGAGGACTGAAAGAGCCAGTTAGGTAACGAGGGATAATTAGGTGGCCATGATGGAAGGAAGGCCTGTTTTGGGGAATGTTGCCAGGGCACCGGGGTTACACCCCTACTCTTGCGATGAGTGCCGATGGCATCTTTATTGACCACAGAGTCAGGACCTCGGTTTAACGTCTCATCCAAAGGACGGTGCTCACTCACAGGACAGAGTCCCTGTCTCTGCCCTGGGGCATTGGGGATATTATTCATGAGACCAGAGGGAAGAGCACCTCCTACTAGTCCTCCAACACCACTTTACATTTATCACATACACCGAAGG
Source organism: Centroberyx affinis (assembly GCF_046629955.1). Classification (NCBI taxonomy): domain Eukaryota; kingdom Metazoa; phylum Chordata; class Actinopteri; order Beryciformes; family Berycidae; genus Centroberyx; species Centroberyx affinis. The sequence goes on from NW_027279797.1 coordinate 426,309, forward strand.
AGGCACTTTCTGCCTTGAGTGCTACAGTGGAGTTTGCACTCACAGATGCACTAAATGAGGAAGGGCCCAGAGGGCTGCCATTCTTCATACTGTTAAATCCATCTTTTTATGTCAGTCCCTACCTGTGAGCAGTAGAAGCAACAGACATGATACTTGGATTGCAGTCGGTCAGCAACAACATTGCTGACTGTAAAACAATATAAATGTATAAACATACCATATTGTTGCTGGTGCTTCAATTCCAAGTCAGCTTTTGTGATGGCAACCTCCTGTATCATTTTTAACAGCAGCAAATGGGACTATGTCAAGGAAATTATTGGATGTTTGCTGTTCTTTATCAAGGTATCTGCAACAAATTAGCAGTTTACCCCCTTTTCAACTAGTAATGACTCGAGGCATACATCAACAGATGACAGGATTCACCCAAATGGAGACAAGAGCAGTGCCCTTTCCCGGCTGAACAATAAAATGACTGTAATATGGGCAAATTACTCCATTTACTATTACCATACCTGACATGCACAGGCCTCTATGCTTGGCCTGCGATGTTAAAAGAGGTGGATCAGGGGTGAGGGACTGGCTTCCTGTCCAGAGGGTGTAAGGATATGAGCTCCTGGCCTGAAAAAAGGCCCACTGCCTAACTTTAACTTTACTCTTGTGGGATGGTCGCTGTCCTGGGAGCTTAAAAGTCTTTTCCTTGCCAGTTGTAGGTGTCCCAGGTGCCGAAGTCTGTCACATGTCAGTGGGGAGTCCTTGGATTCCCATAATATTCCACAATAATTAGAAAAAAAAAAAAAAGAAGGTTGCATGTGAAGCTTTGGAATTTTTTGTTGTCTTTTGTGGCAAGACAAAGTGGTTTTAACTACTTGCCAGAGAATTACATAAAATGTTCCACTATTCCTAGAAGAGAGCAACAGTATGCCAAACATGCAGATCACAGATTTGTAGCCACCTACATTTTTATGCTACATTTGAAAAATAACTTGATTTGTCTGTAAAATGCATATGGTAAATACTAGCTAGGTGTTAACACTGTTGTCTCTGTGGCAACATTGGTGCCAATGGAGGCCTTAAGTGGTTTTCTCTTTTCTTTTTACTTGACTTGATCCCACTTGTAGTTAGAGATGCACCGATTGCAATTTTCTTGGCCGATTCCGATTTCCGATTTTTTAAAAGTCTGACCTGCCGATTCCGATTTTGGCCGATTCCGATTTTCTTTCTAAGAACTATAATTGACAGCACACACAAACATTTTTGTAACTTTTCTTTAATGGAAAATTAAAATTCAATTGTATGTTCATAATAAAACATTGACTATTAATAACTTACATTTTCTCCAAAACTGCACCAGGTTACAGGACCTTCTCTCACTCTCACTCAAACAAATCTCAAAATAAAAAAGTGCTCCAGGTTACTGGACAGAGCTTTTTTGAACAAATAAAATCCAAATGAAAATGAATTGCAGTATATCCCACTTTATACTTTCCCGAAAGAAAACAGGTGCAACAGATCTATATAACAACACACGGACTATTACTATTATGGACTATTATACAACAGGTAGTTCCGACCAAGCAATCTGATTGGTCAACTAGACATTTAGACCGTGATCAAATCAGAATGACAGCACACCTAGCCGTACTCATCACTAAATATTACTCCGCCATATTATCATACAATATATTTAAATATAACGCTACGCTAACTCTGTTCAGCCTTGATGTTACCAGACGCTCTGCCATCCATCAGCTGTGCTGGTGAGTCGGTGACACGGCGCTACTAGCTTAAAAATACATGTGAAGTTCGCAGACATAGTAGCTAAATCTGTCCATGGAAAAATTATTTTTTTCCAGCAGATATCTTAGTTACAACAAGATTGAGCTAGCAAGGCAGTTTTGTGTTTATATGTGTGGTATTTATTCAGTTTGGGAAATCCCGCGATCTCTAGAAAGCATTAGCTCAAGTTGGCTGGCTGACTCAACAGGGACTAGAAATCGTCTCTGTTGCTAGGTCGTTACTAAGGCTCCGCCTACTTGCTGGAGTAGTAAACTAGGTTCCATTACATAGAAGTCTACTGACGTGACTGATTGTTTTCCAGTTATTAGTCAGACCCCATGTATTTCCAGGGAAACGGAGATAACACTAGCAAAACGTTTTTTATTTTGAGAGCGAATTGCCCCACAATATGAATACATTTTGTTTGTATCTTTTATTTTGTTGGTAACTGTTGTATAATCGCAATATTACACCCGAGGGTGTGCGTTACCGTCATTATTGGCACGACAGTGATGCGGTCAGCGCCTCGGTCCGTAAGCATTACGGTAACGCACACCCTCTCGTGTAATATTGCTTAATTACAGCAGAGTTTTTACCGTTGTCTTAAATTTGACCGGCACAGAATCGGATATATGAGACTGATCGGCCGGTCACCGGTCATGGCCGATCAGCTGAAAACCGGCCGATTCCGGTCACCGGCCGATCGATCGGTGCATCTCTACTTGTAGTGACTTGGATTGCTTTATTGGGACCTTATACTTGACAGTTATGACCTGGGCCTTATTTGGGACTTGAACTTTTAACATGGGGCTTGCTTGTGATGTGAGAAAGGTTGACTATAATGTTGGATGGGCATACCAAGCTCTAACTATATTCATTGTTGAATTACAGAACCATATACTGTCTACAAAATACTTGAAACATTAAGAGTGCAATTCATATGCTTACTCATGCCATCTGCATGTATTCATCTTCCCCACTGATGCAGCTTTCTGATGGTAGCAGATCTAAACCACTGATTGGAACCACAGACTGTCTTTTTTGTCTCCAAAATAGAATGACATTTTTCAAGTGTTCCACATGCAGAGAGACTATAGAGAAACCCTTACATTGCGGGACTTGTTGGTTTTTGTTCTTGATAGGTGTAATAAGTACAAGCAATGTTTGTGTTGCTTCTAAATGCATTGCGGGAACAGATGTCTTCATTAAAGCGGTTGTACCAAATACTCCTGGGATAGAGGAAAACAGCATAATCTAAAGTATTAATTCTGTGCTTAAAAAAATTTATTGCCAAAGACTAAATGACAATTTTATGAATCAAAATTTCACAACCCCACCTTTGTACTTAACAAAATAGATGACAGAAGCCTAGATAAAAATGACCTCTGCTAATTTACTACATGAACCTCCACCATAAATTACAGAATGTTGTCGCCTCTTTAATGTGTGCTCAGCAAAGATGCAAGTCACAGGTTTGTAACTGTAAAATAAAACCTCCAGCAGTGTTTGTCTCCTATAGGTGACTCAGTTATAAAACTAGGTCACTGTTATTCAAAGTTTTGTAGCATCTCATCTGTGATTGTACAGCTAGAGGACCTTTTGTTGGTTCTCTGAGGCCTTGGAGAGTAAAGGTTTAAACAACTTTATGAAGGCCAGCTGGTTATCTACAGGGGCAGCGAGAACAGGAGATGGACAAGCTACTTTCTATTACAGATACTGAATTCTTTATGAGTGCTGTGCATTTAGGAGTGCTATCTTTGTGCAATCACAAAGCAAAAGACAAGGAAAATAGGAAGAAATTGTGGGAAGTAATCGAAAGTGAGGGAGCAGTCTAGTAAAATTTATATTTTCTATACATTAAATATATTGGAAGGGCATATTTTAACATTATAACAGCATGTACTGTGTGCGAGACACATCTTGTATCAAAGTGGTAGTATACTTTGAAAAGGAGTCCTTCAGCATTATTACTCAACCTCTTCCATTTTTAAAGCATTGAGGATCACAGTAGATGAACAAAGTGTTTCTGTACTGTATTATGGATGAAACATAATAGCTGTGTATTTCTGAATTTGCCATGCTTGTAGCAAGGATGTTCAGCTCTCTTTTCTTCAGTTCCTCCTCTGTGTTCTGGATTAGTCGTATAAACCTCTATATCCTACTGGACTACAGCCTTGGAATCGTTGCTCTCCTCCCTTACATTCTCTTGAATATCATTAGCTGTTTAAATAGAGGAGCTTGTAGACAACAAGTGGATGTCAACAAATGAATTCTAGCATGGCCACTTGACAACCGAAAGCCCTCTCAACTGTCAGTATGTTACTTTTGTCACCTAAAAAGTTGAATATAAACAAAAACCCTCACCTCAGTCTGGTTAATATCTTAACCACTATGGCTATTATACAGTGATGTGGTGGTTAATAAAAAAGTGGCCATACTCTGACCTCCAGCAGGTGATCATCGTAAGGCAAACAAGCACCAGTGTACAGAGGAATCAGTTATATTTTCAGAAAAGCATTGATTTATGTTCTTTCTCCCTTCTTCATATAACTTGCTTCAGTATGACACTACTTAACTTAAATTTAGGCAATTACATTTTATGTCAGTCTTAAAGGTGGTAAACTCTATTCGACAAATAGAAAGGTAGAATAAAATATAAGTGGCTGTTGAAGTTTGTGATTTATCAGCCATTGTGATCTGGAGACAGAAAGGTTTTTCTCTCAGCTGAATACATCTGGCAAAATTAATTGAATTGTGGAGTTTTTAATTTCCTACCATTTCACACAACGAACACTACAAAAAAGAGAGCATTTGGATCGTCAAGAGAACATTGGGAAAAACATTTTTAATGTGGGTAGTGCGGTTCACTTTTTGATGAATGTGTTTATTGAAACTAAACCAATTCATAGCCAGTGTTATTTAGAATGAATCTTCATGAGTTCATTACAATTAGGAGAGAACTGGTTTGGTGTCATTTTCTCAAGGTGTTTGTAGGCCTAAGGAAATGTTCTTCACTGTCCCCTGTTGAGATGGACCAGATTCTTGGGTGAGATGTTGTAAATAAAATCAGTTTGCGCTTAATTAACCTGCTTTATTACCTAAAGTATTTTCAGTTTACAAGGCAAATTATAGATACAAGTTTGAGCACTTACGGTTGATTGGGGATAAATTACAATCAAGTAATCACAGGGGAGGATCTACTTGCTCCCAACAAAATGGGCCAGTTACACTTTGGGAGACAATGGACATGTCAGCCTTTTTACTCAACATCTTTTTCAACTTCAACTTATAGTCTTTATATAATGCATTTATCTTTGTGAAGGCTTTTCTGGGTCAGGCACAATCCATAAATTACCAAATGTGGCCGTCACACTACTGTGTATTGCATTGCAGTGAGTGTGTGTGTGTGTGTGTGTTTGTGTGTGCAGTTATTTATCTAGATAGTACTGATCTGGGGCTGCATATGGGTAAAAAAAAAAAAGGAATAAATGATTGTTTATTTAACATACTGTGGCTGTTCATTTGAAACCAATACACAACATCTAGATGTCAGGACGTTTTGCGAGATGGCTTGTTATAAAAACAATAGAACTTGTAAAATCCATGATAAAATATCATTTATTGAGAAATTGAATTTAAAAAAAAAATATTTTTACATTTTGGTCTTCCCAGAGGTCACCTGTCACTCAAACAGTTTGAGTTTCTGTAGGTAGCGCTCTGTTCTTTGTCTGTTCAGCCATGGTGGCTATTGGTTGTCACGGTGGTGCCATTTTGACACTGGGGTTGTTTCCCTCCTCAACACCGGCCACACCTGTTATACTGCCTGTCACCACTAGGGGGTCTAAGCGCTAGCAAAGTCAGTGTCACTACAATGAAAGTGAAACTTAAAATTCCTCTCCAAACTGTATTAACGGCATTTGTAAACTTTTTAATTAGAGATTTATAACACTGCTCAACACTCAGAGAGTTAATGTGAGTGCAGTGCAGATTCTGGCATATTGCCCTTCTTTAGGCTCCCATTGGATTGGATTATACTGGACACATTACTGTCACTAGGTAAAGACAAATAATTAATCCTATTCATCCTAATCTGTCAGATTAGAGATCAGATACTATTGATCAGTATGTTTTTAGTATGTCCATTTATCATTAGTAGCCTAACTTGAACATGGAAGCTCTGAATATGTGCTTTTATTTTACAAAATACAAAATAATGGTATTCCCGCTGTGGGGCTAATAACACCGGTGTGGACTCCAAGACCGTATGCCACCGGTAACACCGCCCACCGCGACAACCCTAGTGGCTATCACTGCTCATGCTAACTACCCAGCTCTTCTTCTGTTTATTCCAAACAAACTGGAAATGTAAAAACGCATCACTTCCTGTGAGCCAGACAATTTTTCCTGGAAAGAGCTACCAGACACAGAGTTTTTAGAACAGCAAATGTAAAAGCTTTCATGAACTGGCTATAGTTTGAATCATCATTGTATAGTACCAATCAGTGATAGAAAGTAGTAATATGTGCATTTACATGAAAATGTCACAGATTATTACTTTAAGAAATTAGTCGAGCAGATTCAGCAAAACAAGTAACATCAACTTGGAAATTTTAACAAACTTCTTTCATTGCACAACACTCATTTTGCTAAGAATAATGTTAAATAGTTAAAGACTAATAAAAAGAAAATGCCACGGAAGTAATCACCAACATCAAACTCAACTGGAAACAAAATTCCATCCAGATAAATGGCAAAGGCAGACCAGCTGAACCTTTGAAAGTAAAAAGCAAACACTAGAATTCAAAGCATGCCTAGCAAGCTGCTGTAAAAGAAACAAACATTGTTTTTCACATACTTTCTGAGTTGGTTTATGCCAAGGGCAAGAGCAGGAAGCAGTGCACCTTGGGAAAGGCAAGTCTCTTCTCTGTGGGACGAGTTCTTTCATTGTTGGTGGATAAAACAAAATAAGGCCAGAGAAAACAGAGCCTGGAACAAAGGACTTTTCATCAGCAAAGTCTATTACTCATCAAATGACTTTGTTATTCAAGGATGATGTAACACGTTAGACCAAATTGATGCCTCGAGTATATGTGACAATTAGGAAACATGCCTTCCCAAATTGAGCTGAGAGGGAAGGATTATGTGTCATGTCAGCTGTATTGTTTTATAATCAGTAGGTTTACATGGGATCATAACATGATCAGCATTATATTGCACCTAATATTGTGCTTTTATACTTAATACAGCAGCGTACTGATATGTATGTTATTAACATTTTTCTGCTGCGCTTTTAACAGCTAAGCCATGGCCAGAAATAGCTCCTGTCAGTCTGCTTGAAACATGAGAAATTTTATTATTTTTTATTATTTATTTAATTTTTTTTTTTTACAAATGAACCACCTCTCGGGCATGTCACAAAAAGCATTTTGGGATAAGGATCCAATTATGACTGGTAACCTGGCATGTCACAGTGTGCAAGCACAAAAACAAATCGCTATGCCCTGGAAACAAAGGCTCAGCAGTTATTTTATAGCCAAACAATTTTGCATGTCATTACACTCCTTTTTTTTTTTCCCGAAATGCAGCTTATTCAAAATTCCCAGAAGTGCAGCTTGTTCAAAATTAAATTATGTTTCTGGCGTACCAAGTCTCGCAGATGCTCTGTACCACAATGGCTTGGTGATATGATTGAGCATCTTAACAGCTTGCTTTTTTTTTAAATTTTATTTATGGATGCAAATAAGACATTTAGTAGTAGCTATGAGGTCATTACTGCCCATCACTGTTTCACTTTCCTGATGCCACACAGCTATTTCACTCAGTGGTCATATAAAATGGTGGCATAATGTTTGACATGATGATTTTACCTTACAAGGTAAGATTTAATTTATTGTATGTCTGTAATGATATGCCTATTGTGTGTGTGAGTGTATGGTATAACATTGCAATTGCAAGATGATTTATTTTCCCACATTCATTTTACCTGTGGGCAGGCAGTTGCAAGAAGATCTATGATTGTCAGCTTGCCCGCCAACAACTAATTTTTCTTTGCATCAGCAATGAGGCTATCACTGGCAAATTAAAGAAAGATTAGGCAACTGTCTAGACTGCTGCAGATAAATTGCGGTGCAATTGTGCTACAGCATGCTGTTGATTATGAGTCTGAAATAAACACCGTTTTTTATGGAAAAACTTGCTGACTGAGGCTGGAATCTGTTTTATCCAAAATCTATCATGACTGAACTTCCCACCAGTTCAGTAGATGTGCATTTGAATTCTTTAGAGGTCTGCGCCGACTTCTTGGGAGTTTGGCCCGTTGGTCACCCGATATCTGACGGGAGGATTGGAACCAAAATCATCTCTGTGAGCGTGGTAGATACTCTGTGCAGCACTCGCTTCATATGCATCCAACTCTACAGACTGTTAATACTCTTACAGCGTTTGACAATTAAAAGCACACTGCTCTGTTAGGAATGCTGAAAATCCAGAGCCATTTTTATCAATATCCCACATGCTAATACTATTTAGGCATTTGGAGATAGGCAAGAGATTGAGGCTGACATACCCAGTTTTAAGTGGAATTTCCGAGATCATACTGAAAAACAATTATAGAATGACACCTTTTGCGTTGTTAAATATTGGACTTTTCAATAGATGTTTAATGTAGCTGAATAAAAATCTACTGAGTAATAATACCAATAATACCACTGTGGGAATTAATAGATGAAATATAAGTACTTATATTGAACTCTGCAAAATTCATGCAGTATTCATACCAGGGTGATAGTACAGCAGTTAGGCTTTGTAACTGCTCTAGTAGTCACTAAGCAAAGGTAAAATAAATAAGTTATGTTACTCTATTTTGTATGCACACTGTCTTTTTTTACACAAAGGCTGCATCTTGTCTTGGACTCAGACCTTGTTTATCTTCCTCTTTGTCTCGTCTCAAATGTATTTATGTTACGTCTGTGTTGGTCTGTTTTATGTTTGGTAGCACTTCATAACACATCCCCGTTTATAAGATGCTCATAACACCTGAACAAGAGCAAGAAGTTGAGCATAGCATGAGCAATGCAAGGCTTTGGGAACTGAATCCCACTGGGGATAGAAATGCTGCTCTGCTTGTTTTTTTTTTTTTTTTTCGGTTTTAAAGGAGAGAAAAAAAAAGAAACACCATATTTGTGTCTTCTATATGGAGATGAGGCTGACAGAGCTGCACGAATTCCAGAAGTCATAGTGTGTGATGATCTCAGTGTATCATTCGCCAAGACAAACAAACACACATAATCACACACACACACACACACACACACATCCCATCCATCCACCCACACTTCATGTTCAGTGTTCGATGTACAAGCCCTAAAGTAAAAATGTGCAGCTAAATATGGGGCATGCTTACAGGAAACTACATACATTTATCTTTTACATTTTAGGCATTTAGATGACATGCTAATCCAGTGATTCATGTGAGAAAAGAGGGCTTCGGTGTCTTGCTCAAGGACACTTCAGCAGGACACGTGGCTGTTGCTGTGATCAAATCTGAGACGTTTTGGTTCTCTCTAACCACTCAGATACCCGGCTGCCAAAAAAGTTTGGTTGAACTTTCCAGACGTTTGCCAGCGGGGACAAAAGTGCAATAAACCTCTGGCAATAACGCAAAGTTCATTAGAAGTTTGCCACAAAACAAATTTGCATTTGAAAACATGTTGCTTGTGGCAATATTGCTGCAAATTCCAGGTTTTGCCAGAAGAGGTTTTTTTTTTTTTAAGGAAAATGTCAGGCTTCGTCAAAGCGTTGGAATGAAATTAATTTCAACAATGTCAGAGAGATAACTAAAGTGTTTTGGGTGAAGTGCTCTGCCGCTTTGTTTACGGCAGAAAAGGAGGAATAGTTTAATTTCCCTTTCATTTCATTCACTGTAAAATGAGCCCAGTGAGAGAATGTATAAGGGTAACTATTTAATTCATAGGTTTCACTCTCCTCACTGAGGTTATCTTCCCACCTACAGCATGGGGAGCCATTCAGTTTTATAGAAAAATGTGAGTTCCTTGGAACAAAGTCTTATAAAAATGGAGGTTCGTCATCTGTGGAAACCGTGATATTTTGTGGTCCTTGACATGAAAAGGTTTGCTTATTTTCTTTGATCCATGCATAATTTTTTGCTTGGCTCTATGCTACTGCTAGAAACAAGAAACATAGATGGCTACCAGACTGTCAGGCTGCTGTTTGGCAGTTGGTTGGTTTTGGTTTCTGCTCAACTAGAACTACCTGCATCCAGCTACTATCCATTTGGCACAATTTGTTAAAAAATAAATGCCAGCTGAGCATTTTATTATCTTACAATACTCACGTTTCTTTCACCTTTCTAAATAATTATGTCATCCAGCAAGGTCCCAAAATTCAAAACTTCAAATTTATAGCTGTCCAGTGGATCTATAGGATACAATTATTTCGGCAGATATGTGATTGGTATGGAGATGATGTCCTCTCTTAATCTTCACCATGAATTAGATACAGAGGAGATGGAGAAATTAAAAACTAAACGCAACCCAGATGAATAGAGGGGGGAAGGGGAGAGTGGCACTGTGTCCTGCAGCTACACCTTAACCATTGTGCAGTTGGTGTTGTGCTTCAAGGATGCTTAGAGACAGGCCTAGGAAGTAGATTTATTGCCACTGATATTTTAAGAATATATAGTATTTAAAATTTTCCTTTGAAATATTTGGGGAAGATTATTCCCAGGCCATAAAACAAATATTAACACTGAATGAGAGTTGCTTTGTTATTGTGTTGTATCTGGTTAAGAGTATTCTTGTTCCATGAAGTCAACCAAAAATAAGGTTGTTTTATTTCACACTTTTCAGTAATTCTTCTTTCCAATTTCTTCATTGACTTCTGTTGTAAAATTGGACAAAAGACTGACAAGTACAACCTCTGTAATTTCATATAAGGTGATGGATGGATGATAATTTCAATTTCTCTGAAAGGACCTGGGATCAAATGCCATCCATAAGTCTCCCAGGTTTTCCACACTGAGCTGCAGCATTGTAAAGCAGAAAACACCCTAACATGCTAAAATCCCATTAAGCCTCATTGAAGGGACAAGACAGGTACAAGACTTCCTAGCAAGGGAAGTAAAATTATAGCAATTTTGAAAAGAAAATGTATTCAAAGTGTCTCACTATAACCAGATGAATCATGAATAATATATGTTATGAATTGCTGAGCAATTTCTTCCCAGAGAGACAGTTTAGCCCAAGTGAGTGAAGGGGTTGAATACTTTTACAAACTACATTTTTACTCGTTTGTTGAATTTTATATTTTCACATACACTTCTTTGATTTTCTTCCATTGCATCTTGTTAAAAATGAATACTTTGTGCAGATTTTTAGCACAACTGTGTGAAACATGTCATGGGGCGGGTGAATACCTCTTATTGCCACAGTATCAACGCAATTTTAAAATCAACCATCCATCAGCCCCGTTCACTTTACCCAAAATAGCATGAGTGAGTGTTGGGAAGAGAATTCCATTACACATGGAATTTGAATGTCACCTCATTACTTCTCTTTCTGTCCAGCAGTATTTCTATTTTCCGCAAATGTAAACAGCGATCCACTTCAACTGGATAGAGCAGTATGTCAGAGCTGTCATAACACCACTGTGCCTTGAGAAGCCAACAGCATTAAGATTACCTCATTACGGCACATGCAGGAAATGTCAGGTAACACTAAAATTCTCATCAAGGGACGATTTTCAGAAAAGTGTTTGGATCACCTTTTGCTTTAACTCAGAGTCTTCCCTTTTTTTTGCCTTTATTGGATATCAATCCTCCATCACCTATTTAATCCTGCTCTAGTTCTGTCAGAGGACAGAGAAAGAAAAGCAGGGTTGAGGATTCAAAGCAGGGAGAAAAAAAAAAACACAGAGCTAGGACTGTTCATGTGTGACAGACAGAAACCTCAGCCAATGTTAGCGGAGCAGAGGCTGGCCTCCCCCTCCGCTCCCCCCAATCTTGCAGAGTGCTGGTCCCTCGGTGTGCTGGAGTACGTGGAAGAGAGGGAGATCGAATACTGCGTGCGGAGCCAGCCTGTGTGTGCCGCCAACTACTTGCACTGGATTTAAAAAGCATCTTCAGTACACCCGCAAGTGGGGATGAAAAGCTATCAAAACTGACATTTAGAGACAGAGACAGGGAGAAAAAAAGCAAAGGCAGATCTTTGTTGGCAGCTTTCTGAAGCCCTTTTGTGGGAAGATACAAAAGAGGGTCTATAACACAAACGAGCAGATCAGAATCAACATTCTGTTTGGGAAGCATGTATAATTCGGTATGTTTCGTCATCCTGTCATGGGTGTTTGCTGTGCTTATGTTCCCAGGTAAGACTTTCTCTTTTCCCCTCTCTCTCTCTATTTCTCTCTATGTCTGTGTTTACCTCCTGTCTTGTTCTCTGTGGCTCTTCAATTGGTGTTAACGCAGAGTGGTGCACTGTAGAGAGACACATTCTCTCTCTCTCTTTCTTTCTCTCTCTCTCTCCCTCTCTCTGTCTCTCTCTCTCCCTCTCTTTCTCGCATGCTCTCTGTCAAGAAATCACCTGTCTCTGTGACTCTGTGGAGCTTGTTGGGAAATCCGAAAAGGTGAAAAAGTTGATTTCAAGCATTGTTGGGTTTTTTCGGGAAAAGCTGTCCGCGTCGGCTCGGTCCTGCCAAGGATCCTCCCACAGGGATGAGTAAAAGTTCCCTCCACCTCTTCGACACTCGCCGACTTGTCAGTCTCAGGGAAGATGACATTAAGCGCTCACGTCAAGCATGCGACGCTGAACCAACCTTGAGATGAAATGAATTAGAAATGCAAAGGCGACCACAACCTCTCCATATTTCTTTTACAAGGCGTTGGCCCGTCATTAAAAACCACCATTTGTCAGGAATTTGTCACAGCTATTTTTACTCGCAGCCGCTTAAAACGAATATTGATTCATTGATCCCAGGCATGTATGAGAATGTCAGTATTAGTGAGGGAAGCAAACTTGAAGGTTTAGATTGGTGTCCATCATGAGGTGGAGATGGCACGTGTAGGCGGCCGAGACGCGTTGATTGATGGAGTGGGGAGCTCGGGTGTTTCATTACTGGTTTTCAGAGGAGTTTGCATTGTGTATTGATGCATTTATATAATGCCAGCATTGCCTTGAACACATTAGTTTCACAGCGTCCTCACACAGACTCAAAAAAGCATACAGCATAGACTTTACTGCAGTTTAGTTATAGATTTAAGTGAGTCACTCTGTTAAGAGAGGAAGCTCTGAAGCAATGTGTGAAGAGTCTGACTCCAGATCCTGGACTTGGTGAGGCTGTGCAACTTTGCCAATGCAGACGTCACAGGGGAACCCGGTCTCCCGAGATTTCGTGTAATGAGCATGATGGCTTAAAATGCAACAACGTGCTCTGTGGGTGGAAAAAGTGAGAGAAATACGTTTTCCCACGATGAAAGGATTACGCGAAGGGGACACGACTAGAAACAGGTAGTAGTCATAGAAACATATGGACACAGGAATAGCAGGGTGCAATGTAAGGCTGTTGTCAGGGTGATAGATGGGCAGACACATTTGCCTTCAACTCCGATGACCTTTGAAGTCCTGCGGAGAAGTTTTCTACTTTGAGTAAAGTGGGAATTTTTTAGCGAAAACTTTTCTTATGTAGGCATGACCAAATCCTTACCCTAACCTTAACCAAAGTTGTTTACTTGCCTAATCTTAACCGTGACAAACAGGTGAAAATGGCGTGTCCAATTTGTGCTACTGTCACATAATCCAGTTTGTAGTGGAGGAAATGTTCACATAATTTGTGTCCACAACACGTTATCTGCGTTTCAGAGTTCGTGCTTATGTCACAAAATTTTGTGAGACTGTTGCACAGGGTCAACCACATTCCACATTGCCTACATTGCAGTCATGGCGGCGGTTATGTCACGCGTGAGTGACTGAGCAGTCAGATATAATGCTGGTGTATAACAGATTGGCTTTGGTGCCTGATAGTTATCGCAGCAACGATAGATCAGGTGGATTGCATTATTATTAAATCTGTCCAAGATCAATGGCTTTCTTCACCTCATCTATCAATCCAACATAAGTACCAGTCTCCATCAGGCCATGGAGACATTAGAGCCTGTGGAGTGCAGTGGAGTGCACCCCATCAGGAGGGCGTCGCAGGAGCTGCTGTCAGTCAAATGAAATTGGAGGTGTTGCACAACAGTTTTTGTTCTTTGGCACGAAATGGCTTTCTGAAAGTTTAAGGGTGGCTGGATGGCTGCTATTGTAAATCTATCTTCCGGAAGATTGTAATATAAGCTTATCGCAGCTGTCCGGTGAAAAAGTATATCTCCAATATGTCAGCTTTTCAGGAACTAAGAAAAACACCTTGTTTGTCGTTTGATGGCCATGCATTTTTCAGTTTATCCATTGGGTTTTGAAAGCCCCAAGGGTTCTAGAATTGTCTCAATCCATAGAGGAGCATGTAACCCATCAATTGAAGTTAAAACATGAAAATCACGAAAATTAAAAATTTGTGATTTTTCACATCTACATACTTGTTACATATTCTTGTCGCAATGTTTTTTTGTTTTATCAAAATTTGTTACATGTTGAAGTCCACCATGTATTCTGCTCATTCTTTTAGCGCAAAATAATGCAAAAATATCAGCCCTGAACATTCCATTCCATTCCATGTTTCTTTTTACCTTTATTCAGCCAGGGAAGGGTTTTGCTGAGCATGCATGTTCTTTTTCAGCACTGCCCTGCATCACATTCATACAGATACATACCTTCTCACCTGGGAGCTGCCCAGTACCACTGCAGTTTTCCACTGTCGGCAGATCTACTGACTGAGCAGTTGGTGGTTAAGTGCCTTGCTTAAGGGCACCTTGACAGTAGTTGTTGACAAAAGAGTGTTACACAGATTTACCCTGCCAGTCTGAAAATTTTAAGCAGTATACTTTTTGGTCATAAGCATGGTTACAAGCCTGTGTGTCGAACCTTATGGCTGCCAATACCAGTTAAAATACCAATTCAAACAAATGTGTGTGTGTTGGGGGAGGGTGGGGGTGCAATAAAGGATCCAATTTTGATGATTTTGATCATATTTCACACTTTTTCTTTACAGCACTGACTTGAACAATAAAGGCCAACTTTTGTATTTGCAGTATGGCGCACCTTGTTGAAACACTGTCACCCGAGCTGTTGGCTTTGTTTACCTTGTGATTTATTGGATTGAATATATTCTCACTCTGAAATGCATTGTCTGAACCTACAACAAGGACTGACATTATGTGACAGCTACTCTTGAGTTTCCTATCTATTTTGAGGCTGTAAAAGTTGTCTATATTTGTAATGTTTGCACAGAATGGAGAAAAACAAGGCTGTATTTTGAGTTATGACGGGTTGAGAAAGTTCCAAGAAGCTCATTTCCATCAACAAATCAAGCTTTTCAAGAACATAATGTGAAAGGAATCCCAAATTTTGTTGTTCAAATAAATTCCAGATTCTATCTTGTACATGAAGGATCTGTATTTGTTTATATTCTTTTTTATTTATATTTAGCACTAGAGGCAACTAAGTCATAATATTCTCATTGATTTCCAGTTCTCTGTCAGGAATGCCTTATGTCTACACAAAGCTGAGAATCTCCCCTTTTTCTTATCATAGCATTAATGTTAAGATGCTGGGTTTAAAAAATGGTGATCAGGGTTTAGAAGTCCCTCTTTGCCTCCTTGCAATGATTTCCCTCTGACAAGCACTTACGTATTCTGAACATAATGCCAGCTCTTGTTAGATTGTCGCTTGTGTCAGATATGTGAGAAGTAGTCAACGTTGAACATTCAGAAGTGAACCTGAACTACTCCATGTGGGGATGGTGTCTAAATGTTGTTGAAATAAAAGTGTTGACCTGCAAGACCTTGTTTTATCATTGTTTCTTCTGCCTTCCAATGTATTTAGTCAGGGCTTGCAGCAATACAATATAAATCATAGACGTCCATGATGATCCCTGTGCAGTAGGTTGATGATGCCAATCTACTTTATATATATTGGCATTGCTGACTATTGCATGTATTTTGACATCCTTTGATGCTAAATGGCTTAGAATAAGCACAAATTTCCAAAGAATGTCATACGAAATGACTTTCTCTTCTCATTTTAATTTCGTTTTGCTCCATTAAGGACCACAACTGCCTTTTTTGCCCCTGAGCAGCCGCAATGGTGTAAATGCATTCAGATTTAGATTGTGTTGTAGCTGTGAAAAAAATATGAAAGTATTGTAGTTGTCCACAATTAACAAAATTTGTATGGGAACAGTAGTACAATAATACACAGCGAGAAAAAGAGCAAACACACACACATACCATGAGTATAATATTTGTGCACTTTCAACATGGTGGTGGAAGTTTTTTTTTTATGGCTTTTTGAGAGTAGAAAGTCAGAAGGCAATTAAGTATGCAAGAACAGTTTTGCCTTATTTTACAGAAGACATTTTTCAGTTCTGTTCAGTGTAACACAATCATGAGTCAGCATGTCCTTGACCACTGGGTGTCCACTCAAGCTTGAATTTTGCCAAACTTGTTACAAATTGACCCTTTGTTATCCACAATTTAGCCATAAACTAGCATATAATTAGTTGCACAGTGGCTTTTCAAGTTATGTAACTGGTATAATTGCAGTGTTAAATCATCATAATGAAGGTTATCAATTACAAGACCAATAAATACTTACAATGAGGCAGAGTTGCTCAGAATAGCACCACCTCATTCCTGTTACTAACCTATGTGCCTAAAAATATGCCATATGCTATGTCATTGACTTTATTAAAAACATCAAACACCATCTTTGCCACCTTTAAACAATCTGCTGTTAGCCACAAACTCTCTTCCACCCTCTCTAATTCCTTCTGTGCTTGATGCTTCCCTGGACGCTGTGTATTTATCAAACTGATTGTGGCAGGGGATAAAGTTCTGGCCAAAACGCCTTCAACTTTTTTTGATCCGTGCGTGAGTGATACAGTATACCCTCCTAAGCTTCAACTGATTGAGCCATTTATCATAATGACATGCCTAAAGCCTGCTATAGACAACATCAGTGGTTGGTTCTGCCCATTGATCCCAACGACTCGAAATGATGGATTGCAATTATCAGTGAGTCAAATTGGTTGTGAAAATGAAGCTTCATTTTATTAGCGGTTGATGATCAGTATGCATCCGCTTCTACTTAATATTTATGCCATCAAATGTCACTTAGTGGAAATTGTGATTGTAAATCATGTTAACCGTATTGCCCTTCATCGCACAGGAGAACCTGGGAAGCCCTCTTTTAAGACAGTTGGAAGTGCAATACAGTTTCAAGTAGTACTTTTTTGTTGTTGTTTCAGCTGAAATATATGATGCATCATTTTTTATGGCCTTGTATTGCTCACCGTTGACATTACTGATGTCTGTAAAGGAGATGGAAAGTATGACAATTTATCACCTTGTCACCCTTCCTGGGGATTACATCACTCACTCAACTTTCTGACACATTCATATTCTGTCAGTGTAAGTGAAGGAAGAAGTGTGCTTTACTGTATTAGCCACTAACCCCTATGAGAGGGGTATTGTATTGCAGCCAACACTATCTCTTAATGTCAATGTTCTTGAGATGCAGCGAAGCGTTCCTGTGCCTGTCCCCTCAAGAAAATGTGGATTTTTTCCATATAGGTCTATCTATGCTATCCGTACATATTACAAAGTATGTATGTGTACCCCCCTTCCCTTATGAAGTCTGTGTCACATCAGATGTGAATTTAAAACAAATTTCTAATGGTTAATATTGTTTGTGTCACCAGGAAATGAGCCTCAGGAATGAGAATAAAACGAGAGGTTCTTAAAATGTTAGCTAAAAGAAGAAAATAACCTACTTACATAACAATATTCTACTTGGGACATTAGGATATTGTGTAGAAAGCTCCACAATAGAACAATCCTTACACACAGCCATGATATTGTAAGGATAGTGAACACTGACTAACATTCATTGCAAGAGAAGTTTATCCATTCATCGTCCCTCATTTTCATACATTGGTCAGAACACTGTCTCTTGGCATCAGTGAACAATCCCTTGTGAGCATATACTGAATGTCGGTGGCTAAATGAGAGCATCGCAGTCTTTGAATGAATATAACTAATGGATTGTCACTGAACGGGGGATGGAGGACGCAAGTAAGAATAAGCATTCAAGTGTGTGAGGGTGGCGGGGTGTAATGTGGGAAGGGATTGCAAGACAAGGATTCAATTGGTTCAAAAACGCTTTGGAACTAAAGCATGGCAGTGTTCCTCTTGCATGCAGACTCCCTTGGTTCCATCCATTGCTGTTTTCATTCAGAACAAGCCTTCATTGGTTCATTCATCCATTTATCGGCCCTTCCTTTGTTGAGATTTCCATATTATACCGAATCAAAATAGGTCACAGCACAGGGAAATTACTGTGCCAATGGCTCATTCCTACTGCAACAGCCTCCATGGATTTGCTGACTTTTAGTCAGATGGCTCTAATTCAAAATATGTATATCATTCTTTAGCAATAGTCAATTATTCATTTTGCTTAAAAGATGTTATATTTTCTATACTTTTACTTTTACAATTATGTTTTATTTCATAAATGCAATTGGGAAGTGGTCACACTATTGGGATGATAATGCATTGGGTCCATGATTAGTTTCTTTCATGGTTATTGCTAGGGATGGGCAATATATCGATATTATATCGATATTGTGATATGAGACTAGATATCGTCTTAGATTTTGGATATCGTAATATCGCGATATGGCATACGTGTTGTCTTTTCCTGGTTTTAAAGGCTGCATTACAGTAAAGTGATTTAATTTTTTTAACGTATCAGACTGTTCTAGCTGTTCTATTATTTGCCTTTACCCACTTAGTCATTATATCCACATTACTGATGATTATTTATCAAAAATCTTATTGCGTAAATATTTTGTGAAAGCACCAATAGTCATCCCTACAATACTGTCGCAATATCGATCTCGAGGTATTTGGTAAAAAATATCAGGATATTTGATTTTGTCCATATCGCCCAGCCCTAGTTATTGCTATGATAACATAAGATCTGCAATTGTTTTAATTATCTCCACCAACAGAGTTGGATGGAGGTTAGTCTTTTAAATGGATTTGCATGTAGGGGGGGCGTGGCGGTGGGTGTGGCTTATCTTCAAAAGGTATATAACTTCCGAAAAGATTCATGTAATACCATGAAACTTTGTGGAAAGGTTGGTCATACGGCAAGGAAGAAGTTATTCATTTTTCACACTAATTGGCCAAAGGGGCGTGTGGGAGTGGCTTCTCACTAAAAGGCATATAACTTCAGAATAGATTCACATAACACCATCAAACTTTGTGGCCTATCAGCAGACATAAGAAGAGGCAAACCCTCCATTATTGTCCCAATCAAACAACATTGGGGCAGTGGAGGGCTCATTTCTGGTTTAAATATAAGACCCCTCAAATTATTTTGTGACCCTCTGGGGGGTCCCAACCCCCAAGTTGAGAACTACAGCCATAGACAGTAGGTTTCTTATGTAACTCGGGTTCCCTGAGAAAGGGAACCAGTGCAACACAGGATTCTGCAGTTAAAATCGTTTTACAAAAATGTATCTTACAAAAATCAAGAGAAATCCTGACATTCGCCTTGTGAAATATATTTGATTTAACGGCACTCTGCATTGCACCAAGCCTATTAAGGGCAGAAGGTCCCTTTCTCAGTTACATAAATAACCTACTGTTCGATGTCAGCACACTTCTGCGTTACAGACAATAAAGAGTTTACAATTACTCCCTCAGAGGAAAAAGGGTGGTTACACACCATGAGACCCCATGGATAGAAGAGTGTGTGTAATGCTGGGGCCGTCATATCCAAAGGCTTGTGAAATTGTTGGGGGAAACCCAGGTCACTATCCTCAAAAACACTGAGCTGGCAGCTAAACAAACCTAGGTTGAAACACAGAGCCATTTCAGAGCCAGAAAAGCAATAAGAAGTAATTTCTGTGGAGTGTGCTCTGGTCTATCAACCAAGTGCCATTCACTGATCTCCACTAACATATCGCCCTCCAGGCTGTGGGGAAGGTATCTATCTATCCGTGCTACCAAACAGATGCTGCTGCTTCTCGGCCACCCAGCTGGAATGAGTTTACTGCCCAGGCACTTGCTGGGCTTACTGGCTATCCTGCAATTAGACAGGGTGGGGGGTGGTAAATGACTAGCCAACATAGGTACCATGGGGGCACAGTATGGAACCAGCAGCCTCCTTCTTAACCAAATAATGGAACTGAGCCAGGTTGAGCATTGTGCTTCCTTTGGGGGAAACCCTAGGAACTGTTCTCCTTGCTGCAAAAGTCATCAAAAACAGGCAGGTGGTTGCTATTCAACTGTTGAAGGACTCAGCTAGCCAATTCTGCTGGTGTGCTGGCAATTGGTAACAACCTAAGCACCCAATCCCCTTGTTTGGCCTGCAAATGTGTAATGGAGACAATTCAAAGTAACAAACAACCTCTGTGTCCGATTATAATAATTCTTCTGAGACATCTTGTGGCTATGGTCCATGCCATAGTTTGGAGGATCACACTATCCAGCAACAGAGTCTAATGCGACCCCATCATGAGCCAACCTCTTGGCAACAGTTGTGTGCCAGGCAGCTCTGCAAGGTGGTTTTCCAGTATTCCCACTTGCTTAATGTCACTCTCAAATGGCTAAGCCAACATGTGTTCTATAAAACACTTTAAAGTACATCAGAAATGCATGTTAATAGCAGAACATTTAAAATATTTGATGTTGTAGGTGAAGAGCCCTAATGGTTTCCCTGAGCACTCTAATTCACATTAACACATAATAATGTCTTAGACATTGGAAAATAAATAATTCGTTCAGTAAGTAATATAAATATATGATTTTGTTACAAACCTCAAAGTTGTCTCATGAGAATGCCTAACATTTCTTCAGAGCAATCTATTAGCAAGTGTTATGTAGCTACTTACATTAATTTAACAATTCAAAGATGTGAGATGGGTTATTGGATAGGTTATAAAATAAAATTGGAATAAAAATGGTTACACCTTACCAAGCTAGGGTAGGCTAGGCTTGTGATGTCTTGTAATCATGTTTGCTTTCACCCACTTATGAAAAAATATCCATGCAATCTGTAGTGCAGTTTGTCTGAAAATCCATATGACACCCCTAGCCAGGGTGCATCTTAAGTTACTGCATGCATTTCCTATGCCATATGTTGATAAAGGTGTGACACTGCAAGTGATAGTAACTTGGCATATGTGTTAATCAAAGTGTATGGCATTCGGGTTGTAGACAGATGGATGGTAACTGGTAAATTCCAGCTTCTGCAAGTTGGAAGATAGGTATTCATGGACTGTTGGAATGCCCTCTCCCTTGTCTGAGTTGCTGGCGTCGATGTCTGCGTCTGGCAGCTATGATAGCAGGCATTGTGAATGGCCAAACTGAACACACTGTGCCAAGTCTTTTGACTTGCCACCACCTTTTAAAAGATCTCATTTGTACTACAATAATTAGGAGAGCTGATGTTCGAAAGCATTAGTGTCTAAAGTGCTACATCTAATTTGCATGGCCTCTACTACGTGTCATTATTATGTGCACAAGAAGAGTTTCATATTTATGGTCAGCACAAGTACAATGTGACTATGTTTTTCTCCCAGCGTGTTAGGCATGCTGTCGACTTAATGCATATGGTTCATAAACAGAATGGCTGTTGGTCACTTTGGAAGTGTAGCACGCACTTACTATAACACAAACCATTAGCATATCAGGACCTCTGTGATAGTTCTTATATTCTTTGTGCTATTACTTATACCAATTAGTCTTAATATGACAAGCACAGATGATGATGTGACAGAACAAGCCCTCACAGTGTCACAGTGTCTCCACAAAGAAGCATTATGAGTCAACTGGAACAATGTGTGCGTGCACGTGCCTGCGTGGAAAGAGACACATTTGTTACATTCCAATGTCAATGTCCCATATGCACTGCTTCACACTAACCCAGTCGTGGTCCAAGGCTTGATAACTAGGCCAGAGAGTGGTAGAGTTGTCCACCAGCTCAAAGCTACACACTCATATGCCACGTTGTACAAAGGAAACTCTGTGCGCCCTTCAAAAGGACTTCACTTTTGTTAAGTGCTAGAAGCGTGTTTCTGAATGGACTCAAGGCGAGGTCATGGCACTGTTTCCCTGTTTACACAAGTAGTGGTAGCCAGTATTTAGTCCTTCCAAATGAAGCAAGCAGACAGAGGCTGTTACTACCGTGGTGCTGGATGTTGATTTTAACTCGTACTGAAAAGAAGCAAATATCCTTGATCGTCATTTTTTTAAGGACGTGTTTATAATTTTTTAATCCTGTTTCATTCATTGCCTGCAAAGGCTGCTTTCAGTTAGGCTACTCAGTTATTTACCAGTGCAGTGTATGTTGAGAATATGGCAGTGACCTTTTTAAGCACTTCCCCTTAGGGTGCCTAACCCCATTTTGTGATGGTTGACTTCAAGCATTAATAGCTCAGGCAACAGATTAAACTTGAAGTCACTACCTTTCCAGAGGTAGCCTACTGGGTGTATTTCTGAATGAAGCAGTAAATAAACTGACACAAACAAATTTTTTTTAATGAGAAATTTTTGAAAATACTTTAAATACATGCACTCTCCTATTTGTATGTGGGGTTTTATTATTAGAGACGCATGTTTTATCATCAGTGTCCTCCAGGTGGGCTTTGACCGGCCCTGACACCTTCCCAATTCACCTGTATGGCAGAGATAGTGTCACACTTTATTCCACATTTCACATTTCAACAATTGCAGAAATTCAGGTTTTGGTTAAGCTGCATACAGGTATATTTAATAAATAACACTGCAGCCTTATGCTATATAATTATCTATAACGTTGTTTAAATGACTTCTCTCTTCTGGCAAACTACAAATCATTGAGTAATGGTCAGAATTAAACATATTATACCGTACTCATAGCTTTACCTATACATTTTATTTTATTAGAGAAATAGCAAAACATGCGGTGAAGCAGATATGCTGTGAGAAAAAGCAGTACAGTGGCACCTGTGCATGAATTTTCTTAATGCATACAGCAGGGTCTGCTGCTATTGTGAGAATCCAAAAGGTCAGGAACATCAGCCTCTCTGAGTTGGAGAGAAAATAACTTTGCTTTAGGATTTTACCGCATGCCAGAGAAATGAGAATGGAAACTCGAAATCGAAGTTGATGTTCAGTGCAGAGTAGCAGATGTCAGTCAGAGTTACAGTACACACCGCACCGTCAGTCAATGTCACACAAATACAATAGTAAACAAAAAACTCAAGCAACTGCCTAGGCCTGCTATCCCCCAGATGACCTAAGCCACATCATATATACTGTACTTCTTACTGACAAGATCACCTCTACAACAGTGAGTTCTGCAAAGTGGGACTACTTCACTCCCTCTCAGAAACAGCCCTCATATTGAAGCGCAATGCAGCTCCCCCTGAAACCTGTCAACCTTGCTATAAGCAGGAGAAAGCGAGACTGTTCACAGAGCTGTAGCTGTCCAACGACAATGTTTTCATGAATGCTAATGTTCAAATGCACACAGGCAGGCAGAGGAAGGCACAGGAGGAGGTGGACAGAGGTGTAAGCAGGCTGCAAGAATTCACCGGCATCACCAGCAGGCAGTGGGCACTGTACAAACAAGGCAGCCAGACCTTGAACGGGGCAAACCAAACTCTTGTCCAGGGCCATAAATAGGAAAGACCTGGCAGTTGAGAAGTAGGCAGTGTCAAGATCATATTTTAGAGGAGGGCAGGGAAGTTGGACAACATGGGAGAGTGTTGTCAACACCTGTCCAACCTGTGGACGAGCCCCCAGACAAGGCTCAGTGTTTTAGAAGGTGCTACATACAACAAACTGATGTACACTCACCGAGCACTTTATTAGGAACACCTGTACACCCGCTTATTCATGCAATTATCCATGCAGACAATCATGTGGCAGCAGTGCAATGCATAAGATCATGCAGGTACAGGTCAGCAGCTTCAGTTAATGTTCACATCAAGCATCAGAATGGGGAAAAAATTTGATCTCAGTGACTCTGACTGTGGCATGGTTGTTGGTGCCAGACAGGCTGCTTTGAGTATTTCTGAAACTGCTGATCTCCTGGGATTTTCACACACAACAGTCTCTAGAGGTTATACAGAATGGTGCGAAAAACAAAAAACATCCAGTGTGCGGCGGTTCTGCGGACGGACGGAAACACCTTCTTGATGAGAGAGGTCAGAGGAGAATGGCCAGACTGGTTGGAGCTGACAGAAAGGCGACAGTAAGTCAGATAACCTCTTTACAAATGTGGTGAGCAGAAAAGCATCTCAGAATGCAACACGTCCAACCTTGAGACGGATGTCACTTTGGTAGCCGGTTGACACTGAGCTGAAAGCTGATACCTACCCAGTATTAGTTAGGTGTTCCTAATAAAGTGCTCCGTGAGTGTATTTCCTGTTGAAACATGATATTGGGGCGGACCATAATGCGGGGAGTGAGCATTCAAAAGTCTAAACCAATGGGATATCTGTTAGGGAAAGAAAAACCAGCTTTAAAAATTTCAAGTCAGCGTTCAAAAATCTTTGATGATATAATTGGTTTGAATTTTTGTTTATGGCTATGGTACAACATGTGGTCACCATGAGGTCTAGGAAGGAAAAGTAATAGGATTTTGATATAACAATACAAGAAAATATTTTTTTTTGGCATTTATTGTTAAATAGGTGTATATTATGGCATGGAAAATTAGCTAACAAGGTGATAAAGTAATTTTTCATTTCATTGTGACTAAAGAGCTACTGACCTGAAAAGAATTTGTTTGGGTGTCAATAGTTTTAGTGTCCTATAATGGTCTAAATGCTGTTTCAGAGGCCTTTCAATTCTGCCAAGAATAAAAATCTGGGGGAAATGCTGAATACAGATTTAAACATATTGAATATCAGCACAGAATATTGGCGATCGGCAGCTTCAGTGCAAATATTGGTTTCGGTATCAGCCTTCAAAAACCCGAATCGATTTTGGGTTTTTGAGCACCTCACCCTGTCCCTGGAGAATTCATGGAGGAGGCGTGCAGGCTGTGCAGAACCACCAACGTATACCTCCAGCACATCCTATCAAGCTGCAATATCACACAAGTATTGGACCAATACAGATGGTGACACGAGCTGGTGGTAAATAAATTGGCAGAGATGCTGGAAAGCAGAAATCTGGAGGTAAACCTGGAAGGCAAACTCCCTGACAAATCCATTTCTGAAGGCAAAAGGAGGAGGTGGAGAGAAGCATCAAACAGACAGCAGCAGCAGTCCTCACATCAAAAATGAACACGAGACACGGAGGTGAACTTCAGCACATGCCTCCCATTCCTAGCAGTGATCAGCAGCAACATCCTTTTGATCCTGCCGTGGTCCAGGGAAGTTCTTCTGACAGAGCCGACTGCGCCGAGCGGAGCCAGCACGTGATAAGAAGTGGCTGAAGTACCGACTTGGTTTCAAAGTGCAGAGAAACTATCTGGAGTCCTCGAATCTACCTAGTGGAAGTAGGAGGCTTCGTGAACACCTCAAATACGCCTCCTCGAAAACCTTGGAGGAACAGATGCAAAGCTGAAGAAAGCGACAAAGCTAGCAGAGGGAGTGGGGAAGGAACTACGGGAAGCATACCGAACACTTCAAATCTAAATGACTTTAAGTTTTCTAAGTCTTCTAAGTGTGAGTTTGATTGCCAAAGGTGTTTGGTGCAAGTTATTTGTTTGTGTGTATCTCTGTATGTGTCTACACACGCATGTGTTTGATACATGGCATATGGCTGTATTTGTAGTCTGAGAGCAGGACAGTGCTTTCTGTTTGATCATAGATCAGAGGCGCTCCTTGGCCATCAGTGCTCTGTCTGCCGTTATTTATTGATGAAACAACAATTTCAGTGAGCCACCCTTTACATCACCAGGACAGCTCAGATCTTTTGCTAACAGACGAGCCCTGAGCTGAATGTGAAACCTGCTTGTTTCTCATACTTCACAGTGACAAGGTCAGTGAAGGGCAGCGAACGCTGAACACTGGACACATACAATACATCTACACAGCCATTTAGCCGTAGAGGTTTTTTTTATTTCATAAGTCACAGGCAGGAGGGAAGAATTGGCTCTCATTTTGAACATTGCTTACAAAAAACTTGAATAATCTTGACTCAACTAGTTAAACCTGATACATTTTAATGCTCCGTAAATAACAAATATTCATCCGTGCTTTTCATACATTAAACATAACACGATTGAGATTGTATTAATATGAAACAATATGATATAAAGGACCTGATGTTTCAGGAGGGGAATCAGCAGAAGTCCCATTTTAGCCCCATCGGCTGGTCCTGTTTTCTCTTTCAGCTGTCACTTCTCATTTGGTGTTATCTTGCCTGTAGCAGCGCAGGCACCGGCCCCTCAACAACGTGTCACTGGCGCTCGGACTTCTCCTAGGCAATGATGAGGTCATATTTGTTAAAGAGGAACATCTTCCATTGGGCAAAGTCAGAAAGGATGACCTACTAGAGTAGATTATGAGGCTTGGTTAAAACGTTGCTGGTGTTTGTGCACATGCTCGCTCAAGCTTGTAGTCTTATTTTAGAAATCGCTGATATAAGCTAGGTAGGACTGATAGTAGTGGGTAAATATTGGCTTGTGCAACACATTTGCACAAGAGGGTTTACCTTCATGGTCTGACATTAATCTTTGACACATGCTATGAATTTATGTCACAGTAAGTAGTATGTAGTAGTAGTATCCCTATGATGATCACTGACTGGCACAATTTACATGTTTTATTGGTTTCTGGTTATACACTTATCAACACCATTGTTACATAATGATAAAGTATGCAACAGAAAGTGATTCAATGGATGGTGACACTGTAAATGATAAAGCACAATGGCGTTTTCTCTACATTTTTTTTTTTCAGTTGAGGCAAATAACGTGTAGCGTGTATTGCAAAATGCAATCCCAGCTGTTGAGTGCATCACAATATCCTATGGGGGAAAATTGCTTATAAATGAATAACTTACAGTATATCTGTGATATGATAATGAGATACTTGAATATTTTCCATCAACGCAAATGGTATGCTGCTCTCTAATCCTGTTGAATTTCTCACCTGCCGACGGTGGCAATCAGGCTTCTAAATTGAAATGTGTACGTGGATGGATTTTTTTTTTCACCTCACAACAGATATATCACATGTTTTGCAAGCAAGTCTCGTCGGCTAATAGCCCTCTTCTCAACTAAATATGCTGTATTGTTTGGACAAAGTGTCATTAAACGACACAAATCTTCATCAACAGTGAATTTTCCTTTGGCAGTTCTTGTATGCAGGTGCTGTTTATGGAGATTGTAAGGTGATAGGATTGTAAATGTTCCTTTGTGGCTCGATAATACACATCATAGCAGTGTCATAACATTGAATAATGGAAATCATGTTTATATCCATGAGCAACTGCTCATTCACATCTCTCGTTCTGAAAATGGCAGCAAATGTAGTTACAGTTCTCCGATATACCTTACGTGAGAATATTGAATTTTTATTATTAGATCCCCTAAGATACTAACTAATGATGGCTGTTTGAACTATCAACATGACAAAAAGGCTAGTGGTGGTGGGTTTAGCTTCGACCCTCGTTGATGAAACCTCATAGCGTGCAACCAAAGGGCAAACTTGAATATATTTCCTTATGATGATGTGCAGATACTGAATGTATGAATGTAACGACCTTTTCAACTCTACACGAGGGATGTTTTTTTAAGGAGAGGGAAAAGAGAGAGAGAGAGTGCCAATGATGCCCACAACACAGCGCATTGCAGGACACACATTGCTCAAGTTCTCCTTTGCTGTCTGTTCTCATAATGCTGAGGCATTGAAACACTCACGCATGATTGGGGATGTCCCTGGGCATTTTGAGGAGATTTAGAAAAATTGTGATTTTTTTTTCTTTTCTGAACAGCAATAAAAGGCGTCTGTGTACATCTACATGAATTTCCACACCTCTGAAACAGTCTAGCATTGTATCTCTTGAGAAGCTTGCAGCAGGTTTTCTTCCCTGCTAATGTGTGGATTCAATAGGGAAAATATAAGCATTGGAGGATTTTACAGCTATTAATTCTAAATCTGTTTTGAAATTTAAGCTTGTTCTTTTGAAGCTTTCAGGTTCCATACGTAGTAGTAGTAGCTGTTGGAATAAGAATGATTGATTTTTGTACATATCTGTGCGTGAAAAAGCAAGTAAAAAAATGTATAGGCACAGAATCATAGATCCTGCTCCATCAAAATGAGAAATGCATGGCTTGTTGAATGTCACTGTGCTGAAACACACTTTCATATATAGGATTTTTTTTCAGACCCTCTCATTGGTGGCCCTCTACGGTAGCCATGCATTTTGAACATTAAAAATTTAAATAAAAATGATTTATACATCAGTAGATACTTAGATGTTGAGAGACATCATTAACTTATTCTTACTCCACCACTGTGGAGTGTATGTCTGAGCGGTGGGTAATTCATTTCAGTTTTATAGATAATTTGTGTTAGTATTATGATTGATAGATAGATAGATAGATACATACATACATACATACATACATACAGTACATACATACACAGAAAAAATAGGACAGCTGTTAAGTGTTGTATTGGCTCTCAGCTCTGTTGCATTTTATTGTGGCATTTTATTATGACAAATCTTTCCACTACTGCTGTTTGATAAGTCAGACTTTTTTATGGAATCCTCAATTTCACACTTGTCAAGTGTAGGAATAAGTGGAGGAGAGGTGGGAGAATTGCAGAGCTATCAGGATTTCTGAAATGGTAATGATCCAGTGTGAAGAAAAAAGGCAGGGGAAGAAAGTGGGCGCGCGCACACACACACACGCACACATGCACACACACAGACAGCATACTAATGAGGACTACCATGCCACTACTGCCATGGTTTTATGGCAACGTTCCTCAAAGGTAGGAACTTTTGATTGGTCAGTTGGTCTGAATTGTGCCATTATGTCTAGATGTCAAGGCCAGCATGTGGTATTCTGTTGGTAAAATAGTTTTGCTGGGATTGCAATTACATGGTCTGAAGAGAAACTGTGGGTAAAAGAATCAGTTAAAATATTCACCAATTATGAATTAAAATGTTCACCAAACAATTAAAACATTCATAAAACACCAATTAAAACATTCATAAAACATCAATTAAAACGAAGACCAAAACACCAATAAAAAAAAAAAAAACATCATTCAACTTGAAACAAAGTCGTGTAACAATGTCGTTTTTTTTCACCGTTTTTTTTTTTTTCAATAAAATGAATGAACTACAGACAACAACATTTATGTCTGCAAAACACAACACTAAGGATTCATAACTACAATCCATTTCATAAGCTACAGACAAAAACCCAATCAACCAGTGACGCTAGAAAAGTAGGTCTATATTTAGTTCGCATACGCATTAGTATCACCCTGGGGGGTTGATCTCTAATGCCCTTGTCTAGTGTGCGGAAGTCTTTTGAGTGACTGACGGATGGTAAGGGAGACATCAGCTGTCAACCTGGCCTGTCACACTTGTCAGGAAGTGGATTCATTAATCATGTTTGACTCCACATGGGAGAGCAACCTCCATTTGGTCGAGGTCTAAAACACCTGTGGCATCGGGCCAAGCTCTCCGGCGCGAGTTGGGAAAACGCATCTGGAAGTGCTATATGTCAAGAACATGCTTTGAAGGTAGCGCATTAGAGGGGATTGATGTCTACCATCTTTCTTAAAAGTTTGATGAGATGAAACTTTAACAGGAGTCATGTGTGCCGGGTTGAAAAGGCTTTTATCTGCTGCGTTTGGGGGAGAAAAAAAAAATACGCTGAGGCTAGCAAGGTGGGATAAGGATACTGTATAGAGGACGTCTGCACGCAATGGACAAAATGACTGTGAATAAAGCCGGTAGATCAGACACAATAATGGACCCTGATTGGCAGAAAGTGGCAGTAACGGCACTAGTTTTGCTTTCTGCAGTCGACAACCACTATTCACATCAAGTCACAGCACATCAGGTAGCTATACATCCCGAATTTAAAGGATAATTGCGGCCATGGTCAATGTGAAGCCCATTTTCCAGAGTGCCGTCCCTCCCTGTAGCTAGTCGGATTTTGTATTTGTCCAATATATTACCTATATTTTGAAATGGGTGAGAAACAAGCTTTTTATTTCATTAAGTCTGACTGATTTGTACATCTAAATGTCTAAGAATAAAACATACTCACTTCACACTTCATGCTAATCAGTTTCATAGGAACTACTTTAATGTACTCATTAGGCAAATCCTGGCAAAAAGTAGACACACACATCTCCATAGATTATGCTACTACACTTAGTTTGCCATCTCAGCAATGTGTTTTTGATATCATTTGCATTTACAAATTTACATCAAAAGAATTTTAGATAATGAAGAAACAGAACAATTAAAACAAATAAAACATGATGTGGGTATGTGTTTGGGAGCTGTATTTTTCTACATTTTGTTCTACTGTGCACCCATGCTACTGTATCTAAGAGAAAACGTTTTTGTGACCACCTTTACCTCTTTTACTTGTTTCCAGACACCGCTCCATCAGAAAATTTCTACCTTCAGCCAAAACATTCAGCAGAAGTAGACTCACTGTGGGCTTTCAGCCGGCTTTGCTGCTGATTTGGCTGCTTTCGCGCTCAAGGTTTTCATTGATGACGGCCACTTGCAAAAAATATGATTATGTTATGTGAATCAAATCAAAACAGGGTCTGAAGAATTGCATTTGTGAAATGTGGGACAGGCATGTCCCCTCTCTGTAATGGCTCCTATCACAGTGTCCATGCGACCTTGTCACAAAACGCCGGTGTTTCTGATGTTCCAGCTGTGTCCCGAGAGAAAAGCAGAGTGCTCAATGTAAGAGCTTGAGCCTGAAGGAAATTCAGGGTCAAGCAGCACACAGAGAGCCCACGCCACAGACTTTGGAACTGTGCCACGGAAGTGCTGTGAAAGGTGATATATCTTATGCTGGTGGGTGAGTGAGAGATCTCGCTTGGTTTAGAGGTTTTATTATTGGATGACTTCAATTAGTCCAAAAAGGGAAAAGCCACCCAACTACAATGAGCGTACGACAGGAATGTGTTGCATCCTAGAGCACAGCAGCATGCAGGCATCTCTTTGTCACGTCTAATGCACAAACAATTATGTGTTTTTCAGCTGAGTTCATTGGGAAGTCAGTGTAAATGTCAGAGATGTGCAAGAGAGAACTTCCAAGGGATGACTTTGTGAAGCTGCAGTCTTTAACACCAAACGACAGTCAGTCATTAAAAATGTATTCAAATCTTACTGCAGACATGAACCACATAAGAGGGTATATGTACTGCACTTCATACCAGATAGGAAAGACCATTACTGAAAGAACAGCTAACCTGAAATTATAATTCTAGATATGCTGTTCGTTGGCCAACCCATTTTGGGGTTTGACAGATACTGGAGGAGTCACTCAAATCTGATTGGTTTCTCCACAGTCTTCACTGATGATTTATGTAATATGAATCAGTGATTTTTTAGAAAAGTGATGTGAAAGAGGTGTGCTGAGTAAAAAATGGCATTCACAGCCATGTCTATCAATTAACATCTAATTACTTGTAATAACCTTATATTAAATACAAGATTAAGTACACACTATTTGTGATGGAAGACAGCTACATTTGTAATCTGACATTAATTAGCCTAATTACTCCAGTATACGATGCGAGCAGGTTAGAGTAAGTGGGGCCAGTGTGCATGATTACTTGATTTTCATGGTTAAATATAGAATAAAAGGCCACTTATAGTGTCAGTAACAGCAGCTGTCATCTTTCCAATAACAAGATCACCCCACCACAGGTTGTTATTGTATTTTTCTTCATCCTTGGCAACCAGAAGCAAGACACTTCAATCCTCTATAGAGGGCTTTAGGTGACAAAAATCTTTTTCAGGTCTCTTTTCTTTTTCTAGCCCGGTTGTTATATATTGAGCCATAATTTGCCAAATCTCCACTGGACTTCCATGATGGCGGCGGACGTGATTACCTGGAGTTTACTTCTGGGTTTTCTGTTAGTTTGCATGGGTTGTTGCAATATAGTGAGGTATATAGTGAGATTAGATGAGATTAGATTGTAGCTTTATTTGTCCTCAAGGAGCAAATTCAATTTCCGCAGCCAGTCAGACATAGATACATCCATACAAAACCATTATTACTCGGACATATGACTTGACATAGACCAGCACACGATGACATAGGGAATGCAGGCATAACAAGACATGTCTTATAGCTATGGGGAAGAAGTCTGTGTAGCAGGGTGGGTTCAATGATGCTGCGATGCGGGAGGAGATGGGGTTAGACGTTGAGAGATTGGAGTCTGCGGATGAGGAACCGTCTCTACTGGCAGCATTTTTTTAATATCCGTAGTGTATTGGTTGAAGGTGAGGTGTTTATTTGTCCAGTGTAATGTCCAGGTATTCAAAGTGCTCTACCTGTGCAACAGCTTACATGATTATTTCATGTATGCAATAAGTTATGTTTGCTAATGTTTCAGTTGCTAACGTGGACTAGCACGTCAAGCAGCCCGACGTTACTGTATCCTCCATAGAGGAGATGAAGGCAGCTGATCAACTGAGCCAGAGAGCTCAGATCAAATAAACTGATCATTAATTGGGTATGCAGCATATGTTATCACCACGACTGAGCCATAGGACTGTATGTAGAATCCGGACTTGTTTTTCAGTAGTTAAAAAAAACAAAAAACTCTTTAACTCTAAAATTGATTGACAGAATTCTTGATACAAGAACTGACGGTATGTAGGAACTTGAAATATGCATGAAGCATGAAATATGTAAAATGCTTTTCAAGTTGTAAATAGTTTTGAGTTTGACTTACTAGTAGTCTGTTTTAGAAGATTAGGAAAGTGGGGAAGATTAGAAAAATGCCATCAGTATTGATTTATGTGGTTGGCTGTTATCCTGTGATTTGGATCCACTGTTATATTTAAGGGTGGGGAGGCAGATTTAAAGTGAACTTAAGGGAATTTGAGAGACATCATGCTGACTTACTTGTTGTGCCTTTGGGGGAAGTTTTGCTTGCGCGCGTTTGTGTGTGCGTGCGCGAGTGTGCGTGTGAGTGCGTGCGTGCAGGAGGAGTGATTGGATGAGGTTGGACTCAAAATACAAGGGGACTGGTAGTTTATTACTCAGGGGACTCTGAACCAATTTCACCTTATGTAATATGACTCTGGGGAAATCAGCGCTGTCACACAGTGTTTATGCAATAGATATCATGCCGGATACATTTGCAAAAGTGGGGAGAAAAATAATGCCGAGGCAGCATACATGCCAATTTATGAGCGTTTGGCATCAGCAAAGGTGTCTGGGGAGTTATGTTGAAAATGAAATAAAAAAGTGAACATGGAGCCGTAAATGGAATGTCTCTGTTTCCCAATCCTATAAATACGGTGTACAATATTGCCCTCTGAAGACCTGAGATGTATGAATAGGTAGAGCGCCCGGTGATGGCTGCTGCGCCCTCGCCATGTAAGTGAAAAAAGCAATTGGACCAAGGGGACGACCGCTTGGGTCTCTACTTTGCTGCGAAAACTGAAAACATTGCTGATGGAAGATTCAGTAGGCATGGATGTTTCTAACCCAAATTCATAGTATACATCATGGTAAGCAGAATTAAACCGATGTAAACGACATGAGGATAGGGTGTTTCAAGGGAAAAGGGTATATATTAATGATTTTTGTTTACGTTGGCGGTTGTTTGCCTTATGATGATCACTGACTGGAGATCGAGGGAGCAGGGAGGCACCCTTTACAGGTCGGCAGTCCACCGCAGGGTGTCCAATATTGCATTACTTCTAAAATAAAGGTTTTCATTCCCAAACACAGCCCAGTAAACATTTTGGCATTGTATAGATGTTGGTATGGCGGTCTAAACAGTGAAAATCCATATAAATATTGGGCAAACATGAAAGTTGAAATCAGGACCTAAGTTTCTGTCTAATTTCATTTCAAAACAGTTTCCAAGGCTGTTTTAATATGAATATTTACCTTGCCATAATATTGTGAAAACTGTGTGCTTAGGGGTTTACATGACCTAAGGACTACCAAAGGACCTAAGGACTCCTGCATGTTGCGGTCTGTCAAATGCTTGCTGGGTATACTTAGAAAAATATTCCCCGAAATTCATTACTGAATATTTAAAAAGAAAAATGCAGATGATTCCACCCTCAAAGTTTTTTCTTTTGCAAGCAAAGGACATAGTACCATGAATAACAAAAAATTTGTACTTTCCCTGCAGCAATACTTTTTTTATGAGACGATGTCACCGTGGCAAGTAAGGGTGGGATTGAGCGATGCCCGGCAGGCAGAGAGAGACAATGAGCTGCCTGAAGAGATGACAAGTGGCACCTGAGACTTGTTAACCCTCTCCTGCATTCACTCCTTTGTCAGCAGGGGAGACAAAGAAGCGTGAGGGTGCTACTCTGAAAAGCCATTTGTTTTCGGTTTGTCAACCACAGCGCTGGGCTTTGTTTTGTATTGTTTGTATGCAATCGGTGGTTCTTCCTGAAGGGGGTGATTGAAGTGTCTTTTTGTAGCTGATTTCTTGCCCGTCGTCTGTCTTTCCTCCGCTCAAGTCCTGTGAGACTGCTACAGTCACTTTCCTCAAATGACAGATATCTTGTCTTATTACATGCTGCGCTCCGTATTTGTACAACGTCTACAATGTCCATTATTCACCGATATTTCCTGCTTTTTACAGCATGAAATTCATCAAACTGCAGACCAGATTCAGATTTAGTGTCTATGTATATAGCCTTTTAAAAACAGTAACAGGTCAAATCTATAGTTTTGAAATGCAACACAAGCTTAGAGTTCAGCTTAATGTTTTAGGGTGCTTTCTCTTTGATGGAAGCTCTTCATTCAAGAGCGATGCTCGAGAGTGTGTTGCGAATCTTTCATCTTCAGTTGCCGGCCGTTTGAAGGGGCAAATCCTTCTGCGTGTTTTCGTGGAGGCGGCATCTTCATTTTTCTGAGAGAACCAGACTCGCTTCATCACACTGGACTATTGTATTTAATTGTTGTCTTGTCAGTGTGCACATGTGAGGCAGTGAAAGGAATCTGAGTCACGCATAGCTTTCGTGACATCTGCGATGAAATTTAATTGTGCTGTGTTGGGGAGTAGTTTCACAATGTGAAGTTTAAGCTGTACTGTATTTATGCAGAAATACACCCAGTTTATTAGCATAAATCACAAATTGGACCTGCAACAAAGACGAAGAGCATCCCATCCTCCCTAATTGACGCCCTGCAGATTCGCCGTAATGTCCAAGTTAAGTCCAGGTTTTGGGTATGGTTAGCAGGGAAATATTACTGGTACAGGGTAATGAAGTCTAACAGATATCTCCTACATTTTGCAGTAGGTTGGCTGTAGGGGGGTAGCGTCAGCCACGACCAAGGCACCAAATCCAATGACTGTCATCGGAAAACAGGGTCATTTGGTCTTTCTAAGCCAGAAGTCACTGCTGCTGATGTCTTCATAGTTTTATTCAAGTCTGCTTGATAAGATGTTATGTCCTCAATGTGATTTCCCCTTGTAGGGCAGATAAAATAGACAAAGAAAGACTTTTAATCCCATCATTTCTGGAGTGAGCTGGCCACTGCTGCGTTGTATGCACAGTAAAACCAGTGTGGTCAACATGCGATGGGAAATATGTGGGCACTGGAGGCATATACTCTGGAAGAAATTAAGAGAAAGTGTGTTTTTTTGTGTGATGTCGCAGAATTAAATGTGCACCTGACGAAAATGCATCTCTGGTCCACACATTGGAATCTGATTTCTCTTTCATTCACAAAACTTCACGCCGTCTTGTCATATTTACATCCTTTGAAAATGACAGTAAACACCTCAGCTTCGCTCCTATCTACGCATATCCCTGCCAATCCATTTTTGACAGGCTTCCTGCCACCTGTTTGATTTGTCTTCTTTCTGTGAACGGTTGCTGTATGTGGATTGGACACATTTACACTTTGTTGTTAGTGTGGCCGAATGCGTCTCCGACCGCCTCCGAGAGCCGGTTCGGGCGACGGGATCTTCGGTGCTTCTCGGGTAGAATTCACACCTCGATTCGATGCGTTTTCTGCTCCCATCTGCACACAGTGCGATCACCCGGTACACATGTTAATGCCAGGTGAAACGGGGGTCTTTATCTCCTTGATGGATTGATGTTTCGGCTCGCTCAGATGCTCTGGGAGAGGGGCTGGAGGAGCCGGTAATGAAGAGCAGGAATGCGCTCCAGACCATCTGCATGTCGGTGGGGAGGCAGACGGCCGGGCAGGTGGGCACGGGCGCTGGGGGACCCGGGTGCCCTTGGAGCCGAGATCCTAGAGTGAGCCTGCAGATTACAGCCACTAATTAGACAGTAGGCCAGAGTGCAGGCAAACTCCTGCGCCAGGCTCCGGTGCGTACACACACACACACACACACACACACACATGCACTGAGTCAGACAATTAGGAGTGTACGCATACCTTACAACACGTGTATCAAACTCAATCACCATGGGGGCCAGACTAGAAAATCTGCATGATAATGCATGCCGGCTGAATATATAATGACTAAAAAAAAAAAAAGTGCATTACGCTGAGGTCACTAGCTTAATTGCTCATTTTGTTTATCTTTTTTACTCATGCATATTTATTGAAAGATTTATGCTTTTTATTGGCTCATTATAGGTTAAAATAAGGTGTTTCACAGATTGTATACATGTATTTTAATTAGGTTCTAATTAAAGGAACACCCTCAAGCACTTTGCAGGTAAATAAGTTTAGCGGTTTGAGGCTAAACTGGTTTCAGGCGATGAGATGAGCAAGTACACACACACATGCTCTCTCTCTCTCTCTCTCTCTCTCTCGCTCTCTCTCGCTCTCTCTCGCTCTCTCTATTTCTGTCTGTCTCACCACATCTCCTTAGGTTTCACATTTCTTGTCAAAACCAATAATTTCCATTTGCATTTCAACACTGAAAGACACCCTAAATAAAAAGACATGAATGTGACAATAAAGTTTGTAAGGCAACATGTTTTGAGGGATTATTTGCTGGAAGAGAATTTCCATTTCTCCCTGTGGGTGTCAGGTGATTGACAGTAAGCAGAGCGTAACATAATGTGTGCACTGATATGAAAACACTCAGCTCAGGCACAATGAAATAACAAAACAGAAACTTTGACCAAAGCAAATGAAGGCCTCATGTTTACTGTGATGGATTCTCTTGCTCTGTGGAAGTTGTTTTTCATACTGTACATTATTCCTGATATCTCCAAACCAGGAATAATAGAAAGGAGAGGGGCAATCTAGGCAATTGGCATAAACTTAAAAAAAACACCAATATTATCATAGCATTATGGACGATACTACATTTAACAACTTGGGACACAAGTGTCACATTGACTCCTATGAGCTCAGTTTGACATTTGCCAAATATTTCAGAAAGCGAAAATGCAGTAATTTGACCCATTTACTCAACAATTTATTTTCAGTGCAAATCCATGACTGATTAAGCAAAAATTATTGGTCCTGCGACTAGATATCATAATTTTAGAGGAATAGAAGCCATCTCTAGTCGAGTCAGTAGCAGTCCTGTGACCAAAATATTAAATTTGCATCATTGTTGGACTTAGGCATTACATTTAATAAATTTAGACCGCCTCAGTAACAGAAGAAACCCCTCTCCATAATTGAAAATGGCTTCTTTGGTGGAATATTAATTCACACGCGGCTCACAAATCCAAATGCGAAATGGAGAGAATAAGCACTCCCCAACTCCAGCAAACTTGAGTTGGGGTTGTACTTTCATTGATATTCCTTTACAGTTCAGCGGGCCCGGTTAAAGTGCCTTTTAACGCCCCTAGAGAGAAATGGGATGTCAATTGCGGGAGGAATTTGTAGGTGACAGCCCTTGACCACCAGTTCACTTACTGGTGGTACTAATCCCTTCAACTGATTGTGGAGCAGCGGTATCTGCGATTCCTCTATTTTATCATTAGAATTCTAGCAAGGGGGTGTTTTAGGGGAGACTGGAAATGCTGCTTGAAGCAAGTGAGGAATAATGTAGCAGAAGAAGCTTGGGGAAATGTGTCTAAATATGATCAACATAATCAGTATGCAAAGGATCTTCCAGACGAGAGAAAGTGTTCAAATATGTTTATACACGTCAAGCTGTGAAAATGAAATATTTCCCATGCACATAATTTGGGTATCTCCAAATCTGATTACAGGCCTAGGAGTTGTAACAATCACCATACACATCAGGCAAGTTTTTAATGCATATTTGTTTTCTAGTTTTCAAGTAAATCATGGCTATCATGGATGTTTTGATCATTGCGTTAGAACCTATATCCCAACCAGAGATATCTACTGTCATAATTTGTGATTTGCATCCCACCCTAGGCGATTTGCATCTCCCCTTTTCCTCTTTTTTTTTTTTTATTTCATTTTCAATTTTCTAAATGTCACAAGACAGACTAAGAGGAGCAAAGGTGACTAAGAGAAAATATGGGGCATTATGTTTGGAATGTGAAAAAAGCAGTCATGGTAATATCAGATACAAAGTGATAAGCAGAATGGGAATGGCTAGTACAGGAAAGGCAGTAGCTCAAAAAATGGAGGAAGGGAGAGAGAGATGGCATTAATATATGACAGGAAAACTCAATCTTCTGATACCATTGAGGAGAACAGAGAATGTAAGGAAAACTAAAACTGGAATGAATCAAGAAGTACCCTGTTTTACAAAGCTATCTTTAAGTTTGTCAAATGATTGTTTGCCTAGGACAAGACCGGAAGCCTGAAACCATTAAATCATGAGCTTGAAAGCCAAAAGGCACAAACGGATAAGAAATACCAGATTTTGTGCTCCCCATAGGTGTCCCACTGCATGTGTGAAAATCCAGAATTCCAAATAGAGGTTAGCATGCTAAAGTGGAAGGAGGTAGAAGATACAGTGATGCATCAGCCCCAGGGCTTAATGGAGGCTCCACACAAAAATACACCAGATGTTCTGCAATTTTTAGGGTACAATACTTCGGTTCTGGCCTATCCAAGGAAAAAGACGTGACAGTACTGGACACACTGTTTGATTGACAGGTGATTTCTGGGAAGAGCAGAGCAGAAACACCACAGCAACGAGCACTGAGCACCAAAGATGGAGACAATATTAAAAAGAAAAGGATTTCAAGGATTACCACTTTAAAAAATAAAAATAAAAAGTCAAATTGGACATTGCATTGTATCTCTACTATCAAAGGCTGGTGAGAACAATCCAATCACCCATATATCGAGTAACCATATTTCCATGTATGAATGGAGCCATGATTGAACATTCACAAACATTTATTCAAGGAGTTCCTAATCATATTGAAATACTTTTTGATCATCATATTAAAATATTCATTGAGTTCTCACCCGTTCCTCGCCTTCTGTATACCTTGTGTTTGCAGCACATGAGCTCCAGCAAAGTGGCTGGGAAGAAAACGTTGCTGTATGAAGTAGTATTGTCAGTCATCAGTTATGTCACTGTTTTCAGAATTACCAGTTCTTTTATAGCATGTTGTAGCTGTTGCTGTCCCGTTAAGTTTGTATGTTGTTATTGAATGTCATTTATCTAATAAACCTATATATATGTTTTGATTGTCCTCTGTATTATTCATTTCAAGTACTCTGATTTCCTCACTGGTTCTTCTTATAGTCATTTTTATATCAAGAAGCAATGGCTGTAGTCCTGTAGAATTTAAATGGGAATCCGAAAACATCATTATATGCTTATAGGAATCTCACAGGATTCCTATGGTTTTAATCTTATTCTTATCTTTAGGATTTCATATGGTAATTTATATAATATTCTTATGATATTCTGCCATAGTATTGCATAGTATTTTAACTTGGTTTTAACTAAGTTTTTATTCTCAGTTATCGTGTTTGCCTCTGTGTGACAATGTGAACTGCAGCTATTCCTCAGTTCAGGGCAGTAATGACAGTACTCTATTTACTCTATTTACTTAATCTATTTACTCAGAGTTAGAAATATGAGGATAAGAAGTCATATTCAAATTGAAGTTGAAGGTAGTATACTGAGGAAATAAAGAAAAAAGGTAAATAGACGAATAAAAAGGGATGAAACGACAAAACAAAGCACAAAGGTTTTTCTACGGTAATAAACCCAACCATCTGTTAATAAATTAGTATTTGTATTTGTATACTATTATAAAAGGAGGATTTTACTTTTGTATAGATATGATCTCTTCAAAATCCAAAAGATTGTATGGCCTTAAGAGTCTCCAGACACGTGTGGAGCTCAGCAGAGCAGTATACATTTATTACTCTTTGGTTCAGACTCCCTCATTTTAAGTCCACATTAAAGTTTCCCATCAATTACGCACTGGACACTTTGAATGGAGCCGTTCAGCAATCTCGGATGCAATAGAGAGGCAGGCCATATGGGTGGCGTGAAAGCAGTCACGGGGTTTGGCTGAGAGACTCCTAGGAGTAATGTTGTGGGCCAGCAGCATAAATAATTGTCTGGACACAGAAGAATGTAAGAGTGGCCTGATTTTTCTTGTCTGGAGTTCAGGGGTTGGAGCGATGATGGCGGCATCTCAGACCCATTTTAGGGGTCATTGGGTCCTACCAGGGTCACTGGAAACACTGTGGATATGAGCAACTACTGTCAAAGTAGAAGGCTGGCTGTTTGGATCTTGTGCACTCACTGCATTGCACTGGAAGCCCAGGGTCGAAATCTAAGGTGGATCAATGGGCCTGCGGTTTGAAGGGATAATCTTCAGCAGTTTGCTTGCTGTGGGCAGTTTTTGAAGTGACGGCTGGTGCAGGAATAGAGGCTGTAATCCGGGTGGGTAATGCTCTGTGTTGTAGTGTGGTCAATGTCTGTGTCATAGCAGCAAGGTATCAGCAAGGTCTTCTGCTTTGTGGGCTAGCAGAGTAAAAGACAGAGCCCCACTAGGCTCCAACTGGGATCATTCTGGGTAATGCTGAAGAGCACCCAGACTTGTTTCAAGAGGACCTGGAATTGCCTTGTTCCCGTCTGAGTTCTGTCTATATCTTTCACTTCAATGCTCTTGATTACAGTGAAGTATATTGATAGGCAGGTCCACACGCCATCCCGGGTATTAACTTTTTCAAAGAAAATCCTTACATGAACTGTTCTCTAGTCGGGCTCTGTCAGGAGAGTCGCGGATACCTTCCTAAAGCTAACCAATATCCTCTCTCAAACTTTACCCAGCATGTCTCCTGAAATATAAATGCTCCATTTCAATGGCTCATTTCTTCTATCTTCCAGGAGTCTGATGCAGACTGCATTCCTGCCGGAGCTCCAAAGATTCAGCCCCGGGGAAATGGATTGCAAACGGTGTTAGTAGTCTTGATAGGAGGTGTCATCTGAGTTTGTCTGACCCAGTTTGATACCCAAACATTGTGTCGGCCTCCCAGTGATACCCAAACAGTGCCACATATTTTAAATATAAGGCTCCTTGGTCAAATAAACTGTTGCCTTGCCAGCCGTGTAACTTCTACTGTACATGTGATATGAAACACTTTTTAAAGCATAACAATGGTGTGGTTTTGCTTTTGGCTCATTGCCAGCATTGGTTTGCAAGAGTAGGAAGTCACTGGTGACTTTCGCATGCATAGATGCCTCCCCTCTGTATCTCCAGTCTCTCCCATTATTTTCCCAACAGTATCAAAAACAACTTGCAGAAACACACTGCTTGCTTGAGAGGAGCAATTCATCACTGCAAAAAAGAAGCAGAGGGACTTTTTTTCAAGCTAAGCAAAGACAAAGGATGAACTGTAGAATGGAAGAAGTTTGTGTGTTTTTGCAGCGGTGTGTTTCTATCAAGAAATGTGCAAAGCCTAGTAACTTGACAACACTGTCTAGATATGGAGTGTTTCATCCACAAAAATTTTTGTATCCATGTTGTACAAAGCATGTCTACTTCATGTCCAGTGCTCAGTATTTCCAACAGACATTTGTTTCATTTATTTATAAAGAAAGCTCTTGAGACTTCATTACTTCACTATTCAATGATATTTAATGAGTTTTCTTTTAATGGCAGCAATCATTTTGAAAGTGTCAAATTTTTCAGATGGTCGCTTGAAAATTGCCAGGATTAGTGAATGAAGCATTAAGTGAAGAACATTTCAAACCAGGACAAAGGTCAGCTTGAGTGCATTGTCACATGGGTTGCCTTGATACAACTCTATGACGCATTGATTTTCATTTTTACTTGAATTTGAATTTGCACACTAACAGCATTTTGGATGCAGCATTCCATGTGTCCGGCCGAGCTGTCTTTGTGTTGTGTTCCTGAACCAATGACATGTCAGTCCACGGCAAAATCATCCCATAACAGTCACAGTGGCAAAGATTTACTTTACACTGGGTCTCAAGATGTGTCATCAGGCTGTTCTTCACAGTGCATTATTTGGGGAGTGTCAAGTCAACAGGGTATGAGCTAAGATTTGCTTAATGGTCATTCAAGGACTCAGCCTGTTATATTATTGCTAATATATCAGAAATGAAATGGTTAATGGTTTTGTTTAGTTTAAAAAAAATTGACTTTCGCTTTTATATCTTATTTATTTATTAAGATTTTGATATGTAATAGTGGAGACAGGCAGGAAAAACTGGGAGACGCAGCGTTATACCATATTTTTATGTTTTCATATACGAGTTGTTACACACTTAGAGCAATATTTTACTGTGATTTAACATTTACAGATTTTAGTACTTAGAAGTCCTTGACAATAAGTAATGTTGCCTGTTTGCAATTATGAATAAAGACAGTTGGAACAATGCCTAAAAACCAGTGATGAATACTCTCCAGGGTGCACAAAATGCTAGAGGTTGACAGCTAACAACTATTTTATAATATTTCTCAAGGCTTCTGGCAGGGAAAAAAGATTTTCTGTGATAGTGGACTTTTCACATACTGTATGAGCTTAATTTATGGATCTCCATCAATTAATGATAATACTTTACTGATGTTAAAATCTTAAAAGCTGCACGCTTATAATGACACCTTTGATTAAACTGTCAATTCCGCAGCAGTTATTGAAGCATTGGGACTTAATTTGAGTATCAGCTTTCAGTAAATATTCACTTTGACAAGTGGTGCTCTCTGCTTCTGTAATTACAAGCAAAATCAAAGTCCGTCAGCAATCAGCAATAATT
The DNA here is from genome assembly GCF_046629955.1 of Centroberyx affinis. Classification (NCBI taxonomy): domain Eukaryota; kingdom Metazoa; phylum Chordata; class Actinopteri; order Beryciformes; family Berycidae; genus Centroberyx; species Centroberyx affinis. The sequence continues at coordinate 469,521 of NW_027279797.1, forward strand.
GCTGTGTAGACTGCAGCTTGCTTCCGATTGCTGCTCCTCACCGTGGCACAGAGGAGACACATCTCTGGAAATTTACATTTTAGAGTGCGCATCGATTGCTGGATTTCCTAATTTTATTTAGGATGAAAAAGTACTTCTAATCAGTGTCTCATAGGAGTTTTGCAGCTGTGTTAGTACAGGTGGCGAGTTATTTTAGTGCTGGTGCAAACAGAATTTACCAGCCGCGTTCGCTTTTGTGTGCAGACAATGATAGGAGGAAAAGCAACACAGGGTTTTCATATTGCATATGCTTTATCACTGGTTTCACTCGTGATATTGTCACTGAGTGCTCCTGAAAGAAGACTTTTTATTTTGGATCGAAATCCCGTGCCAAAACCTTTTCTTTGTGGTTTTTAGTTTGTTGTTGTTGTTTGGTGTTTTAGTTCTGTCTTAAGGCTACTTCAAGGAACTGGTGATAAATTGATTCCTTACTATTACAGTGGTACTGATATTACAATAACAGAGTTATTCCAGTGTATGTATTATTATACTAGCTATTATTTCAATCTTACGTCTTTGAATGAACCACAAGACTGTAGATTACACAATAAACATTTAAAATGTGCCATATGCTTAACCCACACAGCCTTCACTTTCCATTATCCCATGATAACCAACAACTCTCTGTTATCTCACAGAACATGACAACGGTCTCTTTCCTCAGAACATGCACTTCCTTTGGGTTGCATTTTGTCGATGCCAGTTCATGACCCTCCTGTGTTTTCCTGTAGCAATAGAGACTGGGGGTAATTTGTCCCACTGTCAGTGAGTGGCCATCAGACGGAGGGCAGCGGGTCATCCTGTATCAGCTGCTTGGCAAATAGCCACATTTTGCCACTATTGCTCTACCTGGCTGTGACACTTTACAAGTGGAACTATGGCAGCGCTGAACACCTATTGAAAGTAAAATTAGTTCACCATTCAACACGTTTGGCTCGTTAAGACCGACTGCTTTTTTCAATCAAACGTGAGATGAGAAACAGACTATAGACCGGGATAGATCTGGATTCAGTGAACGTAGCCACTTTGATTTTTTTTTAAAGAGAATGACTTTAAAGGAATTACTTCAGCAGCGTCCCATTACACAAGTCAGGAGTTTATTGGAGGGTGAAAAGTCTATCATAGTGGAAGTTACACCCTGCGCAGATGTCAGGTTCACATTGACTTAGGTGAAGGCTCATGGACAAAGCATCTCAAAATATTGAAAACGTATTAGTTGTTTTCCAATCAATGGCCTCCTCAAGCGACCATAAAATCTGTCCCTTTTAACTATTGTCCGCAATCAGCACTCTGCCTCTGAGAAGCTTGTTGTACAATATGAATTTTCTGAGGAGCAGAACCTGTGATGGCAGCGTAGCTCTTATATATAATACCACTCTTTATCTTGTGCCCGAACCGAGTACCACTCTGTCTCTTCGAAGCACGCTCTTTAATGAACACCTCCTACATACCACTTTCATGCCTGGGTGGTAATTACCTTCTTCTCAACCCAAAAATTAATTACATCCCCATAAATTGCCAATTTATCCACCGAGGCAATGCGTACACCCGTTTTAATATGATTCCCCCTCGAAGGATGGATGGCACCTCGAGCATCTGCCAAACCGTGCCCATTCCTCTGCCGTCCCTGAAGGTCAGGCTGCCTACTGGGTGCCAACTTACTCCCACGCAGAGCCTTCTGGTACTGTGCTGGTTGGACTCAGGTGTGCTCACATTGCCAGGGTCTTCAATCTCCTCTTACTAGGCTGGATGGAACAGAGAAACAAGCGTCGGAGCACTCTGTGCGAACAATTAGATACATGTCGTCTCTCTTCCCTGACATTTTCTACAGAGGTAGAAGACGACCGCGTGACAGCTGCACATACTTGAGACAGATTTTTATTGGTTTTATAAGGTGTAGCTTCTGGTCACAAGGAAAAGTGTCTAGTGACGCCTGACTCTCCAAGCCGCTTGCTTGTGGTCTAAACACACTCTGACAACAAGTCCAGATTCAGCATTTATAGTGATGACATACAGACCTAATTCATAATCAGTTTATTTTAATATGAGCTGAGCTCTCTGGCTCCATAGTTGATCAGCTGACTTCATCTATTCTATGGAGAGTGCATGGACATCAGTAAACATGCAAAATATTATATCAAGAACTAATAAGTTTGTTCTCCTCTGGTGTGATGTGAATTCCATTTGCATATAAGATGAGGCTTATAGGAGTTGTCTGAAAAAGTTTAGTTAAGGTATAGACTCATTTAGGGGTGGGCGATATGGGTAAAAAATAATATCCTGATATTTTCTGTCATTTTGACGATGTCGATATTTGACTATATTCTTCAGCTTTCATAAAAAGACAAGTGACGTTGAACCACATCTGGGAATGAAATCTTCCCTTGGGGATTCAGAGTTTCTCCTCTCCTCAACAGTCAACAGAGCATTTCTGTGTGATCACCATAATCTGGCTTGTCACCCATTTTCTTTGTTTGTCTAACCTTAACCGAACAACTTGTTGTGACGTGATGTAATGTGCAACACTCGCTACGTTACGTAACATTATCATCGTTATTTTGAAAGAGACGGAGGTAAGTGTTGTGAGACATTCTCAAATTTTCTATCCAGCCTTTCCTCAACATTGCAGTTGCTCCTACCATTTCTGCGATCTCGGCCCCGGCCCAAATGTCGCTGTTAAAAGTATCAAGTCCATGCGGTGGAAAAAGAGAGAACAATGCTGCTGTTGTTGCAGGTTTATTAAGATGTTATGGATAAATTGGTGATTCAGGTAACTGGTGTTACTGGTGTCAAGTAAACTGAAAACACAGGAGATAGTAGACATTATTTTCAGCCATCGCGAGATTGGAGGAGTGGAGTAACTCCTGTTACCTGTAGATACACAGTCTAGTCATTTTTCTTTTTTTTTTTTTTTTCAATTCATCTGTGCACCGTGAAAATGACCATACCTAACACCTGAAATTAATGTGGACAATAGTGTCTCAATTGTTGAGGATGGGATGCTCTTTGTTGCCCCACTTCATGATTTAGGCTGATAAGTCGGGTGTATTTTCACGTAAACATCTTGCCTAGTGCAGCTTTAAGGTTCACTTTTCACAATTAATGCTTACTTTTACTCTAATTAGATACTACTAAATTGTGGAGGAATTTTTTGGACTAAATTAAATAAATACATAATGAATTAATTAAATGGTGAAATATTGTCAAATAAATATATGTATGTCGGAAAAATTAATTAAATTGTGAATGCAAGCATAAATAAATAAATGCACTGGCAAGTAAATAATTTAATTTAGAAATAGACAATCAATTAAACGTATATTATTTAGTTGTTTATTTACTCATTAAATAAATATATCTGTCAATTCATCCATCAAAGTTAGACAGCTGAATGGTTGGTTGAGTTTTACAGAAACACCTTCACTGGCTTCAATCTCAAGCAATCGATTTTTGTGTGTTGAGTCATGCTGTAGAAGGATAAGCTAACAGCTAACTGCAGTGATGGAGCAAGGCCTCCCAAAAGTTACCCTGAGTTACTTTGGGAAGCCGCTAGCTTGATACAAGAGGTTGTTTCATGAATTGTCAAGCCACATAGCACATCATATTCAATTGATTCAGCAGAAATAAGAAAAGAGGGACATCCGGGGCGAGCAGCATTACTGTTACAGCTCCTATTGTGCAGCTTAATCGCTGCAGAAGTTCCTCCAGGTTTGCGAGTACAGCAGACTGAATTTCTAAAAATCGCTGCACAGCGGATGAATACGTGGCTGCTCACCTGAAATAGTTTAAAAAATGTACCTGGCTACATCAGCTGTATTGAGTTAATGAGATTTCATTTTTTTAATTTATGAATCTACAGGCTGTATAATAAAAAAAAGAATACTAACAACTTTTTATTAATAATAAGTCTTAATTTGGATAATGCTAGTCGCCTACTATCACTCAACATTGTGAATGCTAAAGTGTTAGCATGTAGCACCAGAGCCAATCTACCAGGGACACATGGATGGATTTGTTGTCTATGTTCTCATCACTTAAGAGCTAAGATGAAACTAAGATGAAGATAAAACCTTGGTGTATTCCTTTAACTATTCAACCGTGCACTGTTGCTATCTCTATTCTACTCTGTTTTAACCAAGGTGATGAGGAATTGAATGCACATCTTGTGTTCCCTCTGGAATGCACTCTGGTTTCAGCTCATGGCCGTGTCTCTGCACCTCTTAAAGTACTCAGTGATATCCACCTCTGCTCTTGACCAGGAAAGAATACTGTGCTGCTCTTTTCTCTGATGCCCTCACTGGTCTCCAGCCGCTCCTTGGCCTAGTTCCCCAAACTATTTGTCTGGTAGAACACACTGTAGTAAATCACACAACATCTATACCCCTCGGCTCGGCTCAATCCGAGCTCACCATTTACATCAGCATCATTGTCTGTGCTGTTGGAGATTCGCTCGCCCATTTATATCCAGACGACACAGTTTTGTACTCATTTAGGCCCTCCCTGGAGTCTATTCAGGAGAGTTGCCTCAGCTTACAGATCTCTTTCTCTGCACTGATTCTTGTGCTAAATACATCAAAGACAAATGTCATGTAGTTCAGAAGGGAAACAGTTGCCCGGTTTGCTGCTGCAGGCGAGTGAAATGAATTGCAACACTCTTCGCCTGCCTTCATGGACCTCATTACATGCAATTGAAATTCTGTCTTTTGCTTTAATGTTAATTGTATCCACTTTAACTGTGTATTGTGTGCTTGCTGTCTGTTGTGAATGATATTCCCCAAATGTAACTTGCCTCTCATTATAGCTGTAGTTGTATAAGTAGAAGTATAAATGTCCTAGCTATTTATGACCATTTATCACCTCCTTTCTGTGTTAAGTGTCTTTTTCAACTGTTTTTTTTGTTTTTGTTTCATTTACTCCGTCAAGAGGGTGAGAGAGCCTCTTGCTAGGTCATCATTTCAAATCAGAATATGTACTTCATAGGTTGGCTGCTGAAAAAAAAGAGAAAGAAAGAAAGAGAAAGAAAAAAAAAGATATTATAAAGATTCAAGTCACAAAATGATAGAGAATGTGGGTGGCAAAGATGTGTTTTAGTCTTTTTAAGGTCAAAGATCCTCAAGGCTAATGATAGTTCAGTGAGCCTGCCCACTAAAAACTTTTTTTTTTGTTCACTACTACTACAGATTGACAATCATAAAAGCCCCTTTCTTGTCAAAAGCATGATATCGTCGCATCTTGTATGTGGACACAAATAATATCCTGATGAATTCAGGGAAACACTCTAGCCTTTGATGTCCATGCTGACAATCTCTCATCCAAAACTCCCCTTATAATATATGAAGTTGTGGATACTGGATGGCAGTTAATCACTACTCCATTCTTGAAAAAAGCAGACATAGAAATCAATGCTCAGACTCATTAAATTAAACCTCCCATAATTGGCTTATCCTGCTTTGAAAAGGATAGGAATCTTGCGCATGCTACAGGCTATTGCCTTTCCAGCAGCAGTTGTTCTACTTCCTCCACATCTCCTGCTAGTGTCTTTACAATCCTTTGTTCATTATCTAACGGCGGACTTGCTTACCGAGTTCATTTTTCAGCAAATTGGTCTGCAATTCAAAGCCACTCCTGGTATGTAAATGATCTTGGCGACGGAGTCAAAGGACTGTTGTTTTCTCGGTTGTAAGACAGCTGGGTACAGTCGGCCAAGGGTTTTTAAATATCTTGAGTAACACTGACATCTGCTGGGACAGTATGATGTAACTGGTCATAGAGGGTCCACTTAACACATATGAGGCTTTACAGGCATGAGTCTCCAAAAGCTAGTGGCAGAGACCTACACGCTGAATAATTTGGGGAGGAGCTTGCGTGGGCTGGAAATGACCTTTCTGTTAACACTGCAGACACTGATCAGCAAAAATATATACATAAGAATACAGAGAAATGGAGAGCAAAGTGGGCTAGGCGGCTGGTCAGGAAAGAAAGCGAGCGTGTTGCGGAGCAGATTAGAGACGTGTCTCAGCAGTTTCTATGAGACGACGCTCCATCAATCAGCGTGGCGCTTCCTGAGACAGGGATTTGCATCTGAGCACTTGAAATAGCTGCAACTGCACTATTATAGTAATGTGCTTAAAGTTTTGGAAGGCGCCCACGGACGGTGTGTGCAAACCTGATAGGCAGAAAACTGTTTACAAGCTTCTTTCTCTTAACATGCACTCCACGTTTGCCATCACTCCCAACTAATTGCACTTTTTTCTCCCTCTCTCTCTCGCCCTGCACGCCTTTCTTTTCAGGTAAGACAACTTTCTCTGTCATCATCAGCGAAGGACAACCTTTGTCTCAAAAGGGTACTGTAAGATAACGTTTCTGATACACATTTCAGAAGGACTCGTAAAGCATGAGTCAATATCTCCTATGGGTGGGGGGGGGGTGTAGGTGTGGGCTGAGTCTACTTTGATTGCTCCCTCCAGCTTATTCTGAGTCAGTCTGTCTCTGTTGATATTCATCTTGCTAATTTACAATTCACTCGCTCCTGCTGAGACTCTCAATTTGTTCTGACCTTAGTTGTTGCCCAGAGACTTTGACGGAATGAGTTTATTAATGCTTTGAGTCTCCGAAAGAGACATACCATTTTGGCTGACTGTGTGTGTGTGTGTGTGTGCACGTGTGCTTTTGCATGTTTGCGTGTGTGCGTGCGATCAGGTGCCATTAAGGCCTAATTAGGTCCAAATTGCTGTTTGTTACTTTCGGAATACTAATGGCCCCCCTAGTACACAACTCCAGTGCTCGGAAGGTGTGACATGATGCTCGATTAGCCGAGCCTGAGTGATTACACAGGCCATCCAGCTGAAGATAGACTTCAGCGGGAATCATCGGAGATGTTTGGCCGGCTTATGGAGAATGAATACGGCTCACACACGGCGAGCTAGAGACTGAATCACACCGCCTGGGCTGTCAAGTTGGCAAAGAGCATGTCATACAATCTTCTTTTGAACAAGGCAATTCATTTTTTCCTCCTTACTGGGCCCCGAAAAAGAACAGCAGATGAGTCCTGCCTGCCTCTCCGTGATGGTATTTTGATTTCAGTTTCCCATTTCCAGTTTATCACAGTTTGATAAGGTCACCTCACGCCGTCACCTGCAGTATCCAACTCCATTTACTCAAGCGCCCTGAAATGCTATTATCAATATGAAATATTGTCCAGACAGGCCGCCGCTCTTCCAGCGAGGAAAACATCAATGTTTACTGTTCAGAAATCAAGCCCTTGCCCCAGGTGCCAGGCACTATCTGTCTTCTCTGGGGGGGAAAAAATCTCCAACAGGGATTACTAATCCCCTGCTTGTTTGTAGTGCTGCTCAGATTCAGCAAAACAAGATTATCCCAGTTGCTGTTTACAATTTAGGCCCCCAGATAAAATGATAAATGCCAAAAAATATTTATTTTGTTGAATAAACTCCCTAATCCATACCAATAGATTGCACTTGTTTTATTAATTGCATAGTAATAGCTCGCTCTATGCAAACCCCCCAAACTGTCAATACTTGAATGGGACTTGTGAGCTGTGAGACATTATGATCACGATGCCCCAGATTCCTGACTTTTTCCTCTTCTAATGAGGTGCTCAGTCATGTCTTAACAGAATTTTTACATTTATTTTTCATCCGTTTTCGTCTGCCTGTAAAGACAGTCAGTGTGGATACGGACAAGTTACGTCAAACAGTCTAGATTAGATTTAATGGCTGGAGCAATAAAGCCAAAACAGGCAAGTATATGCATAGTCTATAGTGTAGTTCATGGAATGGCAAATGGAAATGGTTTTATATATTTATTATGCTTTTTTTTTAACAAATCCTTTTTTCAGTGATCGATTCTTTGAATGGAATTCTTTGAAGATAGATGTAACCATTCTTACTGAGAGGCTGGATTCATTTTTCCAAGAATCCAACAAAAGCCAAGTGAATTAAATATTGAATTTAAAATGACAATTGGTATTCAGTTAATGAAAATACTTGCTATTTTTTATGCATGACAGTCTCTGAAAATTGCACACGGGGGCCATGTACAAGCCTCGCAGGACTGACGGAAAGAGAGCAATGTTCCCAAGAAGAGAGCGCTGCCAACATGCTTAACCACTCAAAATTATTTGATGCAGGCTAGCAAGGACTTTGCCCAGCTCCAGTGCATCAAACGGCCGCTCAAGAGCTTAATCTGACAGACGGTCAATGCATGGGAAGGCCGTTGCTGCAAATTAGATGGGGGGGACAGTTAGTCCAAGGTGTATTATCCAGCTGCTGTTGTTGGTCCTAGGGATTGTGCTTACAAGGCACTGTCAAACGATGTGTCAGCAAGTAGCGAGCCTTGTCCGAAGCCGGTGTGGAGCCACCGTACAAAACAACAGCGAACGTGGGGAAGGAGTTATAAATTAAAGCTTTGTTTCAGTGTTTCACATTTTTCACAAAATGTGAAGACAGGTGCTTTTGAAGAAAGACTTTTGCCACTGTGTTGAAGGTCAGCTGGACATGATAGTACTTTGATCCAAACAGCGTAAAATCTCTGTAAAATAATTCATTCTTTGCAAAATAATGGGTAGCACTTTATTTGGATAGTCCAATGTTGATACTCACCTGCCTATTTGCTGCATCTCTACAGACAATGCAACCCTAACCCTGACTTTAGCCTAATCCTAACCCCAACCCTAACATTAGTCCTAGCCCAGACTTTGAATATTTATAGACTGCTTTCCACACGATTGTGATTATCACCTGAAACCTGATTTCACTGACACATTATAGTCACTTGATAGGAAGTATAATCATTGGTGTATCCAAATAACATGGGACCATATAGTTCAGAATAGCTTCTGATTCTAAATTAGTTTGACACCATGCAAATACTGTGACATACAGAGGAAGATATGATTTTCTCAAAAGTGCATGCACATTCACATTCTGACATGAATCAATATATTTAAGTAGTCTCTGTTACAGTTGGTGGAATTGATGTCATATCTTGTGTACAACATCTATTATAATCACATACTGTATGTTGATTGTGAGATTGGATTGTAATATGTTGATACTGTAAGAACCTAAAGACCTTGTTGTATTTTATGAGCTTTGAATTATGAGGTTCTATTTGGGTGGGGTGCAGTTCTGTCATACTGAGCATGAAAGATTTGACATCCCAGCTGGCAAAACTGACATCTTCAAAGGATTTAAAAATTCACAAAGCCTATATATATATATATTTTTTTTTTTAAATAATTATGTTCATAAAAATGAGACATATAAACATGTTATTTTTGTGTTTCTTGTCACTGTCTGACAGAAGTAGCATTGAGGAGTAGCTATTGCTTATATGCTAATATTACCAAGTATAGGAGAATTCTGACAGCAAGGTACCAATGTATTCATGGAGCTAGAAAACTGTAACTAACAGTTCGGTTTCAAACTGTGACTCATGAGCTTGGAATTATAAAGTTTTATCTGGGTGGAGTGCAGTTCTGAGATTCTGAGCATCAAAGATCTGACATCTCAACCGGCAAAACTGTGATACACTTTCTATATTTTTGAATATTTAACCCCAAAAGTTTTTTCACTTTCGAAGATCATGGATATGTGGATAACTTAGTTTTGATATAAAAAAAAAAAGTCAGAACCTTTGAATGCCAAGCTCATGATTTACTCTTGTTTTAACAGTCTATATACATTATGTTTACCTGGTACTGTAACAGTGGATTATTAATTTATACAGAGGTGTTTTCAATTGGGATATGAAGATGCATATCATCATCTTATCCTGAGTTAGCCTCAAACAGGACTTCAGCTAGCATACAAAATACTGTGTGTGTGTGTGTGTGTGTGTGTGAAGTCCAGCTCCATCTCCATAGGGTAGCAATGGCCCCAGCACAGCAGGCCATACAACACAGATATTACTACTGTAACACTGTAAAGAAGGCTTCGGCTTTGTGTTGCAGCCTTGCAGCTCAAGGCTGTGTGTCCCCTGATGTGACAGTGAGTTGCGGCCTTGGTGTGTGTGTGTGTGTGGGTGGTTGTGTATGTGTGAAACACAGTGTGAGAGAGAAAAAGTAAGAGAAAGAGAAATTGTGTGTCGGTGTGTGTGTGTGTGTGTGTGTGTGTGTGTGTGTGTGTGCGTGTGTATGCGCTTGCGAGACTTGTCCCCTTCCTCTTCTTCATCCCCTTTGTAGATCACAAAGAGGATCACTGTGACAGTCAGTACAATAGGGGAGCAGATACAGCCGAATCAGCTGAGCTTTTATACCAGCACCCAGGCAAAGTTACTTGTCACAATATATCAATGAACATGGCTGCTAATTTCCATAATACATTATACTGCATGTCTGAACACAGCAAGATTCATCCCTCCAATGATTCCTGCATTCATATATTCATCAAACGAATATAGTGCTTTGCAGATTTGAGGTCATTTCTTTCATTAGCCTCATAATTAAGGCAGGTATTTGGAAATGCATTGACGGTGGCACAGTATAAAGACATGATAAACAAAACCAAACACAGTCCATGAGACTTATAGCTCCAAACACCTATTATGAATGATAAGAAGTATGTGTGTGTGTGTGTGTGTGTGTGCGTGCCTATCAGCCCGGCTCTAGCTTTTGTTTAAACATCAAAATCCTCTGGTGTGTGCTGCTTCTCCAGGCTTTGGACTATAATTAGCTGCGGAAGTGATAGGCAGGGAACTCAGGTTTCAGGCAGGGTTTCAAATCGACGTGACAAATATCAAGCCATTTCATTTACACAGAGAAACAACTAATCAATCCCTATTGTCATTGAAAATTGCTCGGTGAATTAGGGCAGAATAAGCGAATAATTTACCACCCTCTGCATTACAATATGTAATTGATTTCCGCCCTGATTTCAAACCTGTGAGACAAACATCCAATCATATCATTTGTACGTGTAATCGATGTACGGAAATCACTCCTATTGCCACTGGAAAATGGGAATAATGGCAGAATAAGCAGATGACTTCCCACCTTCGGCATTGCAACGCAGAAAATATGTTTGCTTTGGCATTAGGCACGCCTGCTAACCTGTGAATATGTGATACTAAACGGGGGTTTTTATTTAGATACATTAAATAAGCATATCCTAGATTTTACTGCAGCTTGATGTCAAGCGAATTGCTCATTTGACACTCGTGACTCATTCGGCAGAGCGCTTATACCTACATGCAGTATGGAGGAATGAGTCACTGTAGCTAATGACATATCCAAGATGTAAGATGTAACAAAAAAAAAAAAAAAAAAAAAAAAAAATCCCGATTCAGAGTTCACATGTCGCCTACTGGTTCTCTGGAACTGGAACTCTGATCACACACACATGCATACATTTTTTAGCTCTTTTGAGTTTTAACATGACGAATACCCACATATTTTAAAAGAGTATATATAGCCTATCTATACTCCTTAGACTCCTTGGAAAAATGTCAACAGCCTGAAGGTTAAGATAATGCAACGCTCCTTGTCTGCACTGAGCCGGTGTGCCACTGGGGGGCAAAGTAGCACTATCAACATTTAGCAGCGGTGACCCATTTTCCCAATGTTGTGCTCGTCTCAAGCATTTGTTGTTGCCCCTTTGAAATGAAAATATGTATGCGAGCATAAACATATAATGCATTACCATATCAATCGGCGGTGCTGAATGCTGTGTCACTGCAGCAAAGGCCAGGCATATCATTACCAAGTCGTGGACATCAAATGACGACACCTCGTTTTTCCTGTCTTGTCATTAGGGGAGACAGAGAGAGAGAGAGAGGGACAGAGAGAGACAGAGAGAAAGAGAGGGAGGTGGCAATAAGATCGGAGAAAAAGCCTCCACAAGTCCTCACACCTGATTATTATCCTCTGTAAACTGTCATGTATTCACCAGGGTGACGTGAGACCCGAATAGAGCGTTTTTTTTTTTTATTTACCAGCCCTGCAACATTATAGTGCGGGATACTCGGCAGACTTAACAGGATTTAAGACTACAGCTATGTGGCCATAAATAATCCACCTCAAGTATCCTCTTACACTTCAAAGAGATGCCGGCAGAAGATTAGCATTTCGCTTTCACTGTGGGGAGAAAAGGCGGCTAAAAATAGTTGTGTTCTAGGGAAAGGCGTTCTTCGGATGGGGGACCGGAAGGTTATTCTCTGCTCTGTGTTGGCGAGCGCATCAGTGGGATGAGGATGAGCGTCTCCCCCCCCCCCGCCTCCCGGTCCGCTGTCCGTTTATGTCCAGTCGCTAACCATTTGTGTCCGCGGTGAAATCTCGATGAACCCCCCCGGCACCCCGAGGGAGGTTAATTGAAATGCATTTCCCGCACCCCAGTGGGGGGAGGATGTCATGATGGTAAACCAGTAGAGAACGGAGGAAACAATAGGGTTAGAAAATAGTACAAGTTTATACGAGTGCAGCTCTGGGAAAGCGAGTAGAGGTGGTTTCAGTTTTTTTTGGGGGGGGGATTTACAGAAAATACTCACAAACCTCTCTCCTCGATTTCAACACAAATAAAAGATTCACACTTGTGTCACAATTAATTTTCTATTACAAGCAGCAGTTGCAAATTGTTCTAAAATACACATACAGTATATGGCCTTACTCTGCAGTGTTCAAAGTCAGTGGGAAGACTTGTGATAGGTGCAAGACAATCTCCTTGACCAATCAGGGGTTATGCCATTGGTTTTGTATTTTCCCATGAGAGGCTGTAGTAAATCTCATATTTGTTTACAGCAGTGGTTGCCCAGCCAGTCCCGTTTCAGGCGAGGGAGATTTTTTTCCTGCTTATCACATTGTTCTAGACACCCGTGGCTGCATCATTTTTGGCAGGTTAGTAATGATAGACAGGTGTGCATTAGAAAAGGGACACAAATATGCCTGAAAATATGACAATGTGACAAAACAAGAACAAAAATACTGACTGTGATATCGACATTTGGCTAAATCTCATTCACACTGTAATTAAAAGATTAAGGCAAAAACTAAATCTTCAGAATAAAGTCAGAATAAACAGTTGTGTGTCAAAATTGAGCAGATTTACATGATCAAGCCGATTAGTGACTTTGACGACTTAATCTTCATGTAAAGTCTTATCTCATATCAGGATTAATGGACATATAGTCTCTTAGAAAGTTCCTGTCTGAGACCTGATTAACTTGTGACCTCTCCAGAGCTTCTTCTTCTTCTTCTTCTTCTTCTTCTTCTTCTTCTTCTTCTTCTTCTTCTTCAGAGCATGATTATTCAGGAGATGCATTTATTCTCTCAGTAACACTAGCCCAGATCTAAAACAAGCAGAAGTAATCCTCGCTTTGGAAGGATTGTTTTCCCTCATTATTGTAAGAGACATACGTTTTCAGCCTCCTTCATTTTTGACTTTCTTGATTGCAATTTGTCATGAAAATTTTACGCATGTTCAGTTTTGCGATTTGTTTAATCTTGCACATGAAAAATGGAAGCGGGTAAAAATCTACTGATCAAATATGCACTCTGTATCAAAAGCCCTATTCCGCAGTACAGATATGCTACTTGAACGTAGCTGACTGAGCCAAGTGAAGGCTTTTTTCTTATTGCTTTGCGATCGCACAACAGCAGCTAATGAAAAGTCGACGTGACTTTAGCGACACTTGGACGACCACATTCATATTCATTAATGTAAAACTGAATGTTAACACAAACACGGGGAGTGTAAACAATTATAATTTTCAATTTGGGTACGCCAGCAGTTGAAAATTTGCCGCACGCTACAAAAAAAAAGCATTGTGGAGGTGTGCTGCTATTTAATAATATATTTCCAAACACCAGCGAGTGATTCATAATTTAGCTTCATGGCAGGTAGTGCCTCTGCCAAGAAACAAAACCTGTGTAACTCTTCACACGCACAGCGGGTTACAGAGAGCCGAACGCTATTAAAACTTGAGTCGTTCGGGGGGAAAGCGGGGAGGCTTGCGTCTAACCATACTGCTGAGATAAGTAACTTGAGGGACTTCCCAAGGCCTCAGCCTACTTTACTTCAAGTCGGGGTAAGGGAAGGAGAAGAAGAAGAAGGGGAAAAAAAACGCCGCAGCCGCTGAGCAGACTACATGCGGCGGCGTCTGATTCCGGCAACAAAAATCTTTCCTTGAAAACACAAAGCCCCGTGATGTCTGGGGCTTTTTAAGGTCTGCGCTCTTTCAGCCTTGTTTATCAGCTCTTGTCGGTTGTAATGACATATTGCAATGTAGCAGCGTATCCCGGTGTCAAGAGATGTTCCGTGTAGCCGGTTTGGAGGGAATATATGGTATTCAGGCAACTCGAGTCAAATCGCACAGAAAGCAAAAATATAGTTGGCTCGCTCGCTTGTGCAGGCGGACGCGTTTGAAAAAAAAAAAGAAGAAGTTATGAAGATGGTGGTCTTTTGAGAGGTGCCATTCATCCCGCCACTTATACCTCGATGATAATATGCCGCAATATGTGCCATTTGATACTTTCATTCCCACTGGCTTAGAGAATATTGAGTGTACCGTAGACGGTGTTATCTAGTCCCCATCGCAGTCAGAGGCTCGACTATCTGGAGAGTGACAAGGCACGGCACAAAGAGCAGAAAGGACAATAAGTGGGAGGTTTCAGGCCGGTGCTGCAGCCAAATACAGAAGAATGACGTCAAATTTTCCATTTTAGGAATTTAGCAGTTGCTCTTTTTAGAGCGGCTCGACAAGGAGTGGGAAAAAGCTCAGATTCTGACATCATCAACAGCACAAGCAACTGAAAAGAAGGAGTACAAAGATGATTATTATAAGGGGCTTGGGCTTTTTAGGGTGACTGGATCTTTAACTCTTCCTCTGCAACCTTTTTTTTTTAACCATCGTTGCACTGTAGCCCAGTTCAAAGGATCTTCTAGGAACCTTTCCGTTTTTTTTACCCAAGAGTTTCTACCGCCGTCGAATTGAGAGGAACCCCCGAACCCGCGCCTCAAGGAAACTCTCAGCTTTCAGAGTGTGGCGTCATTACTTTTGGGAATAAATTCTTCCTTGTTTCCTTTTGTGACATGTTTATTTATTCGTTCGACTAGATAAACAACTCCTCTCCGGTGCCAAGCAGGTGCTTTGTGGCAACACCATACTTGAGGGAACATATTAAATGAAGATATCCGCCGCGGTTTGTGTACTGACGGGGGAAACCAGCAAATAATGCCATCCACCATCACTCACCGCCTTGAAACCAACGCGCAAGCATATTTCAGCTCGGCGGCTTGGCTGCCGGGTCCGTCTGCCTCCTTATCGCGAAATAAAGGTCCCTCGCACCCTCTGTATCCAAGAAATTCAAACTGGAGGCCAAAACATGGAGCCATTCCATAATGTTTGCCTATTATAAAGGCTGGTTCAGGCTTGTATTCACCTGTCAAAAGTGGGCTTAGGCATTTAAATCATCAGCGGTATGCGGGGGAAGATAATGCGGAAGTTCAGAGACTGCCGACCAAATTATTTCAGAGGATTAGCCTCCCAACTGTCATCTTTGCCTCGCTCAGCCTGGCATTCAGAAGCCTGCTGACTCCACGGACAAACAGGCAACCTCTGACTTTGAAAGAGTTAGCAGTCGCCCTCTTTACGTTCAGACCTTTTTTCTTTTTTCTTTTTTCCCCTCCCTACAGACTGCATAGAAAAACAGTCCTACAAAGAAACACGCGGACGGCGGTTTGCGAGTCGCATGGACAATATTTGATTTGTACAGGCGCTACAATTAAAAAATTCCCATTGTTGGACCTGTTCAGATAGGATGAAGCAGTAAACAAAGCGGCAAGTTTACTTATTGTAGCTGGGGAAAATAGCCGCTCATACAGAGGACAAGGACGTTCCGCTGGGTATATTTGTACAAACACAGACAATAGCACTCCTTTCTCGCTTCACAGTAGTGGGTACCGAGGCAATAGCTACAGTGTTGTGGTGTCGGGGGCTGTGTGTGTGTGTGTGTGTGTGTGTGTGTGTGTGTGTGTGTGTGTGTGTGTGTGTGTGTGCGTGCGCAGCCTATAAGCTGTTTAGGAACCCTCAGCGCTCTCTCAAGCAACATCTCCGCTGACCTGCATCTGACGTCCCGCCACGCGCTCTCCGCATCTCGAGCCATCCAGGAGACGTGCAGACAAGATGAAGACTTCATAAGAGTGGCGCCCATCTCGGCTATTTGTTTAAAATGTATTGCTACCCAATAGTTGCATGGAGTATTCGCATCAACGCGCCCCCCCCCCCCCCCTCCCCCAACGGCGGTCCATCAACCACTCAGCCGGGCTCCGGGTTTGCTGCAGACTCGTGTTAGGCATCTATATCCGAGGAGGAGAAGATAACTTACTGAGATGACTAATGCTGGCAGATGATGTGGTGGAGGGGGGGGGGGAAGAGGAGGGGAGAGGGGGGAGGTGGGGGGGTGATCGTACCCCTCCCTTTGAACAATACATGTGTACATTTTACGGGCCTCTACTCATCTCGGCGGGAACTGACATTTATAGCGGAGGAAAAATGCAAATGACAGTTGCACCCAAAATTGCTCCTTTCATTCTCAGACTCCCCTTCAGATGAATGTATATTGCGCGTTGGATATCACGGGACACGACAGGCTGTTTATAATCCTCAGGAGGGATCAAAAAAAAAAAAAAAAAAAAAAAGAGAGTCCCTGAATGATTCTATCTAATGAAAGTGAGCGGGCGACGCGGAGGCACCTACGCGCCCACACCTAAACACAATTAATATTCAGACGGCTCTGACAACGCCGCGATTCACATGCCACTCACCTACCGCTGGGCAATTAGGCGGGAGGTAAAGAAGAAGAAGAAAGAGAGGAGATGGAGGAGAAGAAGAAGAAGAAGAAGACGAGAGAGAGCCAGAAATAGAGATGGATGTAGGGAGAGAGACAGAGAGAGGGGAATGGGAAATGGAGGGGAAGACGTAGGCAGGAGATACAATGGGCATAGAGAGATACAGAGAGAGAGAGATGGATTGTGGGAGAGGGGAAAATTGTCAGATGTATGCTTGATGTATGGCGAGCCGAGACGATATAGACTCTTCATGTGGCCTCTGGCAGGGCGCCCTGTTTAAAGAGCTTGCTAATGGGAAGATCGGTGCTTCTTTAACAATGGGACTCACACGTATCGCCTAGTATTCAGCTGATTAAAAAACGGAGCGCGTCACGGCGGATGTGCCGCGCCCCGTGCCGTATTTGCTCCCGCCGCCGTGAAAATAATTCCGCCGCTTGCTTTCCTCTCCCCGCTCGCCTTTCTTCCCCGCCACTCCCCGCTAATTACTATCTAATAAAAACAGCAATGCCACAGAAGCGACGATTGTGGAGCAAAGGGAGAGCTGCTACTTCTGTCAGCGACTAATTCTGACTAATTCTGACTAATTCTGACTAATTCTGACTTCACATTCGCTGTTTTTTAAAATTTGACATAAAGGTGCTGCCAATTTGAGAGGGCCGCTTTTTTTCCCTTCACTTTCTGTAAAAGCAATTACATTTTTTTTAGGCGTGGTAAACATACAGATGATTACATGTAAATAAGGTAAAACAGTGCTTAATTGCGAAATAAATACGGGCCTGTTTCATCATCCAAATCCTTTTATGTGATCCAGCAGTGCACGATAAAAGAGAATAATTGTGACAGTAAATTAAGCTGTGTTGTTCCTTGACCAACAATAATTATTTATAAACAACAGGGCAATTATGCATGGATTACAGATGGAAAATGGCAATTTTAAATCTCGGGGCCAAGAGAAAGAGACAGGCCTGCAACGTTCAAAGCAAAAACTACCCTTATTATAGGCCATCACTTGAGCCATACAGCAATAAACACCACCTTGGCCTTGAGCCAAAACCACTTCGGTGGAAATAATTCAAATCGTGGTCTTCTTAGACTACCAAGTAGCAAGTGAAAGATAATGCGCTGACCAGGAACTTTAATCAAATTATCTAGCTAACGTAATCCTGTCTAATGTTTGCAAAGCATATCATCATGCTTTCAGGTAATATGTCTTTTTGCCAAATAATCTTTCTACCTCCAAGGCTGGAGTCAAGCAGTAGTACCAAATCATTCTTAGCTTATGTTTTCTTTGTCTGCTTGGAGTGCCAGAGTTTACTGCATGAGAGCAGTTCATACAGAATAGCTTCAGTGCAAGTTGTGGATGAAAGAAAGGCATAATAATTCGTACTTCCCTGTGATTTTCTTTGTTTCTGGCACTCATTGTACTTTTCCGCCACTGTATGTGGCAAAAAAGAAATGCTATCCATTTCTGCTACATCATGGTGATCACAGCTAGATTTTTTAGTCTGCACCCTGTGTCTGCACTTTTCACAAAATGAAAATCCATTCTTGCATTTGTCACTTGGACTCCAGGTCGCAGTTGAGCGTGGGATAATGCGAGGTGTAGAGATTTGGTCTTAGGCCACCAGAGTGAAGCTATTTGGACCAGGTTTGAGTTGTGGAGATTCATTTCTCAAGTTAACCGAAGACCTCTCTACTCAGATGACACGCTCTGTTCCCGACACAACAAGCGATGACCTTCATTATCTTAAGAGCTGTAATTAGGCAACTTAAATGCATCATTAATCTATCGTAAGCTGCCCCAATCAAATGCTTGTCCAGATGGGCAACTCACTCTCTTTAGTTTCCAGGAACTGTTTTTTCTGCTTGCACATCAGCAGAAAAAAACACGGCTTTCTTTTTATGTTGTTGTCCTCCACAAAATATGCCTCAATTTTGGTTGCATGCTTAGCAGGTTTTGCATCACAGCCATGGTGAATATTTAAAATAGACGGTGCCCTGGTACCCAGCGCGCAGCGATAGAGCATGGGAGGGTGTTATCTTGGTGAGTTATGTGCTCGCTGTAGCTTTGAATAAAGATCAGCTGGCTGGCTTGGGCACTGAGGGGGCAGCTTTGACCTCTGGGCCTTCCAGTCACTGCAGAGGAGGGCAGAGCCACGTCGAGTTAGCCCCATAACCCAGGCAGAGTCCCATCCAGTTCCACTGGCAGCGAGAGAGGTTAATCGACTCGCCAAAGAGAAAAGTGGCTGGTGGAGAACTGTAGCGTGGGTAGCTGTACTTAAATAACGATGACCCTGAGTCGATCATAAATTAGCTATCTGCTAAATGATGGGTTTTGTAAACAGAGGGCAGATTGGGAAATTGTTCAGAGCCAGCCATGTATAAATTATCGTGCTGTTCTGCGCCCAAGGCCCTTGCTGCGGGCGCACGTGGCCGGAGATTCCTTGCGCTCGTGCCGACTCCGTCTCGATCGTCGCGACTGTGACGTTTATTGTTGGCAAACGATGGAGTCGCATAAAAGAGCGGGATGAGAGATGTTGTCCACCAGCAAAAGAGAGCAAGTGAGAAGCAGAGGCAGTCGAACGCAAAGCAAGATGATGGCAATGTTTGTAACATAATCACTGAAGACCGTGACTTATCTCGCGCAAACGCTCGTGTTCCCAATCAGGCAGCGGGTAAGGATATGCCAGCAAACCTGAAAGAGGCTTACAGGCAGTACTGAGCTGCGGATGTGTGATTTCAGCAGGCTGAGGTTCTCTCTCCTCTATGCCCCCCCTTGTAAAAGCCCAATCCATAATCCAACTGCAAACAAATTAGCCCAAAAATATTTATAACCCAGCATTTTCTAATTCTAAAGGTTATCGAATAAGCTCTTGATGCAAGCGCTGGCAATATACTACTGCATGACACGACTACATCTAATTAGATGTTTTAATGTCGTTTGAGGATGTGCTGTAAATGGCTTAGATTTGCAGTGTTTGTGCACACTGGAGTGAAATTGACCTTTACTTTCATTTACAGCAGGACGAGAATGTTCTACAAAGCTTTCTCCACTTGCATGCGCTTCATTTCAAAAGTATGCATGGACGTTCGTACAATTTACGGATTAAAAAATCCCGGATCAGGCCTTTAAAGAGCGAACTAAACCCAAGGATTTTCCTGCAAGAAGGGGTGGCACAGGCCAATGTCACAAAAGGCAAAAGCTCCCTGCTGATTCACCACTGCGCACCAGCCCCAACACAAAGCAGGGATAATACACCGGGAGCCAAGGGTAATGCCATGAAAAATACACACATCACGTTAGACGGTGCATTGTGATTACTTTCCGCACTGTGCGAAAAAGTGCTTCCCGTGGTGGAAAGCTCGCTCATAACGCTCCTGTGCATGATTTCAATCTCTCTTTGTACACATGCATCGCCAGTCAAATGGCGACTTCAATAACATGCGTTAGGGCAGCAGGGCGCTGCAGCGAACAGGGAGACGGTCCTTCAAGCAGAGCACCAAAGTTTAAAGCCTTGTGTCGGAAAGCATCTGCCCTGCTAAAGTGTCCTTGAGCAAGACGCCGAACCCCTACCAGCTAGACCGGACGCTGTTCTGCAGCTGACCCTGAGCTCTGACCTCCCCGTGGGTTGAGGCGAAGTCGATGCCTACCACCCACACGTCTTTCAAACTTACCACTGTATGTGAAAGGCTTGTTAAATAGCTACCATCACATTGCATTCATGCGGTAAGCAAATGCCATTGAAAGAGACTTTCAGCATTTTTTTCATGAATCGCATTGTGTATGCCACCCATAATGGAAGGAACTGCATTCAGTTTAAGGTTGAACCTTGCATTCTAAGCTCCTTCTCGCTATTTTATACCACCGTTGAATCATCCATCTCATTGTGCGGGCAATTCATCCTCGTCTGTGGAAGGACACAGTCCCACAGACTCTTTCTCCACCTTGAATGGTCAAGTCACAAAATGACCTCAGCAGGGAAAGAAGTTGAGACATGTTTTAGCATCAACGGAATTGGCTGAAGAATTGACCCGTGTCGGATACAGATGCAGAAGAGAAGGGAACGTAATCAGTCTAATTCTGGTTCACCCCTCTCAATAACAGTCTTTTCTTGACTTGATTCTTACTTTGTTTCTTCAATCTCGTTCCCTTTTATTTAAAGCTATCAAAATCTTTCCCTAAATTATTTTAGGAAAGATATCCCTGTGATTTACATGACATAATGATATTAGATCACAGAACATTTTGTGGCTTTGAGTAATTGAATACATATCCGTTAATCCTCCCTATTTTCAGCGAGATGCATGTATCTTTGATTTAGTTTTAAGTCGCTAACACTCATTCATTTGTGAAATGGAATGAGGCGGGGAGTTGATGACTCCAGATATAAACATAAGGGGCCAGGTCTTATTACAAAGCATTGTCTGTGCTGTTGTAAAGATATGCACAGCCCAAGTGATGAAGCCAATTGTGCATTGAGGTGCTTGTGTAGCATTTAAATGAACATGGCGTTTTTGATAATCACTCAGCAGAGATACAGATAAAGCAGAGATCACTTAAAACTGTCACTCACGCTAAAACTCTTATGGTGGCAAACTCTAATGAAAGATATGGATTCTGAATTATGTCGTTATATGTATAGTTATTCCTACATGTCTTATCAGTAATCATTTTGAATGTGCGTGTGTTATTTTTCTTTAAAACCAATTACTTATGAGGACATTTGTATTATATCAACATTTGATTATATAAAAATCAGCAAGTATCACACTTCTGTCATAATCACCAGATCTATAAAGAAATCTGCTAATTCCTGAAGACACAGGTCTGGACCAGGAGCTTCAACCAGGAGCTTCAATCAGCTTCAAGAATGAATATGGCAAAGAAGGCTGGAAGTAATGAATAAGGCTTGAGTTTATCATATCAATCATATATCTAGCTATGCACCCAACTTTCTTTGATTCTCATGGGACATGGTGGTATGAAAACCCAGCAGGTGATGCCTCATATAAAGGGGCACATTAGTTTTAAGTCAGGTTCCATTTAATTCTAGGGAATCTCATTTGTAATCAGTAATCAGTTCATTAAAGAGACTTGCCTTCGATGGAGTAAGCTCATGTCTGAAAGGCCAATTTTCAAGTAATTGAATCTGGTGGGTTTTATTTTTTTATGCCTAGCTTTCATTCTAAAAGTCATTTTTTTCAAACCTTTTTTCTCCTTTTTATCTATTTAATTGGGGGCTATGCTCAGCACATGTTAAACAATCATATCATTTCTAGATGTGTTCTTTTGAACGCACCCATGTGTTTAGTTTGGGACAACAGGCATTTGTGTTACTTATGCATTCTGCACAACATAAGTAAATCAAATATATATTGTGTCAATATGTGTTGATATTAAAGTTGCAATCTTTGAAATCCTTGTTTTACTTTTAATTTGGTGACATCTTTGGTGCCAAGCGCTCATTGCTGTGGTGTTTCTGCATTGCACTTCCCAGAGATCACCTGTCAATCAAACAGTGTGTCCAGTACTGTGATGAGTTTCTGTAGGCGGCACTCCTTTCTTTGTTCAGCCATAGTGGCTCTTGCTGCTCATGCTAACTACTCAGTTCTTCTATTTATTTTTTTGAAAATGTTGTAGATTATTACTTTAGGCCTATGTGCTTAAAAGTAACGCAATCGTGTGATGTCCCAAACTACGCGCACATATTTTGAAAATGACAAATCCTTTTAAGAGTGTACAGACAATTTACCTGTGTATCTTCCAAAGGAGACTTCAGGGGATGTTTTAAGCAGCTTCTCTCATCTCCTGCCTGACCAGGATAGCAGGCAACGTGGCGACATGAAGATTACTGTCTGGGCAACAGAGAAAATGAGGGGGAGAGGATGAAAGGAGGAGTCGTGTTTGGAGCTTGGGGTTGCAGCCTAAATGTATAAGAACATGTGAACACACTGTAAGCCATGCTCACATTAACCAATCACAACCAAACCTCATATTTTCACGAATGCGTTCCCAACATTAAGAACTGCATGTCATTTGGTTAAGCAGATTCAAAGAAATATTTTGCCAAAAAAAAAAAAAAAAAGTGCATCCAGTTTCATGATGAGTGGACTAGCACATTTTTTTAGATAAATAGCCCATGCCCATTGCAATTTCTTTGGTTAAATTCAGCAATGTCTGTATGTGTCCCCACACCAACCGAGTGTCCGTACAAGAGCGCGGTCCCAAGCTGGGTGAAATCCCATCAATTACAAGGAAAAGTGATACTTGCTGCCTCATTGCATTTTCAGTCCATTTTCAGAAAATTTAATTGCCAATTTTCAACAGAATAATAATATCTATCTATCTATTATAATATCTATTACACTATTTTTCCATTTACATTCAATTCAAACATTTCACCTTTCCAACGTCTGTCTATCTGTATTTTTTTTTTTTTTTTGCAACACTAAGATTTGAGACTTGCTGAGGTGGTTCCACGGGTTATTTTTACCTGTACACATTCAGCAAACACTAAATCCCATTTGCCCTTACAATTTGACTTTGGCATATGCCTCCTTCTTTTAAGCAACCAAGCAATTGGCAGAATCTAATGAAGACTGTTGAGAGAGATTAACCGTAACTACAGGTACCAACATTTATTTTATGTAATTTTAAAATGGCAGAAGAATCTTCATGAAAGACTGTGAGTAAGTTTCTGTCAGCAAGTTTCATGACTATAGTGCAAACGGTGTCTATATATAGACATGGCCTGTCTTCTACTTTACTCATCAAGCCTCCATCTGGCCAACTGGGGACATATTGCATTTGTAGGTGTTTGATGCCACTCTCTATTATGGTGCAGAGTTCCATTAATGTCAACAGCTTTAAGTGCATCACAGGAAATTGAGCAACGTAAGATTCTATTCTTGCTAATATTATTGTTAAAGGTGGTAGTAGTAGAAGCACTGAATAAATGTAGAACACTTAACTTTACAATTTAAAAAGTACTTACCCAAAAACAGAAATAAAGAAAAAACGTGAGGAAGAGAGGGAGGTTGCCAAACTGCCCAAGTTAGATAAATTCATACACAAGCTTATGTTAGCTAGCTGATGTTTCTCCCTCGCACATCCATGTAATACAGATGTATCCAGACATATGTTTGATGTGCTTATGATAAATTCATGCTACATATCATTCACTTCACATCAGTCCCGAATCATCAGAGGGAATCTGAAAAGCTGCACTGCTTTAGAAGTATTTTCCACAGGTGCTTATGTTAAAATTATCCTTACAACTTTCAATTTCACATTCATGGGAAAGTGTAATAGTGTAAAGTTGGTGCTCAAAATTGAATTACATTTAGTGTATTTTGTGACGTGGGTGGTTGGGTACAGGGTTGTGCTGGGATTGAGGCCGATATTAGTAGTGTTACTGATACTAGTAGTAGTAGTAGAAGTAGTGTTGGTGGTATAAAGCATTAAACTAAAAATTAGGAACCAAATGGCTTTCAGGCACTGTGAACGTGAAAATGAAAAGCATCTTTTCTCAGTGTCATACCCTCTGCCTCCAACTCATCAGCTCTCAAACACGTTTAATAATTAGTTCGTCAAGAAAACTTCAATGTTTTGTGACAAAAATGCATTGGATTGGAGCTCTCACAGTTGTCTAGCTCCCCTCCTGGAAGCCAGTTTCTAAGTCCCAGTGGTGTATAATTTATTCATGTGATTGCCTGCATCCCTGTTTTGAGATGAGCAGACCGAGGTCTCTTCTCTCTGTTGGTTTCAGTCGTGACACAGACCCAATTTACACATTCCCCAACTTGCTGTGCCGGCTTCAACCCTTTCCAGGAGGTGCAGGACTCTTTCCAGGACAATAAAATATTTTTAAATCCCAACAGAGACTGTCAAGCCCTAGTAACCAGCCAGACTTTTGAGAATGCTTGATAATACAATTGCATACAGTTGCAAGCATTGGGCCTTGTGGGTAAAATGTGAATAGCTTGAAACTGGCAAGATTTGGCAGAATACTCAGAAACACACTGTATAGAGATAGTGAAGGACTTGAAAACAAAACAAAACCACTCCCTGACCTGATTTTTAGACCAGCAAATAACAAAGGCAGTATTTCCACGCTCTGCTTGCTAAATCCTTCATGGTGACAGGTGGATCTAGTGTGAGTGTATGAGTATGATTTATTGGGCACCATACTGGCCTGTCTCAAATGGTGGACATTACTGCCTGCAGGATGCGGAGTGATTACTGTCCACCAATTCTTCACGGCGAACGGGGTAGAAAAATGACAGCGAAAGCTCTGTAGAATGGCTAATCAATAGTGTATTTATGCCCAGTGAGGAGACAGCATTGCTCACTTGCCAGCACAACAGGGCTTTTATCGATACATCTCTGTGGATTTCTGCTGGAAGATAATGAACATTTCTTTATTTAGAGCAACCAAAACAGAGCGATCGATAGTTATAGTGGAAAATACAGTGTCTCTTAAATAATTACCGCCCTTCACATCTTCCGCACAGTGCCGCTCCCTGTACCTCAAAGTGTCTCTTGGCCAAAACAAGACCTGCTCACTGACCCTTTTTCTCTTCAAATCGTTGCAGTTCTATAAATATATTGTTTTACTTTCTTCATTTTATGTTTTTTTTTTCAGTCCTTACTTTCGAAGAAAAAATCCAAACTATTTTTGGTTCGTCTCTGTTTTGGGTAAATTCACATGAGCTACTGTACATTCTCGAAATGTTTGGTTTACTCCAATGTTTACAGATATTTCAAAATGTAAACTAGCATACTCAAAATCCATGTGAAATCCATGTATATGTATTTGAGCCTTAGTTGGAATATGGAGTTTACATGGTACAATCAGTAACCATTTTTTTTTCATATACCTGTATACATGCAGATAGTGGAATGTTTCTAGCTGTGTTCATTAGTGGCGTTATTGTGTGACTCCATGGAAACAGGCTAGACCCCATGGAAACAGCATTTGTGCTGTTCGCCAAATCCAATAATAAACAGGATATGGTGTTTAATTTTTATTTATTTTTACATGCCAGAGTATACTGGTTAATATCAGCATATTCCAGTTAGCATATTTGGGTATGGGCTTGGTTATTACAAATGGGATATGGCGTTTACATGTGTGGACTCAAAAATTGAATATTTGAATACCCTACATATAAACAAAATAGTAATGTGCATGTAAACACACTCTATGTCAGACCTCAGATCAGGCTCACAAAATAAATGTGCAAAATCTGTCAACAAGGTAACCATTAGCTAAATAGATACATGTTAAAAATAAATGTATCTTTAAAATTATTGATTGGAAATGACAGTGAACTCTGTATTGACACGAGAGGCCAACAGCTGGATTTTATCATTCAACATCACTTTTTTTTATGTGTTCTGTCATTACTGGCACTACCATGCAGGCAGCTTTTAAATTCTGCCAAAGCACCAGTAAGCTTCATCTCTTTCCTGATGTGGTGAGCGAGATGTGGGTGGACACGAGGTATCACTTGGACCAGAGTGGAGGATCGCATGTGTTGACTCCTCAGCTGAGGAATTCCCCAACCTGCCAACTAATTACCGAGCGCTGTGATGAATGAGAGAATACTTTAGAGGGAAATTTACTGCCAGCTAGCAGGTTCAACTAGAATGAGCTGATGATGCGGTTTGTGTGGCGGACTACAGTTGTGTTTGGCTTTGTTTGAACTCGGTCAGTATGAGCAAGGCCGCTGGCCAGTTCAGTAAACACACCCCACTAATTGGATGTGGAAGTGAACTAATGTTAGCCAAAGTTAGCTCTGATAGAGTAAGTGAGTTAATAACAAATGAATGAATGCCGTGCTGTAAAAAAATAGGTTTAATAATTATGGAAAATATACAATTGTTGTTCCTCTGCAAAGATGTATCATAGATTTAAGCATGGCATTTACTTCAAAACACAAAAACTTAAAAGAATAGTTTGCCAAAATAGCCTACAGGTTTCTTCTAACCATAAGTAGCACAATCAAAAGGAGATGAATATATATTCTTTAGCTCTCATATAACCCAGGATCTTTTTGGCTATGTATAGCCCAGCTTTAGACCAAGCAGTAAATACATTATTACATGTTTAAACATACACAGGTGTATATATCACATATGCACCCGAGAAGTCCATATGTACAACATAATGCTTTGCAATGCAGAAGATGTAGTCTAAGATGTAGACATTACTAAACTTTCACTTTTAAAAGCTATGTTGCCTCATTTTAGCCTAGACATCTATAGCCATTTAGACATCTTTTAAACGGCTAATCAACATTGCTCAGTGGGATCCCTATGGGAAACTAATTGCTGTGTTAATTCCTGAGAATTTGCTGTAACTGTTTAATAGGCTCATGTCTGTCTTCTGCCAGAGAGGTCTTATCTGAGATGACTTTTCACACAGCTGACATGGCAGGTCTGCAATGACTGACTTCTATACCTTCAAAAGCCAAAACCCACCCTCAAGTGTCAAATTCTATGGCAAATGTCATAATAAATGCATACGTTTTTTATCTGTGAAAGATGTTCTTTGTCTGGTTATCTGTGCTTGATTTTTTTCCTGAGCAAGCAAGCTACAGATGTAGTGCTTGAGTAAGTACCACCTTTTCTCTGAAGTCTTGCCAAAAAATCCAGTGCAGATCAGATGCGGCACTAACCCCAAAGGAATTGTGTCAAATTCAAATCCTGTTTTTTTTCTAGCCACTGGGAGGTGAAGTGAGGCATTGAACAAATCACAATCTCTCAATTAATCTTCTTGCTCAATCAGAATCAAAATCATTTAATTCACCAAGTACAAAAAATACACAGGAATTTGTTTTGGTAGCAGTGGTGTACAGACATATCAACAAGACAGACAGTGGGACATAGTGACAGTGCATTGGAACAGTGTATCATGAGACATTATAGTGGATGAAATAAACTATTATACAGTATATAAAACTCTAAGATGCATCATATCACATGTAATTGAGGCTCAAAAGAGAAGTAGTTTGCAAAAACTGAACTTAAAAACTGTACTGACAATGTGCAGACATTGCAAATAATGCTTGGTTAAATAACAGCATATTAAAAAAAGAAAAAGAAAAGTCAGTTCTATAGATAGACTTTGTGGATGTGTGGAAGGTTAGGAGGAGTCTTAGGAGGGCTGGTTAAGTATGGCGGCACCTCTTGGGAAGAAGCTGTTGAGGTGACGGATGGCTTTAGTCATGATGGACTGGTACTGTCTCTCAGAGGAAGGTTTTTTGAACAGATGGTTGCCTGGGTGTGCAAGGTTCCTGCCTTTTTCTTCGCCGTGGTGTCATGCGGTTCCTTCATGCAGGGAAGCTGAGAGTCAATCGGGCGCCTAGCAGTGTGGATAACACGCTGTATTGTGGATAACACTCCTTGGAACACGAGGAGACAGAGAGCAAAAGGATGTGAGGGTGCTCTCGCTTATCGGCCTTGATTGAGACTGAGATTCTTCACTTCCCGCAATAAGAACCTCCTCTGTTGTAGCATGATTAGGCGGGAAATGTTTTCACCCCATTTGAGGTTGTTGGTGGTGATGACATGTTGGAGCTTGAACTACCCAGCTGAGTTCACAGTTGAGCCGTCCCAGCAAGCATTAGACAAACGGCGACATGCCTGAGGCGGCCAAGTCCAACGTCAACCCAAACAAGCACAGAAGTTTCACAATATGACATCATAGCATGGTACAAATTAATTTCAAACAGTTCACCTTCATGCTGTACATGGACTCAAACTTGGTGGTCATGAGGCCCATCAGGGTGGCGTCATCTGCCAACTTTGAGTTTTTGGAAGCCAGAAATCTCGGCATCTCTCGACATAATTGTTAGGTCATTGGTATTTATAAACAAATGTATCAAACCCTCAGATATATTATGGTCATTTTGTGCTATGAAATGCTAAAATCTTAGTAATATGATAACACTGGTGTAATTTTAGTTTTTTCTTACAGCTATTAATAGCCATGAAATGTCTAAACCTACCGATGTATTTGCCATAGTCAGAGGCTATTACTCTGTTCTACTGCAGAAGTCATAGGCTCCCATTGTTTTCAAAAATCCATTAAAAACAGCTTGTAGAGACATACTGCTGCATTGACAAATGTAATACATAATTGTAATTAAAACGTGTATCATATTTTTTTCCATAACATTTCCCCAACATTCCATTTCCTAAAATTACTTTATAACGCCACAATCATTGCAGTTGCAATCTTATCAAACATTCTGACAGAGTTGAATGTGATGAGATCATTGTGCGTCTCAAGCTGCTTCCCACTCTGCCTTAAGTTTTGCCTCCTCATTGCCACTGGAAGTAAAGGTGCGCAGTAATGTAAACAGTGAAAATAATCCCCATTAAACTTGAAAATTAGCTGTGTGATGAAGGCATGTTAGGGAAAACTGCAAAAAATACGTATGCTGTTCAACATGATGTATTATGTTAGTAAATGGGAGACTTCTGGGAGGTAAGACAAATCTGCAGAACCGTCAGTAATAGCTTCTGACTATAGAAAATACATCAGTGGGTTTAGACTTTTAATGGGCAATAAGGCTGATGGGAAAAAGGTGTTATCCTTTAAAGCGGCGGTAGGTAAGTTTGAATAAAAACAGGACATACTTGCCCCCCCTCTCTCCCCTAACCACCAATCCAGTGGCAATCAGCATGCAGCTGATTGACAACTTGGAATGAATCTCCAGAGTTTACTTCCATTGGTCAGATACCCAAGCCGCAAAATGTTTGTTTTGTTCGTTCACCCAACATGAGGATTACTTTTGCTCAATTCAAACAAAATGTCTATTTATAAAGCCCACCTATGATGGCTTTAATCCACCTTTAATTTAGCTGTGGTCAGGGAGGAACCTCCATCATATTGGCAGTGGATGACATGACTGGCCGATATTTAATAAAGGGCCAATATTGGCAAACCAGTATATTGGTTTAACTTTAGTGCGAACATCCCTATGGTGCACATGTGCTCACAGTTAATGGGGCGGACAGGTAGGGTCCCAGTCACCCAATTTCGGTTAGTAATGTCCAACCATAGATTGCAGGGGGTGACGTTAACTTTGGTAGGAGCAGT
Organism: Centroberyx affinis; assembly: GCF_046629955.1. Lineage (NCBI taxonomy): Eukaryota > Metazoa > Chordata > Actinopteri > Beryciformes > Berycidae > Centroberyx > Centroberyx affinis. The sequence continues at coordinate 499,474 of NW_027279797.1, forward strand.
TCTAGGAAGATGGCGTAGAACTGAGTCCAACAAACAGGATCCTATATGAGAGGAAAAGTGTAGGCCCATTTGATTGTATAATCCACTGACCAATTTGCTGGTTGTTGCAAGGGTGTTTGGAAGATGCTGTAGGAGGTGAGGTCGTCGGCAAGTGTTGAGGAAGAGTGTGCCTGAAAGGGCCTTTTCTTGTACCTAGTTAGTGAGTAGAGCGAACGCCACGCTGAGCCTGAGTCAATGTTGAGAAATTGACTCTCTAATTTGGTCATGCACTGTTGCTTGGCAGCTATAATGACCTTGCTGAGCCGACTTTTGACCAGGAGGTATTCATCTCCATTTCCCTTCCTGTGTACCATCTGCTTGATGTTCCTCAGGTTCCTGAGCTCCTTAGTAAACCTGTGTTTCACAATGTTTATTTCTTGATAGGCAGGATTCCACACAGAAAGAGATATCGGACCAGACAATGTGTAGGTGTCAAAACTATTAGTCACACATTGGAAGGCCTCACAGCCTGTAGTGCTGATATTCAAAATCTGAGCTCTCCATTTGCCTTTGGGTCCACCCACGGATTGTGATTCAAATAGTTTTGGCTGCCTTCAGTTTCTGCCTGTATGTTGACACCATCTGGACTGTTGCATGGTCAGAAATGCCCAGGTTGGGGCACTTTTTTGGGGTGGGAGTGCACTTTTAATGGTCCAGTGTTTTCCTCTGTGTTGGGATACTGACTAGTTGTTTATATTTAGGGAGTTCATTTCTGGGGCTACAATGGTTTCAGCTGCCCAGAGTGAGGTTTGCCGAGTCGGGATATCTGATTTCCAATTCAGTAAATGGTCATGCAAATAAGCACTCATGCCACAATCTGGTGCCGATTGAGGTCTATACAAACTCATAATGCCGCCTCATGTGTGTGGCTTGGCTGAGATTGTGAGCATTAAATACCTGGCCTATGAGAATAGTGTTTTGTTTTGTTTTCCTCATAGAGGCAACAGTAGCCTCTGTTACATGCTGAGCCCAATGCAGTTCCCTCTACTTTGGCTAAGGTATGGCCTATGGTGTACTGTAGGTGTACTTCTCAATTGGATTTTGAACATAATAACATAACAAAAAAAAATGTAGAAATTTATGAGAATGTATAAAATTCAAATAAAAGTGCATCACAGGTAAATATTTATTCACATATAAATATTCATTTTGTCACTCAGTCTTCATATTTAGATTGTTGTTATGGGCACTGAACAAATAGTTTCCTTCAGAATTGTTGGAATTGGTCCCTTTTTTGAGTAAAGGTGATATCAGGTCCCTTCAATACATCATAATGAGATTTCAGGGTGTTTTAGGATGGACTCTTCATTGCAGACATTTGAACATATCGTGAAATATGTGGCTCACTTTGGGATGGTATTGGAGTTCAATACAGGTTTCAGTTGAACTGCAAGCTATAAAAGTTTGAATGTCAAGAACAAAGAATCCACAGAGACACAAAGGTGAAAAACAAGCCATTTCGCTATTGCACAGGATGTGACAATATTAAGCCTGAATATTAAAAACTGATGTGAAGTCATTCAATCTCCTTTTTATTAAACTACACTTTGGACATGAAACGTTGTGTTTTGTTTATTTTGAAAACCAGACCGCTTTCCCACCGAACATGTCATCAACTGTCGAAATGGTGATTATGGTTGAAGGGCGAATCAATGGCCCAATTAGGATGAAAATGAAAGGCAAAACAGTGCTTGGAATGGTTCACCCTGCATTCACTCTGCAAAGGACATCTTTTCACCTTTCATTTTCTACCTTAGCAGGGCCCTTGATTGACCCTGTCTCATTTTCTGCTTGTAGGCATCTATTCAGCGACTTCATGCTGGGGGAGTGTTAAGAGAACAGCATTTTATGAGCACAAATTCATGATTATGATTCTAAATGAAACCTCCGTCTTTTTACCACAACAGTATTCAAACAGTGTAAGTGGTGATTTAAATAACACCATTCAGCTCAATTTTGATTGTCTATCGGGCCAAGACAAAGCAGTCAGTATTGTGCAGAATCTAGCTACATATTCATCTAACTTTCTATGCATTTGTCATCATCACTGATTGTTCTCTAGTATACATGAAGAAGTGAGCATTGTGCATCGTACAGTGTGGCTCACAGGGTCACATACTGATCTCAATCCATGCATACATCGGCTAATCAACCTGAGAGCCCCCCCTGCAAGCCCTGTAAAATTCTGGACAAGTGTAGCTGTAAATGGCAAGAAGGCTCTCTGTGTTCTTAAGCCATGACTAATTCAACACCAAAGCCTACAAACACTCAGAAGTAATCCCGCCATCTTCCTATGCAGTCCAAAACCTTTGATGAAAGTCAGTGGAGATCAAGGGGATCTGTCAAGTGCTTTCCAATTTCCCCAACCTAATATAACAGAGAGCCATCCTTCAAAGCAGCCCTCTCACGGTACTATATTCTCCAAGTTCATCTTCAATAGTTCTACATCAACAGCGTTGATTTCTGCCATATGGCGGGGGTTTTGCATTTGCCCCATGGCAGCTTTCTCCTTCGGGTAGGATTCCAGTTTGGAGGTAGGCAGCACATCCACACACAGTTTTGGCAGTGCTTCATAAAAAGCCCCATGACTTTCATGTCAATAATGTGCCAAGGAATTGTCCACGGAACAAAATTAAGTGTCATGACAGTTTATGACTGCCAACGTTGTGTGTGACAGCTGAGCTGACTCTTGGGAGGTAAGATGGTAATCGGGAGTAATCTTGCATAGAATTACCACATTCGCCACTCCAAAAATGAAGGATTACTTACTAATGTTTGCATTAAGTCTTCAAATAACAACTTGAGGAAAAAATATGTTAATAATTCAGGTTCATTATTCGATTAAATTATAGTGGAGTGCATTTTCCTTTCTCCCTTGTAGCCCCATGTGTTACGGCCTCCCATGATTTATCCCAAGATGTTTTTAAACTGGATAAGAAAAGATGCAAAACAGTCTTAAAGGGTTGTGTGAGGGAGCTGTAGAAATCATAAATTCAGCACAAGTTCCCCACTGGCTCCACTGGTGCACGGTTGAAATGTTCACCATTAGTCACACTATAATCTTCTACCAAATCTGCCCTGTAATCTGAATTAAAAGAGACAGGGTTGTTGACGGTGTGAACTTGTCCCAATTGTGCTAGTGCAGCCTCACAGTAATTTCACACACAACGGCACACCCTGACACCCACACATACAGAGTATAAAAGCTACTACTGTTGATCGATCTCAGTCATTATTTATGTATGAGCGTAGAGTAAAAAACATACTGCTGATTTTGAGCATGGGTGCTATCTAGGATCTGGACAAGCCTCCTGCTGATGTAGCTGTTTTCAAGACAGCAGGGGCTTGTAATTAACTTTTTTTTGCTCACTAGTACCTGTAGCTAGTTGATTACAAAATTTGCCAGCCACTCAGAATTTTCACCTGCTAAAATGATACCTAAATAATAAAAAATATATATATCTATTACAGTGTTACTTGCTTGAATTTTACCATATTTATTCTAGCCAGTTTAGATAGATTTAACTGAAATACAAAGAAGGCAAGTGGCGTAAGCATTAGGAGATCTTGGGAATGCAGTTTGCAGTGCTTTATCAGACTCACGCCGTCGTTCACAGGCTACATTCAGTCGGATCAGAGCATTTACAGTATTCACAGGAAAAATAATTATCCAGATTCTGGCTGTGTGTTTTAGATAAAAGGTGTTGCAGACAGATTTTTTTTTTTTGGAACAGCGGAACGTAAGACGGTTACAACTGCCAATTTGAAGCTGTACTGAATAAGTTATGGAGGTGTTAATGAGGACAACTTTGAGGGCATCTTAACACTGTTTTCATAACGGTGCCATGGTTTTCATGAGCCAAATTCAGCAAGGTCAGCTGGACATGAGACAGTTTGTTGCTGGTTATGAGACTTTGTCATAGTGTGGTAAAAGTAATTTTGTACAACTTATTGATCTCTATATAAGTAATAAAACAAAGTAAATGTTGTACCATTGTGAAAGTGTAAGTTAAATCTTAGCTGCCAATTCAATCTCCCATAATCCTCTTTGTATGCAAATGAGTTTCAAAGATGTTACAGGAGGAATATACTGGGTTCTTTGTGAGATAGTTTACCTGGACTGCTGTGATACAGTAAATGGCAAATTGCTATAGCTAAATCTTTTTTTTTACGATTGTAAGACAATACAAACTCTAGCACTGTATAATGCACATTGTTGTACAAGCATTGCTTCTACATAAGTAATGTGCTATAAGTAGCCTATTGAGTGTTCCTCGCTGCAGGGTTTGACCTTTTGGGTTGGGCTAAGCCCCACCCATGATGTGTTTTCATTGGTCTAGCACAGTGGTTCTCCATCCTGGTCCTCAGAGGCCAGAGCCCTGCTGGTTTTCACGATAGCCATCTAGACAGGGACTATTTTACACCTGGGATACCAGCTGAATGCAATTAAATGCAATTAGCTATCTGGTAGGATAGAAAACCAGCAGTATTCTGGCTCCTGAGGACCAGGATTGAGAACCACTGGTCTAGCAAGACCACGGCAAACGTCAAAACTACCAGGGTTAACAGGAAGGAGTTTTTCAACAAGATGGCGGTAAGTAACAAACATTCTGACATTTGAGAATGTATATGAAGTAATATTCATTTAAAGTTATCAACAGCAAACACTTTTTGTGTGTACAATGTTTTCATAGACCTATAGCTCTTAAAATGAACTTTGTTAACATTACTTTTTTTGAGTGTGTTTGATTATCTAATGTTGCACCTGGTGCAACACCGGTTAGGGTTAGGGTGGTACATCCAGATAGATCATGATTCTTGTGGCATGTTTGGTAAATCGGTCATGATAGATACTACTGCTAACCTCAGCTGAAACAGTACATTGACAGGCATAGCCGATCCACTGATTTTATATATTCAGCTGTATGTACAGCTGCTACTGCACTTAGCTAGCTAACGTTAGCTAGTGGAGTGGCTAGTTTACCTGATGTTAGCTGCTAGTCTCTGCCCATAGCCACCAAACAGTATAAGACACATTTGTGTTTCCATTCCCCACCAAACGGTGCGCTTAAAAACACAGGCTATGTACTGTCCCTGGTAAATTCAGAGCGCCCCAAAGAGGGAGTTTGTCTTATCATGGAGAAGTCACAGGTTTTCTACTCACAGACCTGCCATGTACCAACCAAAGGAATTATATTAAGTTGAAAATCATACTAGAAATCACATAAGAATGGCAGTTCAACTTAAAGGCATATGTGCTTGGATTAACGGTGGAAATGTGAAAGATATTGCATCAATGTTTACAGCCTCATTTATAGACATACAGTAGCTATTTCACACTTTGTGGAAGCATGACCTCCCTCTAATGCAGGGGTCGGCAAGTACGTTTGGCCTCGGGCCAAATTTTTTCCAAGCAACTGAATGGTGGGCCAAAACATAATAGGACAGAACCTTTTTTTCTACCAAACAAAACTTTTTTTTCCTAATCTATACTATTATATATTGTACAAAAGAGTAATTTAAGAAAGTTATTTGTTTAAAATAAAGTAACTTGAATTTGCTACAGACTGTTATTAGTGTGTTATTACTGCTTTGTCTCCTGCTCCACTCTGTGGCTGCGTTATAAAACGGCTTATAATAGTAACCTGCTGATAATGTGACTGCTGTCTTTAATCACCGACAGACTGTCTTTTAAGACATGAATATGTGTAAATCTCATATTTCCCCTCTCCACACAGTTAATAATAAATGTGTATCATTTCCATTTTGAAAATGACTACTTCTTTGAGCCTAACTAACGTATTGTAATAATTATTTTATGGACTCAGGATTGGATATCCGACGTACGTTACTCTCGCGTTACATCGTTACCCGCGTTATTGTGCGGGAGGTTACATTGTGTGCACAGAGACATTAGCAAAACATTGATAGCTAGCAAGACAAAATGTCACTGTCAAAAGCAATGAAAAGAAAAGTTGACAGCGAAGGTAGGACGTACAAAGAAGAATGGAAAGAAAAGTATGCATTCATCTTACCTGATTTTATTAACGCCAAACCAGTCTGTCTAATCTGCAACAAAGTTGTTGCAGTTTGCAAGGAATACAATATACGACGGCACCACGACACAAAGCATGGCAACTTCAAATTTGGCTATCCACTCCAGACAGATGCACGAAAGCAGAAACTTGAAGCACTGGTAGCAGGTTATGCGCACAGCAGCAGGATCTTGGTACGAGGCCTCACGGCGCAACAAAAAGTGAATGAATCAAGGCTCTGAATTCTGTATGAAATTGATGTTTTGTGCAATTTAAAAACATTTATTTTTAAATCAGATTTTCAGTGTCATCTGGCGGGCCAGGTACTATTACAGGCGGGCCAGTTTTGGCCCGCGGGCCGCTAGTTGCCGACCACTGCTCTAATGTGTTATACACACTCTTGTTACACTATTTTTGCTTTAGCCTAGTAGTAGCTGAAGTGTTGCTGGTGTGAATCTCAATATGATGAAATTTAACTAGTGATTGCTGGATAGCTGTTTAAAAGCCTGGGACAAATTTCATTGATGTTGAGCTTTTGAGCGAGGCACTTCAACCCAAAACCCGCTTCAGAGGTGCTGTGCTGCTCTCTATAAGGTATTATCGTAAACATGACAATTGATACAACCTTTTCTCTCTACATGTTACATTTTACCATCATCAAGTGCAATTTAGACTGAAGAGAAGGAGCACATTTTCACTGTTGGTACTGCTGCACAACATTAATCAAGAGAGATTGTCTCATTGAACACTTACAGACTTGCAAAGATAAGTCTTCCAAATGGCCCATGACCCCAGCAGCTTGACCTATTCTTACCCCACCATGTATAAACTGACATACTCATAAAAAAAAGCCATAATCTAAAAGTTACACATGACCTGACATACAATTTTGCTCAACAAACACGGCAGCAGTGTTGTATGGAAAAATTGGTGTTTCCATCATCTCGGCCATTACCTGCTTATCTATAAATTGAGGGTTGGCTGGGAGTGGATGTTGGAAGAGTTATGCTGACGGAGTACAGGCACATTCTTCTCCCTAGTTCTACAAATAATCATTAAAGTACTACATTTCCTACAGAAGTAAGGCAACTCAGAGAGAAATGTCACAAGGTTGATGTTTGTCTTAAGTTAGACACTTGGATGTAAACAGTCACAAGGTAGATTGGGGTAGGCTGCTCTGTTCCACGTGTGTGTGCACATGTGTACACACACGTTAACATGTTAAGATTATGCTAAATATAAAAATAAACTAGAGACAAAAGTTATTCTGGCACCATTTTATGGGGACGGGGGGGGGGGGGGGGGGGGGTCAAAGGTTTATGGTTGATTGGAAAATATCTGTGAGGGTGAAAGAGTATTTTTTTTACCACCTTGTAGGTTACACAAGTATGTGTAATGTGAAACAAATGAATTAATTCAGAGCAAAAGTTACCATGAAAGAATCAAATATTACAAAACAAATCGGCACAGTGGTAGTTGCATCTTCATTGACCTGTGAAGGGAAGCTCACCCATTTACCAGCAAAAAAGCAAAGGGCAGGTTAGGAGACCTCTCAAACTTTGCCACAACAGAACTGTATAACATTAATTAAATGATCAGATATGGATGATTCCTTCACAAATCAGTCTGAATTCTATACAGTGCAGAGGTGCACATAGTAATATGTCTACTTGCTTGTGAGCACTGTATGCTTGTTGTTGCAACACGTGCAGAATCATTGGAATGAAAAGCAGTTTATCATAATATCTCTGTTTTTGCCATGCCAGTAAGCTTATTTTTAGAATTGTCAGTGTTGGTCAACCACACTACACATCAACTAAAACCAGAGGCAAGAGTGAGCGCAACACAGTGAGAGGTTTTAAACAGGGAAGCATGTTGAGTTATAGCTTTCCATAGTTTCTTCCATCTGATAGGTGTATGGAAGTTGAAGAGCTGTGATATAGTGTGGCATTTCCGAGAAAAAATGTGTTCGTATGACAACTGGTATAGACTTTTCACTTTCTTTTCAATTTGATTTCTGATACAATTTACAGTGATGTGTGTGAAAACCACAGTGTAGTCATTAAGGGTGCTAAGCTGCATGCAAAGGTGTTAAAAAGGAAGTTATGGAAATGATGGTACCATAGTCAACTGTTATCTGCTGTACATACAGCAACAGAAGCTGAAACAAAGGCAGCTAGTGCAAATCTGGGAGCTTAACTGAAGAAAAACACAGACGACACATTTCAATAGAATCCTAATAATCAGACTTTGAAACATCAAACTTGCGGATGAAGTAGTTACTGGGCTATTAGAGTGATCAGGAGAGCTGAACAGGCAAGCGGTCTAGCCTTGGTCCATGCTTGGTTTCCTTCTCTGATTAACACTGAAAGCTCAGAAGAGTATGATGGATTGTCTCTATCCTCGATTCTCAATCTTTTAAAAGGAGCATGCTTAGCCAGTACAGACTTACTGTAGATTAAACACATAGCTTAATACTCGCCTTCAAGGATAGTGGAAATACCCCAGAGATCATATTGAGTAATGAAATCAATCAACCTATGCATCAGATTTATTACAATTTTGTTAAGTAGGCTACAATGTGGGGTTTTGAATTTGACAATTTAGTATTTCTAACGCATGCAACCAGATGATCCAGATGATCACTGAGATCATTAACAAAGAGGGTATCTGTCAGGTCTATTTGTCACTATAAAGTACAGACCTGTAGGTTTCCTAAATCTTTTTCCTAAATCATTATTAATTTCACAAATTCATTTTAGTTTATCTAAATCAAGACAGCCTTTTTTTAACGTTATTTACAGAGATTCACAGATAGGGTACTGAGGACCATGCTTTTTGTTCCAGCAATGGCCTGCTCCACATTTGTAACACTCATTCATAACTGGGAGCTGCCCAGTACACCCACAGTCTTCCACTGTTGGCCACTGGGAGCTGTCCAGTACACCCACAGTCTTCTATTGTTGGCCACTGGGAGCTGCCCAGTACACCCACAGTCTTCTACTTTTGTCTGCTAAACAGCTCCAATGCATTCTTAAAATGATGTAATTTGTTTACACCTCTATGTGTCTTCTTTGGGATAGCACACGTGTGGTATTTTTTAACACAAGATATGTTAATAACAGCATAAGTGTATTGTCATTCTTATATGTTGGGTCGAAAAGTAACACAAATGTGTGTTGTCCCAAAGTAGACACACACGTTAAAAATGGCACATTGTTTTTAAGAGTATGGAGCATTTGGAGGTTAAGTGATTTGCTCTAGGGCACCTCAACAGTGATTGTTGATGGAGAGGTTACTCATTCACTTTCCCCACCCACATTTTCCCAGTTGGTCCGGGGAGCCACTGAACCACTGACCTTGTGTTCACAAGCCCATTTCTTTAATCTATAGGCTTCTGCCACCCACCATACCGACCTATGCAGTGATGATATACCAGTTTGCATAGCTGATTGATTTATCTTTTGGATACTGATGTCTGACACTGTGGAACTGCTGCTTCCAATGTGATTTTCTGGCACATAGTTTATTTAGGTTATAGCCTACAGACTTTATGTACCATTTTATAAATGAACTGTGCTTGATTTCACCCTCATCACTAGCTTCAATGACAAAACTGCAATGAAACAAAATTCTAGCGTTATCTCCCTCTCAGGTAATAGTGGCCTGTACAAATAGCCAACATATTTAATAGCCCTGTCTTCACCAGTAACCGGTCCTATTTTATATTTCATAAGTGTTCATACTGCTCCAGTTCCGACCAATGACATCCGTTCTGAAATACAGGAGCATAAGGGAGAAAATCTAAAATGGGAACACAGTGTGAGATGTGGTTATAAAAAGGGAGAAATCCTTATCCTTCCAGAGATGCTGCTGCATCAGACAGTAGTGCTTCAGCTCCACTGATGAAAATTTTGAGCTGTTCGTCTTAGTAGATTCCACCCCCAATCAAAAACAGAAGCAAATTCATCACTGGCATTGACAATATCCTAAAGTAGGCTGTAAAATGACACAGAATTACTCAAATGTTGGGAGGCATCGACCCAATCAGGAATCTGTTTTCTAGTTTCTACTTTTTGATTTGGGCTGAGCAGGGCAGGAGTTGCTGAATCCTCCTGCTGTATTTGTCCTTGGAACTGGCTTAACCAGTTCTGTCAGAATACAACAAAATATTCCTATAAATTGGTTAAATACATAAAACAGGAAAGGCTGATTATTTAATGAAACAATCTGGTGCATTAATTGTTCTTGGCAATAAAAGCGACTCTGATTCAGATTAATGTTGTTTTCTGGATAAAAATCACACAGCCAATCAGAGTTTTCAGAGGTCACTGGAGGCTCTGAATGTCATAAAAGACAGTGGGCCAGCTGTGTGTGGGCAAATGCATAAAATAATGGATGACATTTATATTGCTGCATTGTGCTGTTTTCCAATTCCAAGTTATCTCAATGTGCTTGTGTATTGATAACCAACACAACAAACTCGACATCAAACTGCACAAAAATGTATAGTTCAAAATTACAAAATATTCTTGTTGCCAAGGACATTTTATGTGCATGTTAGGGATGTAAATATCAAGTAATGTAGTAACCAAGTACTAATTTTCTCTGAATAATATTTGTTTACTGTCGTTAGACTGTGTAACTCCATGACTTACAGCATCGTGTGCATGATTAGTTGACAAACTATGCAGCCACACTGATCTGTTTTTTGGGTTGTTTTGGAACATGAACGTGAAGCGCCCAGCAGAAGTTCATTAAGGAGAAAACATGCCAACAAGGCTTTGTTCATAGCGGCGCTACTTCATAGAAAAAAGACTACAGTATAAATTCAATAAATAACTGACCTGGAAAACCAACAATCATCCCAAGGTTATACCAGGCTTTCTCTGTTTTGTCTTTGCTTTTGTAAACCTTTGATAAGCCATACAGCATGGCATGGTGTGCACTGCGTTGTCTCAGTGTTTGCCATTATTTTTCCCAAAACAAACATAGGAATGCCTCTAATTGGCTAAATGGATTGTGATGAATTCACCCATCCAGAAAGGTTGTGCATTAATGTGCTATTTGATATATTGGAAAAATGAAAAATTTCCTACTCAGCAATTTCAAATGAATGAAACTATTTTGCTACTTTGCTATTTGAGTTTCTGAGTTACGACGCAATGGTGACCTTTAAACTTCTCAGCAAGTCAAAAAAATAAGTTTGTAGTTAACTAGAATAACCTAACATTTGTTTGAATGAAGTTCGTAAGTTTATTTGGTTAATATTGCCCTTGTGCATTCAAAAGGTGTAGTGTCACTTTTTTTGTACAGTTTTACCATACAAAATTTCCATGGGAATAATACTTTTATGGAAATTAGCTATTCACTACCTATTTGCTTGCATTTTAACCAACTCCAAATAATTGTCTTTGCAAAGACAATATGTTGGTTAAGGGTCGATTTCAACAAATATTATTTTGCCGAAACGTCAATGAAAAACCGCTGAGCGAACTGTTCAAACTTTAGTCCCACCCACAAAGGCGCTGATTGGCTCGATCGTTTCTCTGAGCTAGAACACGCCGTTGACTAGAGCAACACCAGACTCTCTGAATCGCTCGTCAAAATCTGAAGAGTGGGCGGGACGAGATTCAGGAGTCTGGAACCAGACTAATTCCGAAAGCTAGTCAGATCTTACAAGCCTCCACTCCACTAACTAAAAATGTAACCATTTGAAAGCAAAAAAAATAAAAGTAACGAAATGCAAACAAGAAACTAATGACGATTACCTAAATTGAAAAACAAATGCGTTGAGTTACTTAACACAAAAAGGTAATTGGAGTTCTAACGCGTTACCCCCAACACTGCTTGTTGGTGGAAGGAGCCCCCCAGGCTGCAGCTCAGAGTGACCATATGGGCAAAAAAGATAGATATGTAGAGGGAAAGCCGGAAACATCAGCTGTTCTTCTCTCTTCCCGTAAATAACTTTATGCAGACCAGAGTGCATCTGTTTTGGCTCAGAGTCAGTTATCATTTAAGATTTTTCCAATAGGCTTATTTGATTTCATTGTCCAAGTGCAATATTTTGTGAGTAGCTATCCACGTCATGACGATTAAGATCCATTGCTGTTTCAAATAAAAATCTGCAATCAGATTTAAGTTGTATCTCATATTGCTGTCTGTAGATGTGTGCAAATGGGAGATTAAACAGGCACCACTCTCTTTATAGTATGGAAGAGACAGATCTGTATTGACTCTTCTAATTTCAAATTATTTTGTCACAGGGTCTCAAAGATACAAATATGGGTATTTTGTGTGGGATTCACATACACTACATGTGTGTGAATTTTCCCTTAGGGCGTGGCTCACAAAGAAAACGGCAATACGCTGAAACAGGGAGACTGAAAAACACAAGTCCTTGATTGTCTGTAAGATGTTGATTGAATCAGACAGAATCTTTGGCAACCAGTTTAGCCTTGCCTGTATTACCAAGGTCATTGCACTAGAGACATCCTAGACTCCATTCGAGGACTTACCTGCCATTTCATTTGTTTCTGCAAATGCCGAGTTACCTTTATAGAATCTGCAACCTGCTGCCTGTCTCATTTGAATGATAGAGCAGTTTTAGTCTTACGCCTTAACAGCAACGATTCATCAGAATTGCCTAAATATGTAACTGCCATTCACTTCCTGACAAATGGGGCATAGAAATAGGTGTGGGTTTAATTTCCTTCCCCAGTGCCGTGCAATTAGGGTAATATCAGTATGATGAATGTCATCATATTTTTCTATTTATCTGCTTAGCTCTAGTGTGCCTTGTAGGGTGAGATATAGCAGAATTTTTGAGTTACAATTTGCTTTGCTTTAATCTCAATTTATGTGAAAGTGTATGTTAGTAAGTGGTGAGTGGTGCTGAACAAAGTTATTAGTGATCACCAAGGGAATGTGTGAGGGCATGTATGTGTGCATATAGTACGTGTGTGTGGGCATATATCAATCTATGTGTTTTGTCTGCCTGTAGGAGTTTTATGGGTAACACATATTACATAGCATGGTGTGCTGTTCTTCTTCATAATACGAAGGCAAAGAAGTCATGACGTGAAACAGAAAGCATGTTTTTTTTTCTGGTAGCCCACCTCGGAAAGTGTTATTCCACTTAATTTATGGGCACTAGCAGAAGACGAAAAAATTTGAGGCATGGATCTACTGTGGCAATCAAGCTGTTTAAAACCGTCAACTTAGTTGGAATAGCTGCAAACAAACCACTGATTAACATTTTCAAAGTAGCTCTTAAACATGCATCTATTCATGTAACCTATGTCTGTGTTTTGTGTGATGGATGATTACCAATGCAGTGCATAAAACCTCTGAGTTGAACCTCTATTTACATTATCGTACATACAGTCAAGCCCTATTGCAGCTTATGTTTAATTCCTGTTATTGTTGTTTTAGTCTTTTACTGGCTTCTCACTAAAAGGCGTACAACTTCCAAACAGATCCATGTAACTTTTTCACAAAAGCTTGGTTATGGGGCAAGGAAGAAGTGATTAACTTTTCACACTTATTGGCCAAAGGGGGCATGGCTTCTCACTAGATGGCATATTACTTCTGAATGGATTCAGGTTAACACCATCAAACTTTGTGTCAGCAGACAGAAGAAGAGGCAAACCCTCCATTATTGGCCCAATCAAACAACATGGGGGCACTGGAGCGCTCAGTTCTGGTTTAGACATAACCGCCCTGCCAATTTTTCCAAAACTTGGTCCAGTGGTAGAAGTGCAGCACTAATGACCACTGAACAGACATAGTGCTGATTGGCCGCGTGGTGTTGCAATAATCAACTAAAATGCTTAAAAGTGGCTGAAATTTGAACAGGTACAGTCATGAAAATGTGTGCATCTCCTGATGTGAAACATGTTGGAAGAAATCATTAACTTTTGGTGAAAATCTGACATGTGGAACTGATATATCTTGACAGTTGCATAGTGTTGGCGGAGGTATGCGCTCTACTGAGTACCATCTAGTTAAGATATGTTTTAGATAAGATATGTTCCTAGCCTTCAATTATTAACTCTTGCTCGGCTGCAGTGCCTCTGTAGCCATGGTGCTGCGCCAGCCAATTATGATTGATCGTGGTTTCGACTCTCTACTCATGTTTATTTCAAAACGGGAGCGTGCAGTTAATTCAAAAGAACTACATCTATGTTTGACAAATCAATCCGCCTCCTGCGTTCAAGGAACAGATTTAGCTGGATACGGATTAGCAAGATGATTTAAAACGACTGGTAATGGTAATAGTGGGCAAATCTTTGGCTTCTCAAGTATGATTTCATGTCACTGGCCAAGGGTGTCCAGATTTGGTCACTGTTGTGTAAAAAATTAGCATTACTCTCAGTATTACAGTAGAAACCTGCATGACCTCTTTGGGATTCCTGAAGCCAGTGGTCGAATGTGTAGCTTGGCAGGGTACCGCAGACTGTGTGTCCCATTCAATCTGCATTGCACCATGACATTACTGATGGACCCAGACTACGGTAGCCCTAGCTCTGGTTGGAGGGGGTTGTGGGCATGGTCAGCGATAACAGGCTTTAAGAAATGTTCCTCTTTTAGAAGCTTGGAAATGAATGCCAGCGGTTTACCCTCCTCTTCTCCCTCAGGAATACCAACAATCTCAATATTATGCCCGCAAGAATGTCCCTAACAAAAAAAAAATCACTGCAATATTCATATAATAGCCCAATAGGGACTTATAATATGACTGTGGTAGTCAATAGCGAGTTTAGACTGACCTTATTGTACTTAATGGTCAATTTTTTTTAGCTCTCATGGTATCAATCAACAGTTTTTACATTTTTACATTGTTACTTCAAACCCCGAACAGGAATCTGCATCGTAAAACGCCTTGAGGTAAAAAGCATTAACCAGAGATGCTGGGAGGGGTGAACTTTTTAAAACCTCATTTCCCTGTGCAGGAATGGACGCTGATCCAGAAGCACTTATTAGGGCAAATAAAATGACAACATGCTTGAGTGGCCTGTTGCAAAAGAGTGAATTTGATTGACTCTGACCCTTAGCTTTAACATGGGCAAGTTGTCAGTTTGTCCAGTCATTGATAAGAGAGAGTGAATCAGTCCTCTCTAAGAACGCCAGCATCGCATCCTATTTTCGCTGAGCCTCACAAACTGTCAGTAGATAGCGGTATTTCAAATGACAGTCGCTTATCTGAGCAAGCTTCAGTGCTTTCGCCAAGGGTGGAATTGGTGATACACCAACCACATTACTGTTGGAAGTTCAACATCGTTTACTCAGTCTTAAGTCTTGTTGTACTGGGGGAATATTTGCCGAGGTATTTTTTGCTGTCCCACTGAAGGATGTGTCCCATTGTGTCTCCCGTTAATAGGCATTATCTATCACTGGTCGCAAAAGATGCCTTTTGAAGATGAAACACTTTTAGAGAGGCATGAGAAGGAAGGAAGAAGAATGCCTTATAATGCATATTAATTGCTGGGAGGAAATATCATTTCTTTCATCTAACTGTAGTCGTAAGTGAATACACTGTAT
The DNA here is from genome assembly GCF_046629955.1 of Centroberyx affinis. Classification (NCBI taxonomy): domain Eukaryota; kingdom Metazoa; phylum Chordata; class Actinopteri; order Beryciformes; family Berycidae; genus Centroberyx; species Centroberyx affinis. Next base: position 515,091 of record NW_027279797.1, read on the forward strand.
CTAATTAAATAAAAAAATTCCACTAGACCGTTAATATCAGTGGCATATCTATGTACATGAAATTAGCCCACATCTTAAGACACTTCTGCAAGACACTAAAAAAAAAAAAAAAAACCTGAATAATAATTACTGCTGGGTGTAGTGTATCCAATTAATGTCAATGAGGGCTAATTTGACAAGTAATCATGACAGCCTATTCTCTATACTTATTCATCCGAAACACGAAGAATTAATTACAGGTGATTCAGATTGCAATTTAAATTGGAAAACATGTATTCTTTCCAAATCATATTCAGCAGTGCCCAATTAACATTACACTTTAATAAATAATACTGCAAAGACAACAACATCAGATCTCATTTTGCTCACTCTGATATTGCAAAGTACTGTCCTGATATTGAGCGTGCTCAGCCCAAATGCTGCTTTTGTCCTTGTCCCGGAGCCATTTTGGGCAAGTACAGTAATTGTTTATAGATTTAAAGTATGGGATATTGTGGCCTGGTTATGTCAAGGGTAGAAATTAGGGAATGAGACGGCTAAAAAGAGAATAAGAAGGCCGAGAAAGAAAATCCTTAAAGAGAGTTCTGTAACTTCTGAACACGGGAGGACGAAGCACCAAGGCTCCCTCGTGTGTGTCAAAAACTCAACAAACCGGCACATTAAAACGGAATCGCGTTGATTTACTACACGTTGTCAAGCACATTGTGACATAAAAAAGAAAATAAAAGGAGTAAAACTTACAGCGTTCCTTCAAGTTTATAAATGTTGCAAGATAAAAGCCCAAAATGGCTACATGTCAAAAATGACCACCGCGGTAAAATTCCGCGGAGGGTCGTCTGGGCGAGGCAAACTTTATGACAGAGAGGAATCGTGGCGCCGCGAGTCCTTCCCGGTGTGACATTAGTCATCATCGCCAGTTCAGTCGTTTCAGGGTTAGGCCGGGTATTAATCACCGGGTGACTTGAGAGAGTCTTGTTGAATGAAGGAGGATTGGGATATTTATGGACAAAGGAAGCAAATATCCCGGGCTGCCAGTGGTCGGAGGCGCCGGCGTTGAGTTAGATCATTGGTGACCTTACTTATTTATGGCGAGCGGCTTGCGCTGATGTCAAAAGACATACTGTCAAGGACTCGCTGTCTCTCCGCTGACAGAGAAATATATGTTTATGGAATGATATCTGAAAAGCTGTAATGCATCGTATGTCTTAAGCAAGATATACCCCCCCACCCATCCACCCATAACTACCACCGTCACTGACCCATCCACCCATCCCCCATGATTTTATATTCGGTGCTGCAGTGAGAGACGCAGCCACAGTGCCTGGAAATTGGCTATACACTGTGTATGAATTCTCACAAATAGCTGTGTCCAGGCCTGCTGTAAGGTAGAGGAAATGCATCTCAATGTATAAATGTTTAAGTTCTTAAAGTGTTCATAATCTTGAGTGTGTTTAAAAACTATACCCGTACTTATATATGCTATAAATACTATATACTGTACCAATCCAAAGTAAGATCTTTAACACTCGTGTCTTCCCACCTCGCAGTTCCATCTCCAGTCCATCTCTGCTGCTTTATGACTTTTCATTTACAAGTGCTAATATTGTTACCAAGCAACCCTTTTGTGAGCGAATGTATCTTTTACTTATAACAAATGCGAGTGAGGAGAGAGAATGTGTAAGAGGCAGATCATTCAGAAGAGAAAGAGTGCCGCAATAACAATCTCAGAAAGTGACACAAAACTTGGCACTTTGCAAAGTCACTTTGTTCTGTGGTCTTAACTGCCCTCAGCTGATTGGGCTCTTATTGAGAAATAAAAGCAAGGACATGATTTCCAAAGAACTCTGATCCTTGCAGACACTGTCATTGCTCGGCGTAAAGAAACATTCTTCAGTTTTCAGTTAATTGCACAGGCTGCTAAACACTGGCATCTCACTCTCTTAAGTTCACCTTTAGAAAATGAAGTAGAGTGCTGGCAAACATATCCTCAGCCCTCTAGGCTTTGCCAAAATGCTCCTTTGAAAACTGGATTTCTTTCTTTTAGTGCACAGAGCACATGTCAATATCGACCAGGCAATTATCTAAAATAGGATTTCTTCTTCTTACCACAACATCCTGGCTAGATTTTTATTAGATTCCTTATGCCCTAGTAAGAATACAGTAAGTGTGAGCCTCGCTCCAGATGGAACTTTTATAAGATTGTATTTACGGGTGTAAAGGATGTAAAGGATTCACACCTTCGCTGAAGAAGTCTCTTTCTGTTTGCACTTGCACGCACCGTGGCTACGCAATTTCAATATTTACAAGAAAATGTCAAGACGCCTTACAACATAAAACTGCAGACATTTCAAAATTATAGGGAGTATTGCCAGGCAACATTATAACAAGATTTGAAGTCAGCATTATAAGCTCAAATCATTGCACACAGTGGCTCTTAAAGCAAGCAGAACTGACAGCCAACGGTGTGGTCATCCATCAAGTTGCATTTGGAGAGCTATCTAACTCTTTAAAGAGGCCTGGATGAGTTCACACAGCCTTTACAATCAGTTTATAGAAACTGCCCCAATATTTTACTGACATTCCTGTAACAGAGTGTAACGTGTGGTCATCACTCACAAGAGCGATGCTGTGCAACTCAACAGTTTCTTTGGGTCGACACACAACTCGCGCTGTAACACAACACACATAGCTAGGCTAGGGACAGACATCTTGCTCTATTCGACACTCCTCCAGGCATCTTACCCCTTTTACACCTTGTTAGCTAATTCTCCATATCATAATGCACACTTATTTAACACTGAATGTCCAAAAAAAAAAAGAAAAATACCAAATGTTTATTTTATATCAAAATCCCATTACTTTTACTTCCTGGAAAACAGCGTATACTTAGTGGTTACTTCATTGCGTACCAGTAGGTGTAAATTTTACAAAATTTCCAACCAATAATACCACCACTGCTTTTTGTACAAGCCTTCCCCCTCTGCCTCTCCCATCATATAAAACCTGCAACTTCACAATTTACCCCCAAAAAATCCTGTTTCCTTTTCCTAAGACACCATGATTGTGTCCCGGTGGCTGGAATTTATTCATTTTGAAGAACCCTGAATTTGTGACAGCTCAAGGTTATACGCGCAGCGGCCTGCTTCGCCAACTATCTTTCCATGTTGGATACGGTACAACCCACCCATTTTTTATCAGTGCATCCCTGCATTTTGTCCCTCCCAAACATTTCAATTGAAAACACATCGAATTACAGAAGCAAGACACCATCCTAATGCTGCTCCCTTGTGACTTTAACGCACAGAGAGCGTAGAATAAGTAACGCTGTGCAGGACCACAGCGGTGTTACACAATGGGGTTTTTCCGACCAGGACGGAACATCCCAAACAATAACTGGTTTGGAGATGAGCCTTTTCTGCCCCCCTCCCGATCACATTATGATGGGTTTGTGCAACAGTTTTTCTCCTCAACACACTTTTAAACATCATCATTTTAGCAGTCTTTATGCCACTCCCCAGGGGCTTTCCACTGAGGGGCCAAGAGCAGAAGAATGGTTTATATTTGTCTCCTCTTTGGCTTTTGATAAGGATAATAAATCCATCCTCCAGGCCTTTTGACTCATCCTTGTTACAGACACACAGAAAATTGAAAGAGCCCCGATGCATTCTTAGCTCTGTAATACCATTCAGAGCAAACACACTGGCCCTGAAATCAGACACACGAGACTCGAGGAAGAATTTTAGCTTTCGAGACAGATTTTCACAGTAATATAGGAACGGCTGGATGTGTTTACTGCAAGCTTGATTCAAGGAGAAGGTTCAAAGGGATGGCAGCAACTAGTTGAACGCAGCTAAATCGAAAACATTTCATGACTGATTAATTTTTAAAATAGTTTTTTTTTATTAATTTAAAATGAAGTGTTTAAAACAGACCTCTTTATGCATTTGAAGCCATAAGGAAGATATCTTGATCTTGGGAAGGACCTGCTCTGCCCCTTGAGAAAATAGGACGGGGAGATAATGAATATTGAATGAGCAGATCTACTTCAAGCAATCATCCCCATTGACCAAATCCCATTGGCACACAAATCATCTGTATGGTTATGCCGAGTTAATTAAGATCTAGTGTCTGGAATTAATCGAGTCAAGCCATTGCAAATGTGTTCAATCAGTGGGACCTGCACTGTCTTATCTGCTCGTGCCTTTACTACTGTGAGAATAGGAATGATGATAATAATAATAATAATACTTTTTGAATTTTTACATGTTCATATCTACACGATTCAGAGATGCCTGGTGATGTCACAGCAGGAAAATGTCCTGGCCCTGTGCTAGGCAAATAAAAAACAACCCATGAGGAACGCCAAGTTGAGATAGTAAAGACCGTTATGTACTTTAGCGTTGCTTTTTATGTGAGTGGGATATCGTGTTAGCTTTTATCAGGGGAAATACTGTACCCTCTCAGGCTTCTTGGACTTCCACAGATAAGAAAAATGAGTGAGATTTAACCTCATTTTTCTTCTCAATGCCAACATTTTCCTTTCCATTGCGAGTTGTAATTGTGCCCTCCAGACTTTTATACAGTGAGCGCAGAAATTGGTTGGCCGAAGAAAACAACGCTGGCTGAATCGAAATGCCCCAGCGAGCCATTTACCAGCGCCGTTGTGAAATATGCAGGAAAGCAATCACCTTTATTGAGTTAAGTTAATTAAATATGGTAATAGGTAAAAAAAAAAGAAAAAAAAAAAGAGGAGGAATTTGATTCCAGTTCTCCAAGCAAGTCTCATGACTTCTGCGTAATGACTTAATCTACTTAATTGGTGGTGTAAGTGATCGCGATACAGTCATTTATCATTTGCCAAGATGTTCCTTTGAAAGGACAAATATCGCTGAGCGCCAGCAATGTAAAATAACTCCAGTCCTTTCTCAATTCATTTTTAGTTGGAAAAGAGTTTATTATTTTGTTGTTTGACACAGAGAGAGAGAGAGAGAGATTAATCGCAAGAGATGAATCATGTCAGCATGTCTGTTGCCTGTGGTAATATCCCAGCAATATGTGTTGTGGTGTGTGTGTGTGTCTGTGTGTGTGTGTGTGTGTGTGTGTGCATATGATAGGCATGGTTGGGTGTATCGACAGTAGCGTGACCCCTTCGCTCCATTGAGGGAAAAGGGACAGTTATTGAAAGAGGAGGAATAGTTTGCTAACATCTCACGTCCATAAAGATGTATTTTGTTATTCATGTCTGCATGTGTGTATGTGTGCATGCTTTCTGTCTTCACCAGCACATTTTTGCAACCAAGAACATAGAGCCAGGAAAATAATAGACTTATCTGTCGGACAAAAGTGAATCCATGACTTCACCTCCAGTTGCCTTGAAGGGGGAGCTAAAATAAAAGATAAACCAAAAAGTATGAACACTTTGGATCTTATAATACAGTTATGGAAATTGGAGCACATAGAGAGCCGATCTTACTATCAAAGTCCACCATAATGGATTTCCACTTTCCACTAAAATAAGATTTTCCCCTATGGTTATAAACGTGCGTCACATTTTTAATCAATCAATGTATCATTGTCAAATTAACTGTGATATCTTTATCGAATTTAACACGTTATAAGACAAATTTGATCATGGGGAAGATGGTGGTAGGCAGGTACAATAGGTAGCACCTACTGTATATCACGCCAATGGTGGTGTTGGTTTTGGTGTTTCTAAAAATGAAGACCACATTTCCCATAAACCCTGTTGTCTTCCTGATGAAGTTGAAGCGATGCTGTCAAAATAGAGGAACTGGATTATTATGTATTATTTACCATAAAGCAATGTCCCTTTGTGCTGTAAAGAAGTTGGGCAGATTTCCCACCAAATCCCACCTGGTAGCACAAAATGTAAAATGCAGTGTAGAGGCCGGTAGAGGCTGCCAAGTTTGTTTATGGTAATTATACTGATTAATGTGGGAATGATTTACTGATGTTAAAATGCAACACCTTTAACCTTTCCATGCAAAAATGAATAGGATTATTAGAACAACGTAATTAAATGCTCTATAAACCAGCAAAAAAAGGCAATAAAGGTAAACAATATAGCTTTGAAAGATTACCTTCCACTTCACAACAGTTTCAATCATCAAAAATCTTGGCAGAAACAAGAAAGAATTCTGCAAGACATTTTAAAATTGACCAACAGGAGGCAGCACAAATTTGTTCTTTTTCGCCTGGTCAATTTGATTTCATCAAATCTGATACACATGTTCCATGGTCAAGTGTTGGTTAACATCTAAACACTGGTTCTGATTAGTCTTTGTGTGCATACTTACTGAAAGGCTTTTACCCCAGCATGGGTGTGGACTATAATTATAATCAGGGCTTCTATTGTGAACTTGCAAACCACATTTCATTCATATGTTACAAGGCATTTGGCGTTTTCTGTGTTGCAGTCCACAGCCTCTCCAATCATCTGATCTAAACATCACTGAACCTTTAGGGGAAGTAGATTTCCACCTCTTTCATCCCTCACAAGAAGGAGGTTTTCCTTCTTGAGGTCCACTATCCCACTACAGACAGTTCAGGACTTTTAGGATGGCATTTCAAGGAAGATTGAAGCTGTTTAGAGCCGAGTTCTTACTATGTTCTTGATTCATATATTAAGTGTTTTTACGTTACGCTGTCCACCCCCTGTAAATTGACTGTATATTATAATGCTCTCTGGACTGTATTTTGAAGAAGATAAATCATTAGCAGCAGTGAACAGTGGTGTACTGTAGTTGACATACATTGACAGTGGCTTAATGTGGCACTGCGTTTCATTTCAAGACTATAAAGCGTAATTCCTACACATTTACTGGGAGCAAGTACCCTCATTTACACATACAGTAGATGTGAGGCTACATTAGCACAGTCATTAGTGTGCAGAATGAGTAGCATAGCATGACTGAGGCAAGGGTGCATGGCACATACACAGCTATCATTAACATTTTCAAAATGCCGAGGTCTTTCATGGTTTACTTGCTTATGGCCACCGAGGGAATCTGCCGAAGAGAAAGAAAAGAAAACAGGGTGAGGCACTCGGCAAGATTAAGTCCTTATGCCTCAAAATCCAGCATTGGACACCTCCTCACAGGTGTATACTTTGTTAGCACATTCCACCTTTAGGGCAACTGTACTAGCCCTGAAAACTAATCCATTATTGATAACGCCTCCTGATTGGCTCCTGTCGATCTGGAAATTGGATGATTAACCATCTGAAATTGTGCGTAACCCCTTTTTAAATATTCCCTCATCGTGTAGATATTTTCCCAACTTTCCTAACCGCCACCCATATGTCAGTGTCAAATATGATCTGAGTGGTTGATTCATTCTATCCCAAGGTATTAGTTCCATTTGAGTAATATTTGAATGGAAATTGCTCAGTCAGATGCATTCACCTTGAAGTGAGCGGAATCCATCTCTAGGATGACAGTTTCTACCTAAATAAGCATTACTGGGAGCTGCTACTCTCAATTCAGATTGGACACTGTTATTGTCACCATCCAAATTGTTTCTAACCCCGGGGTTAAAGACTGCTCTATTTGCATACATACAAATCAACAATTTAATGTTGCTGAAATCGACATTAAGTCTGAAATGCAGAAAAGCAGACATGTTGAATTTGTCCTGGGGAACTATCGTTGAGAATCACAACGGGGCTCTCTTCCCAGGGTCTGTACTGTAAATACGTTTAGCAGAGTGATTTGCTATAATGAATGCCGTGTTCGTTCTAAATTCCCTGTTATATTGAAAAGAAATTGTGTGAAATTGTGACTTGCGTTTGTTAAGAAGGAGAGAGTTAGTGATAGTTTACTGTTGAAGTTGTTGTGAAAGTGTTTTTGGTGTAAACATCACTGAATACTGGGCGATAATCTCGCTCTTCATTAGCCTTATCTCATTGTCCTAGCACGCTCCGAAAACTTATTAGGCGTTTTTCCCCCTAGCTAACTGCTGAAATGCCATCTTGAAGACATTATTATCCAAACCATTTGCAGAGCGCCAATCCTAGATTTGATTGTATCAAGACGGATGGCTGCAAGACAGGGAACTATAAACCGCCGCCTTTTTCCCACTGACATTGAAACAAAGTTTAAATGTAATATTGAGAAGATAAAATGTTCCAAAGATCAAATTCATTCTCTTCTGAACTCTGTCAATAAATATGCTAGTATGGCTGTGTACACAAACACACACATACACACACACACAGAGTCCTTGTTGATGCCTTTCATATTTGCTTGCCTCTCATAAAAGCTGGATGCTTTAATGCAGGAGGATTTAGCCATGACCTTCAGCCAGCTTTTATGCCCATTACTTGTAGTCAATAGAGTTGCTAAAATGGTTGGAGTATTGAAAGATTTGATGAAAAATGTTGTATAAATTGAACACAGGGTGAAGACCCCTACTAACTTGTGTATCAGTGACACGCCCATGTGCATGAATTAAATTCAGAGACACACACACACACACACACACGGAAAGTCATGCAGAGGTCAGTGGAAGAGCCTCTGATAGAGTGTATCAGCATATCTGCTGAACATGTGCCTGCTGGGAGCAGACAGAATATTACACCTATTGATAACACAGGATGTCTGAACATTCAAATCATTTAAAGGTGCCAGCTTCTTAAATAATTCATGCCTTCATGTCATGCATACGTTGACTGACTTTGCAACAGATTGTTCAGCATTACGCAGTGAGAGAACTAGGAGGGCTGGATTAGATGGGATGTGACACAGACCGGCCCCGATCCTTGAAGGCAAAGAAAGGCCAACGCTACAGAAAATAAACAGCCTTTTGTTCCATATGCTGCGACTGCAAGTCAAACATCTGATTAGGCAATCTGATAAGTCAAGACTGAGGCAGATGTAGTTATCTGGGATCAAGGCTGGAATCATGTGTAGCTCTCCATGCCAGAAGCATTTAGGCTCATACACTGTATAAAGCAGACCTAAGTCAAGTTGCTATTTGATTTGGAAGAAACTTCAGCCTCAGACAACAAACCCAATCAGATTGCTCTAAAAGACAAAACCCTGCCAATCACGCACTCCAGGCAGTAAAGGCAAATTATCAAAGCACTTAATTGTTTCTAACAGACTGACCTAAGAGTGGTACACAGCCACTCATGGAAGCGCTGTATAAGGAACCATTAGTGTGCCAAAGCAATCTGAGCCTCTGCAGATGACTGCATCCATTGAGTAAACACTCTTCATTCAATCTGCGGCTCCCTACCCGTGTTTTTGCTCGGGTATTAGCTCGCTTTGGCCAGAGACTATCCTATTGTCTGGTAGCTGTGCCCATCCTTGCATGATATGAATGAAGATTAGCATGGATTATTTGAATAAACCACCCAGGGTCCGGTGTTAATGCGTCTCAGCAGGAAATTATGAGAATGTCATTGCATGTATAAGTGAAATAAATGAGAAGCACAATCTGCGAGGAAGAGGTGGAACGTATAACCCGGCAAACAGTCAAAAAGACTTGAAGTGAAATGGCTTTGTTCATTTCAGCATGTTAAAATCAATACTACCACCTCCTGTTCTGGATGTATAGTTAGATATTTAGACCTATTTAAACTCTGGATCCCAGTGCAATATTCCTTAGACCTGTATATATTCCTGCTTTCTATGGTTATTGTTATTTCTCTACTGCTGACCTCTATAGCAAACCAAGTGCATACTATATAGATAAAGGTCCTGTTTCTTTTTTATACACCACTTATACTTGTGCATTACTTCTTTGTGTACTACTGTACCTCATTAAGAGACCTATTCCCTAATTTCTACTTCATTTTTTTTTTTATTACGTTGAGCCACAGGAGCAAACCACCAAGACAAATTCCTTGTTTGGCCAGTAAAACAGATTCTAATAAGAAAGCCTAACGGCTGCATGGAAATAGTTGCTTTCTTTTCCTTTCCTCTCCCCTATCCTTGTGTGTTTTGCACATCAAGAATGATTCATGAAGGCTGCGCACCAAACAATGCCATTCTAATTTGTCATTTCTGCATGCATGGCACCCTTGCTCGTGGTGGAGCTCTGGCAAGGTCACCGGGTGCACCTGACCCGCTGTAGGCAGAACAATGAGGGTCGACACCATAATGCACATGACATGGATTGAAATGGATTGCAGTCTTATTTTTAACCTCAGAACGCTATTGTGCCGAGCTGATTGCTGCGAATATGTTTCTGTGACTCTTCCCTCTGTCTGTTGACGCTGTTATTATTCCCTCTCCATCCCTGCAGTGCATTGCGAGCAGCAGCCACAAGGGTGTTAAAAACCACACCGCACGACCAAATGTTGCCACCTTAATCGACTCGGGGGGTTGTTTGTGAACAAATGATTCCCCCCCCCCCCCCCCCGTCCCCTCGACTATAATTAAGACCACATATCTTAGATTTTGCTGAGGTCAGCGAGAGGTTTTAATTTAAAAACCATTAAGTTGTGCACATAGTCAGGACTTGTGTTGCATCCTAGGCAGATATAATTTTAATTAACTCTTATCTTAGCCCAATTTCTCTCGCGCAAGACATCATCATAATTCCTCAATAACAACCTTAGAATAAATTGAACGACAGCTCGGTATATTTAACGGGCTGCTCGCGTGTCAAAACAAGCACTGACCTCTGTACCTTAGGCTTTATCTAATCAATCCTCATGCATATTGGACTATACATTTTCCGGAATTAGAATCAGGGGAATTATAGTCTTTAGTTGTGGCCTTAAAATTGTGGAAATAGAGGAAATAGGGGGACACACACAGGACAGAGTGGACTAATATCCTTTATTGTTGATGACACCTCAGAGTCCACTCTAAGTGTTTCCTGTGCACTAAAATGTTTGTGTTCTACTGTTGCAACTACCAGCGAGCTGGCAATAAATCCTTGCAATAGCCTCACACCTGCTAAATGATATAATTGTCTTTTTGGCACTGTATCATCTACGGTGCACTTAGTGTTTTTATCTCAAAAAGAAAGGCTCTTATTGCGAAGTCAATAAGTACGTGGGACAAGATTGATGAACACACAACAGAATACAGACTATAGCATGCATCCAGTAGCCATCAATAGTGACACACAGACATTCGATACTAGGCAAGAGCAATGCCGGGTGTCTCTTGTATCCTTACCCCAGCGATGGCGTCTAAAGCTACCAGCGTATTCCTCACTGTTGCCTCCCATGTAATATCTCAACAGCATGCCATTGATGTTAAGGTAAAGAAATTATCTTGTTCAGTCTTCTCATGAGACTGAAAAGCTGTCATAGTAACTGTGAGTGCTGCTGTTAGATGCACAGCAAAGTGCCACTCTTATCCCTAGTGGCCGGCGTCCCCTCCATGCATACAAATACGGAAGAGGAGAGGCGGCATAGGCAGAAGAAGGGTAGTAAACAAAGTAAATGCAAAAGTTCGGGCCTCTCCCTATTAACCCTTTCCCCAAAGGAGCCCCCCCCCCCTCACTGTTGGCATCAAAAGGACACTTGATCGGAAAATTTTGCGTTAAATTACCCCGCCATCCACCTCCTCATTTCCCAAGAAACTCGCGTTGTATGACACCTTCCCAAAGTGGGGCCCAGGGACACCCAGAGTGGGGAAAAAATTAAAATTAAAAATGTGGAATAGTTTCATTTCGGTATCATTTAATTTACTAGACATTAGCCCAAATGAAAATGACTTCTCTTATCAAAGGCTGCCAGCTCCTGTTTTCTTCCCATCTACAGGAGGGACGGTTATGCAGCTCTTAATTAACCATATCAACAAAAATCTTCCTAGGCGGGGGTCACGGGGACAACATTTCATCAGACAGGCCTAATCTGTATCTATTTCAGGGTCGTTTACACCAAAACGTTTGGGAGTGAATCATTCAGCATATTATTCCACTCTCCTCCTCTTGCATTCGTGACAAGTCCTGAAACAAATGAAGGACAGACACTGAACTCAGCTCTGCTGCTTAACTCAGCAGGACCCCTCAATAGATACACATTAAACCACGGACCCCCCATTTGAGAAAGCCTCAAGTCTCCTCGTGTGATTTTTGTTGTAGGTCTTTATCAGCGGTTCTCAAAGTGGAATCCAAGAACGCACAGGCTCCTTAAAGGGGATGAGGTATAATTTCACTCTAATTTGAATTCGCTAGAACAGGATTTCTCCAACTGCTTCATGTCACGGACCCCTGAAACAGACACACATTAGGCCACGGACCCCCCATTTGAAAAGATTTTGTCCCCTGTCTTAGGTAGCTGTTGTTGATGTAATATTGACTGGTATAAATGCTACACTGTTCACGGAGATAATAGTGGTGAGAGCGAAACCCATGATTAGAATAGTTGTCCTGCAACATTCTCTGATTGCGCTGACTTCTTCTAGCGAATTAAATTATAGTGAAATTAAACTATTTCTCATTTGGCCCGGAACCCCCCCTCGTCCCCCGGTCGCCCACTTTGAGAACCACTGCGCTAGAAATGATCCCAATTACCTAATGTATAAGAGTGCCTGTTCTAATAAGGGGTTTCAATCTCACCACTATTAACACCCCCCCCCCCACCCGCCCACCCTCAAGTAAAGTGTAGACAGTTACACAATTCTACAACACTGAATCAACAACAGTAATCTTGCCATATGGGAGCTCTCTGTGAAGAAATCATATCATACGGGAGGGGAGGGGAGGGGGGGGGGGTCTGTGATATGAAAGTGTTTGGGAACTCTCACTCCTTGCTAAATTGTAATGAGCAGACTAACTGGCATTTAAATGATCCCTCATTTTGCTGGGGACCCCTTGGAGCCCCCCTCAAGGACCCCCCCCCCCCCTCCCCCGGAGGTCCCTCAGACCCTAGTTTGGGAGCGACCACCACACTCTAACCCCACGCATATGAGGGCATTGCAGAGTGCAGACCATAAGGAGCACAGTACAGTCTCATCAACTGATGCTACCTGGCGATTAAAGCAAGGAGAGAGAGGGGGAGAGAGAGAGGGAGAGAGAGAGAGACGAAGAGAAAGAGCGAGAGAGAGAGAGAGGAGTACTTCAGGAGCTGTACTTAACGAATAAAAAAGACACTACAGCGAATTTAGCCCTCTCCTTTTCTTGTCTTGAGTGTGAATAGCTCTACACAGTCTCACTCCGAGATTTATATATATATATTTAAAAATATATATATTGAGGAGAAAACACACAAGGAGACTTGGCTTATGCATCTCAGCGCGAGCATCCATTTCACGGCGATTACAGTTTGAAGCGGAGGAGACGGTGCGCATTTCTCAGAGACACACGGTGCTTTTTCCCTCCTTTTGGAAGCCAGTTTCCTAGAGCAGCGGACGGGCGGACAGACACTTTTTTCCCCCCCTCCCTTCTGTCTCTGCTGCTGCATTCGCACCGGCGGACAGTATTTCATAACACAGCCTATTTTTTTTTTTAATTGGGGCACCGTCCAGGGTCGACCTGCAATTACAGCACCGCATCTCGTGGAGTGGAATTCGCGGTCCGCGGCTCCCCGAAGACGCAAAGGAATATCCGACGGTTCAAGTTTTCGTGGAAGTTGCGCATAGACGGGGCAAAATGGGAATTTGTGGCTATTTGGCGGTGCCAGGGAAATGCCTTGTTGTCCTCGGACTCAAATTGTTATTCCTTGTACCTGCAGGAGTTCCGGCCAGAAGCGGGGATTCTTTATTAAAGGACAACATCACCGTCAGACAGGGGGAAAGCGCCGTCTTGAAGTAAGTCTCTCTTTTTTTTTTTAATTGTATTTCCATAATAGATAAGCAATATCATTCCCCCATGTGCGTCATGATTGACTCGTGTTTTTAAGCTTGTACCGGGGGATAAAACACAGCTAATCCGGCCAAGTGCAATGCTCCGGGAGTTCTTATAGGTCATTATATCCTGTACACAACGCACAACGATTGATTTTTTTTTTTTTCAATTAGTAACCAGTGAAATTGCATACATTTCACTCGCAAGTTAGGGCACAGCATGCAAAACTCAGGGTTTAGCTCCTTTCGCCCGTTGCCCTTGAATGTTATTGATCCGGTTAATGTCTTGTTGAGGATGCACAGAGCTGAGATACTCAAATTCTGCACGAGGAGGGGTTGGGTACGTATTGATTAGCCTATGTGATACAAATGTAATTATCAATTCCATTTTCATGCCTGTCTTATTTCCCCGCTCCACTTCTTGAAATGTTTTGGAAGAAGCTGCATCTGGTCTATTTTTGTAGCAGTTTTCATCAGTTAAACCCCTCATGAAAATCCCTATTATATCTCTGTAATATTCCAATAGGGACATGAAGTGGGTCTGTGGTTTTTGTGTGGGTTTATAATGGCCTTATCATACTTTATCATATATTTTTTTTTATCTCCTATGGAATCACTATAATAATCCTGTAGGGACTTAGAAATTGCCTTTGGCACTCAATAGTGGGTTTATAGTGACCATATCATACTTCATGTTTTTTTTTTTTTATCTCCTATCTCCTCGCTGTAACATTCATATTTATTTGTATGGTATCCTCGTAAAAAAATGTATCGGATTGCTGTAGCTCCTTTTTGGAAGGGACGACCAGGCGTGCTGCTAGAAATTTAGAGCCCCTGTGAAAGGATGTGACACAGGGCCCCCACACTTCAACCCCCTACGCCCAGCCACCCACACACACACACACACACACACACAGACACTGCCTCTAATTTAGTGCACAGAGACAGGCTTTTCAAATCACGCAAGGACATGAACTATCCATAGCAATTATACATGGTTCAACTGCGAAAGGACTTGGAAACTATGACAGCAGAAAAAAAAACATCTTCAGCAGAGGTTGGTCTAAATTGTCAGGCACCTACTCTGACTCATCACTATTAAAGTAGTAATCCGAGATAAATTCACATAAATAAATACCCATTTTGCTACTCTCTATTGCTGATTGATGTTACACAATTGTGACCTATCCCCACTTCATAAAAGCTTCATTTGCTGTTATACTATTAAGTGCTTCATTAGGTTCGAGGTGTTTCTGGACTTTGCAGTTATTTTATTGCCACCTATTTTATTGTTACCTAATCTGACAGGATGTTGGCCATTGGGATAAAGTCTCCGCCAGCTTCCTCTATGCTGCTCTTTTCATCCCCGTCTGCTGTTACCACAGAATCTTAGCCACTTTAGCAAGCTAGCTATAACCAGTCGGGGATCTCCCCTACAAAGAGGGGAGACTGAGGAGCTGCTCCTCACTCTCTCCTTTTGGTTTTTTTTAATGAAATAGTAATACATTACCCAGGTAGTGTATAATGACTCATGCCAGAAACTCATGCCAAACTCCATTCAAAAATCCGTCAGTTTCATGCTTATTTTCACTTATTGCAAAATGACATCTCTCATAAGACATGACTGAAGATGTTTTATGTATTTTAATCGCCACTCTTCAATTCGGTATACATAGTACCCATCATTTATTTAGATAAATGTACGTTTTTTTTCCCAGAGTCTTCTTTCACCAAAATACACTGCTGAGCCAGCAGGGGTGAACCAAATATAAAAGTTGAGATTTTATTAAAATGCAAGCTTTTTGGTGGATTATATACATGCTGAATTTACCACAACACCATACCAATTAGTAAAAAATGTTGCAAGTTATATTTTCTGAGGTATGTATTTTGGCAATAAGCAAGGCAGTAACAAATTGCCAGATTTTTGAACGGACCTTGGCCTGACATTCTCTCCACAAGCTAGCCTGTCACCAATCCCCGATGTATTTGTCCAATCGGCCAACTGCAGTGGCTGGAAGTACGGACGTGATTCGGTCATAACCAAAACAGCACTGAGTGGCAGTAGGCAGCCCTAGTTCTGGCCATACTGTCTGATTTCCTCGGAATCTCTGGGAAGTGCGGTGCAAAAACACTACAGTAATGACTGCTTATCACTATAAATGTTGCCAAAAGAAACAACACAGTGTCATAGATGTGAAGCAGCCTACACAGTTCAGCAGTGCTGCAGAGAGGAGGCCAGTAATGATCCTGGTTCAGTGTGTCTGTAGACATTGCCATGCATCCTAACAGCCAATAGGGGCAGATAGGCTTACTGTGAAGATGTGAATGAGTGATTGGGTGAGTAAGTGAGCAAGTAACTTACCCTCTAGGTCCATGAGTTACTTTGCATCTAAAAAAATGAGGAACTCAAGGATTACCACTTTAAATGTGGGTGGAGCTCAAGTTGGCACTCTCAGAAAGCAATTCCATGAGGAAACACCACGCTATAATCTAGAAAAACAATTGTTAGCTAATGTGTAATTATTAAACATAAGTGCACCTAACAAGATGCCAAGTATGGCTTTGATCACACTTAATTTGCTGAATGCATTACTCTCTCCAAGTTCAGTGAGAGAATCAGTTATGAGGCTAAGTTGGTTTCTGATTGGCTGCCTCATATTTGCAAGTTAAGGTAAAACCTGAATGTGTTTCTAACACCATAAAACATGCCAATACACACATTTTTCCCTTCAGCTACTGTAGAATAACATTTTAACATCGTTCACTTACGATAAAATAACATGAACCTTTAGCAATCCCCAAAATTAGGTTGTTGCAGCAGCGAGAGTAATAGAATATAGCAGAGGAAAAAAAATAATATAATTCCAAATTTGAAAATAAGTAATAAAAAAAAAAAATACAATAAAAACAAAAGCAATAAAATGTAGAATAGAAAATAGAATTGTGGGGTTATATACACATATGCAACCGACAATCTCAACATAGGTTAAATAGACAGTATAGGTGGAAAGTAAGTAGTCAATATTACTAACACGGATTACTAAATATGAAATATGTGCTATACTGTACATGTATACTGTATGAAATAATGAAACTGATATGATGATATAAGTTATCAGCATATGTAACTATGAGAGGTACAGGGGAAGTGTCATATGTAGCGAATGTACAGAAATATGTCCAGAGGAAATACAGTGCAGCAAATGATTACATATGTACATATTAGTCCGCAGCCTAGGAATGCAGGGAGCAATCCAGGGCAGTTGGTTTCATTAGTGCAGTGCGGTGCTTCAGCTCCCTCCTAGTGGAGAGTGGGGCCTGTTGGATAGGAAGCATTGCACAGTCTGATGGCTGTTGGCACAAAAGCACACCTAAACCGCTCACTGTTGCACCTTAGGCGGAGACTGAAAATGCTCCGTAGCTGCAGCAGCTCACCGGAGGGGGTGGGAGGTGTTGTCTAGGATGGAGTTCAGTTTAGTCCTCCTGCTCCCCTCTGCTCTGCAGGGCGTCCAGGCCCAGCCTCACAACAGAGCCAGCCTTTCTCACCAGTTTGTTAATCCTGCCTGCATTCCCAGCCTTGATGTTGCCTTCCCAGAACACCACCGCAAAGAACAGTGCACTGGCCACCACTGATTGGTAAAACATGTTGAGTGGTCTGTTAACCAGGGTTCCCACAGTCATGGAAATCCTGGATAAGTTAGTTAATTTTATTTCCAGTCCTAGAAAATATTTGGGAAAATTGTAAAATATCATTAAACCTTTGGAAAAATGATGACATTTTAATTAATGATATTGTTAGGGAACACCTAGAACACAAAATCACACAGACAGAACTCCTTCAAAATTTAAAGCTTTATTATAATGATCGATCGAAGGAGAAAGAGAACATAAAGACAAAAGCCTAACACCCTGCTCCTGACTCTCTCTCTCTCTGCAGTAACATTTATAAGGCTGTCTGCATGTAAACAGGATGTCGCCTGGCCAACACCTGCCCTGCAGGCCGCATTGTGTAATCATCAACTTCATCATTTACTGGAAATGATGAAGGGGGGATAGATGAACTTGGACGAAAACAAATGATAACTTGGAACAGAAACCAGATGATAACTTGGAACAGTAAGCCCCAAGGAACTGACCCAAGGTCTGCAACTTAATGAATAATACAGGGACTACATTGCTTCACCACTTCAACAATCTGCTCTCTGGAATGTTATTGCTAAGTTTATCATCTCCCCTACAATACTAGGTGAGATGATAAACTTAAAAATAAAAATGACATACATCTTGTTGCTAGCTAACCAGCAAGTGGGTTCAAGCCTCTGTGGGATTAAGTGACCAAGGCAAATTAGTAATACTAGAAGTAAGCGTACACTTTCAGGCAATGTTGTCATGCAAAAATATTTTCATGCAATTCAAAACATTGCCCTGGAAAGCAAAATGTGATCAATATTTGGCATTGTATTTATGCAAATAAAACAATAGTAGTACAGCCAAAATTTGGTCTGAAGTTAGAGAAAGGTTATGGAAAAGCTTTGGAATCTAATTAAAATAAGTGTGGGAACCCTGTGTTACATATAATGAAAGACGTGAGCTTCTTCAAGAAGAAGAGTCTACTTTGCCCATCTCATCCTCTTCACTCTGGATGTTGACAGGCGTTGGTGGCTTTTTGCACCATCGGAAGTCCGCTACCAGCTCTTCCATCGTACTGATGTTGAGCTGCAGATGGTTTTCCCTGTAGCACCCGATGAAGCTCTCCACCAGACTCCTGCACTCCTTCATGTCACCCTCACTGATGCACCCCACAATAGAGGAGTCCTCAGCTAGAGCTTCGGGCAGTAGCATGACCCAGACTCGAAATTAGAGGTGTAGAGCAAGGGCAGTCAACCGTGTGCCATGTAGGAGGGTGCAGAGGGTATGCAGGTTTTCATTCCAACCAAAGACTACAGCAGGTGATTTCACTGATTAACACACCTTCAGCCAGAGAGGAGGAACACTCGGCCCTCCATGGCACACGGCATGAATACCCCTGGTGTAGAGGGTGAACTGCAAAGCTGACAGTACAGTAACCTGGGGCGCCCCCATGTTACTCTACATACTGCAGCCTGTCAGGTAGATAGTCCATAATCCAGGAAACCATGGCATCCACCTCCATTGCTTTGAGCTTCTCCCCAAGCAGGAGGGGCTGGATGGTGTTGAAAGCGCTAGAGAAATCAAAGAACATGACTCTCACT
Organism: Centroberyx affinis; assembly: GCF_046629955.1. Taxonomy (NCBI): domain Eukaryota; kingdom Metazoa; phylum Chordata; class Actinopteri; order Beryciformes; family Berycidae; genus Centroberyx; species Centroberyx affinis. Next base: position 534,094 of record NW_027279797.1, read on the forward strand.
CTGCTTTCCAGCCTCTCCAGGTGGGAATAAGCCCTGTGGAGCAGGTATATGATGGCATCATCCACGGCTTTTTTGGTCTGGTATGCAAAGTAGATGCGGTCCAGGGAGTCCTTCACCAGGGGCCTGAGGTGCTGCAGGACCAGCCATCCAAAGGTCTTCATTATGATGTCAGTGCTACCGGCCTGTAGTTATTGAGGACATTGGGGCATCTCTTCTTAGAGGCAAAAGGACCCTTTTAGTAGGTTTTCCACTTTGGGGCCACCCTCTCCTGGTGCAGGAAAACCTTTGCTAGCTAACTTGTACATGCTCTGAGCACCCTGGGGCTGGCAGGACCCACTGCCCTGCCTGTGCGGTGCCTCTCTAAATTCTTTCTCATATGGGTGGCAGTGATGGAGAGGCTGGGTAGGGAGGCAGGCTGGGGAGGTTGAGATGAGAGGGCTAGGGCTAGGGAGGTGGGCAAGGGGGAAGGAGGTTCGGAGGGGGGGGGGGCAAGGCTGTGGTGCTGACCCTTGGAGTGAAGGACGTGATTGACAGACTGGACAGACTGAGATAGGTAGTCACCATAATCGTATCAGTGTTTTCAGTCCAGAATTCTATGAGTTAAAATATTTTGCACCACTGATACAACTGATTACAAGGATACAAGGATTTTTTTGACATATGAATAGTGGTCCAGCATATGTAATATTTCCATTACTACCATTCTGAAGGCAGTAAGTCATGTTGAAGTAATGCCCTTGGTTGCAAATTTGTGACATCATATTGAGGGTAAAATCATTTTGAGTCATCAATATGACAGATATTCTTTAAAGGGAGACTCAACATTGCTATAGTATTGGTTCCAGCCTGGTCCAATAAGGCTTTCTATCTGAAATGAGGAGCCAAAAAAAGTGCTGCCAGCAAATACTGACAGGCTTTTCAAGGGTTAAATGTTTTGGGGTCAGGCAAACTACAATTTAAGTGTGATTCTAGCATAAGGTTTTAATGGAAGATTGTTGCATCTGAGTGATTTCCTGTTGTGGGCAAAATTGCTAGTGTGTTATTTGATTTCCACAGGGCTGTATTATTCAGACAGTCAAGGGTAACACAAAGCAGTGTCATTCTCACATAAATAGTCACTGCCAACAGGAACATAAGCAGATGTGAATGGCGGAATAATTTGCGACAGACAACACAGCTTTGCAAGAAATACACATATATATATATATATATATTTTAAATGGAGAGCATCAGGAAGAATGAAATGTTTGGGTTAGTAAAAATGTTAGAATGCCAAATTAAAGCCAGTTTTTAAAGCCAACATTCATACATGTGTGCACAACCCCTGAAATAATCTTTACAGTCTAAATTTCAGTTAAAATGCTATTCATTAATTCACCCATGATTTATACAATAGCTGAATAATTGCTTCTGATCGGCTGGAGGATGGCCAGTATTTGCATCCATGTTGTGGCTCTGATGAATATTTGGTTCTGATTAGCAGAAAGGTGGGAATTTTTTCAAGAAAGGCTTGGCAGATGTGCCTGGTTTTGTTAATGTCCTAATAAGTATTTCCACCGTTGCTTTCAGTCTTGCCTAGTTACCAATGGTGAAGTAATTACCTTGCAAGTGGTGACAATAAAGCACCAAATTTTAAAGCTGCCATACTGTAGGACATTTTGTTTGAATTCAGCAATCCCCATTTTGAGTGAACATAAATGAGTAAGATAATATGCCAGAATCTTGGCAATATTGATTGTGCCATTGCTCTGCAATTTGCTTTCAGTGAAAATTTTGTGGCTCAAGCATCTGACCAATTATGGCAAAGTCTGCAGCAGCAGGGCTTCACTCTGTGTTGTCAGTCAGCTGTGCACTCATCGTCACTGGCTGGGAGGGTAGTGGAGGGAGGGAGGGGAGTGTGTTAGTCTTTGTTTCCTTTAAATGTACCTTTGAATAGGGTAATGTAAGAGAGGGGTAGAATTATGTTGTTTGCTTTAAGTAACATATAAGCAGCAACTGTGATCAACTTGTGACCCATTTTGTCATGGAAATATGTTTTCTTTTCTTGTGCTTTCTTGGAAGCACACAAATTTTATGTTATCTTATTTTATCTTATTTTAATGTTTCTATATTATTCAACTTTCATGGATTTTTTTAATGAAGATAGGTTTTTACATCCAGAGCAGTGGCTGGGCTCTGATTGCCAGACAGTACCAGATACTGGTACCGTTATTCCCCTGATTCACATGATGGAAAGTGAAGTGAAGACCATCCAGAGGGAGCCAGTTCAAATGCTTCAGAGTTGCCTGTTTGAAAGGATTTAAGCAGTTGTGTATGGAGGGTTGCCAATCAAGTCCAAGTACAGATGTGATGTGTAAATTGGAGCTTGAAGATGCGTGTAAAAATGAATGGATTATTGAAAACGCAATAACTTCATATTTTGACACTGTCTTCATTAAGCATTTTGATCACATGAATTCCTATAATAGTGCAGCTTTTGATCACGACACTGTCTTGGACTAACTCTTCCCTGGTTTTAATCATACTTAACTATAAGAGGTGACCAAGTGTTTAAGGTGATGGGCTGCTAATCCATTGTGCTCTGCACTTGTGGGTTCATCCTTCCATCCTTGCCCTAAGGCATCTTTGTAGCAGCAGGGTAGCATAGTTAAGGACAGCACTCTTCAACATGGAGGTTTATTCCCTCATGTCAACAAGCATACACTCTGCTGAAGTGTCCTTGAGCAAGACACTGACTCTCCATCAGCTGCAGGGTTGCTGTTCTGTAGCTGATTCTGACCTTTAAACTTCCTTGGGGAGGGGAGCGAGCAAAAAGAGAATTTACATATTTAATATAATGTAATAAATTATCACATTATAATTAGGAGCGGTAGGTACATCCTAATTTGTTGCATTGCAATAGATGTCTACACCACCGCCATATCCCTCAAAGTTTATATTCTATGTCCTGTCTTACTTTCAACTTATATGCAGACGTCAGTAATATCTTAAAACTCTAAAATTGATGTTCTCTTTTACTCACATGCAGATGATGCACATCTTTATATGATAATAAAACTCAGAGAAACAACATAGCTAAAAGCTTCAATGCTGTAGTGCAGACATCAAAAGTCAGTGACAAAACATCAAAAGTTGGATGAAAAAACTACTTTTTGTACTTCAGTGCAGTAAGTAAAAGTAAAAAATCCCTCATCTGAACTCTCACTTAATCTAAATGGCTGTACAGTTACAGTAATTAAATCTATGAATCTATAAAAAAATCTTTGCTTTGATCCAGGGCTCTGCTTTGACAATATCAAGGCAATATTCAAAACAGCATATTTTCATTCTGTTATGCACGATTCATGATTTGCTCCCTCCAGAATTACTGCAATGCACCACTTGCTGTCCCATCTCCAGACTCAAAAACATCCAATTTATTCAAAATACAAAGGCCAGAATACTTATGCAGAGCAGAAAATATGATTGCATTACCTCCGTCTTTGTCTGTCTCAATTGGCTCCCAGAAACTGTAAAATCTGATTACAATATCCTACGTTTAACATTCAAAGCATTAAATGCCCTTGTCCCGCAATACATTAGGTTTATGTGCTACCTATAAATCGCTTCCTGGATGCAGGACTCCTTCTCATTCATATATGGACTTACAAGAAGTCAGTGGGGGGGCAGAGTCTCCTCCTACGGGGCTCCCTCCCAGGCTTACTACCCATGTCAGGCAATCGGGCAGTCTTATTATCTCAGTCACTACAAAAACCCTCCCTAGCTCAAGACTTCCACCAAATTTTCCAGAAGTTAAGATGAAATAGATAAAGCTCTTTGGAAAAGAAACCCAAGAGTGAGCCATCTTGTCTGCATGCATCACCTTTCAACTGGGATATCAACAAGTCTTTTTGAAACCTCTCCCCAAGGAAAAACAATGTGATACTCAAACAGGTCCTGACAGAAAAATAAAGTAAGCGGCACTGAATTTTGTTTGGTTTGTGGATTTTGAAATGCCCAGAGGCACTTATTTCAGGTTGGCTTTAATTTGATAAGATATTTTTTCGAGGCTTTGCCATGTAACAGGCAAAAAACAATGCTTTACATAATACATGCCTCTGCTATTGTCTTTTACACAAACAGGTAACTTTTGTAGGCCTACACTACTCAAATTGGCAAAACACTTAGAATTCCTTTTAGTCCACTTTTAGTTTTGGCCCTATCATTTCATTATCTGTCCATGCACAGGCAGATGGATTGAAATACGGCATTTATTGTATCACTACACAGTATTTTTTTAAACAGGATTCCTGGGAATATTGGGAGAGTTATGCAGGGTTTCCTGATTGAATGGCTAGTTTCCAGTCAAATAAAATGAAAGTAAAAGCCAGCCCGAACTGTAACCTTGTCAGAAAACTGTGTAAAACCATAACGCTAACCATTGTGCAATAGAGAACATGTCATAAAACCTGCTATGTGATAGTCTGAGGCACTTATCACTCTCTCCCCCTCTCCCTTTGCTTTTCTCCTGTCCCACTGTCTCTCTGATGTGTACTCACACACAACGCAAGATTTTTGTTGAATAGATGAAGGTTTTAGAATAGATGAGCTACATTTAAATAATTCAGTGACAATGCAAGCTGCTGCGCTCACTTGGTCGGCTTCCACAGGTCCGTATATTCAGACATGCGAGTTTCTGAGTTAAGAGTCAGGCTTCAAATAGACATGACTCTTCTGCACCTCTATGCACAACGAATGAATTCTCTGGAACTTGAATATCAGCTAAACTATGCAGAGCCACTAGAAGCCAGGATAATAAATAGATTTATGAAATATCCCCAACAACTGCCTGTGTTTTTGTCTGGCCGCATGGTCTTTGAGAACACTAAGATGTGCCTTGATCCCTCTGCTGCAATCTTCGGCTCCAAGGATCAGCCTTGCTCTCCCATTTTTATTTTTTTTTGTACGTCTCCTTTTATTTGGACCACTTAGGCATAATGATTGCTAGCTTCAGCTGGCTAGCTCCTGTCTCTCTGATTGATCATGCTCCAGTTGTTGACCTGAGCCACTGCGATGCACCCACACTATGATAATACGCAGCTAGCTACAACCGAAAATGATCACGACAAAGCCAAGGCAAGATCATGGACGGACAAGGGCATCTAGCAAAGGGTAGCCTAAGGGGAGGATGATGTGATTGGACACCGTGAACTTTGTTTCTGTGTGACCATACAATGATATATCAATTTAACTAATGCTTTTCAAAAACCCACCCAGTCATTACAAAACAAGCCAAAATTTTACCTCTGAGCTCAAGGCAAAACTTCCTAGTCTGACGCATCACTGAAAACACACCAAGATTGCAAATGGGTAAACTCTCCTCCGATATTGTACACAGTTCAGTTTGAGCTGCTGTGTCACTCCCACTAAATTCTAGTCTTAATCCCTTTCACCTCTACAGAAACTACATGATTTCATTGCACCAACCTATTTAAAAAGTGAAATGCAAGTGGGGGACCTTTGCCTGGCACCTTTAACCGACCCACCACTGAATGCACTGGTTAAAGCGCTTTGTCGATGCGAGATTGAAGTGAAGATGATGTAACGCGGCGAGGCCACCGAGTTCAAACTTGCTGAAAGGAATCCTTCTGGGTCTTCTATCCAGCCTAACGATCTCGGCATGTTCAAATGACCTCTGAATCTCAATAACAACGATGCAATGATGTAGCTTACTCCATCAGCTGAACCCGCTGGATATACCTGAGGACGGAGGCCAGGTTCAGATGTCCCGCTCACCAACAGTCCGCACGGGTTGCATCAGTCTTCGTCTAGCGTTCCCTGGACATCCATCTTACACAGGTCGGCTTTCAGCATCTTTGTGTTGTCGTAAATCACTGAGATAGTCATTAATTTTTAATATCCAGAAACCTATGCGGTGTGCTGCAATCCAACTAGATCCTCCACTTCTGTGAGCCGGCCACATCCATTACTGCCTGTCGCTGCCCTCCCCTGCCTGTGCATGTTTGGCTGCACTTTTCTGATATCATTAATACTCATCAGCGGCAACACCTTCCATTCACACCACACTCCACCAGCCAATTTACGCTCTACTACCTTCACTCTCCTCCCTTCTTTACTCCCTCCTCGTTTTTACCACAGTTCCATCCCTCTTACTCATCTACCTTTAAAGTCACATGTTGCCCAGCACTTAAAAATGAACTATAAACTTATTGATGAGAAGAAACTTTTTACATATAAGAGTCAAGCCAAATACAAACAAGATCCACTTAAAAGAATAATAATAAAAAATACTAAATAGGCTCTATGTGTTTTGAAAGTTAGATTAATTGTATCAATTGCAAAATCTGGCAAAGCTGAAAAAAAAACAAAAAAACAACTATCTTGTTTCCAATATTTTCTGTTTTTGTGTGTGTCTGTGTTTTAGGATGCCAAGTCAAGTGATATCCCAGTCTATGAACTGGCTTTCAAAAATGGGTCTCTATGCCAGCCCACCCATTGGAAACAAAGTAGAGTCGATATCGGAACTGCACTGCCTGGCCCGAGGGAAAACACTCCTTTGACTTCTAAAACCTTGCATCCATGAAAATTGCGACAGTAAACATATATGGATAATAGCAATATTCTTTTAGTTAGCTTACAAAATAACCATAGACATTTTTGGATTTTGGATTGCTTTTTCCTTTAATCAAAAAAGGCATTTTTTAACAAAGTAAAAGAGGTGTGTAACAGTGTTTTTATGTCCCTCCACCATGGTACATGGTATGTGGGACGTTATGTCTGTGTGTGTGTGTGTGTGTGTGTGTGTGTGTGTGTGTGTGTCGACACATTCTTATGAACACAATAACTCAAGAACAATACATGATAGAAACTTCATACTTACACCACAGGTTCCCCCCTATAGACTAGCTGATTAGATTTTGGAGCACCTTGCTGCATACATTTTCATATTAATGAGAATACATTAATATGCATTGCACATTCTTGAAACTATGACAACTCCTTAATGCTTTAAAATACAGAGTTCATATTAATACCACCCATGTGTTTTGTGAAGACAAGTATGTTGGCATAGAAGTAATTGCTAATTAATGCATTAATTAGCGTAATTCATGGCCTCATTAGCATTACCGGTTATGTTTAATATATCATGGTGATTATGGCGGGACATTAGGCAGCTCAAGTGCCTCTTGTTTCCCCTAGTAATTGCTGTTACTTGTGCATTGGCTGTGACTGTTATGGGCTCTCTCGCACAGCCCAGAAGAATTTGATTCTCAGCTGCTGGATAAGTAGGACATGCTTTGTAGAGGTGATCATGGTACTCTTGAAAGAGTAATACATTCTGCTGTGTTAGCACTAGCTCTCTGCTTGCCTACCATGAGGGGCAGAGGCTGTAAGATGTGAGAATGAGTCAATAGCGCGACCAAGAACTTTCAGGTCAAAGAAGTCACAGCTGAAGTGAAAACCAATATATAAAAAAAAATAACTACTCACTAGAGTCACTAGAGTATTGCAGTTTACCCCTATTTTACACCGGCGTTACTTGTTGCAGACCCTCGGCAGCGAGGGAATAGCACTTTCATCAGTGAAGGCTGGCACATTTAAGTACTGCCATATGAGTTGATCCACTGTTGGTGGGCATTAAAGTGGCACTTCAAATCTTGTATGCTATGCTCTTTGTCCGTTCCACTTGAGATCTCCCTCATTTCAGAAATTAGATGTCTCCAACCATCTGTCAACACAAAGTATTGGCCTCCCGTGACCAGACAAATCATTCCTAATTCGCCCGCCTCTCCTCGGGTCCTGGATCCCAGCCTTCACTCCTCTAACGAAACAGATCCCCTTAATGGAGGAATATGGCAGAGAAAAGTGCCTCCTATTGATTCTGTTCCCTGGCCAATGCCGCCCCAAGGATAGCGCAGCTGAGCTATACTTAGAGTCCAAGGCTGAGATAGACGCATTATTTTTCGACTTTTATAGTGTTTAAAATGTTCTGTAAGGGCGGCATGGTGATGGGCCTTAACAAATCCTAATGGACCCATTTCAATGTAAACCAAGCAGCTATGTCAATAAATAGCAGAATGCAATAAATATGGCAGTTAATTGAGATTTGGCTGCCAGCCTCAGCTTACGAGCTTGATGTGCTGATCACAATGTGAAAGCCCTCCCATGAACATGAATGTCTGTCATGTACTAGACTATGCATTACAGTGATTATGCTCAGATTAGCAACTTGTTTGTTGTGATCTGAGACCAATTGCAGTGTCCCCATCTGCCATCAATATTAATCACTAATGTATGCAACATAACGACTGAAGACTGTATGAAACAAATCACTGCGCTCACTGTGCTCTCTTTTCTCTTTAGATATAACTATATGTATGACTCAAAACCACACTGAATATATCCAATTTAATTGAACTAACCGAAACTCTGATGTCTCAAAATGCAATTTGTAACTGACATTATCATTAGTCTACTACTGGCTACAGAGGTTGACTGTCCATCATCAGTTAAGGCCTTTCACAGTCTGACGCTCAGTAAAAGGTGACCTGTCTTCATGCAAAGGCATCCATGTTTAGAAATACCACCTGCCTGTATAGTTTCCCTCTATGGTCCCTGACTTGTTGATAGATATCACATTTTAATGCATGTAGTTTTGGTGTGGCTGGTTTAGGCACGTCAAAATCGATGTGTGCCCTTGATTTATTATTGCAACCAGATTTCACTGTCTGAGGACAGGGAAGGAAGCAGGGAATTAGTCCCGGTCTGCCAGCCGATGTTGCTCATTAATATGGATAAAACTGACTAGAAGTCATCTGGGAAGAATGTCATACCACATTAGACAAATAAGTGGCTGAAACCACTGGCTGTAATGAATTGATTTGCTTCACATTGATCTCCACTTTTTCCACTGTTAATCGCATTTGGGAATCATGTTCATGTTCTGAATTTGTGCAATTATGAAATATTGAAATTTGTAAGTGAATAGGACTTACTGCATTATTTTACTTTTTTATCGCTCAGTGTGTTTGTGTTACAGAAAATACATTTTCCAAAAATAGAATATCGTAGCATTTTGATCAGTTAAAGGGAAAATCAAATGTAAAGCGGATGTCACATTTCTTTTCGTTCATGTGATCTTGGACAGCTGAATCAATATTTGTGAGTATGATAAACTGTTTCCGAAAGTTAGACACTAAGGGACCAACAATTGAATCGGTTGTGTCTTTTAAATATATCTTTACGGCTGAGCACGCTTGCTCTTTTCCAACAACGCCTTGCTTTACATTCCCACAGTTACACACATTCACACTTGGGAGCTGTCCAGTACGACCCCAGTCTTGTACTGTTGGTCACTGAGCAGCTCCACTGGAGCAGATGGCGGCTCAGTGCCTTGCTCAAGGGCATATTGAGAGTGATTGCTGACCCAGCTAGAGCTGCAACAATTAATCGATTAGTTGTCAACTATTAAATTAATCGCTAACTATTTTGATAATCAATTAATCGGTTTGAGTAATTTTTTAAGAAAAATAAGTCAAAATTCTCTGATTCCAGCTTCTTAAATGTGAATATTTTCTGGTTTCGTTACTCCTCTATGACAGTAAACTGAATATCTTTGGGTTGTGGGCAAAACAGGACATTTGAGGACGTCATCTTGGGCTTTGGGAAACACTGTAAACACTCTAACCTCTAGGCTAATGCCACCTTGTCATCAACTGAAATTCTCTGGAGCATTGACAATAGATGGGAGACTGACTGGAGAAAGCCATTACTAGAAACTATTGCAAAAATGTTTTGAGATACGGCATTTAACTTTGGAAAATCAATGAAGCCAATTTAGCAGAAGATTTTCCTTGTTCACCAGAAATGGTCTGCCTGAACCAGGCCCTTTTGTTTTGAAGAATACAAGACACACACTGGATTTGAAACTAAATGAAAATTTTAACCTACAATGGTGAAAGCTATAAGCCTTCTCCTGGCTAGCTGTCAGCCCAATGCGAGTCCAAACAAACACCTTACTCTATAGCACATAGGGAGGTTGCTTCTCAATCTCAGAAAAATTCGAATGCAAACCTCGATGATGCACTTGCAGCACTGAAACAATCAACTTGGGCTATTAAGGCAGGATCAGTGGCAGCATGTGGTCTGAATTTACTATACTATCACATTATGCAATAAACCCTAAAACAATGAACCATGTAGGAACTAATAATGTAATTACTGCCAGATAGTGTAATAACTTGCATAATCGAATAAAAAGTCCCTTTAAATGGGTTGAAAATGTAATAAAGCCTGTTATTGTAATAAATTGTCAGATTATGCAATAACATCACATTATTACATTAACTGGTGGTTATTACTTTTTTTAAGGGTGTAACATATTTTAACTCATGATGTATTAATAATATTGATTAACAATGTAATATCTCAAGCTATTATATTCTTCTTAAGATTTGTTACATTATTAGTCAATATTATTATTACATCATCAGTTAAAAATGTCAGACTCCCTATGAAATAATAATCACCAGTTAATGTAACAACGTGATTTTTACATTTTACTACACTATCCATCAGTTTATTACATAACAGGTTTTAACACATTTTTAACCCATTTAGAGGGACAATTTATTACGTTCTGATATTATTATCTTATCTGGCAGTTATTACATTATCAGTTGCTACAACCTAAATGAGTCATTACTATGTGTTTTCACAACTCTATAGTACCATCACTATATTCACTGAGAGTACATTACAGAAGCTGAAGTGACAGCTTCACACTACTCGAGGCGAAATGAAGTGATGTATAATAGAGGAGGTCAGCGGGCTGATTTTGACCTACTTATTTGGATTCCTGGCTTCTGATTCATATGGAGAGGGCAAATCCGCACAACCCGCAGTTTACAGAATACAGAAGTATACGATTCCTAGCAACAGTAGGTGCCAGTAATAAGCTATTTTAGCACATATCAAACAATATTTTCCAAAAGCGATGCCTTTGCAGGGATGTTCCTCCTATTTATTTTTAACTAAAGAAACTCGGCATCTCGGAACAGCTGGAGCCGAGCTGGGGATGGTTGGTGTTGGGGCCCACTTTTGCGTGGGAGGTACCAGGGTGAAAATACCTTAAAAGAGATGTAAGGACCCCACCACACACACACACACACTTGTTGTCCATGTCTGTTTGTTTTATTTGGTTCATGGTTATGGCTAGTCATCACACTGCAGTATACATACTGAATCATTTATAGGCAAAATAGAAATCCTACTTTGCAAAATGTAGTCTTTCTCAAACGTAGTATTTGGTGAAATGTGCATTGGTTTTACAGTGAATATGAAGGACTAATAAAGTGTATCCAAACAACCATTTTGCTCAACACAATAAAATCAGAACATGTTTTATTCCACCTCCTTATGTTGACAAGTGCCAGTACTCACCAGTATGCCAACACCTCCGGCTTTTACTGGTCTTTCTTACTGCCTTACCAGCACCTCCTGATGCATCTCACTGCGATTAGCCTTTTGTAGTCTTTCAGCGTGTGGGATAAAGATAACCTGGTCTAAATAATAAGCCCATGAGCCTGACAGGTCCTAATTAATTTCTCCGCGCAGGCTATTTCATAACCTTTACCGTTCACACTCATACCGTCTTGCCATTAATACCAAAGCCTAATGGTTGGACTGAACTGCAGTGAGCCATACAGAAAATGAAGGATATAGACTATAATGACCACTTGGTGAATAGTGGTGGAAACTATAAAGTCAAGGGTTAGAAGGAAGCGCTCTTTTCACCCAGATGTGATTTAAAAAAAAAGCATATTGATATTGATTAGGCGTTTATTAAAAGGCATTTAATGGCCTAAAATCTCTGAAAAACATCTAAATGCCAGAAACTAAGCGTTTTGTTTTTATCTCTTCGTTTTTGTTGGCCTATGAAATATAATAAGCCTATTGTGCGATTATAGCTGCATGTTATTTTAGGCTTGATCCCTGGTACTCATTACGCAACTCATGAGCAGCATGTGGCTGTCAGGCCCTTTATTTGTGTGTCCCTATAGTGCTTCCAAAATAGATCATTAAATAACAGTAACAGTCATGTGGATTGCAAGCAGCCTGTACCTACCGATAGTTAATGTCACAAAAAAAACACCTCCGTCTACTCTAAATACTGCGTTCCCTTCTCTAATGCATGCAAAGGGGGTTATGGTGTCGGATTCATCCTGCTCGCACACATCTGGTCCGTACTGACGAAAGCCGCTTGGCACGCATCTAGCCGAAAACTCCTTCAAGTGTGCGCGAACCGGCGTTGTCGAACATTAATTCGGCGAGCCAAAGCAACAAATACCTCTCTGATGTGCTCAAACGGAGCCTCGCCGAACCAGCCAGCCGATCCAACCTAGATCAACCTCTCGCCGAGGACTCCAGGGGACGCATCTGAAGTCTGACGCTTCCCAGCTCTATCCTCCTGCATCGAACGGCGCACTCCCCGCTCATCCGTCCTGCAGCCTGCTCCGTGTTTCAAGGGCTTTTTTTTTTTTTTCTCTCTCTCTCTCGCGTGAGCTTCCTCCTCCATGACCTGTTCTTTGTGCATAATTTCTATTCAGTCGCCGTTCCAGTTTTAGCTCCATCTTTCAGCGCTTCTATAGGTTTCACGCTGGCTGTCTCTTCAGCTAGGAGTCTCAGGAGTCCGGGAGAACGCGAGCATATAGAAGTCACACACAGAAGTGGTTAATTGCTTGTTTGGGATGGGCGTGCGACACCTGGAGCCTATACTCCTGCAGTTGGATTCTCCTTTGTACCTCCCCAGTAGGGTTTTCGACAAGATCTTTAAGCAAACCCCGTGGCTTGCAACTTTGAGACTACTTCTCCCCAAAACAGCAACATCGGTAGTTAGAGACAAAAACTGCACACTCCCTCAGTGGACATACTGTATAGTAGTAGAGTACAGGAGATGAAAGGGCAACTCTGGGAAAAAAAAAAAAAAAAAAGATCCCAGATGAACACTCAGTATGTTACATCCCCTGAAAATGTGAAAAAAATGCAGCTCCAAGCAGGAAGTAACAAAAGGTCATTCGACAACTAAACCAAAACGAAGGATCTGAAAGGCGCGAGGGAGGGAGGGAGGGGGGGAGGGAGGGGGGGAGGGAGGGAGCTCACCGATTCTGTCAAAAAAATGAACAGACGGCTAAAAAAAAAAAATAGAAAAAGACATGCGGGAAAACACGTAACCGCACCCTGTAGCAAATCTCCAACGGAAGCAATGACCAGGAGGCTTAAGTCAACTCGCCTGGCTACCACAGGTGACTAACCTTCAACTCAATGAGGTGAGGAGAGCAGAGAGCTTCAAACTTAATTGAAAACCAGCCTGAAGAAGGAGAGCCAGGGCCACGGTCAGGGTCACTGACCAAGGTCCCAGCAGAGGAAAACAAGAAGCCCAACAAGGCATGCTCGTGTGTGCGCGCGGGATGGAGGAGGAAAGATGAAAATGCCGCCGTCGGTGCTATTTCTGACCTATTAAATACGACGGCCTGAGCCATGCCAACGCCTCAATTCATTTGAAAATGAGCTTTTCATTCACTTGAAAAAACGGGACGGAGAAAACATGAACAGGTGTGGCAGATGACAAATGATGCCCGCTAACTTAATTTGAGGGCAATTTGCAAGAGATATTCTGTTCAAATTGTAATTGGCAGGTGTGGACGCACGAATGGGGCAAATAATATTGGATATAGAAAAATATCACCCCCACGAAGTAGGCCAGACAATTATGTGTGGCTCCTGCAATGATTTACTCTTGCCAAAGTGGCGCCCGACCAGAAATTAGCAACTGGACTGGACCGTAATCGGGTTAATTTCAATATTGAATCTAATTTCAAAATTTCCCAGGTCGTCATGTTGTGAAGGGTGCAGCGAATAGCTGTTGCACCTCTACAAATGTCCCGACTCTCATCATCTGTAGGTTTTTCGGCCTACATTAAAAGCCAAGATTGCTTCGATGTCAATTTATCTCAAGGCACAATTTCAGCCTTCCAAATTTGATTTAGACCTAGGTAAGGCAGACTAAAAAGGTCATGTTGGCGTTTTCGTGGGTCTAATAAATCTTGAGCCCAGGAGCAGGCAATCACTTTTTAGCCTAAATATTTCATAGCTTTCAAAAGCCTAGGCCTAATGACTCAGTGAATTTGTGTGAGTCTCTGTGTGTGCATGCCAACGTGTTTGCATTTCGGCGTGCATGCAAGTCTGAGCGCATGTATGCGTGTAGCCTATTAATTGTCGATGTCTAATTTGCACCTATCAGCTACTTGACTGAGACGGCAGAGCTGGGAGAAGGAGTGCATTGTGAGAAAAATTAACCAAGCAAGCCGAGAGCAAGTGGCCTTGTAATAGAGCTGCAACAGCTCCCTGGATCTCCCACAGCAAGTGTGATTTCCAATATAGCAAGTGGAAAATGCCTTTTTTTTTTCTGTGGTTTTGCTACTATAATAGTTATTGGAACTGTATGGCACCGGTAGTGCTGGCACATTTTTCTTCATTCAACCTTGCAAAAGACCCTGGTATAACTTCACTGTTAGAGTTTGGGAAAAATCATGGTGATAGCAACAACATGCTTTTTGCTCCCGATTTCTTCAAGACATGAGATGCAGTTTGTAACAAGAATTAAAAGCGAGAAAAAGAGCGGTCTCGCCTAGAGAACATGTAGAACCTTTGTGTTTTTTTTTAAAGTTGTGTAAGGAATTGATGAGTGGTCAGTTATGCATACTTTTTAAACATTTTGTTTATAGTTATTAGGATTAGGCCGATATACCTGTTTGCTGATATTGGCCTTTTAATAAATATTGTCAATGTCATTCACTGCTGATATGATGGAGGTTCCACCATGACCAAAACTACAGAACATGACATTTTAGTTAATTGTTTGATCATGTTTTTTTTATGAATTATTTCTTTATCTAAAGGCCTTAAGTATCCCAGAGTTTCCCTTTATATTGAATAGGTGGGATGGGTCACCCGGCCTTAAGGAGCTGTTAACCCTAAAATAATTACATTAGTCTGGGTTTCAGTGGAGAGTTTTAGCGTCCCATGATGGTGTACATGTTATGTCAGAGGCTTTCCCCCCCTGACAAGAATACAATTCTGGGGGAAACACTTAATACTTGTACATTTTTGACATGAAAATTGTCAAATTTAAAGATACTGAATAGTGGCACAAAATATTGTCTATTGGGGACTTCAGTCTAAAAATATTATCAGTCTTCAAAAACCTGCATCGATCGAATCCTATTATTAGTTCCAGCTGTGCCCATTATGACCTTATGTCATTTTCATCATGCAGCCTCAACTTTAGTTTAAGTGTATGCATTTGCAAGTGTTTGAGAAGTTGCATGTGTCTTTGAACGGCTTTTGAAATCCAGCAGTAAGGAATCACAGATGAAAGTAATTAACAGTTTTCCATCTGTCATGTCACCTGAGGAAACAGCCCTTCTGTACATGTTCAGAGAGGAGAAGAGTGAATCAAACGAACATCTCGGCTGTGAAACAAATATCTAAAGAAAACCTTTGCTTTTAACCTACCTTTTCATCTCAAAAATAGGCCGATCCGCCCAGCACTTAATGGGCCTCCAGACTCTTGGAAAGACGGGATGAAATTAAGCATTGAACTTCAATATCATTATTCTATCAATATTATTTATTCCTTTCAGGGGAAAAAAAGGAACACGTACGCCTCTAATAGTATACTGACTGGGAGGGGATAATTATGACACATGGCCCACTTATCTCAGATAGCGTTGTGTTTAACATTCAAAATGAAACTGCAGGAGGATATTTCTATTGCGGCAGCTAAATGGCAGTCTCCTCAATCTTGCAAAAATATAGCAACACGGCCCACGCAGGATGAGCCCATTGCAATCTCAATATCCGCTTCATACCATGAATATTGACACTTTAGACTTTTAACCTTCTACTGGCTGTCCAGTGTCCCTAGCTTGGCATTGAGAATAATGAGAGCCATGAAAAGCAGACTGTTGACAGTGACCCCTTTGACTCGGTATTAAATTTATAGCCGTCAAGTGAAGACGGCACACTGCCTTCTGCGGGGGTCAAAGCTATCATGGCCATAAAGGTTTAATTACAGGACTCGGTGTTGGCAAGTGCACACGATCCGGTGTGCGTTGTTATACATGGGTTATGATGCAATACAATTTCAATACATGGTGACACGATGCTGTGCATTTTGTAATATTACATACAGTATATATAGCTGAAATTTACTGGGAATTAATACAAACTACAGTACATCATCAATGTCTGAACTTAAATAAAATGCAGGACTATGCATATCACACTATGTGCATTTTAATACCTAATATTACAATTACTAACATATGCTTTGGATGCACAAGTTTAGTGACAGGCTTTTACACAACCAAACACTGTTCAGGTAGACTTTAAATTAGTAAAATTGTTGACATTATTTTTTTTATCATAAAAATGTGATACTTTATTCATTCCCATAAGGAAAGCCTAATTCACTGTAGGGAGGTCAGAGGTCAGGGACAGCTATAGAACAGCAACCCCGGAGCTGGTAGGGATCCAGGGTCTATTTTCATGACGGTGCGCGGCAGATGGCGGGGGCCTCGCGCTGACAAAGTGTCATTTTCTTCAGGCGCACGCAGGTCCCCCCCCCCCCCCCCCCTCGTCTGCAGCCGTTCGGTATTTTAGTGAACCCGACCGCGCCGAAGCCGGAGGAGAGGAGCAGTGGGAGGTGTGTCGGTAACTATCTAGCAGTGCAGTGCCGTTTCGGTGTCAAGGATTACCGGGATTTTGCGCTCGCACCGCTCCGCCCAGGTCAAAAAAGCGGACGCTACAAGGCGCCGTCGTGTTCTGTGCTATTTCCGCGGGCTTTACCAAGAGAAGGGTGCATTAGCAGATCCTATTCAAAAAGCTTATCAACCCTTTTTGTGGATGATATGTTTGGGCAATTTGACTTGGATAGAAATCCCTCAAGCGGGGGAAAAAATAAGACATTTTTCATTCTAACTACCTACACGTGGCTGCGGCATGAATGATAGTCATCCAACAGAGAGCTGTCAGTATGGGCCATGACGCATACTGAGGATTGTGGAGGCGGCCACTTGACAGATGGAAATTGCTAATTACTTTCATCTATGGTTCTTTACTACTGGATACTCAGAACTTCTCAAACCCTCACAAATGCATGCACTCGGAAGTACATTTAAATCAAGTTGAGGATGGAAATGAGATAACGTCATTTTCATCGTGTAGGCTCTGGCCACGTAAATACCAAACGTCAGACGCCACACCCCGTGCTGTTGATTGGTGAAAATAGAGCCCGCAGTGTCTTGCTCAAGGACACTTCCGCAGGGGGTTTGAACCCGGGTGCTCCCGCTGAAGGGTGGTCTCCCTCCTCGCTGTGCCGCACCGCTGCATCAAGGCTTTCAGCAAGCTCCCTCTCTCTCCCCGGTTTACTTTGGAATCTAAAATGAGCTGACTTCAATACATTTCTGTCATTCCTGAGCTACTGAGCGTAATTTGGTCAAGAGGGGCCTCCCTACTAGAAACTTATGTCACAAGCTAGGATTTATGCCACACTAAAAATGGCCCCTTCAGGCTCCACTGGTGAAATGTCCAGAGCTTTACCCATATGGCTGCATACAAAATTTCCCTTAGTTATTCCTGCTAATTTGACACTTGAAAATATGATAAAATGTTGCTGGCTTATAGGTCATGCTCAACAACAAAGTGTTTTGTATTGAGAAAGACCATGCACTGCCTATAATTACAATTTTAAAGCAATTCCCAGCTAGGGCCAGCTATTCATGTACTGGCTCAAAATGATCTCTGTTTATTTCTTGATACAATGCTGCGCCTTAGATTGATTTCATTTTTCATTTTTTGTGCATAACGCGTATACAATGCATGCATGTATGCATGTATGCTACATTTGTCATCATTTTGTAACAATTGTCAAGCAGCAATTGGTTTTGAAACCATGAATATTTAAGATAAGGCATTGTTTCTTACCCTCTCCCTACCCCAGCTACCCACGCTTTAATGGACTTCATGCTATTTGACCACTTACAAAACCAGCATGCCCTGATTTTTCTGTACAGTTTCCCGTGTTTTACATGAAATGATGAATCAGCAGCTACCAGTCATTTCCTAATTTCCGGACAGATGAATCATAGCATAGCACTGGAGGAATTTATCCGGTATATTATGTGTACAATAAAAAAAAAAAGTCACTGTGTTTCTCAGTACCATATTTTATCTGTCAATCTGTAAGTTATTGCACTGTATGAAAGAAAGGCTCTTGTACAACATCGTAAGAACTACACATTTGTGTTTACTGCTGTTAAGTTAGATTATCAATTCATCATTTTATTTATGTTGAACTAAAAATTCTCACTTTGGTTTTCTAGTAGTGACTTGTTATGTTATTCCTGGCATCCATTAAGCAATTCATAGATCATGTATCATAGCATAGCACATCATGTTATAGATATGTATATTTTGAATAGATACATATCTCATGCGTGTAATATACCTTGTATGATGTGTCTATCTTGGATGAATGTGGGAAAAATTTCTTTTACAGCAGTTTTCTGTTTTATTGAACCGGAGAACAGCAATGAGTAAGTTCATAACCGAGCGGCTCGACATCGTTTTTTAAACTGCCACGGGGCTGAACTTTTAAGTGACCATCCCCTGCTCGTGTCTGTCAGCATGAACCATTGCCGGAGCCGGCCCCTCTGTGTGCTGCCTTCATATTACACAGTGTAGCTACTGAGCTTTATTTCCTCACTCGACGGTGTTCCCATCTCGCAGAAATCCATCCCAAAGACATAGTGGAAGTAAACACAAAGGTGGAGAAAGCCGTTTTTTTGTTCTGAAATAATTTTTTTTCGCCTCACCCACCGTAAGCACGCAGAAAATAGTGTGCCTTCGGATGCTATAAATAATAGATAACGCCTCAATTTTGGAAGGAAGCACAAATAGTATGGTAATTTGCTGACATATGAAGTGCACTGGGAAGGTGCCCCCAATAGATTAATACCTAAACAGGTACTGATAGGGCTTAAATTAATCATTGGGTAGGCCTTGTTTGTGCCCTCGTGGATATAGGGCTCGCATTGGAGGAGAATCTATAGCTGTGAGGGAGCACAGGGTCAATGATGTTGTTCTCCACAAAGTGCATTGCACTCATTTGTCTGCCTCACGGGTGGCACATTTGCCGGGCAAATAAAATAGAATAGCTTCCTGACCATGGTAGTACATCTGATAAAATTAGCTCAGGAACAAGGACAATGCCACCTTCGTAAGCCTCGATAGTGGACTGTCTTTCTGGTGCACTTTCAAACTTTTCGGGGGAACTTCCAGCGCTGCTCTAAATCCGTACGCTCGTCTTGGGCGAAATGAGCCGTGTCAGTTTGGAGCGGCAAGTTTAGAAAGCAGCCGGCCTCCACTTCATAAAGTCTGCACGGCTTCACGAGTTTTGATGTCTCACCTGCAGGAGTGGCCAGACGAGGAGAGATTCTTGTCTTTTTCTATGTGAGACTAGACTCTGATCGTGCTGCTTTGTGACTCAGTGTGTACCGCATGCTGGAGAAAGAAACAATTTGCTCAATAGGGTCATTAGATGGTAGAAGGTAATCATATTTCTATTGGACAAAGAACCCACATTTTCCAGATAGCAGTTTTGAGGCTAATGAAAAACAGAGACCTCTTTTTTTTATTGCGTTGCCACACAGAACGAAGAAAATACATATCTGCCATATAGGAGGAAGCCTTATCTTCCTTATTATGTTCTGTGACATTACTTTTAATATCCCTGTAGTTAACTTGAGACTGTATATCCAGATTACAGAAAGGTCACCATTTTTAAAGCGCCGAGGCCTCCAAGGTTCTTAAGAGAGCGATGCGTATCAAAATCCTTGGCGGATGTTCTGATTGATCGGTATCCGCAGATATTCAGTGTAAGCGGGGATTGGTGATGAGGCTACTAGAGATTAGTCTACTCCGACATGTCTGGGAAACCGAAAATTTGATGAAGTACACATAATCTCTACATCACAAGGAAGCATTTCATCCATCAGTGGAGGGGTCAGTTGCATAAATTTGAAGCCCTCGTCTGGTCTTAAAATCTCTCGCTGATATTGGATTTGGATCTAATCTATTTACTCACATATACTTTCAGAGCAAGCATTAAAACTGCACTAGGCAAGATCTTTATGTAAAAATCCACCCGTTTTATCAGCCTAAATCCCTAAGTGGGACTGCAACGGAAAAGAGCGTCTCATCCCCACTAATTGAGATGCCATAGATTCATCCTATTTGTCCAAATGAAACTCCGGTGTTTGGTGTAGGCACTTCTCCACCCACGGGAAGTGACAAATTAAAACTTAATTAGGAAATACAAACTGTCTCCTAAACAGCAAGTGAGCAGCGGTTCATCAAGAGCAAGCTGGACTCACCAGTGTTAGATCTTCTGTCTCTCTCATCCCCGTTGGTTTCCTTTGAAGCATCGCAGAGCAACCAGGGTGGTAAACATGAGCATGCTGTGTGCAGTTTACTGATGTCACATTCCATGATTTCTAATGGTTTTCATGGTTTTTGATGTCTGCAAAAGTTCAGATAGTTACCTCTCGCTGCCATTTGGGGCCGCCAACTTACAAAATTGCCTAGATAAACTTTAATGGCCCAATCTAGGATTAGAGTACAGCACACCCTGCTGAGTCAGCGTTACCTGACTACCGATTTACATTTTGACTTATTGACCTGAAGATGTTCTTTCACTCTACTTACCTCTCACTGTATTTTGAAGCTATGGATTGGTTGTGTTCATATCGACTGTAAACATCCGAGCAGAATCCACCCGGATTTTGAATTATGGTTGGAGGTTATGTATGTATGCACCAACAAATGACAAAAAAAAAAAAAAAATCCAAATTGGTATCCGCTTGGTATCAGCTGATCTTTTAATTAAAAACAATTCGGCATGTGTGCAAAACAATTTCTAATCAGAGCATCCCTTCAGATTTTTGTAGATAACGAAGATGGGGCAAGTACAGCCTGGCAGTAAATAGTTGGCTTGGTTTGTCCTTCATCTGTAGTCACATTCTCAAGGCTCCTTTCACATTAGCGGCCGCTCAGAAAATTAAATTAATTAAGTATATTACTGTAGTTTAAGGACATGGATAAGGGAGATAGGATAGATAAGCATTTGATAAATAAAACAGATAAGAGGCCATGGGTAAGGAGAAGATTTATAGTATGTATATTGTAAAACAATAAGTGCATGTCTTATCTGAGCATTGCAGGGTTTTAAAGTAATCAAGAATGATTCACTGCAAGTAAGATCAAAGGGCGGCCTTAACTCCATCTACATGACATGATGCAGATTTAATGGGGATAGCTGGTGTGCTGAGGAGGAAAGAGCAGTTTGTTAACTGGTTAGCATTTGTCAAAATAAATGTTGGATCCATGTGCCAGAGAGTCAGTCGAGGAATGCAGTATCCTAGGTTTGTGTCTAGCTTTTCCCATTAAAGGATTCATCATTTTTTGGCATTATATATTTTTTGGAAGCTTCCATGCCCAGAATTGAGATGTTGTGTGTGTGGAAGCGACGTTTGGATTTCTCCTTATTTATTTATTTTGAATGTCCCTCCAGTTCAGCTAGTTCATTTTCAGCTAACTTATTGGTTTGTTTGAAACCCATTTCCACACTTGGAATGGGTGTGCTTGGGAGCAGATGCTTCAATTCCAGACCGTAACACAAACACACACACACACACACACACACACACACACACACACACACACATATTGGACTGAAATCATGCCTCCATCAGCTTTGCCTTGTCTGTCGTACCGATATCGATTTACAGGCCAGTTATGAGCTGGCTCTGAAGCCACCTCTGGAGTTTTATAGAAACATGATAAACATCATCAATCTCTTTGTACAGCCTTCAAAAGGTGGCAGATGGTTCATAGCTCTTTGATCAATTGGGATTCAATGGTCCAATATACCACATGTAATGGTACTTATGGTACTTTGGCCTACCGTGGTGTGAGTTCATGCTGTTCATGTCAATTTAGCGCACCTGTTAGTTTTAACATTATCCAAGTGCATTTTCTGCTTATTTGATGTGAAAATGCAAGATTTCAATATAGTTTGATGAGTACTTTTGGTTATCGCCATGTTCCCTGTGATTGAAAGGGTGATGCCTGACAACTCGTGTGTAGCAGCAATTTGATATTTACCCATCAGCGTGCTGTTTGCAAAGCACTGTAAAAACTGCTCAAGGCATAAATTTGTCAAATATGCTAATGTTTAGGCTAACACCAACACATGTTTGGGCCAGAAATGACACGATCAGCGGTGAATAAATAGAAAATCAGATTGGTTTTAATGTGACTGGCAGCTGATGTTGGAAAGCCTAAGACAGTCCAATGTGGTTGAAAGTACTAAAAGATTAACAACAAAATATGGTTCCAAGGTAACTGGACATGGTATGGTAACACTTTATATGACCAAAAAAAACATGTATGTCTCCATAGATTACACCTTATCTTATAAAACCCAGCTTTAGAAGCACTGCCATTTTTCAAAAAGAAACATGTACAGAATTATTTTGGATTGATCTCATGCCAGCACAACAATCCAATGTTAATAAAAGAAATGTTTTATGTTATTGTCTGCCCACCCACAAGCGTAGGATGCTTAGTTATTAGATAAGAGAGCTGTTTGGGGAGAGATGGACACAGACAGTTTTGGATAAAGAGGGTTTACAAGTATCGAAAAGTCCAGACAACAGTAATGATTTTTACGTTGCACCAGATGAAGTTGAAAATGGATTTATTTTGAGAAACTTCCAAAAGTCAAAAGGAGTGGAAAAGTTCAAGTCAGAAAGATCTGTTAGAAGGAAAACAGCTAGCTTGACCATATAAACATGCATTATGTGGCCTTGATATAACTGGACCCTGTCAGTGTAAGTATGGCAGGTAAAGGCCACAAAGATTATTTCACAGCTTTATCCATTCAGACTCTTCCCTCATCTTGCATTCCCACACTGTTATAGATGTCTTACTGCAATTAAACTTTGGATGAACTGGAACTGGACTCAATCTTAATGGGGATAAACCTGAGATGATACTGCACAAAAGGGCAGGGATATGGGACATTGTCACCCCTGTGGAGTGGGCCCATACGATTGGCACTCTCTGTGACTTAATCTGCCAAATGTAGCCCTCTTCCAAAAAATATTGAGGGCCACCTCATTAGAGGAATAATGTTACTGAGAGGAGTCACTCTGAGAAATGGTGGGAAGTTTCAATAGGGATCCACTGGTGACATAGAATACTTTCTTGTACATTTACCTTATCAGAGTTGTCATGATGTCAAGGTTTTGCCTCATGATACTACATCATGCCGATTGGAGTTTTAGATCTATAAACATTTCTCGGAGGCAGAAATCTAATCTAACTGGTTGAATTAAACCTCAATGGACAGAGCCAAAGAACCAGTGAAAAAGGCAACGGTTAAGAGAGGAGGAAGCTAATATTATAAAACCTAGCGCTCTTGCTAGTTAGCTAACTAGCTAACCTTCCAAGTTCCAACTAGTCACACTAGCCTGTAGCTGTCTATGTAAGATAGCTAGCTAGCTGCTGACCTTCCAAGGTCGTGAATGTCATGGTCATGAATGAAAAAAGTCTTTGCCATTTATATTTAGATATTTTATATTTATATTTTCATTTATGTTTTGCCTAGGGTTCCTTCTTTTCCATTAAATGTTGCTAGTTAGCTAACTTGCGCTATGAAAAACTGTGGTTCTTTGGCTCCGCCCATTGAGGTTTAACTCAACCAATTAGATTATTTCTGCCTCAGAGCAGCTCTGCCTCCAAGAAATGATTGTAGAAGTAAAACTCCAATCTCCCTATAAATCATCCAAAGTGTCAGGATACCAAGTAGTATCAAAACACTGTGGTGTATAATTAAGACTATGGTTCTCCTTAATAAATATTGGATAAATATTGACGATGTTGGACTGTTAGTAATTAAATATTATGTGAAGTCTAATTATCAGCTTTTTCAGTAATTATATTCTAAGATCAAAGTTCAAATTAAATTACAATTAAGACGTAATTACCTGTAATATTAGTGTAATAATAGTAGTTATCTCTCCTATCCCCATCTACCGTATGCACTCCTCGTACTTAAGTCTTGTTCTTGGCCTTTAAACTTAAAAGGTTTTCTTCCTTTTTTTTAATCTTATGATTGCATTTATGGGAACACCTTTTGGTAGTGTTCAAATGACATCATCACCACTCAGAAGCAATCATTTTTAAGGCTCAACCCATGATCCCCATCATGGGTTGAGTAAACTGTCAAATGGAGAACTCACTTATCTGAAGTGAAAGGTCATTTATTAAATAGCATTATCTGATAGTAAAAGATAAAACAATATTCTTCAGTGTGTCTCTTCAAAGTATTGTGAATATATTCATAGCTTGTGATGTGTGATGGCAATCCGCTGACTGACTACATGTAGCATTTATGAGCCTTTCCTTTCATTGTCCTCAGATTGACAGCGAGTATAATACCGTACTACAGTATGTTTTGTCTTATAACACTGTCTGTTAGACCAAATAGAAGGTCAACTTCAAATAATTTGCGTACATTTCATTGTTGAATCACAAACCTTTTGTGAATGACACACTTACATGGGATTCAGACTGGCTTAGAATTTGACTATTTGAAAATACAGTCAAACTCACAGCGATGCACATTTTTAGCACTTTGATCAACACCTTCAGAAAAGGCTTTCAGAAAAGTCTGTCACAGTAATTGTATTGTTGATGTTGAGGTCTTCCTAGACAGAGGGTATGCGAAGGATTCTTTGCTTGTTGAGAAATGTTCTGTGTGTGTGTGAGTGTGTGTGTGTGTGCGCGCGCTGTAGGATAGAGTATGTTTAGAAAAGACTGCTCTTCCAGTTTCTCCTATCCACAGTAGATCCTCTGGATTAATAACCTCCAGGATAGTTTAAGAAGGCACTTGCTGGAAGAGGGTCAGGTTCCAGTTGGAAAACTCTTCATTAAAGAAGCCCTAGAGTGGTCAGCCAATTTGGCTATGGAAGGTCTGGCAACAGAGTGACAGTGAATGCAGATATACAGTACTACACTACTGGAGCGTATGCAGACATCAAAGTTAATGGTTGAAGGAAGACATAAAGAGACAATATTGGCCACAAGATTACACTGCTTGGCACCTTGTGCTGTCTGAAAAAGCCTGCCTTGAACTTGAAAAGGGGCATTTTTACTTTGCAAATAAAAGATGCCTCGCTTTCTTAAAGGTTTGTCTTATCGATTGGCAAGTGGCTGCTTCACCCATAGGACTGTCTTAATTTAGCCCCACCAGTCACAAAACTAACTTCTCTCAGGAAGCCAACTTGACAGCAAGCATAAGTAGTAAGCATCACTTATTAAGTATGTCTTCTACATCTTACACTGCTATCATAGATGCTGTAACACCAGATGTAGTGGAAGGTAAACCACTTCATTTCAGATTACCCATTTTATTTGCAGGAATAGAGTTTTCCATTATAAGCCATATTGAATTAATATTTTTTGAAAGTATAATTGATTTTTGTTTATGTGGGTGGTTGTGATGCCTTATGGCGATCACTGATTGGAGGTGATGGTTTACGCCTTTATATTTACCGATATATCACTGTTTTCCAGATGTAATATGTACAGTATATTGTAAATCCAACAATCATATGTTAATATCAGGTTTTTTGGTTCTGCTCTCTCCATGTGTTATCACCCTAACTACCCCTGCAGTAGTATATTGACCTTTAAGCGATGAATTGTTAATGGTAAATGTCTTTGTCCAGCAGAGGAACAGTGTCAGATCACTGCAGTGGATTTTTCCCCACAGATAACTAACCAACTCCATACAGCTGCCCTGTGTGCCTTGACACAAATTTCAGTAATAGCTGTGATATGTCATCTACAATAGTAAAAGTTCTTCACGCTCACATCTGTCTCAGTATGGTGACTGAACATTCTCTACACCAAGCCCCTTTCAACATTAATCTATATGTTAGTTAAAAATAGCTGCTTATAGTGTATTTCTTAATTTCCATCTCACTAGCCACTTATCATTAATGAGTAGTTAATGTAATTCAATTACATAGTAGTGAGAGGTTTTAACTTGTTCTATTGGTTTTAGTCACTGTTAACTAGTAGTATTTCAATAAGCACTGCTTTCTATTCTAACGGAATATCTCACAAGTTAAAGTATTTATTTTTCTCATCCTTTTGTCAACTGTCAAAAATATGTCAGTACGCTCCAACTCAAAATCAATTTGTATTAAAATAGACACTTGTTTATTAAAAATGAAGATATCAAGTTTGCTGCTTGCTTGTCAAAAAATGGTGAGAGATCTGCCTTTTTTACACTCACACACTGATCCATCAAAATAGTTTTCAGCTCGATTAAAAATGTTACCGCTGACACTCAAAACGTTGATGTCTCAATTTGGAAAAGAGATTGATAATGACAGCAGGGTACAACTAATGAAGCCTAGGGGAATCAACAATAAAACAGCTTGTTATACAGCGTTTCTCCGCTTTCTGGCTTATTCTGAGCTCATTGGTGTTCAGCATGACAGCGTGCGGATACGTGACTCACCTCACATTATCAATTTATCTATTATTACTTCCCCGGTGCCACAGATAAGCGAGTCTGCGGGGTGTGCTAATGAACTGCAAGTATTGGATGGGTGGATAATTAAATGTGACAGAAAAAAAAATAAGAGCTGGATAGCTTTGTAACTATTTCTCTTGGAAAAAAACGTAATAATTTCATTGTAATACAAACATAGGCCTAAATGAGCGCATTTGTTTTTGAGTCCTTCTCCCGTTCACTACTGGTTTTTTGCATACCGATGTGTGCATGGGAACACACAATGAATGCAATGAATATGATAGCAGTTAGCTCCATTCACCCCAACACACACTCACAGCCCCCTCCCATCCCCAGTAAGCCAGCTAATTAGACCTGAGATCCAACAGAAACGTCTTGTGATCATCATGCAAAATACTGGAATAATAATACTGCTTTGCCATTTGTTTTTTTTGGCTCGAGAACGAGGCTCCGCAGCTGAAATGCGTTGTGATGGCTGTCGCTCATAGCACCCTCCTCCATCTTTCAGCAGTGAAATTGGAAGTCGGTGGCGGTGCTGAGGTGTCTTGAAATGCCAATGGGTGGGGAGATTGTGTTCCAAAACGTAGTACAGGCCAGAAAGTGAGTTTTGAAAGCCAGAAATCTCAGGTCCTGACCAAGTAATCATTGAGACAGTGGTATTGATCAAAACTCCTATCAACTCCCTGCAGATATATTATGGTCATTTTGTGCTATTAGGCAGTGAAAAACGTACTTATTGCCCGTTTAAAGCATTTTTGCCCTTGTATCTCCGAAAACACATCTGATTTCTATTTAAAACTGCAATGGAGATGGCAAACGCTTGCTATCTGACATGATTATATAATGTGATTTTAATGCATGAAGATATCAATTATGTTTGAGTCTACCAGGATGGCATTACAGCTCTGGAATACAAGCGTGCATAATTAATTCCAGGTTATATTGAATCGTTACACAGATTCACTCGAACACATTCGATTCGAACGCGGTGCGGGGCTGACGGAAATTCATTCTGTCATTTAATCCGCTGTTGCCGATCCTCCAGCGAAACGGGAGAAAATAATGTGTACATACAGCAGGACACAAAGGCCTGTGTTGCCCTCACTCCGTCAAGCTCCCCCTCATCAATCTTGCTACGGAAAGCTCATAGGGATCCAGCGGGGCCCCGTTTTGCCACTGCGATGCTTGACAGCTTAAATAGAACAGCGGGCATGATGGCCGCTCAGTGACAGAACGAGCGGCGTCTCCAGGCCCGCCGGAGAGAGCTTCCCGGAGAGACGCGTCTCCGTCGTACCTGTAGCCACAAAAAACAGAAGCGCCAGGCCTGGTATTAACTTATACTCCCAAGGTTGAGTGGATCCTTGATTGACCGGAGGATAAGTTCTCAGGGACGGTGGCAGAGGCGGACTGGCAGTCTCGAAATAAGGATCCAGAGGAGGGGGAACGACGGCTTGTGCACTTTTCTGTCTTTTCTCCTCTTTCTCTATTCGCCGAGAGCCCTTCGCTTTAGGTGCGTTGACAGCTCAACAATCCGAAATATATATATTTTTTTTTATTTCTTTGTGTCTGCATCTGGGGATCAAGTGTGGGGTCAACAGCTCATCAGCGAGCTAATTATTTTTCACTCTTCAAGTTCAGTGAGAAGTATCCATTGAAGAGCGGTATAGATAATCTAGAGAGGCGGGTGAAATGCTGCAGGGAGTTTGGGCTTTAGCGCTCGTCATAACTTGGGGGGTGCAGGTCACACGGTGGCACCGGCATGCGACGGCAATCTCCAAGGCCTCGCGCAGACGTCGACATGCTACGGTTTGACGGCGCCGGCGTAACAAAATGAAGGTTTTTTGTTTTTTTCTCTCTCTCGTTCTCAGCATCGAGAAACGGGTCTAAAAATGAAAGTGACTGACAAGTCTCGAGCCGGATGCTTAACAGGCTGAGCTTCACACACGGCGAACTCAGCAGCGGCCCCCTAATCCAAACCTTAACCGAGCCCAGAGGAGGAGGCGGTCCCGGAATCCCACAACGGGGCCGAATGGACTTTGCCGAGGAGCGAGCGGCTCCTGCGGATTTGTTATTATTCTATTTAAAGACGGGCTAAGTATATCCATTACCGCTATTCTAAATGTCAGCGTGGAATTTCAGGCCTGCGAATAATGATTTTTTGGGTCTACTACCAGCCTAAACATTTCAATCGGAACCTAACCGTCCAGGTGTTTGCCTTCGCTTCGAGAGAGCCCGACGCCATGATAAATAACGAGGCTCTGCGGGGAGGGTGGGTTGAGCGTCAGGTGCACTATTTTCTCTGACATTGTTATTGCACAATGATAAGCTATTACACAGGGCAGAGGGGAATTTGACTGCAGGAGGAATCTAGGCCGCGTGTTGGAATCATTTTCAATTTGTAGCCTCCCAGGTTGCCCATGGGGCAGAGGAAATAGTCGTGCCGTCCCCTACTATGGCCTGGCTTGTAATTAAAGGGAAAACGAATGCTGCTTTGCCCGAGTCTGCCTGAAATCCTGCTAAATGCAGTTCTGCAGGTGCGGTCAGTTTCTGTGTGTTTGTGTGTGTGTGTGAGAGAGAGAGAGAGAGATAGAGAGAAAGAGAGAGCGAGCGTGTGAGAGAGAGAGCACAGGAGCGATGGGAAGAATGATGGGTGTGTGTGTCTGCGGTTTAAGGGATTTGTATGTACACACATGTTTATGTCCAGTCTATGGGAAAGAACCCATTGTGTGCTGTGGGTGCATGTGTGTGTGCCAGGGTGTATTCAAAAGTTGATTATATTTTTGGCTCCGTACCGCTGACAATTACAAAGTCGTTCTGCTTTGGAGGAAATTCGACTAGAAAGCCAATGTATTCGCTTTCAGTGTGCAGAGATTCTGCCAGTTTTTACTCCAGCAGCCAAACTGAGAGAAAGCTTTTTTTGTGTGTGTGTGTCTGTGGTGCCGGGAAGCATCGCAAATAGAGATGACATGCAGACGCTTAGAAAAAACACATCAGGAATGCATTCTGTACTGTGCATACCTTCATCGTTTGTTCCAGACAGCAGCATTGAACACTTTCGCCTTGGTGGATGGCCCTGGAGCTCGGAGTTGTCAGGATCAAACATGCCAAACGTCCTTGTTATATAAAACAAGAGTGCTGGAACAAGAGGGAAGATGGGGCTTTCAATTCAAAACAGCTCCTAGTGTTCGGCACTGCAGTCTGTAAATAAACAAGTATAAATCAAAACATCTCCTGACCATCCCGTCATATATTGGGTGTAAAATTAGTCCCAGCGTTACCTGTATATGAAGGCTGGTAAACTGAGATGATGAGACGTCCAAGTATCGATTGGAACACAACGCTGGCGCCACTCGTCAGTCCAGCAAGTTGTTATAGCTAGGGTTATAAACTGTAGCACCGCTGAAATCATAGAGAGCCTCGTGATGGATGGTATTGTACTGAAGATGATATAGACCGCAATATCATGCTGGTGGAGCCTCAGTGGTACTAATCTAGATTATTTACGCTGTAGTTGACACTGACGCTGCATTGCATCACATTGAAAAGGTCAACTTTCAGTCGTGTATACATACTTCATCCTACCTTAATGTCATTTTCACACAGCAGCTGGGTTGCCCACTTTAGATCAGGACTATATTGCTTGTAATTTATAAGATAGAAAAAAAAAAACCACAGGAACAAATAGCCTAGTTTTTGCACTCTGGCTTTTGATCGATTTGTACAGTATGTGCAACTTAGTTGAATATCAACCTATTTTTTCAAAGCTGTATTACATTCAAAATAAATGTCATGATTCTGAATAGACCATACTTAATACTAATGATAAATGAATGGCTGAAAAATAAATCTTAAAAGCAGCATACTTGTTTCACATGTCTTTCATTAGCTCACCAGTGCAAAACCTACGCTAATATACTGTTTGGTTGTGCTATAAAGATTTGAAACTAGTGTGATTTTTAAATCTAGGTTGCAGTGTACCGTACCAGTTTGCAGTGTCTTGTTTTGATGTGTGTCATTTACTGAAAACTGGGGAAAATAAGCCTTAAAATGACGAATGGCTTTCTGAAGTTTGCCAAAATGATCATCCATGTCTATCCTAGGCTTAAGCTTACACCATAGATAGAAGCCTATATCAAACGATTTGTGTTAATGTGTAGTTTCCAAATATGTACGTATATGTATGGGAGTTTTCAGGAAAATAAAGAACATATACAGTGTGTACATTTTGTAATCTGTTCCAAGGCATGGCACTAAGAGCCAGCAAAAATTAATGAGTAAAGCTCTGTTAATGAGTAAAGCTCTGTTAATGAGTAAAGCTCTGTTAATGAGTAAAGCTCTGTTCATGAGTAAAGTAGAATTCAATGTGTGATTCCATATCTTCTGGCTCCAACTGTGACACAATTACAGGGTGTTTGACTAGTCTGGAATCGTCGGGAAATCAGTCCCTCCTTTACAGAATCTGCTCAACGTGACCACTGCCAACTTCTAGACACATTTGCACATGGAGCACTGTGTTTCTTTGTATCTGATAAAGCATATCCAGATCAACAGGCGTCAATAATTCGCTGCAGCAGATGGGGCCTGTTTTTGGATTTTCTCAGAATAAACTGTTCCTTTCTGTTTGCCCCAGAAAACAAAATCAATACAACTTTTCACTTTGGCGGCCCCAAGTGGAGATAACTGTTTGGATTTTTGAACGTTGACGGACGTCATTACCCAAAGGTCATGTAGCTTCTTCTTTTGACAGAAGGTTCAGCCATCGTTGGTGAGTCGGTGGAGTAGGTAGAGCGCTTGCTGCTGTTTAGGAGAAAGTTGTGTATTTCACTCTCAAGTTCTGGTTCATTACCTCCTGTGCACCAAGAAGATTACCTGCCAGTGACCATACCTGACAGCATAATTTCATTTTGGCAAATAGTTGAATCTTTGGGGTCTCAATTAGTAGGGATGGGAGGCTCCTTGTTGCAGCCCGGATTTGTGATTTAGGCTAATACAAGTATTTGTTTTTTACATAAAACTCTTGCCTTGGGCAGCTTTATTGACATGGCTGTATCTCTAAATCTGCAACAAGAACTAATATATGGTGTTACTTATCCCTAAGATTCGAGACTTTTTGGAAAGACTGTACTCTACCTATGCCCAAATAGGTACTAGCCGTAGTGATGATTGATTATGATTTGATTTTATTTTCGTGTCATGCACACAAAGTGCCCAACCCTCATGGGTTTACAAGACACCAAAGTTACAGTTGTAGTGGTCATACATTTCATTACATTACATTTCATTTCATTACAAAATTACAGATTATTATACAGCTCGGTCTTAAACAAAATATTCTGCCTTCTCTCCCAAGCTTGGCAAATAAAATCTGCTGCAAAAAGATTCCCTTCTTGAAGCACAACTCAGGTTTTTCATAATCATCCATCCAGCCTAAAGAAATCAGCATAAATAGAGGACATCTTACTAAAAAGTACATCCCTTACGTCCTCGTAGACAGGACAGTAAAACAAGAAATGAACCTCATTCTCAATTTCACCTAACTCACACAACAGAGTCTGTCCTGGCATTAAGTGGCATTAAACCTGCCGGTCTCTAGGGCTAATGGTAATGTTCCTGAACGTAACTGTGCACATGGGGATCTTTGTCTTTTGTTGAAATTATACTTCA
Organism: Centroberyx affinis; assembly: GCF_046629955.1. Lineage (NCBI taxonomy): Eukaryota > Metazoa > Chordata > Actinopteri > Beryciformes > Berycidae > Centroberyx > Centroberyx affinis. The sequence continues at coordinate 566,492 of NW_027279797.1, forward strand.
CATAAGGTTCTACACTGTAGCTACTCTTTATGAGACAATAAGTTCGTAATTTTTGTTTATACCATATATCAACAGACCATTTTTCTTTATACGTGAGAAACATTTTACTCCTAATCTCCTGAATATCACAAAGTAACCTGTTCTGGAAAATGAATGACAAATCATTCAAATAAAATAAGTAAATAAATAAATAATAACTCATTGGCCCAGGGATGACCATGCAAAATGTCCCAATTAAATATCTTTTTAGTGAGTCTCTGATCAGACATCTTCACAAGTCTATTCCAAAGCCAAAGCATTTGACCTATATGTCTGATGTTTGGAGATTCCCATCCCACATCTCCACTAATGGCCAAAACTGAAGTAAATTTATGGACTCCCAAAAAAGATCAAATAGCTCTGTGTTGCAACTTGTATGTTCACGGAAACCCCAAACACCAGAAGCATAGTCAGACACGGGACACACACATGAATTATAGAGTTGTGTATAAGTATGGAATCCCAGATTACCACATTGTTTAACTTTGTTCAGTACAGATCCCAGTGCTCTACCCGCTGACTGAGCTAGAACACTGACAGCTTCTTTAAATGTCATGTGCTCGTCCAGCGTCAAGCCAAGATATTTATACTGATCAGTATATGATAGCACTATTGAACCAAAAAACAACTGAAATTCTCTCCCTTGATTTTTGTCTAAAATGTACTATTTGTGTTTTGTCTTGATTTACCACTAGTCTCCATTTCCAGCACCATTCCGCAACAATGTTCAGCATAATCTGCAGATCTTTTTCATGTTCAGTAAGTAAGACTACGTCATCCACATATAATAATATGCCCACAATCTGATCATCAACTTTAACTTCCAAGCTGGAAGCTTTAATTTGAAGAGCTAAATCATTAACATAAATGGAAAACAGAGACAAAACATCACCTTGCCTCACACCAAACTGTTGGGAAAACCATCCAGTTGTGTATTCATTAACCTGAACATGAGCAACAGGTGCTTGAAAAAGAGACTTAATAAAACTTCCCATTGACTCCAGCATTTAACTTGAAGAAGTTCCCTATTAATCCAGTCAAAAACCTTCTTGAAATCAATAAAATAAACAAATGTAGATGTATTCTCCTTAATTATTGCACGTATAATGGAAGTGACTGCATATATACATGCTCTGGCTTTTCTAAATCCATTTTGCTCATCCACAAGCAAACCTGTCCTCTCAAGGTGGTCTACAAGTCTGCAATTTAAAAGTGAGGAATACAATTTATATACACAGCTAATAAGACTTATACCCCTATAGCTGGGTGGTAGCTTGGGATCATTTTTTGAAGATTTAGGAATAGGTTTAATAACCCTCTTGTGCCACTGTGCAGGAATAATGCCACTGTCAAAACAAGACCGAAACAACTCAAATAACACATTAAACAACCTCGGCGACTTCAACACTTCATTGGAAATTTTGTCAATTCCAGTAGCTGTTTTCAGTTTGCATTTATCTATTACCTTTTTTACCTCTTCAATAGAAAAATTTGCATTCAAAAACATATTACAGTTATTTACATCAGCCTTCATTTCAGCTTCCAGTTTACCTCTTTTAAACTAGTTATTTCCTTCAAAAAAACTTATGAATGATGAATGAATGAAATGAATTGTTGCAGCCAGAAAACAAGTAGTAGTACTATCATCGGTATGTAATGACATCTTCAATTGAACAAAGCACTGGAGAGCAACCTCACCTTGGTAGCTAGAGAAGAGATCTCTAGCAAACCATGACATTTTGTGTGATTTGCATTTGTTTGTAAGTGTCCTCTCTCTTAAAACCACTTTGCAGAGGCCAGTTTTACACCACGTCCTCTGAAAGAAGGGAAAATGCAAACGAGGTTCTTTTTACACTGATGCTTTGGGTGAGACTATCCGTGAGGCTGTCTTGTCAGCACACGCCGGACTAGCTACTATAATAAAATGCAAGCAGTCTGGGGAAAGGGAAGAAGGAAAGGCATTATCGATTGCTATCAGTGCGCTCTTGTTTTGTTCAAGAGTGGATTCACACTTACCAGTCCACAGCTGGAAGGCCTGGTTTGCACAGTGCCGTCCTTGATCAAGGAAATGTTTGATAGCTTCTCAGCAAGTGTTTGGAAACCGTCGCGCTGTGTGTGTGGGTTGCGTTTTAGTGTTTACTGTATGAGTGTGTCTGTGTGTGTGTGTGTGTGTAAAATAAGAAAGATAAGGCTACAGAAAATGAGACGGGTGCTTTGACAGCGAGGCTGTTGAAAGTGAGGATATGTAGCTGTCTTGTGCTTATTTGTTTTACACTGTGAAACCCAGCATTGTCAAGTCTCTGGCATGACTTAGAAATTGCCTTTTTTTCCACATAATGCAACGCTGGGACTGAGATGGCACCAATGAGATTAGTGTCCAAAATGGGGGAAAAAAGAAACATCATACAGGGAATGAAACACATGCCTACCAGGGAAACACGACGTTCATGTTAAACCCTTTGAGCGGAGTTCTTTGAAGAACTCACCACTCATTTATAGAAGATTGATTAGCGCGTAGACCAAGTGACATCGAATGCATAGGCGGTATTGTGTCCAGATTAAGGACTCCTATCCAAGCAATAAAGAAATCCCACTGAAATGAAAAGCTTGAAAAGAGGGCAAGTCCCAACAGTTTAGTTTGCTTGAAATGTTGGTTTTAAATCAGTCATGATTTATTGTAACCGACACCAAGAACGTGTTTGCGTTCCCCGCCGTCACTGCGATACTTTTAATTGAAATGAAATCAAACAATCCAGTGGGTCTCCCTGTTTTTTGGATTCGCATTTATCGGCGCAGAGGAGAGAGATTTACCGAAGCCACCAGACCGCCGCCGCTCTGTCGCGTTCTTCTGAGCAACAAATGCCCTTGGAGTTGTTTAGTCAATCCAGGTCATTTGGAGTGTGAATGCAACACAACCTCTGCTGTCTTTAACTATAGCTGCACCCGACGCTTCAACTTGCTGCAGCTCCCGATAATGAGTTGCGGACACATCACTCACATCCCGAAACTTAAAACCGACTTGTCTGAAGTCTTCAATTTGGGTGCGATATTTTCCCCGGTAACGAGTAAGACTACAAATCTGCACGATACCGGTCGCGCCACCAATTAGGATACGAGACAATTTTTTTTTTTTTTTTTGCAAATGCTAGCCGTTCCATACCGCTCGCTGTCTCGTCATGTCAGTCTGCGTGGTGCGTGGGTGGAACCGGGGAACCTAATGGGTCACGCCGCGCGCTCCCGGGCAATTAGTGTCTCGCTCATAGATTGATTTGTTTCTGAAAGGGAGGTCATGTTGCGCGGCGTCTGGAAGTCCAGGCCCGGAGCCGGAGTCCAGATACCGCGGTCTTCTGACGCTCCCCGTCTATCCGCTTGAACTCGCGCGCGGCGGCAGCCACAGTTATTCTTTTGATGCGTTATTAGCTGTCTGCCTCACATCCCCCGGTGTGTGTGTGTGTGTGTGTGCGTGTGCATTCTGAAATATCTTGTTACTTCCTCTTTAACCCGTTATAACACCGAAACACAAATGTAGCAGCTTGATGAAAGGAAAAATGGTTGTTTTCTTCCAGACAGCAGTAGGTACATCTCCCATCTCCTATCTCCAATCACCAGTCTTTGGCTCACTTACTAAATGCTAAATCACTTCCTGACACTAAATCTATTAAGGTATTTGCGAAGGTTAATAATTCTTGTGCAAAGATTAAAAAAACAATTGAGAAGACTGACTTTGTTCTTAATACATAGCTTGGATGTAGCCCCTCTGGAAATGAATTCAGGACTGAGTTTTTTGAGGCATAAGATGCTCGATTTAATTTTTTTCACCAAAATTACTCCTATCAGCTTTGAAGTAGAAAATGTCCCGTTATCTCCTGAAAATCACTCCGAGTGCTGCCACTGTCAACTTCCCCATGTTTTCCTAATTCATCCTCTAAGGAACGAGTGACGAGCCAGATAAAGGGGGCAGGGCAAGCTCCTCTCTGTTGTTTGTGGCTTCAGACAAAAAAGCAGAGGAATTAGCGAAGTGTTAAAGACGGTGAGTGGCAGCAGCCGGCATTTCTTTACGAAACGAGCATCTGCCGGAGAGCTCGGACTTGAAACGGCACAAGAAAGCAGATGAATATCAGACAAGAACACATCCAGCTGAGAGGAGGCTGCCAAAGATGTCTGCACATCTCACCAGTGCAGAGACAGTCTGCAAATCCCTCACCAGACCCGCCTGGGCTATTTCCTCTTATGCTAATTTCAAATTAATTACTCATACGTGTGGCATATGGCGATAGAGCCCTACCTGTCTTCATTATCACTTTTGGAAGCGCATGCGCTGCTGTTTCGGCGACACGTCGAGGTATATCCACCCTGTTTTTCAACCTGTTTTTGAGAGAGCAATACATGCATGCTGGTTCCAGCATACAGTCGATACAGCTAGATAAACCGTATAGCTGTACAAACCTTCACATGATGGATTACGGCTATCCTAGTCGATGGATCTTGACCCGCAGAACTTATCGTGCCCGCCGTCACTTTCTCCCAGTGATTGTGGAAATGAAAACTCTGGCGCGAGCGGAAGCCCGGGCCCTGGCGCCCTGGGGCCAGGATTTGCTGCTAGTTATCAGGCGCTGTCCGTAGTAATTCAGATTGATGAAAGATAAGGAAAACTGATTGTATGGATGATGGACAGCTGTATCAGAGATAAATCTGGCTATCTCCGACCCAGCCGAATTGACAATTGTGAGTGCGGCGCAGCTTCTATTTCAGACTCTGGTAGTTATTCTGCCGCCGTCACGCGTGTTAGTGAGACGTCAACTGAAAGCTGAAACTCCCAGTGCTGCGGCGCGCAGGCAGGAATATGTGTGAAATGATGTGAAATTTTCCAAACCAAATAACAAAACTGATGAGTCTGAACAACAGGGAGGTCTGCTCCATCTTATGAATATGCCTGCAAAACCGTTGCACTGGCACTGAAGCACGATTTTGCAGGGATACATAATATATCAGGTCACAGGCAGCTGTACATAACTTTGCTTATTTTCTGACAGACATAGTCTGTTGATCTTGTATGGAATTATATGAATATCATGTTCATTTCCAATGCCCATTCCCAACCTCAGTATGCAACTTTTGTCTGACATGAATAGCCTCAAATTGAACATATTCTGAGAGAATGTCTTTGCTGAATGAATGTATCCTCCTGCTAGAAAAATAATAATTATATTTGTGGTCTTTGTGGGTAGAAAGCACATACTCTCATCTGCACTAGGTGTGCATGCATGATACATTGACAGTTGTAACAAAACACAGTTTTCCAAGCATTGTACTATACATTTAGCCTGGACAATGCCATGAAAGCAACATTACAGCCTCTGTTCCTACAACAGCAAACAACTGTGTTACGCAGAACCAGTGATAATCTGCACAGTAGAGTGTGGCTTTTATGTGTAATCGATGAGGTTATTCGGTTGTGTGTTGCAATTTTGAGGTAGTGGCCATTTAGCTCACACACACATGCACACAAATACACATACAAACATGATACGGTAACGTTGGCATAATGTAGTAATGCACTTCACTTACCAACAACAAAATAAGCCAGTCTGTTGTCAATCTCTTTTTGAAATGTATGCACCAACTAATAGCTAAACACTAGTTTCAGACTGCATAATCCTACTTGAATGTATTAATTTTAGAGCAGCAATAGCTAGGCCATACAGTCCATAATACCTCACTGTTGCGTTTCTCTCACTCACTGAATGTAGCAAGATGGTGAAAGATAGTGATCCACGATGGTAGCCACAGAGCCAGCAAGCCCAGAATGTAGCACGATTGTGATCTTGGTGCCAGCGTTGCAAGATAGAGCCAGTGCAGCAAGATAGTGATCCGTCACCCCTAGACGTCATGCAGCCAGGATCAGTAGCAATTAGAGCTTGTGCATTTCATGCTGCGCGCTAAAAACAATTTCAGAACTCTTGCAAGTGCTGCAGTGAGTCATTTAAACAATAGAGTGTGTTGCTGTCACTAACGTCACGTCTGTGATTTGGTCAGAGACTGGAACGAGTCCTGAGACGTGTTAAAGACTTGTATTGTGTCAGTATTTTAACATTTCATCCAAACTCTGAATATGCATCAGAAATGATCCATACTTTGAAGAGGGTCTGGGAAATATCTGTTGTAGTTATTTATGAATTCCAGCCATTTTCCTGCTGTGATATCCACATATACTGGAGCAGAAAAAAGCAATTATTGAGTCAATATTTGTCCAGACAGTGTATATCAGTAAATCCCCAGATATGCTCAAGATATGATCCAGATTCTTCAAAAAGGAAAACTGATATCGCTGGATACATTAAGTGGTTGGTTTTGTAATAAAACCGCTGATATGGCCCGTATAGATATGCGTATCAGAAAAAAATATTAAAATCAAAATATGACCAAAAGCTGTATTTGCACTCAATATCACACCACATACGCTTGTATTATAAAAAGTGCTGATATGCTACAGATATGGTCTTTATTCTAGTCAAAATAATGAGCGTGTATATCTGTATATACAGCATGAAGTCACATTTGAGAATTAGAAATTACACGTGTAACATTTTGGATATATTTGAGCATATTACAATTCTGCAAGCAAAATACTGACTCAACATTGTCCCAGACATGGTGCATATTAACAATACCTCTCATATGCTCAAAACTGATCCGGATTCTTCCTAGAATTAAAATACACATATATATATATATATATAAATCCATCAGGTGATATCTCTCTTGGGATTTTCACCCAGTGTGTAGATCAGGTCTTTCTAAACTTTTTAATACCAAGGGTCAGTAATCACATTATGAAACAATTTTATCCAGAGCAGAAATGTATGTCTGGCCTGTTGATAGTGAGATAACATTGGAGAGAGTGAAAATAGATTTGCAATCAGACATATCCTCGATAGAAAAATAGATATCAAGCTAGCAGCAGACCTCAAATTACTAAGAAACAAGTAGGTTATGCTGACTTTATATTCATCACTGGTATGTATTTATTTGTACACTTCCATGGCATGAACAAATATTGAAGTCCAGTATATAGGAGATTTAGATGGGGCTGCATGCTTCACTGGTATGTGTGTGTGTGTGTGTGTGTGTGTGTGTGCGTGTCAGGCGAGTGGGCTGTGAGGACAGCGCTGACAACTTGCGAAGACATTTTTCCACCTTTTTTAATGAAGGATCATAAAGGAACATCAGGCTTTTGCAACCATCACACCCAGGCTGTTTTCTCTGTCTCTTTGTGATTCTTCATTTCTTTCAAGTCAGGATGTGATATTTCTTCCCGTTTGGGTCAGTTTTGATGCTGAGTGATGATGCTTTCAGATCTCCGTCTGCCCTCTTTTTTTTTTTTTTCCTCACGCCCGATGCGAAGCTGCAAGTCGGGAGCGAACCTCGCCGAAGCTCTGGGCTGATTCAGATTGCAGCCGTGCGCGTGGCAGATTATATTCTGTGACAGCACCCTGTGGTGTAAGCAGTTGTATCGCTGCTCTCCCATCTCATCTTCCCCCCCCCCCCCCCGAGGAATGTGTTATGAGCTACCTCGAGCTCCACATCGTTCATAATGCGCCAAGGCCAAATTTTTGGTTTAAATACCTGTTCGATCCAGCTCTGAGCCTGCGGTAGCTACTAATATGAATACATCTACCCCCGCGTGTTATGAAGTTTGCATAGTGGCATAGTGTTATGCATAACTCAGCGAATCAACATGCATGCAGACAACTTGGTAGAGCAGTCCACAGCCCACGCTATCAGTCTTGTGGTGATCACCCTGTTTCTTGCCTCTCAAGTTAAGTTGGCTGGTTTAAATTCCGACTACGCTCTTGTCTTCATTTTCCAGCCACTCATCAAAATGGATCTGCATTGCAAATCAAGTATCGAGCGATACTCCATACAGTATCACACTGTATCAAGAGCATCAGTGCCAATGTATTTGTTTAATTTATTTATTTATTTTACCGTAAAATGTAACCCAGGAATAATAGAGGTGAAGTCATGTGGCACCCGGAATTTTTTGACAAATAATGGCCTGAGTGATTGGCAGCCATTCATATTTCTCAGTCGGAACTATAACCCACAGAAGAGGTAACTACGGAGATTGCAGCTATTTCACTTCATCATATATGCAGCAGATACAATATTCTGTTTAATCTGCAATGCAAGTTCCCAGATATAAATTTTTTTCCCCTGTGTAGACTGGACAGGACTCGGATATATGCGTTTCCCTGGCTGGATAGACTAATACAGAACACCAGTGGGGAATAGATACAGAATGCTACTGAATAATTAACAGCATTCCCATGCGCACTGTCATTTCTGTGGAATTATTGATCAGCTATGGGGATCTCGAGATATCAACCTTGAGATATTCACCAACCCTTGTTACACTGTTACTTCCAAACATCTCAGGAAGGTTAACTGGAAGTTCCAGCATGGCAAATATTACCAGTTTTTCTGTGCAGTGGCCTGTCCTTACTTTACAGTATATTGATGCTGACAAGGCAATGAGGTCTAATTGAAAATATACAATTGTTCAGTGTAGACCAGTAAGTATAGTGAGGAACACAAAAGTGACACAAATCAGATATGGATTGAAAAAAACTGTGTACTGGAGAGAATTGAAACATAATATAGATCTGTTTGTTCTATACAAAGAAAACTATTCAAATGCAGCATAATGATTTTTCTCAATGCATTATGCAAAAGTTTTATTCAAGTTCTGGTGCGGTTTCAGCTTCACTGATGCCCAGTATTCCCCGCAGACTACAATTTGCGAATATGTGCCGTTGTCATCTGCATTTCAAATGCCTGTTTTCCGAGGCGCTGAAAAGGACACAGTGTTTTTTTTTTCCCTTCAGAACACGTCATCATCCACAAGCAAACACACTGTACATATCTCTGTGTGCTGTAGAATAAGGTACCAGCTGTTTCAGATTCCTCCCCACCTGTGTATTCCCTCCGAGTTGTTTTGACTGGCAGGTATTTGCGGAGGCTCGCAGACAAACCAAATATCTTGTGGGGGTCTATATCAAAATGTGAGATGATTGCTGTGTGATGTGGCAAATCATTCCATTTCACAAAGGAAGCGGTATAATCATTTGTCGACGCGCGCACGTTTTTTTTTTCGGTGGAAGGCTCCTTCTCTCACTCATCACTGACAGGATGACTAAAAAGAAGACGTGGTAGTTTATCTCTCCATTCTGCACCCACAAGTCAATCATCCACTTGTGTGCTATCACGCTGGGCTGGAGGCTTCAACAGAATTGTGGCATGCTACATGTGATAAAAAATAGTATGTTATTAATATAACCATTTTACAAACAAATTGCTTTACAAACATGAAACCGACGCACAGTAAATAATACTTGAAACAAGGCATAAAGCAAAAGCAGGCAAAGCAACTCCATAACCAGAGTATAAAATAAAAATAAGGTTTGTTTTAAAGGGGTGTTAAGTAATTTATGACCTCTCTAGGAATTACAGCATCAGCAGAAATTGTCTCCTCCTACACAAGTTCCTGGCACAGTCCCGCTGCTCCCAGCCCTCCCGTCCCCTTGACCTGCGGTGGCCCGTACTCGACACAAACAACAATGTCACATTTTCATAATGGAGATGAGTAAGCCGGCTAATTAGGGCAGAGCTCCGGCAGAAATGTCTGGTGAAGAGGGGACTTGAAATTCAGATGGGTGAGGAGTTTGTGTTCTAGCACAGAGTTGAGGGCCAGCAAGTGAGTTTCCAAAGTGAGAAATCTCAGCATTTGGTGAAGTAAACATTGAATCATTGGTATTGATCAACAACCCTATCAACTCCCTGCAAATATATTATGGTCATTTTGTGTTATTGGGCTGTAAAATCCTTACTTGTCTGTCCTTTAAGTGGTGATTTTCTTCAGGATAGTTGCTCCAAAGCCTAAGGCTGGTGTTAAATCTTCAGATTATGGAGCAGTTCAAAGTTCCACTGAGGACCTTGAGTTGTACTCCAGCACATAATGGGGTTGGAGGGTCTGAGATGTAGCAAAGGGCCGGCCCGGCCATTGCTTAGAAGCAATCAGTAAGATCTTCAAACAACTATCTACAACAAATTCTGCAACTTCTTCTACATTTTCTGCCCGATGCAGATATGGGAGGGACATTTAGGGGATAAAAGCATAGTGTGTTTTTTTCCCCCACATACTCAATAGATAATAACACATAATTGAAGAAATAATTTTCATCTAGAAAAGTAAAGCTGAAGAACCTTCTTGACCCATTCGTCAAAACTTAAGTAACTTGAAATTAAAGTTTACACCTAAATTTCTGGCTCGACATCATCAGACAGATAGCTGCGAGTTGTAATTAAGGAACTGGGAGGGATAAATGAGATGATGATGGATTTGTTTATATGAAGCACCCAGAAGTATTAAGTACATTCCCAAAAAGACCTCTGTAAAGTATCCCTTCATGATGGAAAGGCTAATCAGGTTAGTGCAATGGAAGATGAAGTTTATGAATAATGTGGCAGAGAGGAGTGAGACCTTGAAAGTAAACTTTGGAGAGGGTGATGAACAACTGGCTGTTTTCATGGAGGAGGTTCTGCTAGGAAAGCAGGGGCTGAAACATGTTGTCAGTGGCATCAGTCTTTGTGGTCAATCAGAATGTTGTGATCTGTGGTCTTTAACACTGTACAGGGGACTAAAAGGTTTAAAATGGGACATTTACAAACCAAGAACTGCCAGTGGTCACTTTATTAGTCCTTGTGGTCCTTTATGGCTCAGTGGGTAGAGCATGGCACTTATGCTGCCAGGTTCAGGAATTTCATTCCCTTCGGGGCCAACCATGCTAAAAATATATGCATTAATGGTGCAAGGTGGTTTTGATAGCAGCATTTAGTGAATGGCATATGTTATTTTATGATTACTGAAGAAAGGCAGCCTCTGTGTTATTGTAAGCTCTAAAATCAGATTTGTTGTCTTTTAAACCTACTTTCAAAATTGATGAGCCTTGAATCTGGATTGACTCTATTTACTGAATCAAAATATGACACGCTACATGTTGTTGGCTTGTGTAGAAAATAAAAGAAGCGCCACTAGTCCCAACTGCACTTGCATGAACAGAAACTTCCCACAACTGCTCTGGTGCTAAGAATTATGAGTAATGTATCTCACCATATCTAACTCTTATGAACAGGTACATCATCCCCTTTTCTTATTACCAATCACATTAAAATGCAAATGAAATGTATGATTACTTTTTAGCATGAACCATCTCTTTTATAACCCTTATGAAATTATAAGTCAGCCAATATATCACTTATTTATTAATGATTAAGGATTAAAACTATTATACATTTAAATGATGTGCTCATTTAATAATATCATCTGAGTAATCTCACTAAACTTGACTAGTCATTTTATCTTTATTTCGAAGTGAGGGTTAGAGCCAGGTTTGGAACTGCAGAGTAAAATGTAAGTGGCCAGCAAACTGATGACAGTTGAAGTGTGTATCAATGACCTTTTTGAGCGATTTCGTGGTGCAACATCTTGCGGAAAGGTAGCAGACTTCACAGACGATACAATCTCCTCTAGCACTTGCGGTAAAATGGGTTCAGAACAGCTTATATCAGCAGAAATCCAGGAGATAACAGAGAAGTCCCGGTCCCGGTCTGTTTTCATGAAACTTGCCAGGAACTCTGCACTTCTCTGGGGAGGCTTGACTATGATTGCTGGCAGCACTAACAACAGAGTGCTGCAACGGATAGAACCGTGGAGATGACAAATTTCTGGAATAAGGTCATAAAAAATGGAACTCTCAAGAGTCCCTTCTTGAGCTACTGTATTGCAGGGCTTTCGGTTTTGACCACATGACGGACACAAGCCATAAACTTTCAGCCGACCACACAGATGAATTTCTGCTTGTCAATTCCTTTTTGATCCGCTGCTTCTCTAGAACTTAACTGGCCCACGACACAAATCAACCCCCCCCCCCTCGCTGCCGTGCGCCGATGCTCTGACACAAGCACACACAGCAGTAACTCTCGCTCGCAGGTAGCATATTCATAAATAGTCATGCATAACCTAAGATTGTCATGGGCCACTGGAGGAGGAACCTGCAGTTACCTAGAAGTTGTAATTGTAGCCCGGTCTTGAGCTGATTAACACTACAAATCTGTCATTCTAGCATCTGTGTTCGGTTGTGTTGATCATGGGAAAGGAGGCGAGCTGCGAATTTGTCCACTTTGAAACAGACACATTGATGTGCATTTGACTGGAAACGAATGGTGATCAAATGTGTAAAAAAGATACTTACAATATTAACACTCTAATGCCCGAAACAGTGAAAGATCATCTGCATGTTCCGGTGCGGCCCTTCTTGTGATTGATCTTGAACCAGTTTTACATTTTCACAGCAACACAAGGCAAGCGTAGCCAAGCAAGTGCTGCTGAAAAGACTAACTAGCTTCTCTTGTCTTGCAGTCATGCCATAGTAGCAGTATTGATTATAATATTGGTAGATGTATTAAGGTTTCTAACAAGTTCCCAGCAGTGAGAGTTGAGGATGTAAAAGTTTCTAAGTGCATGAAAGCAGGAGGAAGGGTGAGGTAAAACCACATCCATTAATGGTTTCAGACTGCACTGCAAAATTGTTTATCTTCAGGGGACGCTTTGACATTGCAAGAAAACTTTTTTTGTTTGGTCATTTTGCTGCATCGAGTAAGATGTTCGGAAGGACGCCTCCTCGTCCCTCTGTGCATTTAGCACTACTACTTTGTAATGCATCCAGCGCCAACTGCATCCAGTCATGTTACACTCGGGTTCCTTTTCCATTTTTTCAAAATAGTTTGGAAAGTAATACACTTCCTGCATAATGGTTTCCAAAAATGCTGCACAGAAGTATTATTATCTAGGGATGTCTGCTGCTGAAATTAGGCATGATTTCAGTCCCATATGAATCTGCTATGTCCACAACTTGTAAACAATTTTATAAGGGACCCTGAAATTCAAATTTTGCATATTACCGTTTACACATGTGACCAATGGTGTTTAATGAAGTCACTGCCAACATGTGATTGTGTTTGAGCAGTTAGATTTAAAGTTATTTAAATCTACTTTTATGGACAGTATAACTCCATTTAATATATCACAACAGTTGGTACTGTCTGCTCATCAACCAAGTATTGAGTGTTTAGCATCTTATTCTTCAGATCCATTTGGGACACACCCTGTTAACTGCATTTATTTGAAAAGCATCAAGAGGCATCCGGAGACAATGTGCATTTGAAAACATATTCATGAAAAGCGAATGCTGCGGGACCTTTAACACCATGTAGCAAATTATTTTTCATGATGAAGCGCTTCAGGCATTGTAGTCGGGGGTGATTATGAATTCCTTTGATGTGCCATTTGACATCAGCTGCAAGACGTTTACAACATGTTTATTTTATGACTTCCAGTATCAAGAAGGCATCAAACGGTTAAAACTGTGGGCGTGTCAAGCTCAATCTCAGGACTCCACGGTGAAAATGTATTGCATATGAAAAAATATGAAAAAAAATCTCAATTCCACAAGGTCTCCACAGGATGCTAGCCTTGTACAGACAGGACCTCCACAAACAGAGTGATGCTGAAGCAAAACAAAGGAATGAATTACACAGAATAGTTGAATTTGGCAACCATGTTTTATTTTCCCTTTTACAAGCTACTTTGCTTGATTCATTATTGAAAGAAGCCTAGAAACTGTAATCATTTATCTCAGAATATTCATTATTCATTATTTAAAAAGATGTTTAATGAAGACATTGATCAAATGTGTGGTTACATTTTAAGTTATTGCGATTTCAAAAACACAAGGCACTTTCAGACTAACTCCAGTAAAAGCGTCACAGCTGGATTTGCTCCTGATTGGCTCCCTCATTGAAGAATCACTGAAATTTGTCCAATCAGGCCGGTTTGCAGCATTTGAACTGGAAAGCCTCCAACGGAAACGGCGGTGCGTTGGTTAGGGTTAACACACCCTGTTGTGTTACGCAAGTGTTGCAACTACGGCAGCTGAGAAGGCCATTCTTTGCGTTCTTTTTGAAGAATTTTCGGAGCCTGATGAAATCGGATTAAATGCGTGTTTAATACTACAAAATACGCTCGATGTTACAGTCACTGCCCTTGCTGTCCAGAATAGCAGAGAACATCCCGATGGAGTGAAGGGGTTTGTGGAAACTGTGGTTCCTAATTACAGTGATCCAACATTTGCCTCGCATTTCAGGATGACAAGGCAAACATTTCAGGTGAAGGATAATCCACTTCTTACCTTCGAGACTGTGTTACGATCTATATGAGCTAATTATTTTATTATGAGTATTAGGCCGATCATTATTGCTGATCACTGTTGTTGTGATATGATATTGTAATATTTACCATTATATATTTAGAGGAGTAGAGTGGAGTAGAAAAGTTTATGAAAGTGTCACTCCACAATGGTACATACAATAGCAAAAGCACACCGGGCACACCGTTTTCAGATTGAACGTGCCCCAGGTTTAGCTCATTTGAATTAGAGGAGCTGCTGTTGTCGGCCAATCAGGGTTCAGTATGAGTGAGCGACTTTGTCTTCATATTCATTCAGTTGGACTACTAATTGGATTCAAAACACTGTTTGCACAACATCATGAAAAACATCCTCTTCTCTGGACTTGCAATGCTCAAAAAGATATGTATGATCTAATCTGTTTCAATTGGCTGAGAGCCCTCCATTTGCAAACACATCAAAATGGAACATCTCAATATTAATGTTACAAATTGAAATGACTAACATTAGAAAAAATGTTATTTGATGTTATTCAGTACTTGCAAAGAGAGCTAATAAATGTAAATAGATAACTTTGTTTGACTTCCGATTCATATTTATTACATTCATAGTCCAGAACCGCATTTATAGTAATTTAAACAACTATAAACGTCCATTCCCTAAGAGTTAAAGAGAATGACTGCGCATTCGGAAAAAAAAAAAGTTTTTGTAAAGCAGCGCCTTATTCCACCACAAAACAGCTATGGTTAATTAGATCAACATTCAAAGGCTGTAAACTGAATTGAAAGCAGAAATGAATGAATGTTTTATCTTTTTAATAGGGATTTGTATGCCACAGTTGCTTTAATTGCCCCTTGCATTCTCTGACTTGCTCTGAAATTCATGCTGCACTAAGACAAATATTATGGGTCTCTGTATGAATGACTCATATCCACAAAGGAAATCACAGATACACGTTGAGCACAATAACTCTCCGCAAAATGAAGATTGAAGAGGCTCATTCAGGAAACCCAGTAGAGTATATGCTGGGCAAAAAAATAATTATTTAAGAAGATTGCATGCTAAAACTGAGCTTTAATGTAAATTCCCTGTCCAGCAAGCACTCAGCTAGACGCTCACATCTCCGCTGGCTTCTCTGTGATTGCTGGGCTTTTTAGAGTGACATTTTAACGGCTTCCGATTTCAAGAAGCAAATCCACATTATGAGCTGGTATTGAAATTTCCATTATTCTTACATCAAATAAATTCTCCCTGAGAAGCCCTTCGGTGGAGGACCAATTTGTTGTTCCCAGGACTTGGAAAGAAAAGGTAGTGCTATTATGCTCAGTGTAATATGTTCACTTTAAACATGAATGGAAAAGGCGGCGTACCTTGTCATCGCTTATCAGTGAGAGAAATGCGTTCACACTTTGAAAATCAGCATAAAAATTAATGCTTGATTAGGGAAGCGTATCTTTTTACTTGCAGGATGTGGGATGATTTAATTACTCGCAAACGGACTGAAAGGATCTCATACAGCAGGACAATATATTGAAACAAATCAGGCAAGAACCCAGCTCCAAGTGTGCTCGTGTTTAGAAAAGCCCTCTGTTTTCAAACAAGGGGCGCGCCGGTTTACTCTCACCTTGACAGGGCAGTTGCCCTGTAACGCATGGCTTGAGCACACTTAAGGGAAAGTGGCTGCTTAATATTGCAACAGTGCACTATTGTTTTATGTTTGTGGGCAGGCTGGTAATGGAAAACAAAGCCTCAGTCAGATTTTGCTGCTCTGGGTTGTGTTGTAAAGCAATATTGTTTTCTAATATTCAATCGTGTGTGGAGAGAATGAATTCCACTTTGAAACACAAAGTGATTTTATATGGGCATCCTCACTCCATGACTCCACTCATCAGGCCTAAAAAAGCAGTTTTTGTTTCTCAAAATATCAGCTTTTAGGCATGTTTACATGACATGCATTATGGGGCATTGTAAGTTGTTGCATGAGGAATGCATTATAATCGCATCAGAAAATGAAGCAGAATAAATATGACGTCTGTAACAAACTATACAGTCACCTCAAAGTATTCACCCTCACCTCACATCATTTCAAAATGTGTGTGAAGATGTAAGATTTAAAGCACAGGGAGCTGGTCATTATTGCAAAATAAGCCCCTTCAAGCCCCTACTATAGAGATGTACAGCAAGTTAGGCCAGAATACGCTCACAGGAAGGCATTTGGAAGCTTACATAAAGAACAGCTAGTGGCTGGATATCTGTTATTGCACGCATCCTTATCTGACGAGGTTTTTTCCCAGCTATGTAATGAGAGCAAGCCGACAAACAGGATATTACCCAAGCACACACAACTCAGGAAGCTTTACTGAAGCATTAATAACTTTATGAAACCCATTAGAAGTTATTAAGTTATACTTCCTTAATGGACCGCACAGTTCAATGTTGTCTTGTGTGGGTCTGTTGCTCTTAGTTTGTTGTGTGATGATCTGAAAATGTGACTATTGTAAAGCACATTATTTTATTACTTATCATTTAAATATCTTGAAAAGAAGACCCTAAACTCTAAATTCTTGTTGCTTGTTCGGAATATTTATTGCTGAGTCGACATTATATTCTATCTTCTTTAACCATGTTGATTAATATTCTGTGAGCCTTCTTTTGGTTGCTGGAAAAAGAATCTTGAAATACAAAAAAATAACTGAAAAAACATGAAACATAGGGCAAAGTTCTCAAACTAAATATGCGAGTTGAGTGTCACATTTTAGAAAATATCCACCGCCCTTGTACAAGAGGGCCAGCTTTGCTCAGGAGAATAAAAATCAGTTAATTTATGTTATATATATGTTATGTATATATGTTATTTATGTTATTTGTAATCTCAGCTTCACAGTAGACATGGTTGGTGTGCAGTTCCCTTGCTGTTTCAACATTACCATGAATGTAAAGTAGAGAAAGTTCATGTGGTAAATGCACATACAGCCTATGGCAGTCATTACACAGCTATAGGAAAATGCATTTTATCTTGCTCTGATTTATTGTGTACTAATAATGCATTACTATCTTAATGGGTGACAGATAGCTGACAAGGGGCAAACTGTTAAGGCCAGGGTCCACATGTATGTTCATTCATGCAGCAAAGCAGCAGCCACACTTCTTCTTTCTTCAGTGTTTTGTGTTATTTACCTCACTTTCTTTCTTTGTTTATTAGGATCCCCATTAGCACCAGCATAAGCATTGGCTATTCTTCCTGGGGTCCACCACACATACAGTCATATACACTTATACACACTATAACCACATAAACACAACAAGCAAAACAGCTCATCTCATTGAATTAACAATCAAGTACATACGGAAGAGAAACAATATTGTAATCCAGACATCAAGCCAAACACAAAAATTATAAATCAATCACAATTCCTCAAGAATAATAGCAAACTTGTAAATCCTTGTCTGAATGACCTTCTTAAATTAGCTATATATTTATCCACCCTGCGCTTTCACACATGTAATTGCAAGAAAATAGGGTATTAAAATACATTTCTCATTCTCTGCCAAGGAGATTTCTACTTTCACCCAGGTATACATTTTATTTCCTACACCATTTTTTTCCTAGTTTACTCACACACAATTCAATTATGGTTTAGGGCTGGGCGATATGGTTGAAATCAATATCATGATAATCATAAGGATTTTTCTCAATATCAATATATATCACGATATGGTTCATGTATGCAAAATCACGTCAAATAATCAAAAAAAAATTTTAAACAATTTATTTATTGACTTTTCTCAGACACAGAGCCGTTTACAGGAGAAAACACAGAATTGAACAAATAATCCAATTAACGTTCATCTCATTGAACCGAATGGTAATGTCAGGTGTGATGTCAAACAAATTTTATGAGAGTTTTTAAGTAAAATGTGCTTGTCATCATCAATTTAGACAGCAGAAATGTGTGTCACGATATCAAAATATCTTCATATCATCACAATATGATTCCACTGAAAGACGATAAACGATAATATTGAATTATCGCCCAGCCCTATTATAGTTCCTGAAGTATTTGGAGATACTGTTTTAACAAAATTTTTAACCGATCTTTAGTATTCTCTTTAACAATATGCACTGGCAATGAATTCCACCTGACCATGGCTCTGTACATGACAGTTTTCTGTATCACACTTGTTTTCACTTTAGGTAGCATGAACCTTCTTTCTGTTGCATATCGTGTTTGATAATTGTGTTGAGCAAACTGAGAGAATAAGCTTTCTTATAATGTCTTTGGTGATCGTGTCACCATTACATTTCTAACTAAGTTTAACAAAGCATAGGAGGATCTCTGACTGACAGTTAGCCAACTCAGACTGTCATGCATGTCTATTACATTAGTTCTGTAAGAGCACTGTAAAGCACAACATGCCGCTTTATTTTGAGCTACATTAATCAAGCTGTGACAGAACCAAAGCATTTAGAACTTGTCTAATATACATAACTTTTAAAACTCTTCTCACAACTGACACACCCCTTCCCATTTTGCTCACAATGTTATCAATTTGTTTAGACCATGATAATTTATGATCCAAGATTATACCCAGAAGTTTTGTCTCTTGTACTTGTTCAATAGGTATATTGTTTATATTTAATTTCAGTGTCGGTTCAGCTTTTAACTGATACCTTGATCCTATTATAATAGATAGATAGATATAATAGACCTCACTCATGGGTGAGCCATGCATCCACCGGAATGTCGGTTCCTTTTCAATGTTTTAATTGGTCTCCTCCCCCACATTGTTTTCATTTCAGTCAGTGGCTTCAATCAGGACACTGAACTCCGGGCACAATAGAAACATCACTTCATTCATTACTTCACAGGTACTGAGCCAACGAGAGATAACAAACTAGACTGCAGAGCAATCAAACCCAGAGAAAACAAGGGTAGGCAAATACAGCCTATTATCATTTACTCATTGGGTTTAATGGGGAAAACAATAAATAAAGACATCATATATATTGATTTTCTATGTCTTTCATGTGTATAGATACACACACAAGTCAAACTAGCAAAAATAGACAAAAAGCATAACCGGTGACTCCCATCCAGCTCCCTGGACAACACGGCTGGGCTTCGGCTCCGTCTAAATGCTGGATCAAAAACGTGCCTGGTGGACATCGGCCTTTAACGCTCCCGCTCATGAAGTGCATGTATCTCTCCTCCTCTTTTCATACAACTCCTTTTATACATGTTTGTATTTTATTTTTGTCAGCGGCGTATTAATAATGCCTCCGTAAGAGAAACATAATTTTTCACACAGTTTCTGTCAGCGCAGCTAAATTGTTTGCAGGCTGATTTGTGTTCCGACACTCATGCAAGGATAATGGCTTCTCCTTTAACTCTATCTCCTGCTGTGCTTCCCTTTTGTATTTTCCCCAATAATTTCCTGGATTTTCCAACAGTTGTCATTGTTAGTTAAATGATATTCTTCCTTTTTTTTTTTCCCCGCACCAAGGATGAATTATACAGTGGCACATTTGGAGAGATGTAACACAAACAGCGGTGGGCTTGTGAAACAACAGATCTAAGTCATCTTGTTTGATTTGTTGGCCTTAATTGACTTAAAGTAACTGTGGCTCTGTGTCTAGAATTTTATTTCACGTTCAACTGCGTTTTGTCCTTTGGAATTGAGCAGGACAAAATATGGCACATGTCATTTTTAAAATAGGACCTGCAAAGTAAGTAGGTCACTGGGATATATCCTAAATAGGCAATGAGCCATAGAACCTAGACAGCGTGACTTTATTAGGATATAAAATGTTATTATCTAAAAGATGAATCAATTTCAGTCATTTCACAAGTGACTTTTTGTTAGTTCCCTTTTTTCTCATTTTTAGGTGTGATTTGAGAATATCGTGGCAGTTTGAACGTGGCGAGAGCAGCTTCAGCGCTTTGCATCGAATGATCACATGATGGCTTATCTAGGCCTTGATAACAAAGGCAGTGCCGCTTCAATGGGGCTTCCTTATTGCCTTTGTAATTAAAGACCATTGCTGCGCTGACCTTTTGGTCTCTATATTATTATCATTATTAGCGTTATTAGTTTGAAAATCAGAGGAGACATTTCAACTTTTCATTTGTGGCTTATTGTTCCTCACAGACTTGGACAGGAGGTGCAGATGTATCGCCAGGAGGACTTTCATTTCAAACAATTTCACTCAGTATATTGGCACATGATGTCACTGCTATGCCACAAATTACCGTGTGAACACGAGTGAAAGGTGACTCAATATCCATGAATGTGCCATGTTGCTGCAGGCATTATAAATGTGTTATAAACTTGATGCAAAGTGTTACCAGCTGTGATTTACACCTTGGACACTGACTTCATCTTGGGTCTGGTGCAGGATATCGGTAAAGAGGATGAGCTCCAGTGCTTAGTGGTATTTTTTGTTTCCTCATCAAGGATGAAGTCAAGGATATTTAAGATATCATCAGATTTAACATCAGATATTGAAAATTGCTATAAGGAGAAAAAACAACAACATTGCTCTATCTGAAATTGCTTATCTTTTCCTATCACAGTCATTTTATTTTTTTCCCATTACAGTATTCAAGCACTGGCACACAGTCTGTAAAGGTTATACTGCCATATGGCTGTGGAAACCATGTCTAAAACTGGCATGGGGATATGAATTTAAAGATGACCAAATGAGTTTCAAATTAGTTTCTAGTGACTATGATGAACCAAATGAACACAAATTGATGCCACTGTCACTAATGCTTAGCATTTTAATGCAGATAGAATAATGATGTTGGAGTGGGCAAACAATTGAATCATAGCTCCCATATTCAATGTAAACACAGGTTTACCCAGCCTGATGTGGCCTCAAGACATTCTGATGCCAGTAAAGAAGTTTATTCAAGTTTATTTCAGAATCAGCGTTGGTGCAAACACATAGAAACAACTTAGAAGTGTCGAATTAGACTTTAAACTCTACATACTCCACATATTTAGGGATGTAGTGGAGGATAAACCCACCTAAACTCAATTTACTCATCTTTTTATTTGCAGAATTGTTTGCTTTGTAGGCCGATATAAATCTTTATCATGTAGATTCATAGTATATAGTGTCATAGTAAAGAGAATGAAACTGATCGAAGTTATATGAAGATGAGGTATTTAAAGGGAAAAAAACCCATAAATGAATACTTTTCTGAAAATAACATTGATTTTCATTTAAAACGGTGGAGGTTTGCCTTGACGATGATCACCGGCCGGAGGTCAGAGTTTACCCGCCGTCTTCAATTCCCACAACACCGCCGCACGCGCTCAGCATTCAGCGTACTACATGCGTTCGAGCGGCGTGGCAGACAAGCGCGGACAGCTGCGGAGGAAGCGTTCTGAATGCCCTACAGTGCTTTCGGCCCCACGAGGCGGCAACACTGAACAGAATGAGACGCGTGAAATAAATTCTTAAATATTATAGAACATAGGCGTGATTCCCGTGGCGCGAAAGTGCCGCAGGGAGCAAAGTGTGAAGTTGCACGAGGTTGTGACATTACAAGCACTTGGTAATAATAAATAGCATGGTAATAAATAGTTAATTCTGGTGTATTGCGAGGAAGAGTCCTGAGGCTATGGTTTTGTGCAGGGGGGGGGTTAGTGTTAGGAGGGCTGGTGGAGAAACCTGACCATTGGTTCAGAGGACATTTTGAATTTTGATCATGTGTTTTTGCTCTGGAACTGGAAGTAGTAGCCTAAGTGACGCAAGACTGGTTGATAGTAAAACATAGAAAAGCCTAATCCGAAATACAAAAAGCTAAAAAAAAAAAGTAGTTCATTCAACTCAGTCCATCATAGCCTGTCACCCACTTTGGGTCGCAGCCGTTGGCGCTTTGAAGGAAAATTACAGTCACGGTTAAATATTGAAACCTGCAAATTTATGGCCCATTTCTGACCCGCTGTCCTCCGACGGTTCTTATCAAGTGCCCCAAGGTACGAAATCATTCATAACTTCCTCAAGATTGTTAAGAGTGACGTCCCATCCAGTTTCCTCGCGGGGCTCATTAAAGTTTCATCTAATCTAATCTAACCGCTGGGAAACATTTAGTGAGAGTAGGAACCTGTTGAATGTTTTGACCTTCCTCGGGTGCGCTATACTGAGCGATAGTCATTTGGATCACCTGCACAATCAAACCATCCATTAGAGTCCATTCCATCACGTCAAGTGTCGAAGAATTAAAAGAATTACCATAAGGTCCACAATGTATTAATTTGCATATTGAGCATAAAGATAAGTTCTTCATTGTCCTCCGAGGGGAAATTTGTTGTCACAGTCTGCACAACACACAGAGGTAAACACAGAGCAACATCCCCCACATACAGTTCACACCCCATGACATGCATACATAAATACATACATGCATATATCGTCTATTTCTACTTCAGTTATTGATTTCCTACATGGCTCAGAATGACTTTCAACGACCCCCAGAGAAGTGTGAACTTGTTGTCCTCAGCTGGGTTGTAGGTGTAGGTGGAGAGAGCGATAGAGACAGAACGAGCGAGAGAGTGAGAGTTCCCAGTTGAGGAAAAGCGAGCGCCCTTTAGCTCAAAACACATCATGTCCTGTGGCTGTGTTGCATTCTGGTCTATTGAGGCTGCTGTCAGTGGAGAAACCGGTCTCTCTGCCTCTTTTACAATGGATTTCTCCCTGTGTGATTGTTGAACACTGGTGCAAAACGGTGAGTCTAGAAAGAAGCCCTCGCTCTTTGATTCTGAGGGACTGACACCAAAACCTGATGAGTTCCTATTGAACTCCATTGTAGCTGCTCTGGAAATATCTGGGAATGGCGTGACATCATCTACGTTTGGCCAGTTCTCCATGGAAAAAAGTTGAATACACCACCAAACAACAAAATGAACCCCTGAAATGTAAGGTGTTTTTCTCATTAAGTGACAAAACATGTTTTGTGTTTGAGATCATTGGAATGTTCTGCCACTGCATAGCCATCACCGTTTCTTTGTATCGCACTCTTTTGTTCGCTAATACATTGTTTCAGTGTCCTTGCAGGCTTCCTTAGAAACGCCAGATGACAGGGAGAGTGTAGGCCGAATAGAAAATGTGCTGAGGTGCAACTGGTAACACTTGTAAAAATATGTTTTATCTGTGAGAGGGTGTCAAAAATTAATCCATTTCTTAAAGATACAATGAAATTTTGGGAGCATCTTGCCCTGCCTTCCCACATTCCACTGCGTTTTCCCACTTGCCCTCGCTCTCGCTCTCGCTCTCGCGGGCCGTGACGTTTGGCGCTGACAGACTGACAGAGGTCCGTGTGCATCTCTGTCACTTCGTCTAACTTTGTCTCCTTGAGTGTTGTGAAATTTGTTCTCTGCTTTCCATCATCATTCATCATCCCCATGTAGGCTATTTTCAGTGTGTGCTTTACCACGGCACGGCATGCAAGAGGGCAGCAGACATCCACCACTTTTTTTGATAAAAAAAAGAAACTATCTGGAGATAGTGAGCATCACTAGTATGTTTTCTATATTAACATTATAGGAAATAGACCTACTTTTATTAGATACTTTGAAGTAGTATTGGAAAATATTGCCAGGGGAAATAACAGTGTTCAGTGGCTTCAGTGTGTCCCTATAAGTCAGAATAAAATGTACCCTTGCACAAAGCTACTCCTACTACTGTATGTAGTATTATAAATACAGCTAAATGTTTCTTCTCACTGTAAATAAGAAGATCAGTTATTATTTGTATAGCAGTTAAAAATGCATGAGGTTTAGATTGTTGTAGATGTTTTTATTTCCTTTAGAAGCCAAACTTCTATATTAGCTGATTCAGTGCTATTTCAAAATGCATTTGGGATTTTTATTTTTTTAAACAGACAGCATTGCTAAGTACACTTTTAATCAAAGTTGTACAGATAGATAATTTACATGAAAGCCAAAATTAAAATACCAGAAAAATACAATTTGAAAAAGTATTAACTTCTCATGTGTCAATTGGATTAAAATTACCCTCGGGGGCAATTTGATACAAAACATTTCATATCATATGCTGCTCAGGCATCCTCATTAGGCTGTGGGCAGGAGTTTTTGAATTTGTTCTTACCAAACCTGGCTTACATCCTAACAAGCTCACATCCTGTCTCTTCAATACACACTGTGGAATACAGGTTCAGTTATGAATGACATTCTGTCCTATATCCTGATAGACTGACACAGTAAAACTGGACAAAAGAAACTCACTTGTGGGCTTAAGCAATATTTTGTCTTTTCAAAATTGCCATGATGTCCTTTTTATATGCCGGCAAAACTGCTGTCAAGTCTCTTCAATAGCCGTAGTTTTTCAGTTCTGGTCGGTGCTTGAGAGACGACAGAGGGAGAATATCTAGATGACTACTTCTTTCTTACAAAGCCTCAGTAAATACAGCATATGCCTGTGAGCAAATGACTTTACTTCTGTTGTCACTGAAAGTTTTTAGCTCTCAGAATATGCAGTTGTTACAAGATGTGGCCAGTGTATGGGAATTCTCAAGAGTTAGCATCAAGCTACCTGACTCCTACCTGGCTCCCATGAGCTGCAATGGCAATTAGACCATTTGTATTTTTACATTGCTTGACCTTGTGTTATATTCAATACTACTTATATAAAGCAGACACCAGTTCCAACCTGTCTTTGTGTATTTTAAGTTTTGCAAGAATATAACCTTGAAAGATCATCTTAAGGAATCACGCTAACCTGGCCTCTGGCGTGTGTTCATGACATGTTGGCTAGGTTTAGTGAGGGCAGAATGTGTGTCCTCCCTACTGTGGCAGACTCCCCACCCCGAGCCCCCTGCTGTACCGGGCCCCTCCAATGCCCATGCCCCTGTGCATAAATTCCTACATTTCATTTCAACACACTTTGTCATGAAATCCTCTGCTGAATGGCATAGTCCTCTGGGTCTCAAGAATTGGCTTATTATGGGAAGTTAGTTTAAGCGAGTTTTAGGAAGAGTACAACTGTCTTTCATAACCCATTTATCTGAAATAGGCACATTTCCATAATCATTATCCACTGTAAATCCCAAATGGCAACTGACAACATTCAACAGGGTTACATTGGCAGAAGTGTTCTTAGTAGGATTATATAGCAAATTTCTCTCAAAAAAGCCAATGAACAATTTTGCATAGTTGGACACTGAAAGTAAAATTAATTATCAACGCAGATAAAAATTAGATTTCATAACAAGGGCAGCCAAATCACAACTACACTGTTTTGGAGGGTTAGCTGCATTGTCACAGGATAACCAGATAGAACCTCCAGCTCATCTTCACAACATTTAGTTTTAAAAGATTTGACAAAGTTAAAATTAGCTAGCTAAACGGGAATTGGCACTGTCACACAGCTGTTAGCAACATTAGCCACATTAGCTATGTTAGTTACCAAGACCGTCCGATGGCTAGGCATCTTAATGTAACTATTATAGCTATCTTACATTCCTTCTCCCACCAGTAAACAGATGCATCATTTTGTATCAGTGTTGAAAACACTATGTATAGATTTACAGTGTGCCATAAAGCTGCTAACAAACTATTGTTCAGGCATTATAAATGTGTCACAAACCGGGTTTCCAGTGTTAGCCCTCATCCAGACCCCGGCTTCATTGGACCCTTCAAGAGTGAAACAGACTTTCCTGTTTTCGGTCTTCCATGGTGAGTTGTTCTGTGATGCTTCAATATATAAGAGGCTAATGGAGAAGTCAGTCACACTCACTCCTGTGGTAGCTATCCCTTGCCCCCAGTAGCGTGCTTATGAACTGGCTTGAATTGGATTTGAGACTGGAGATGTATTGAAAGGAAGCTATGTTGTTAGCTGTGAGACCCTGGGTATCTGTGGCATTTGCCCGGTTTCTGCATGTGTTAAATTTGTTTGTTTCTAACTGACATCACTTATAAACCGGATTAGTTATTTTGTTGCTCCTGGCAGTTTCTGGGAAGAAACTCTCCAGACATTTTAGTGCAATTTTTAATGGTGTAATGTTTGCATGTGCTGGCCATTATCAATCTGTCAGTGTGCACTTAGAGCTATCTGTGCTTACACCCACCGTTGTAATGATGTGGAATCCTTGACATGAGCTTAGAGGCAGCCCACCAGTTATCTACTTCGTATGATTAATTGTGACAAGGCAGTATCATCCATTTGGTGTATATATCCACTGCCGATGACCTTGCTCTTGAATAGATGAATACTGAATGGGTAATTATGAATAATTTATGGTAATAATTTGTTGTATTATTGCATGCCTTGTGTTCAGAGAACAGTAGCACGTTAAGTGTTGCAACCATATGCAGCCTTCCCAGTGGCATCAGTGAATATGTTGCTGAAGGAAAGTTTCTGTGAAAGAGGAGGGGTTAAACGTTGGTAGATGTTTTTATGTCTTTTTTAATCATTGTTTTTCTCCAAACCATAATGGCTTAGGAGATCGCACCCTGCCACCCTCATTTGAATGATGTGGATGAAATCATGTAGCATAATAACTGAAAATCCCATCTTTTAAGGTGTAAAGTTTATTAAAGGTACGTACATAGAGAATAAGCAGCATATTGCTGTACATGCAACATTGTCTAGTGTAATGTTCTTACATCATAATTATAGACGCTTAGAAAGAACTTAAAAGTTGTGATACTTAAAACCTTGGCTATAAAGTGCAGATTTTTCAGTTAAGAGTGTGCACATCGATTTTTGAGATTACAGAATATAACATGTTAAAGGAATAATTATTTTTCCACTTTTGCAACCCATCACGACGCTGTAAAATATGTTAGGGTGGGATCTAAAATTTGCAAGCTCTTGTTTACAGCCAAATGCACATGTAAATGGACCATTTACAGTTTCAGAATGGATTTAAAAAGTCATGTTCAGCTGTCACAGTCAATTTGAGCGCAATATCTTCAAATTAATTACCTGGGAACAAAGCCAATAGTGGGTCAACAGTCGCTCGACAGTGAGCGCAATATTGTGACTGGAGCTCGGGCCTTTAAATGCCCATCACACATTTCATATGGAGGGTATTTCTCCAGTATTTCTGATTCACCTCTCGACTTTGATGGAGCACTTTGATAGAACTGGATTCCCATATGGCTCTCGCCTCTGACCCTGCAGTGCCAGTAGGAAATGGCAGTATGAGTTATGATATTCATCCAGTGTGGTCCATCGGATTGAAGGCTCGGCATGGCGAGGTGAGAAAACAATAAGCTGTCTTTAATATGAATCTTTTGTCACCGGCTCTTTCCCAGGGAGAGCTCAAGGTGTCGTAACCTTCTCTTTCCGGCCAGATTCTCCCAAACGCTTTCCAGATGAATGCTAAGGATATGCAAATCAGGCCTTGGCTTCGATTCATGGTAAATGGGCATTTTTCACAGGTGCTGACATTTAGGTCAGTGTAGCGTGATGATCATTACAGAACACATTCACTTTATGTACAGCGTTTTGTTTGCTTTTCTATCGCTGCTAAGCGTCATTTTCAGTTTTTAATTTTCATATCGTATCGCACAGACGCACAGCACTTCACAGAACAATACATTTTCCTTTCTTGTCACTACTTGGGGGTTTTAGGTCTGCAAGGGCCTGAATTGGAAAGTAGCATACCAGCCGTATTGAGTGTTTTCACCCATTTACTATACAGACTGCCCGTGTTACATTATACCCATAGGCTCAGTAGGGAGTTGTGTGTGTGTGTGTGGGGGGGGGCATCTGAGTCACAGATGTATCTATTTTCAATTTAGCGCATAGTCCTCATAGCCATGCCGGGCATATAGACATCGGCATTTATTATTTTATTATTTCATTGAAGTGTTTCTCAACACTAGTGAGAAAGCAGCTGCTTCATGGGCGCACTTCTACTTACCGTTTTCGAGTCTGGCACCTTAAATATTAATGTGACAGTGACATGCTGCATATCAAATAAAAGCGGAGATTCTAAGGTTTCTGGGAAATACTAGTGTGCTACGATAGGAGGTGCGGTGCGGGTTGTGGGTGAGCAGAATATCGCCAGTGTGTTTGTGATTGTCATTCTTGGGATTTTACTGTTATCAAGAACTCCAAGTCTGTACTTACATTCTTGTGGAGAACATCTGCTCCGAGTTGGCAAGAACAGTGCTATTATGTGTCTGAGATGCACTGTATGCTTGTTGCGTGCTATGCTATAGGAGGACAGCAGCAAACTGAAGAGGAGCAGAGCCTGAAGGATAGGCTAATAATGGACATGGATGAAAAGTCATCTTTACAAAGAAAATGGGTTTGCAGGAAAACTGAATAAGACCTCAAATACATACATAGTAATATAGTTATTATAGTTAGACAATCATTACAGACTGCTTAGTAACTACTAAGCATCTAGTCATGTCTTCACACCCTAACCTAAGAATAACCTCACGCATTTATTTTTCATACATAAGCTTGAGGACAAGCATGATAACTGAGGACAATAAACCAGCTAATATAACCCAATCCTGAAGGCTTTCCCTCCAAACATGAGACATTTCCTCAATCATGCAACACTCCAAATAACATAAAAATTGAGACACACAATGATATTACACCGATAAACTTTCCCTTGTTTGTAAATGTGTTAGAAGTATGTTTTTAGATTTGGTTTTCGGTGAAAGAAAGTTTCCTGACTGGCCAATTTCGGCGGTTGATCATGCATGGCCTCCCACAGATGCCTGTGCCCTAAAATGTAAAATATTCTACCAAACAGTAATGTCATTTTGAATGCTTTTCAAAATGACTACTCAACCGCTTCGAAGGGGTTTCAGTAGATGCCAATTTTGCTACGCTGTAGGGAAGTATTAGAATCAGCATTGACATTTGGTTTTCAAATGTGCTACTTTTAAAAAAATCCATTTTTCATAGTTTTAAATTGTGAAAAGTCACATGTATATAATGATCATCCAAGATGTTACTTGAATCCTTGAAAACGTATCTGATCAGATTGCATATTTGGAATGAATCCTGGGCCAAATATACTTTATTTTTGTAAAAATGTCTGATTATATCATTCAAGGAATAAATTTACTACCCAAAAATGACACTTGACACACGTGCAACTGAATACTTTACTCAATAAATGAAATTAAAAATATTCATTAATTCATTCAAACACCCACACCTTATGAAATCCCCTGCAGTGTTGTGTCAAACTTTTAATCAAACATGTACAATTAAGTTGTTTTGCCAGTGATGGAGCGGGAGCTCTAAAGAGAGCAGGTAAAATTTCATAAGAGGCACAGCTGAAAGTATCACTGCAACAGGCGCTAAGCACGGAGCACTTTGGCATGAAGTGCAATTGAGAAAAGTATATCGACTGTCACTTGAGTGTTACGGCAGGACAGTTTTTGACAGTGCCACCCATTGTTGGCCTCTCTCCAAACACTGGATCTCAGAAGTGCAGCCAATTTGAAAGCTGTCTGGTGTCTGATGTAAAGGTTTGAGACCTAATGTGCCATCTTGTCAGCAAGGTGCCTTAGTTGGGGGAAGCCCTGTCAAAACTATGAACTAAATACCCCACATGAAAGCGCCGGCTAAGGGCAGAGCTTAGTACAATTTGTCTGAACCACAGCTCTGTCACAACAGATGCCCACTGTAGTAAACTTCAGTTTAAGTGCAAATGGTCACAATATTATATCATTCCATCCGGTATTTCAGTGTGACTGTGAGTTATTGACTTAAAGGATAAGGCTGGTGTTTTTTAATGCATTGCTTACCGTCAACAAATCCTATGAAAATAACAAAATCAGCAATGATTTTGTTTTGCCAACAAGTCTCGTCCATGTAGCCGGTGCCCAATGAAGCCATGTCCCAGCAGCCATAGAACTCCATTGTATTAAAAAAACGATTAAAAGCACGTCAGAGAGCCATGCTGCTGCTCTGGCAGCATATTTCATCATCGCGATGCACCGGGCCAGCCGACTTTTTCCTCAAACAACTTAATAAGCCGGCTGTAAACATGTTTGCGATCTCAGGAAAGTAGTTCCGTAGCACCGAAAATAGTCCCCGGCATAATGAAGAATTTGATTTGGTAATAACTACAACAGTCTGACTTTTCGTGGTAACAGGTAGCGATTTTTAAAATTGAAACTATATCTTTGTGAGCTGTATTTCAAGGTTTTTAGCTTACAATTGGAGCCAATGACTTCCGGGTTGACGGCTAAAAACGGTACGTGGGAAGTCAGAAAGTAACGGGAGTAGAGAAAACGCATTGTTGATTTTGTTGTTTTCATAGGATTTGTTGACGGTAAGCAGTGCATTAAAAAACACCAGCCTTATCCTTTAATTACCCGCCGGTACTTGACAAAAAATATCTCAAAACTTCAAAAGAATGACTTTATTTCCATATCCATATAGAACTACCCAATTTTGTGGACTTTTTTCAAAACCTTCCCGTATCGCTGTTAAGGTCATTTGTTTCACAGCATACAAACTGTGTTTATTTCTTTCTGGTCTGTAAGGAATAGTGAAAACAATCATTGTAAATGGTAGCTTAAAGGTTAAAGAAGCAGGCGTGTGACTGGTGAGCCTGATCGCCTGAAATTTCGTGAAAAAATGTCATAAAATGCAAATGCGTGCTCCGTGCACATAGTTTGATATTGAACTAGCGCAACTCTTACCAAGAAGTTTTCATTTTTCACTGAAGTTTTTCGTATTTAACCCTAAACTTAACCTTCATCTTAACCAAAATTGTTGCCTAAACTTAACCGTTAGCTAACCTTTTCACGTGACGAACAGGTGAAAATGCCGTGTTAAACTCCACTATAACCCACTTTGTAGTATTGTCACATAATCCAATTTGCGGTGGAGGAACGTAATCTTCACATAATTTGCGTCCACAACACATAATCTGCGTTTCAGGCTTTCCTGCCCATTTCACGAAATATTTTGAGACGGCGTTTGCCTGGAAGGTCGGTGGTTTGAATCTGGAGTCACCGCATTTCAGCAGGAAAAAGTGGATTAACCGCGCCCTTCAACCTTCCGTAGCGGCTACCGTCGAGGTGCCCTTGAGCCCTTAAGCAGCTCCAGTGGAGAGGACTGGTTTGTACTGGGCCGCTCCCGGGTGTGAATGTATGCAGCCATGTGAATGCGAAGCAGGAGGCCGCCGCGAAGAGCCATCCATTCTCAGCAAAACTTTTTCCTCGCCGCGGTCACACAGCATCTACAGCGGAAGACTAATATAATGAATAAAAACTTCCTCTCTGCTGCACCTTCACCCGCAGCCTTTTCTCCTCCGCAGCTACTTGGCATGCATTCAACCAAAGCCTACCACCGCGGCATTTGCCAGGGAGATAGCTGGGGAGGGAGACAGCCTATTATATTTATATTTTGTAACCTAGTATATTTATATACTTCTATTTTTATGAGAGCTACATACAGAAATACGTAGGTGAGTGCTTTTTTTCCCAGCAGAACTGTGTGAATGTGTTGTCAAGTGCATCTCGACAGCCTGTTTTCTAGCCTAAATTTCATGTTTTCGTTCATTTTGTCACCAGAATTTGGCATTGGAGCCTCCCGTTCCTCTCCCATTTGAAAACCTGTGAAAATGTCTCTCTTCAAGTAAAGGTGAAGAGGGAGACCAAATACTACGCTAATTGAATTTTTTATTACACACAATCAGCAGCATTCAGGCAGTTATTAAAAATAGCCTATGTGGTGCAAAATAATTAACAAAACCAAAATCATTCATTTGAGGAAAACTGTTTTATTACGTTTTTAAACACCCTGCAGACACACAGAGCTGGTTGAAACGCTGCTTAGAAAGCTCTGATGAACGACTATTTGGGGTGCTTGGAGTAACCAAAACATAACATTTTCCCAGCATGCTTTGCAAATGTAAATACTTTCCCTCAACCTAAAGGCAGCTCGAGGAAGCTTGTTTTTTGGGACTGTACTCCCTGCCCAAAGGCAATTTTGAAGACAGTGTACTTTGCTTTCGAAAATAAGATTTTAAGTAAATAAGAAAATAAAATTTTAGGTCTGCAGCTGAAGTGCTGTAGTGCTGATAGTCAAAGATGTGATCTCGATGTTTATTGTCTTCCCTCTAATGTATATCGCTTCATCTAAATTGACTAGTTCTTCCATGTCGTTTGGCCAAAATGTTTCCCAAATATGAATGAAGATTTATGTTTAAGAATCAGATGTGTTGCTGCTGTTCAACTAAGCATATATGTATTATGTACAGGTATGTTAGCAGCAGTGACTGGTGAATAGAAACATAGAGAACAAAGCTATTATGATTAGCTCAAATCATGTAGTAGTATTGAGTAGTATTGCAACTGCATGATAAGCTCCCTAAATACTGTGATATGGTGGTAATGTAGTTATTGCTGCAGCCCTAGCAACAACCAACACATCCAAGTTTCTTCTTTTTCTTTTTTTTTCATTTATTTATTCTGGCATCATTCGGATTTTAATGTTTGTTTAATTGTCTTTCCCTCACAAGAGATGGCAAGTTTTTGCTCTTGAGAGGTTTTTTCTTGCCCTGTTGTGGCATTAGTGTGATTCATGGTTGCTATATTGTCTCTCGTTTGTCTCGCCTGGCTGCATCTCATCGTATACAAACCCCACTAAAGCCTTCTGCGCTGTCAGCCTGGCTGTTGATAGTGATTCCCCCTCCACTCACAGCCCCATTCCTTCACATTCCCCTCATACCCCCCTCTTTCCCTGCATCCACTACTACACACACACTGCGCACATTAATTGCAGTTTGGCCTGAATGTCTTAATCAGTGACACTGAAAGTTCTCGTTTTGCTCTGTTTACTGTGTGTGCTGTGTATGACTCTGGGGTTAGCAAACATTGTTGGGTGTGCGAAGCGCCCCGTTCGACGCGTTGTGGACTGTGTGATAACTTGCGCCGAGACCTGCAGACTAATTGGGCAAACACTGATGCATTTTTCAATGAATTCATCTGCACACATCTGCGAGCTCGCTTAAACTTCAGAGTGTTTGGGATTTAAAAGACTCTTTTACAATCTCTGCAAAGTCATGCCAAATTTATAACATCCATGAATTAAAAAAGAATGAATTGGCACGCAACACCAAAATGCCTCGCCATTCTTTTACTGATACTATCAGGAAATGTTCTGCCAAATCTTGGTTTTAAATAGTATAAATCCCCCCGTGCATTCTAAGTCTAGATCTGGGCTTTATTTATTTAAATGTATGCAGCTCACTTGCAAAAATAGACATGATTTGTATTTGGGCGGATACAGCTGATGCTGATGTTATAGTCTTAACCTAGGCTGAATAAATCAGACATCAGATCAGAAAGTATTAATTGAAATATACCATGGCAACTGGGGGTCCCTGTTGGAAGGTCACATGGAGCGAATGTGCCATCAGATGGATGGTGTTAGTGTACCTGAAATAGCATGACAACGATCTGTGACTATAATCAAATATGGGGATACATCCTTTTGCATAATGGACATTGTAAGATTTTAAAGATTAAATGTCCATTAAGTGTCATTTTGCCCCATGGACATAATGTGTATTGTAACAATCCACTGTACATCCAAGATCCAGCAACATCCAATCCAAGATGCACAGGTGATGGTATCTATGCAAAGACTGAATGTGAATTTCTTTAAATGTGGAATTAATTTGAGATTATCACAACACTGTTGCAGGTTGTTACAGGCCCCCTTCAGCCACTTTGTCATCTTTGAAATGTATCTGATCTCCGCTTGGGTACAAAGAGATCGTTTCAAATGGTGACCTGTGGAACACGATCTTAAATTTCATCGTGATCTGTCAAACTGAATTTGACTTGAACAAATCCTCCTGTTACCCAGTGTTTTTGCAGGGATTAGAGACACTAGCGTCCCTAAGGATAAGCCGGGCTTTATTTAAAGCTGCACTAGTTGAGATTTTAATGTAAAAATACATCTGTCTGCTCGGCCTAAATCACAAAGCGGGGCAATATCCTGTAAAGGGGCCTACCGGGTTAATAGCCAGTGTGAGTGTGTGGGTGTGTATGTGTGTGGAAGAGCATGCATCAATAGAGCGAGCGTGCACATGCAGGTACAGCAGCCATTACTTGTTTGAGTTGTTGATTGAAGTTGCATGCGTGTGTGCGCTTGGATGTTGCGTGTGATGGTATGGCAAGCGAAGGAGCTCATCAGCGTGCAATGTTTGTGTTATTTTTGCTTTTTTCTTTCTTCGCTCTTTTTTCCCCTCCTTTGTTTGATCTTTGGGAGAACAGAGGTGGGAGGAAATGTCAGTGTGCACATTGTCTGTGCTTGCCGGATTATTGACATTACATTGTCTCGTTCAGATGTTCTCAAGTTATTTATACCGTTTCTTGGTATACATAATTAGTGCATCGTTTTTCATAATTAGGGAGATGTCACTAGTCTTGAAATTTTGATCTCAAGAAACACCCGATTATCATCAATTTGTATATATGGTTTTATGCCACATTTCTGGGGAAACAACCCATTGTAGTTTCCTTTAATGTTGGTACTCAGTGTTGTTAATCAGAATGGTCTATTACTTGAGCAGTCCAATAAAGATGGTTTAAACGTGCAATAAGTAAGATTTTTCTGCCTCATAGCATAAAATAAATATATCTAGGTAGTTTGATAGGGTTGTTGATCAATACCAGTGAGTCAATGATTATTTAGCCATGTCTCAGTTTTCTGGCTTTGAAAACTCACTTTCTGGCCTGAACAAAAACTCCCCGCCCATTAAAATGTATAGTTGAAGACATTCCTAACCTCTCTAATGTATTTTGTATTTTTGTGTGTTTCTTCCCACCAGATGCAACGTGGACAGCAAGGTATCGCGAGTGGCGTGGCTCAACCGCACCACCATTTTATTTGCAGGAAATGAGAAGTGGTCCCTGGACCCCCGCGTGGTCCTAATGGAAAACACAGCGGTGACAGAGTACAGCATTAAGATCCAGAACGTGGACGTCCATGATGAGGGACCCTACGTCTGCTCCATCCTCACAAACAAGAAACCAAAATCCACAAAAGTGCATCTCATCGTTCAAGGTAAGATGCGGTTACCTCTCCGACCCAGCTCGTTGATTGTGTTTGTCTGCTGCAAAAAAAAATGGTGAAGGTGTCAAACAAGATCTATGCTGCAACCACATTGTGTGTCAGAGTTTGTCTAGAGCTGTAATTTTCCAATTTTGGTGTTCATTTTGCAGGTGTAGCATGTTAAACTTATTGTGTTGACCAATGTCTGTGTTCAGTGAAATCAAATAAGAAATCATACCTTTTCTTTGGCAGGATGGTATAATAACATGGAATTCACCAAACATTAGACCTGGTGATGAAACTGGGATTCAATCTCGATTTAATTTGAGATTGCTGATAGATATTGATTTAGGACGCGGTGCGCTGA
Organism: Centroberyx affinis; assembly: GCF_046629955.1. Lineage (NCBI taxonomy): Eukaryota > Metazoa > Chordata > Actinopteri > Beryciformes > Berycidae > Centroberyx > Centroberyx affinis. Next base: position 602,235 of record NW_027279797.1, read on the forward strand.
GAAATATCCTGGCTCAGTTTCAGTGCAAAAGGCTTACTAAATCAACTGTCAGCACACAGACTTTTGTTATCTTTTATGATGAAATCAATTTCCTTCACGGTCAGTTTCCAAAAAACAATTAACACCACTGCCCCGAGTCTGCGTTCGAGGTCTAGATCATGGAGCCACACTAAATTGACATATAATTAAAAGTTAGATTAACTAGCTGTTAGATTCCTCATGTTGAATCATGCATTTACAACAGACAAAGTAATGTGATCATATCGACTGCTCATGACTCCTGGAGTTGGAAGTCCAACCAGATCGCATTCACTTGAGATTTTTGTTTCAACTGAGACTGCAGAGGGTCATTTTGTTGTTTTGAAAAAAAAAAAAAAAAGAAAAAATCATGGTTTCAGAAAGATAGTGTGGACTAGTCTGCACATCTTACAAAAAATAATTCACACACTTCACAAACATTGGACTGGGCAAATTAATGCTGACTTTTTTGAAATCATGATTAACATTGAGGATTTGTCACACTGTACAGTTCATAATGATTAACTCATTAACTCACTATTGATGCTGAGAAGCAGACATTTTACACAGGCCACGATTTTAATCAAACAATAGGCAATGTCAAGCATATTCTTGCATAGCAAAGGAAGCACATTTCCAATTATGTTTTCCCACGTATTTGATCTGTCCTTTTCCCTGACCTTGTACAACCTTGCCATCTGGTTGCTGCAACTCATACTTCAAACTCAAAGGAGCCACAAGAGCCACATAACTGGCAACGCTAGGCTTTGATACACCGAGAAAACACTGGTGGCACTCTGTATCGTTCACACCAAAGAAGCCTGGGGTGCACCTGCTCTAACAACCACCGTGCATGAGAGAGAAATAGTGTTCATCATTGGTGCGAGGACTCTCAAGTCTTGTCATATCTCAATATTTCACGTTGGGTTGAGGCATAAAACATCAGAATATCAACGATTTAGCATTTGTCCTCCATGAATTTAGCGGCACTGTATTCATCACCACTTTGGCTGTTAACACAAAAGTAGAAAATGGATTAAGATATGACGGATGTTTGGGCAGATATTGTTTAGGTGTCTTTTTATGCTATTGATGGGAAAGCCAGCTGTAAAATCTATTTCTCACCTCTCTGCTTGACGTTTTGGATTACAATCACCTTCAGATGAGGTTTCAGATTGGCTACGCTCTGGCAGGGAAAATGTCGATGTTTCCATTCAAAGAGATGTGAGAATGAGTTTTCAAACAGTTGCAGTTGACGACTTTCTTGTTAAAGACTTATAGAGACATAACGTGGTGGAGAAGGAAGGAGGGAGGGAGGGATGGGAGAAGGGAGGGAGGCGGAGTAAGAAAAAAATGAGATGAGTGCGATGCTTTCGTCTGATCGCACCCACACCAACACCCAAATACGCTGAGCATAGTTTTGCATCAATTTGTCGCCCTTTGTTCAACTTGATGAGAATCCTGTGTCTCGAGCACGCTCCGCTCCTCTCCTCTTCGTGGCGAGCGGTCACACTCGGACGCCCCGGAGTTCCGAATGAATGAATACAGCACATGCTTCCACCTTCATGGCAAAGAAAGATCAGGAAGTCCGTGGGGGATGTTAGTGGCGCCCGTCGTCCCCACAGGCGCTCCCCTCTCTGGCACCTCAGAAATGGAGATCGGTGTTGAACCTGTGCACGGGGAAGGACTCTGGAGGCTAACATCAATCAGCCCGGTGACCTTGTCAACCGGCACCCTCAGGAATATAGGGCAGCCGCTTCCATGGCGACCGCACAGAAGGAGTGGACCGACTGCGGTTAAGCCACAGCACACGAAAGAATAATATCTCAGAGTGCTTTTGTAATGTTCTTATATGTTGTTATACTCCGAGGAGTAGAGCTGGCGGGAAAAGGCAGCCAAGCAGGCTGAATCAACACGGAGCGGTAGTTAGACTATGATCCCAACTTTATAAGTTGGTTCTGTTTCTTTAATAAGCCGGCAGCCGCAGCGCTTAGCTCTCATCCTCTAGCCCTGAAAGACTCTGCAGCAGCGTCTTAGTCCTCACTATATCTGCCTTTATTGTGCTGGGAGAGTAGGAATTGCACTCCTACTGTCACAATGCATAGTTCTCCTTTACTTCTAAAGGCTAGCAGACTCAAAGATATATAACTAATATCCCTGTTGGGGTTTTGACTTCTGAAATTCTTCCAATAAATAATTCCAAATAGTAATTTTCATATTGTTGCACCATTGTTAAAATAGCTACAGTATAGAATCCAGTCAGGAGGTTTCAAAATGCTTTTCCTTTTTTTTTTTCAGATTTAAAGTATAAACATTCCTTTTGAATCTTCTTGGCTAGACGGTGATTCTGAACTGCTGCTGGCTTGACAACAGTGCAGAAATAAACATTGTTACGATCATTACTTGAAATAACGGAACACTTCTAGATGTCAACAGCCAGCAAGCTGATTTTGGCTGTCAGTTTATGCCCTACAAAAATAAAGGGCAGTAACTGCATAAGAGCAAGACAAAGAGATACTGAGGAAAAAGTACCTCATTATCTTCATCTTCATTACCATCATCTCTTGTCCTCACATAAGCATTCTTGGTGCAGAAGTGGATGATATATGTTGTTGACTAGCACCTAAGGGTCTAGATTTTGTTAAAGTGAAATCTAAACCCGAGTCATGACGTTTGACCTTTTGAAAAACACAAAAAACAGTTACTGCTGTTTACCTTTTGTAGGGCAGCCTGCAACAACTGACTGCGTCCCCCTCGCTTCACTGCGTGCCGGTGCAGACTCTTTGCACAGGAAGCACACACACTAGTCGCCCCATGCAGTCTGCTGTGTTGCTCTTCTGCACCCATTGGGCTGTAATGTTGTTTATGGACACAAACAGAATGGGCCACTGGAGGAAGACCCGGTATTTAGCCTTCAGTTGGAAATTTAACCCAACTTTGGCTTTTCCAGGTGAACCAGTTGAGACTATTCAACTATCCCTGTTCAAGGTGTTTCCCTGCCTTCTACCCAATGCATGCTGGGATAGGCTCCAGCCCTCCATGACCCTGAAAAGGATTATGCCAGTTTACTTTTTGAAGTTTTAATCTTAAATAATTAGTTGATAGTTAAAGCGACAGTAAGTAAGGTTTTTACTGCTCCATAGCACAAAATGACCATAATATATCTGTGGAGGGTTGGCAGGGCTGTTGGTCATTACCAATGACTCAGTGATTACTTCACTAGGCTTTGATGTTTCTGTCTCTTTCCAGCCATCCATTGGTGGCTGGGCCATTGCAACCAAGCCTCCAGGCATGCACACTTCAAAATGTTAAACTGGCAATATGTTAAACCCAAGGGCAGTGTATGGAGTTGTGCCTGCAGCCAAGCCCACAAATCATTTGTTTCAGGAGGCCTTCCTCCTGGGTTATTTGTCTAAGTCCAGAGAACTGCAGGTTGTAATACAGACTCTACATTGTGAGGCAAATGCAAGAATATTTCTACATAGTCTTCTGGAAGCAGCAGTGACTGGGAAAATTAACATGCCCCCAATTTTCTCCAAAATATTTGTGTCACTGTGGTGTTTGTGTGTGTAGGCATGAGTTGTTTTTTATTATTTTTTGGTTTTGTTTTGTTATTGTTCAGCCTCCCATATTCCTGCATCAGTTAAGCCTAAAATTGAGACTTACAATCTGCTTGCAGGGTGTGTAATTAACCTATGAAACCTATTTTAACTAGATGTTGCTTCATAATTAAATATTGCTTCCAATCTGTAAACTTATTTGACCTACAATAACCCAATCCCCATAACAGATGGATTAATTAATTTACTAGTGACCAGACGACACGAGAGAATGAAACAAAGTGCAGGCTGTAACAGCAGTGCGCTTGGCGGTCTACAATTTTTTTTCTTTGTAAAGTGCCCATTGTGTTCACTGTGTCCCCCTTGTTTACGCTGACATCCTGACTTTCAGGGTTAGTTCAGGTTTTATTTTGGCTTTTTTATTTATTTATTTATTTTTTTACCCTAGGCCTTTGTATTATTCACCGTTAGTGTCTCAATGCATTGGGAATACTCTGGGATCTCTTGCCCTTCTTGCAAGCACAGATTGCCAGCTCCAGTTAGTGGTTACCTTGTTAGTAATAATAAATAATGCAAAGGGTCTTCCATGGTCAACAAAAAACATCCCGTTAAAAGTTTGTAGTAGTTTTGTATTAACGTCAACATTTAGTCAGTCAGATTTAGACTGTAAGTGAATTGTATAATTGTGCATGTTCCATTCCTAAATCAGATCCAGCATTTGAAAACGTAGCACCTACTCTGTCACATGAGTGACAGCACAAAATTATAAGACATTACTTTTTAAAATGAGACTCTGTGACCTTAGCCCCTGACAAAATAAAACAGATCCTCTATATCTTATACAGTAGATATTAAATCATGAAATTAACGATTTCTTTAAAATAGATAAAGGTAAAGCATTTCAGAAATGAACTCTCTCAACCTTTGCTTCCCAAGAAAACTAAGCTTCCATAGGCGTTCATGCCCGCAAATGTAAGTTTGACTGATTCGACTCCTTTTTGCAGAAAATGATTAGGAATTTAAGATTGGGCAGTGGGTTGAGTTGTGAAAAAAAACATGGTGTGGCAGGTGTGGCTATGAATAACCCTGTTGGATCCAACGGCAAGGCCATGAGTGAAAAGTGATAGGGAGATAATGATAGAGAATGAAGATTCTGAGAGACCAGGAGAAAGGCTTGCAGACCAGGGAACCGTAGCACATAGCCCTCTTGTATTAAATACATAAAGTATATTCTATAACCAGCCTTGAAATAAGTGGGGTTTAACACTGTACTAACTGAGCGCAGTGAGATTGTGCATTGCAGAGGTGCATTTAATTACAAAATTTCAGCACATGGGGAAAGCGAAGTCATTATCTTCTGCAGCCTGTAAGTATTCTAGCAGAGAAATTTGATCTGAGCTAGTCTGGTATCAACATTGAGTCGCTGTTAGAAACTGGATCATTAACTCAGCAGAAACAAATGAAATTTGTTGGGCGTAGTCATCAATATGGCTAATTTCTCTCACTCATTGTCGTAATACAGCAGAGGGTAAATTAACTTGTTTATCCTTTGCTTATTTAGCATAGCTGCTGCCCCTGCCTGACAAATTAAGCTTGCCATTTTAGTATGACTTGAGGGAGTTGGTAGCATTTCAATAATAATAATAATAATAATGATAATAATCATCATCATCATCATCATCACAACAATCATAATAGTGAAGCATTTTTCAAAACCAAATAAGTGCTAATCAAAATAAAACAAATGAACACAATATATCCATTTGATAGATTGTAAGTGACGGAAACGTATTACAAAAATCCTGAACTTTGCTTTCAAGGCAGAGTATTGCGAGAGGCTTGCAACATTCAAGTGTGTATCACACCGTTTCTATATTCCATTAGAGATATATCACTTGGGTCAAATGACTTCACTCTTAGCGCCGCGGCTGCATATGGGATCAGCAGCACTCAACCACCAATATTAGCTGCTCTGGGGAAACACTGTCACAGCTGGCAATTTGGATCTTTCCCCATCTCTCAATACCAATAAATGTAGACAGGTAAAATTACTTCTTGAAAAATACAGCCCTGGACACAAACTGTGATATTACCTGGGTGTACTTTGCAGTGTTTGTATGTGTTGTTGGAGGTGTGATTTCTAAACGGTTTATTCTTCAAAATGAAAGCACTGTAAGTTAGTGTGTGGCTTCTGGTCCCAAAAGCTGCCAATATGGGTGAGTAACCATTCATGAATTCTCATTAAAGTATGACAGCTAACAAGTGAATATGAATTTCAAAGTGAAAAAGCTTTTATTCAGTAGTGACAAATGCAGCATAAAGAGGAAAGAACACGGGACACTGACCGATATCAGCTGTTAAAAGAAGGATGGGTAACTAAGTTAAACCGTCTCCAAGACCAGAAACCAGATTGGAATTGTTTGAGGAAATAGTTTCTGGCCAGGAAATAAATGTATTCTTTGCAAAAAAATAATTCCCCAACACTTTCTCCAAAATGGAAGTTTGGGTGGGTTGGAGGGGTTCAGATTCGGCTTCATATAAGCAAAGTACACGACGTGCTCTCACCCGAATTTAACATCTCCAATTAAGTATCTCCAGAAGGCCTACTAAAACTCCTTTGGTAAGTACAGGTGCTCCAAAGTCTGTTTGTGTAGGTAGTCTCAAAACAACGAAAACAAACCAAAATGGAGAGCTAGGATTGGGGCACTAGCCAGTGCCCATAATGGAGGAAAACCCAAAATCCCTCAGTAGAGCGCAAACCAACACTGAACAATTCTCTGACTTCGTAACAGTTTATCACTTTCTGGGCTTGATTTTCAGACAAAATAGCATTTGAGTGCAGTGCTGTTCATCAGCCGACCTTGACGTCCTGGATGTCAGACTTTCCCACCAGCACATGAACGCAGCACAATAGTTAATGGCTAAAAACTGAAAATCATGACAGATCACCACCAAATTCTACTGATCAATCAACTCCATCAACTGATCTTTGGGCCAAGAGCGATCTGTCCACCAAATTCCAGCCAAATCCGTTCATAACCTTTTGAGTTATCTTGCTAACAATCAAACAAACAGATGGATGAAAACAAGACCTCCTTCCAACTTCATACAAAACAGGGTAACAAACAAACAGTTTTGTAATATTCTACTGGCTCTTGCGGTGCTGTACACATCTCAGCTTAACATTTCAGTCCTCAAAGATTCCCTTTTAAAGCTTTTGTAGTAACAGGAGTTGGAGAAGGGATAATATTGTGAGAGCTCCACAAAGAAGCCTCACATCTTCTCAAACAATGAATTAAAAATGCCATTTAAGAAATGAATGACCTGCACAGTATTTGGCTTGGCCGACAGCAAGTAGATTAGCTGTGCCAGGGGATTGGCCCTATACCCAGTTCATTTCCGGATGAGTATACAATTTGCATGGCATGCAAGGTTTGGTACAGAAGGGTGATGCAAACAATGTGTAAAACAGCTTTATAGCATACATTTACATGCCCATAAGGAATTATTTTAAGTTTAAAATGGCCTGGCCTTAATAAATAATTAATATATTAACTGACTCATTGACTCACTGTTTCATAAATGGCATACATATTACAAGAATACCTAATGAAAACTAAGGTAATGAATAAATCTGTATTCATGAATGTGCTATGTAGCTGTTATGAAGCGCTTGTTCAGGCATTCTGCAAGTCTTACTTAAAACTTAAAGGAAAAATCACATACAATATAGGCTACTATATTTCCAGTTCTGCTACAGTGGAGTTTAATCAGATAAAACTTTGCAACAATCTAAAACATCAGTGGCAAAAGTCTTTTGGTGTCAGTCCCCCAGAATAAAAGAGCACAGGCTTCTTTCTTGACACAATTTTACACCGACATTCAACAATCACATCGGGAGAAGAGAAAGAGATACCAATTTCTTCACCGACAGCAGCCACAATAGTACATAATGCAATGTAGCTACAAGACACGTTGTGTTTTGAGTAAGGATCGACTCTTGCTTTTGTCGACTGGAAACTCTCACTCTCCTGCTATTACTGTCACTATCGCAGTCGCTATTGTCGGTGCTCCCCACCCTTACATGTAAAATAACAGCTGAATACAACAAGTCCAATCATATTCTCTGGGGGTTGCCAAAAGGCATTCTGGGAGATGTTGGAAAGCACTAACTGAAGTAGAAGTAGGCCAGGCGTTTCTTGCAGTGTGAACTCGCGAGACTGGTCTGGCTTGCGAGGCTAGGGCCCTCGCCTGGGGACAACCTCTGGTTTCCAGTGGCTCAGAGGGAAGAAGCGGTCTGGTCTTTGAAAGGCAGACTCGTTTCAAATGCTTTGTTAGGCTCTCACTCTTTTGATGCCATAGCCGTAGGGAGAAGTGTGTCATGTGGCTCAGCAGAGTCAACCGCTACTTTTGAGTCAAAATGCCATTGCAGGGTCGACTTTAAGAACCGGTGACAATGCACACAAGCCTCCGGGCCAGCAAAGGCAGCGTCGCCCCATACTGAGGCACATCGGGAAGGCATCTTTCATGCCCATCTCTGCAAAACCGCACCACTCAGCATATTTGCCTTTGGCTTGCCCTGTGTGCTCTACCACACTTCTTTTTCTGTGGCCATTTTGAAGCTAGTTTAACACTCAAATGTCCCAGTTAGAGCAACAAAATAAAACAAATGCTGTTATTGCAGTGTCCTATTGAGGGAATGTGCTCAACATTTGCAGAATCCAAGTTGAGTTGAGGTGACACGCCAAAGTGAACTAGCCACACAGTATTTGTACATGGCACATACAGTATATTGGTACTGAAGTTATGGTTCTGGCAAACTGACCCTATGAGAGTCTCAACACCCTGACAGTTAATATTCATTAAACAGGTGGAACTGTTTATACAGTTGAATAGAGTGTCACAAAGGAACATGCCAGCTGTGCCATGATTTAGATGGATCATACTTGAAGAAGTTATCCTCAATTGAAGTGAAATGTACAAAATATGGAGGCCCTTAATTTACTTTGCAGCCAAGGATGCCAGTAATTATGATAATCTTTGTTCTAACAAACAAAACAAAAAGAAAATTAATCACATTTTGGATTTCTTTGTTTTATGCTAAAAAAAGATAAATGCTTTAGTTTTATTCTCATAGGCTTTTGGCTAATTTTTTTCATGTAATACTGGTACTCTAAACCTAGACTTTTTTGATAAGACTTAATAGATGGCTTCCATTGCAAGCTAACATGAAGTAAGCAGTGAATTGAGACTTTGTTAATCCGTTTAGCCTTTCCCAGCAGTACTGGCAGACATTGCCAACATGGGCCCGGACCGTGGGGAGCCCCCTGCGTGGCCGATGCTTCACACATTTCCACTGGTGGGGAGCCCTTTGATTCATATGGCCGTTTCAGGGCATCCGTTCGGGGGAAACATTGACAACATATGCCATCTCTTGAACAAAATGCCACAAGCATTGTGATGTGTTAGAGGGCAAGAGTAATTCAATTCAATTATAAAATACCCCTAAACGGACTACAGGATTATCCTCTTTAGTTTCGTCAAGTGTAATGATGTGGCTCTGTGTTTCTCTGATTAGGGCCCAAGCCATCTCTGCCATAAGGAGAAGAAAAGAGAAAGCACTGGTCCTTTCAATTCAATGCACACTGGTCTAATAAGCTTCAGGGCTCATTATAGAGTAGAGAGAAGCTTCTCCCCTTCTCGCAAAATGCAAGTAATGAGGCATTTGAAATATTCCACAACATTAGGATAACTGAAATTGGAGAGTAAGCCCTATAAGCTTTGCTTGTGTAACACATTAAAAAGTGCTCGTTCTTTCCTGAGGCTGGTGGGGATTTCACTTTCAATTTCTCACCTACTGAGCTCCATGGCTATTTGGCCTGGTTTGCACTGCTTTCTGTTCCCCGTTTTATACATTGGCAGTGTTCTCATGACAAACACATGCAGGGATATTAAACTAGCTCCCCTGGCTTTCATCCAGATATAACCTTTCATGTTCAATATTCCACAACCTTTTATTTACTATTAATTGCTTGCAAAGTTTTGTGCCATTTTTTTAATATTTTTGTGCTGTGCACCCTGCAGTATGGCCTTCCTTGGTTACGCAAACATTCCAATGGCTTCATCTGATTTCACTGAGATGTTTTAGTTTGCTCAATCACCATCAAAACTGAACAATGATACATTCATCTGATGGATAGTCATTCTCTTTTAGTCTTAAAAGTAAGCCTTGTTTGAGCTGATGTGGCTCATTGCTAAGGAGATTATCTCCTGTTTTTGAGGCGTGAAGCAGCTTAGCCGTACACCCCTCTGGACAGGAAGCCGGTCCATCGCAGGGGCTCATCCCACATCTATCTTTTAAACCCTAACTGCCAAGCAGAGAAGCATTGGCTCCCTTTTTTCTTTTTTTTTTATTCTACGGTATGACTCAGCCATTGATTGAACCCCGAGTGTCCCAGTATTAGGGCAGACACTAGCCGCCAGGTCACTGATCTGGTTTTTGTCTTCATCAGCCAATGAGAAGTCATCTGTTCAGATTTATCATAGGCCAGGCCCAAGTTGGCAAGGCTAATGCATGTATAACGATTTTATTTTTTCTATTAGTCATACACAAGTGAGGAATGGGTTTTAAACTGCAATTTCCTTTACAGATTACAGCTTTTGAATCACACTTTAGTAATGGTCTGCTACTATATATCCTTCTAGGCTATGAAGCATTCTGCATAAGACTTACCTAGCCTTCGTCAAAAACTTGGTGTTTATTTCTCATCTACTTTCTTACATTCCCTAAACAAATATGTAATTTAAGTAGATTATTACATTTGTGGTTGCCTCTCAGCTGGTCTTTACTGAAAGAGTCTTGCATTTTGTGAAAACATCTGATTCTGTTAAGTGTCAGATTCCTCACTGTTTACATCTAACTTTACCCCTGCTAGGTAGTCGAGTAAACAGTTCTCACACAAGGATGTTAAAAATAAGACATTACTCATTTCTACTGGACTGCATCTTATGATCAAGAAAACAAAAGAATAATTAAGACACATATTACAACGTTACAAAAAAGCAGCACGAGTCTGGAAAATCAACCTCCCAAACACCAATGGTGCCCATACCATATCCTCAAATAAACAGCAACAGTACATCACACAGAAAATCATATTAGACGTGCCAAGCAATGTGTGGATTTAGTGGATTTAGCGGATGCAGTGCCATGTACAGTTCATCAAAGCAAACATGCTGGAACTTGTTTTACCTTCCTGTGAAGACAGTGACGCACATAGTGCAGCAACAGAGGGAGGCAGAACATGTGCTCAGGATTCATGGGTAAAATCTAAGTATTGACCTGAGTGAATATCACTGTTAAAAACCAAATACAATATAATATCATAAATAAATGAAATGCTCCACACATAAATACATACATACAAAGGCAGGTAGTTGCTAACCCCTAGTTGTTACTACCCGATTCTTTGCAAGATTATTATAATTTTGCAACCATCTCTTTCACTAAATAGGAGTTTTGACCAAAGACTGCGCTATGGCAACACATGTGATAGTGTCACTGAAAGTCCTGCAATCTCAGGGAGACATTCATGTGCTGACTCCAGCCAACTATCTACCAGCTTCCAGCTCAACAAAATGGAGACTGTCTAAGTGCTCCAGCTCTTCAGGCACTACAACAAGGCCTCCAAAAACACTTTTGGGGAACAATGTTCAATGGTGGATCCATTGTGGCGTGCATCTTCTTTCCAAAATGTAAGATTATATGGCCAGACTGAATACATGACCACTGAAAAGATTGGTAGAGCATTTTAACGGAAGGCTGTGATTCATTTAAAGTTTTTTTTTTTTTTTTATATATTTCGACTGTACTGGATAGGTCACAGTAGAGAGAGACAGGAAACAGATGGAAATGAGAAGGAGGGTGATGACACGCAGCGAAGGCCCCGGGCTGAGTGTGAACCCAGGATGTCACAGTTACACGGTAGGCACCGTAGCCAGCTGAGCCACCGGGACACCCCTGCTCTGATTAAAAAAAAAGGACTTAATGATTACCTCCTACGAATGATGAGTCATGATGAATCATAACTAGCATGTCCTGATCAACAACCTGCCTGGCTTCTGCAATGGTGGGAATGACCTTCTCACTCCAGTCAGAACGGAAGAGTTACTCCTCGTCTTCCATTGTCGACTGAGAACTCATAAAAAAGAAGTGCCTTGTGTCACCTGAACAATATCAATGCTTTACTTACTCTAATTGCTCTCTAATTCTAGACTCTAATTCTATTCTATTCCTTTTCCTAGCACACTCTTAAATGTTCATTGTATAGTCAGGGATATTGGAACGGGACTAAGGTCCTGATGCTTGCATTTGCACCAATTATGGGCTGCTTGTAATGTCGGTGATCTGTACAATTGTACAATTGTTTATCTACGGTTTCATTCATTCTACAGCAAGTCTTGCTAGATGAGAGTGTCAGCTAAACACCTAGAATTTAAACATAATATCAGACGACTAACCCCATTCTGTCGTTCAGGCCCTTCGACTGTACGTGGCATGCCAAGAAAAAAAGCTTCTTTTATGGTTTGAAAAGTGTGTTCTTTCATTCAGGGTCGGATTACATGTAGAATCATTTAAAGGCCTTTACGAGACGCAGCAAGAGCACGCTCTTTTGTGTGACCCGGAGATGTCCCTGGTAGGGGAATAAGTTGGACACCTTGCTTACAGCTCGGGAACACATCAATAATCTCGGTCTTTTCTTGGTCACCTCTGTGACCTGTGAGTGACATCCTGCTCCTGCGAGATTACGAGTAAATCTTTTTTGGTAGCCTTTCCACTGCTGTACCCAGACGTACAGCGGGCGGACAACATAACAGACACACCGACAAGAGAGGCGAGAAAGGCGTCTGACTGAATCCTGGTGTTTGTGGAACGGCTCTTGAATTTGTTTAGCAGAGTCTGTGGGTGGTGCATTATCATCTTGAAATATGGGAACATAATGAGGGAGCAGTGTTTGCACCCTGTGGTGCATCTTGTCCTGTGAAATGCCTTTATATTTCTTAGCTGTTATATGGCCATGCAGAGTAACCTTTGGACTTATTGACTTCTACGAAGTGCCTGCCCATACATTTACAGAACCATGTTGAACAGTTGGCAACATTGTTGGTTTGAAGATGTCCTTTGACCTTCTCAACATGTAAACCTGCCCAGATGTAGGACGTCTCACACCATATTAGTCCAGGTTTTGTGCTCTTTATATCAGGTTATGGGTCTTTGTGCATTGGTCTTGGATAAAGTACAGTTTTTTTTAACTGTGAAGGTATTGATGTACAGTTTACAGTTTTTGTTGACTGTCACAGAAGTGCTGATTTAATTCTGTGGTCATTTTTGAAGTCGTACTTATAGCAACTATCCTGTTAAGTATCCACCTATCCCTGTTAGTGTACTTCAACTTATAACCAATCTCTTTGTCATGATTTTCAAAACATTTCCCCATGCCACATTAAATAATTTTGCAGTTTTTTTTTACAACTACAGTATATGGGGTCTTTGGATCTCTGTTTGCTGTAACCAGGTTCCCACAAACATCTGCACACACAACATTTTGTGGCACCCACTTTAAAACACTTAGCTGTAATTGGCTACTAGGTCAGCCCATGTAAAATTCCCAGCACGTGTCCATCAACTGGATCATCCATGCAGTTGGCAGATGCACATTTCAAGGTTGTGGTTAAGATATAAATTAAAGGTTTGCCCAAAATTAAATAGCTCAAGTGTTTTCTCCTGCATCATGCCTCAACCTGCCTCAGGAAACATTATGGAGAATTTATCTAAACTGTCCAGCAAGATGCTAGTCTGTCAGTGTCCCCAGAATGCATTACATTTTAATTTGGCACAGGCCATAGAATCTGCTGTGTGAAAAGATGAAGCCGCAGGCAAGAAAAAAGAAAACTGACAGGGATGCAGAGAGGAAGAGATTGATGGACAAGGGAAGGAAGAGAATAAACATCAGAGAAGCCTTTGAGAAAATGTAAGAAAATGTTATCTAGATAATGGTTACATTGCTTCTCTCAATTTCCAAAGTGCACACTCATGCATCACTGTCAATCACTTCATTTGCGAGAATATAAACAAAGCTGTGCGAGATTTGAACCATGCAGCCTTCTCCAAATAATATTAACTTGATAATGCTTTTACTACTCACTTGTTACTACTCATGATTAGTAATTAGGGTCTAGATCTGCAAAAGCACCACACTGCAATGTCTTTCAGTGCAACCAGGCACATATCAGTTGAGATAAACATACTGGCACAGCCTGCTGGAGACTGACATGGTCTGCTGTGCTATATGCATTTCCCATCAAATCTGTTAGTTATTCCTCCAGTTATATAACATCAGTTGTGCTTGTTCCTCAGTCTCACGCTTCATAAAAGCTTTCAACACTTTTTGGGATTTAAATAATGTTTACTCAAGGAGAACATCAGCATTTCTGTTACAATGAAACAACATTGGCAAGTTATCTTTGACCACCTGGCATGCGTCTTGATTGGCTAAGGCCTAAAAACAATAACAAGTCTTTGGAACATCTACCACGCAGCTCCTGAATTTTTCCTCCAAGTAAAGAGGCAAGTATAATGTGAGTATATCACTGAACAGCAATTGCTAATTTCAATCAGCTCCTGTGAGCAAATGAGTGGGTCAATCATACTTAGTTGGAATAGGTTTAGTATATATTAAGGGTGTCTTGAAAGGCTGGGTTTAATTATAACCAGAACAAATAACAGGGTAGTTAGAGGACTGCAGAATAAAAAATTTAAACCTGCAACACATTTTTACTTGGCTACCCACTTTTAATAACGTTTCAATCTTGCAAGGGATCTTCAGGTGATACAAAGCATGTACACCAGTCAACACATCATGATTCACACATCATTCAGTCACAGTCATGTCAATACAGTACAAGAAATATCTTTTAAATATCTTAAGGTGATGTTGAGCTGGTAGTATTTTGGGTTTGTGTAGCTTCCTGGCCATGATATAACCCGAAAATCCTGGAAAAAAAAAAGTCTTCTTTGTCAAAGTCCTGTCTCTCACTTTTTTTGGTGAACACATTCTTTTCTTCATTCCATCGGCATAAGTTTCCTCTGACCAGATTTCAGTGTTGCACTTGTTCAAACTGAAAGGTTTAATAAACATAAAGAAAGCGATTCACTTAAACACAATTCAACAACAGGACAAGTTTTTTTTACATATATATTGTCAGAATCTGCTTTGTTGGCATTCATTTGTGGGCTAAAAGTGTGATTTTCAGACCTGCTCCTCCCTCCTACAATGGCAGTGAATGAAGAGAGAAAAAAAACACAATTCTCCAATCCCCTCACTGAGCCCCGGAGCAAAAGATAACAGAGAATCGCCGATTTTGGAGTTATATCACGGCCAGGAGGCTACACAACCCAAGGTACCACCAAAGTTCAACACCACTTTAAATATCATATGGCCTCAAAGTTCAAAAATATAGACATGAAATCAATCCCCCATACGTAGTACGGTTTCTCAGAAACTGTTCTCTCATAATTCTTTAATAAGTAGTTAAGTCAGTCAGTAGAAACATCAAACTTCAGACCAGTCGCTGCCAAAGAGCCCAGGTAGTACATCCAATATACCTCACTATTCAGCTGCAGGTTATGAATGTCACTCCCGCGCTGTGGGAGCTAGACATGCTCTATACCAATATAGCGTAGTGTAAATACTTTGTCGGGTTTTCTTGAAATGTAGAGCAACAGGACTGTGTTTATCCCCATTCCTCAATCAGGCCCTTAAGGGCCTGTGAGGTTTTGCCCACATAGACCTTGAGCATGTATACCACATTGCTAGTGGTATACATTACTTTTTTATTCCAATGATTGAAGCATGTGCATACAAATCTACTCCTCTAGTTAGAGGACTGCCACATCCACACGCCCCCAAAACCTCTAAGCCCATGTAACTCCCAGCCTCAATAACCCCAATCAACTCTGCACCTTTCTTTTTCTCCGGTTCTGAATCCATGACCTTGGCCACTGAGCCACTGAGCGCCGTGCTTTTTGTTCTGCGGCCCGACGTTATCTCGGGCAGATGTGAAGATTTCTCGCTCGACAGACACATCGGGGAGAGAAAGAAAAACAACCCAGACACAAACACCACGGCTGTGAGCCGTAATTCTGAGGTTTGAGACAACGTGGAAATGTTTGATTTAAAAGCGGCCGTGCTTCAAAGGGTGTTTGAGAAGTTTCGGCAATTAAATTGCGCCATCCGCACCGAGCTTCATCGTGATGAAGACATCGATCCAATGAACACCGACAGTTATGACCTACTGTAGATGGAGCAAGTTTTGTGTTAGCTTTGTCGTGATTGCCTAAAGCCTAATTTGGCATGCGCGTTCAAAAGAGGTCCCACCACTGATAATGGCATCAGTGTACTTACAGTTTACAGACACTCTCAGTTACTCCTGTCTCTGCTGTGCTTAGCTGTGGTGTGGCTAGTTGTACACAATGTTCAATGTGCTTCCTAACTTCTGATTTATCAGTGGAGGGGAAGCTGATTTGTATTGTGTTGTGTTCCCTCTTTCGGTTTCACTTGGTTGGAACTTGGTATTTTTTTCTGCAAAAAAAGCGCTATCATTGACAGCGTGCATCAACAGGGATGGAGATTCATTACACTTTAAAACACACACACACACACACGCACACAAACAGAGGCACAGTGAGCACTGTACATCTATGCAGGTGTGAGATGGATTCAAGCGAGAGCGTTCAAAACCTGTGAGCGTCTGCCAGCACATTATGAATAGATAAACGAGTGAATTAAGTTGCAGATAAGTTAATAGCAGTGTTGATTTCAAATGTAATATGGTTGATTGTGCTGTTCTGCCCTCCGCTTCACCGCCGCTACGTCTTCGCGTTCACGTTCCGAAAGTTATTTTCAACATGTCAATCCTGCCGGCGCACACATTGACTGGCCACAAAAGAGTTTTTTCAAATAGGAGTGTGAGCTCTGAATGCCGCATGTGGAGGAAGACAGAGAAAGGAAGAATATACCGAAGGCCTCTCCTTCTACGGAGATGCTGCCTGCGCCTCGCGGCCTGCGTTTCAATGTGCCCGCGCCACGTGCCTCTGCAAAATATGTGTCCTTGTTCTGGTCAATTAAAATTGGCGAGGGCTGTGTGTGAGAAAGTAAGCCGCAGATCTCTATCACAGGCAGTAGGGGTGAGTGGGTTTCAAGGTTTCAAATTTGAATGCGGTGGGACATTGAAAAAGCATTATTTAAAAAA
Source organism: Centroberyx affinis (assembly GCF_046629955.1). NCBI lineage: Eukaryota > Metazoa > Chordata > Actinopteri > Beryciformes > Berycidae > Centroberyx > Centroberyx affinis. The sequence goes on from NW_027279797.1 coordinate 619,124, forward strand.
AAGGATTTCACAACAAGTTAACATCGCTACTTGTCACTAGTCAACTCATGAGGAAAATGAATACATACTATACTTATGTTTTTATCATGTTGTGTTTCTGTTCATAAATTCTAAGCCTTTCACAGTCTTTTTTCCACGAAGAGGAACACCGAAGAGTAAACATAAGGAATTAAAGAAGCGGGCGTCGCAACCGGTTTGTGTGCAGCGGTTCTCTCATGCTGATCACAGGATGATATATTTGCGCAGCACATCATACTCTGCCATTTGGTTTCACTTCAATGCCGCTGTCATTACGTTGGACTGAAGCCTGGAACATAAGATGCAATGGGTCCCCCGATGAAAAGCTTGCCTTTGAACTGAGAAAGCTTGGCAGTTTGAAGGCAGGTGTCACCGCTTTTGCCTTCCACCAACCAGTGGGGGAACTAACCTAGTTTATTTCCACCTCTCCAAAGCGTCGGCGGGCCCCCGAGTGTTCGATCGTACTTCCCCGGCTCCGAGTGTTTGGATATCTTCCTTGTTCCTTCTCTCCGAGTTAGGTGCTCTTCTGAATTAACAATAACCGCTGACAGGAACACCGACTGTTGCCGAGATTTCTGTCACGGACGTCTGATGCTCCGAGATGAGATGGCACATTTGAAAACTTACTGACAGCGATCCCTTTGAAGTTGTAGTAGCATAGTAATTTGTTATGAAAGAGGAGTTAGCATCTATTATAGATTTGGCAAATGTTGGCGTAGGAGCGGAGGCTTTGATGTGGGAGGATGTCAATGGTTCAAACTCACCCCAAAAACAAACCGGAGAGCAACTTTCTTTGTTGCTTTTAGACTCGTTTCATATCCCCGTCTCGCTCAAATCAAGTCTGAGGTGAAACTGAAAGATTTCTGATGGGTTTGATGCACCACTGATCACCGCCCCCTCCGAACATGCACACCGACATCAAGTTTCCTCAATTCCCCTCACAGGAAAAAAAAACACAATTCGCTCACTTGCTTTGCTCAAACTCAAACGACAATGCTAAAAATAAAAGATTGATAGAACGCCGCTTTCTGTTTTTAATACAGTGGGGTGTTTCCCGTGTTCCATAGAAGCCACTTGACGCCGCGCTTTACGGCGCACGTTCCGAGCCGTGCCTCCTAGCTATCCTGCAGTCGCTGCAAAGCACGGTCTCCCGTGGCTTTTTAGGTGGAGGTAGAATAATTATCGCAGGAATATGAGGAAGAAGAGAAGTGTGCTACTTTGCAAGTTATTGGTGTCAACGGCGTGGTTTGGAATCTGTACATCATGGCTTAGTGCTCTCATTTTGTTCTTGGCTCTCATTTGACACACATCATGAAAGCCAAGAAAAGGCAACACTTACTTTTTTTGTAATCCCATCAAACCTCAATCCATTAAAAAAATCATAAAAGATTAGGGCTATATTGGTTCTATCAGCACCACTATAGTCTTTGTCTCACTCTCTCACACACACATACACAGAGTAATGAATAAATAATAAAGTAAGCTAATGTTAGCTAGATAACTTTTTCTTGGGGGGAAAAAAAAACAGAGATAACTGGGTTTTTTTCACTCCCAGGAGAAATGCAGGATGTTGTTGCTCAGTCTACTCAAAGAGCTTTTGTTTTGAAATGTATTAACCCCACCCACCCACCCAGCAGTTCCTTGCTGATGTCTTTTCTCATACTCAAGAAGAAAAATTGGAGTGAGAAAATCCCCCGTGCAGTGCACTATTGCATTGTCGGACTGCAGATTGGCCATAAATTTATAATTCCTATTCTGACAGGAAAATGGAACGACTCAAGCTACTCCACCAGCATGCTGCTGTGCCCTGCAAACACCGTTGCACTTCTGACCTGTCTGCTGTTAAATCAACACCCAAAGAAAGCATCCGCTTCCTCTTTGGGCAGCCTCTTGATTCCATTTTCTAATTAATTACTGGCTGTGACACCTTGGCTGTGCCGACATGAAGAGTGACGCGTCCCCGGGCCCCCAGTCACATCTAGCGCCGGCCCCTGTGGCAGGGGAGCTGTGTTTTTAATCACCTGGCCACTGGCATTATCAAGCTGGAGGACCCGTCACCTGCTCTGCACACAGATGCTTGTTCATTCATCTCTGCCGGAGGTCAAAATGGCTGAGAAAGTCTTGCCTGCTGCTTCCGCTCTTCCCCACTCCCTATTTAGTGCCTGTTAAAGGTGCTATGTCTTGCATTTTAGCATCGATAAATCATTACCACATTCATTTTGAGACATAAGTGTAATTACCGTAAACGCACAAGACCACCTGCCAGCAAGATTGGGCGCACTTACTAGCCTCTACACTGCAGTTTACATTGTGTGCCATTGTGTGGGGTCAGATTTGGTGGGAAATGCTGCTGGACTGTGTTATGGCACAAACAGGAACAGTTTTACTTCATTCCAGTTTCAGAAGAATAACAAAGTACATGTATTTATCTATTAATTATCTCTATCTTCAGAAACTTTGCACTTTTACTTATTTTTTAACTGTTACTGTCACTTTTTAAAAGGAAATATCAATTTTTTTACTCCACTCTTTGGTTCTTACTCCTGAGGCAAAAGTCTTTCTTTTTTGGGCCAACATTTGGAGCCTGCACTAGTTCATACTATTCTGCTTTTTTTGCAAAAGAAGTTATGCTTTGTGTTGATATTATAGGGTCAGACTGATATATCGCTTTGCCAACATATCGAGTTGATATTGGCCTGTTATTAAAACCTGGATTGGCCAGTCACTTTGGTCCACCTGTGATATGATGGAAGTTCGTCCCTGACCACAGCTGGTCAATATGTCTTTATTATTATTTTGACTTGAGATGGCTGACCAGAGGAGTCATTCCAGTGTGGCGTGGGAGGATTTTACTCAAGAGCTTTAGAGGTGTCAGTTTGTAAAACCTGCAGTGAAACCTGCCTCACCCTGCCTTCAGGAGCAGCTAACCCACATACAAGAATTTCATCAGTCTGGGTTTCAATAGAGAGTGTTAGTGTCCCATGATGGTCTGAATGCTGTTTCAGACGCTTTTTCACTCTCACAAGAATATTTTGAGGCAGACTTATCCTTCTGAAAATGGTCAATTATAAAGATGTTGCATATTGGCACAAAATACTGGCTATTGGCAGTTTCAATCCGTAATTTATAATATAAAAAAACAGGTCACATGATGCGTTCTTTGTTTCCGACAACACCAGACACTGTTCAGCTGATGATGATATACAGCATGTTGTTTACATGATAAAAATAGATGTAGGTTACATAAACCAACAATAGATACATGCATGCTTGGTGAATGTACCACTGGTTTAGGTTTCTATGTATAGAGGAGCCAATTGGTTGCCTCTGCAGCCTCAAACCCCGCCTCATCTTTGTTCTGATTGGCTGGCCCACAAAAAAAGTAGCTGCTTTGATAAATGATAATTAGCCAGTTTAGGTTCATACATATCTTGTCAATACGTTTTCTAAGCAAACTGAACATAGCCCATTGAGTCTGCAGGTGATAACATGATCTAACTCATTGGAAGAAAGAATGGAATACATAAATACTACTCCCTAATATGATACAATATTATACTAAATATTGTCCTGAAGGAAATACAGATTCCACAGCTCAGCACAGCAAGCATGTAGTGTGCAGAACCCACAACCTCAAATATAACAGTGACACATTCACAAGTTCGCAGCATTCACAGTTACCAGTGCAATCAGTCTAGTGCAGATGGAAAAATCCAGTGCATAAAATGAAAAGAGTGCACAACGTGCTTAGCAGCAAGCAGCACATAAAACATTTATGAGTGGAGAAACACTTGCAGTATTGTTAACAGGTCATTGCATGCTCCTGGAGAGGTCAGAGGATCCAGAACATATGCCACATGTCATGCATGACAATAAGCAGCATGGTGAAAAGCATCCCTGGGTTTACATGCTCACAACTATTTATCAATTTAAACAAAGTATAGAATCTTGCATAATGAAAATTCTGTACAATAGTGAATTGCATACGAAAGCACTGACTAATAAACCATGATCACAGCTAACAGCCCAGTCTATGTATGTACATGTGTACATAAATACATGTATGCATATACTGTATTTGTGTTCAGTATATGAATTCTATTCCTCAAACCACTTTTCTCTTGTTGAGCAGGTTTAAAGGTCATCCTAATGAAATAGTCAGCCAACATTAAGGAAGATAATGTTAGATGGCTCACAGTAATTAAATCCAGCATTGATTTTCAAGATTTTTTTTTTATGTTCAGTGTAATTGTCCTTCTAATACAATTAATTTTGTGATCGGTTCTGTTTGTGTAATCAAGTTTTGTCTCATGAATGTGTGTGTGTGTGTGTGTGTGTGTGTGTGTGTGTGTGTGTGTGTGTGTGTGTGAATAAATTGTATAGTAGTTGTATAGTAATATGCTAGTACATTATTCATAATTGCCACTACATATTTATTCATTTGGTTTTTGCCAAGTATGCAATACATGATACTGATATGGGTAGCACATGAAAAGTATATGAAGGTTGGTATAAGACTTCATTTGTTCATGAATGAGTCATGTAGCTGCTATGATGCTGGTAATGAATGGGTTATGAAGTAGGTTTCACATCAAGGGTTACTGAAAGTTTTTGGGTGGCATTTAGAAAACTAGGCTGCACGCTGTGTCCTAAATGAACCAATCGAGCTGGCTTTAGGAATGCATACTAATTGAATCAGTAAATTCAAAAGGTCAATGGGATGCAGAGTAGCATATCACTCCAGCTCTGATCCCCTGGCACAGGCCACACATTATGACCACAATTATTCATTACCTTTTATTTATGTGGAATATGTGCGAAAAAAGCAGCCTTTTTACGATTCCCGCTCTAATACTGAATCCAATTCAATTCCATGAGCTTGGATGCATTACTGTAAATACAAGATTTCAAAGGAGATACATTAGTAAAATGCTGTCTTAATTAGGACCAATTAAATGAGAGTTAAATACAGTTTTAAGCTCAATATTTAATACTGTAATTTAACATTATAATCGCAGAGATGTCTTACAAACGTGAGAGCGACTGTTGAATAATGGCTTGGTAGTCCAGTCGTTGGACCAAGACAATTATGAATCAATTATGAATACAATTATGAATAAGATTATCATTTATTAAGTACAGGCAGAGTGACAGAGTAAAGTTGCAGAGTACCCAATGATGTTGGTACTCTATGCATTGATCTTCTCTGCCATTCAGAATTGAAATTCCCAAAATAGCATTAGACTAACAAATGCAACGTTCAGCACTAGTTTCTGCACAATACCAGCCTGACCACTGTGCACTGACAGCAAATCATTATGGAGCTTTTGTACAAAACAGTGGAGACCAACTATGAATCATCAAAATCTGTATGATTGCCTTCCTTTTTCTGCCCTCCAGCCTTTTTTTAAATTTGATTTTTTACAATAGAATCAGGTATAGAATTTAGTTTTATGTGGCCAGGCCTTCTGGGCTGGTAGCCTGAATTTTCTCCAAACCCAACTATAATGTTCGTAGTCCAGATTTCTTACTGGCCTACAGCTATGTGCTGCTTCCATATAATGACCCCCTCTGTTTCCCAGGCCCAAGTCTCAAAATAAGATCAATGTGTTTTATAGGGAACAAACAATGTGAGCTATATACCCTACCATTGATAGTAAGCCTACAGTAAAAATGATAATGAGAAGACAGCTGAAAATCCGTCTTGCCTGTTGCATTAATGATCTTAAAGTTCAAGTTGCCGGGAGTGAGTTATATTAGAGCGAAGGAGGCTAACTACTGACTCTTGATTTGTACCCTCAGTCTCACAGGGCACACTTAACCAAGCACACACACAAACACAAACACAAACACAAACACAAACACAAACACACACACACACACACATAGATCTAGCTGCCCCAGCCAGAAACATGAAATCATGTCTTACTCCAAATCTGGCTGATGCTTGTCTAATGAGCAGTGTGGCAAAGATACATCATGAAGAAAATCAATCATGTATAACACCACAGCGAGCCAGAGGATTGTCAAATTTGTCAGCTCATTTCATGCTAATTGAGTCCCCGACTCAGGTTTATTTTTAACCTCATCACTGTATTTACCACGTGGAATAGCAAGCGCCTTACTCACGTGTCATTAATTAAACCAAAAACATCAATCATGATTTCCTTTCCCCCTCAGTACCTGCGAGGATCACTAACATATCGAAGGACGTCACGGTGAACGAGGGCAGCAACGTCAATCTCATGTGCCTGGCGATTGGCCGACCCGAGGCTAACATCATATGGAAGCATCACTCGCCAAGAGGTAAGCAAGCGGCTGTTTAGACATACTTCTTTTTTGTTATAGCTGTACTAAGATCTGTATGTAAAACTACACCTGTCCTATCAGACTAAATGGTCTGCAACAGTTAAGAGTGTCCCATTCCCATTAATTGAGATGCCCTACTTGCCCAGATGAAATTCTGATATGAGAATCCACTCCAGAAGTGATGAATCAAAACTTAAGAGCTAAGTACAAACGGTCTCCTAAACAGAAGTGAGCAGAGAAAGCTGGACTCACCAGTGTTAGATCTTTTGCCTCTTTCGTCCCTTTGCTATCCTTTGGTATAAAGAATCACAGGCCGACCGGGACTATGACGCCACCTTGCATTATCTCTGGTTATTGAAATTAAGATTTTTTTAAACAGGTCCCTCTCGCTGCCATCTGGAGCCCACCAATGTACAAAGTTTCTTCGTGCAGCTTAAATTCATGAGGTGTTGGGTGGGAAGTTACAGAGAAAAGGTTCCCTAGTGTTAGTACTCTACCACATCATGAAGTATTGATAAAAAGTATTTTCTTTGGCATTATGTATCTAAATCCATCGCCTCAGCTCTATAACCTGGATACAGTCCATTTTATATTGTTGTCATAATTCTTTTTTGCAATTGTCAGAGGTATTTGAGAAGTTTCCCCATTACAAACATGTCAAACAAAGCTGCAACAGCATTACCTCAACCTAAAGTTGCCTGAACCGACTCTCCCACGCACGCGGCCTCCGATGTCGACGTTCCCACACGCTGCACACCTCCGACACCCGCTTCACATGAGCGGCCGCCCACGTGAAGAGCAGCCGCTTACCTCCGGCGGGATGTGAATGCGTAGCGTTTGTCTCTGCGTAGCCGCGGCCGGGCTTACGAGGAATAACGCCGGGGCTTTAATCTAGCGGGTGAGGCCTTGTTTGCTTTTTTCGACGCCGAGGATTTGCGGGGTCGAAGCCGCGCGACCTGCGGCCTGACCGGGGCCCCCGAGCTCCGATCGGCCGTGATTTGGCTGGAGGCCACGGTCGGTTCGGTAGGGTTTGTTGTGCTGGCACCGTACAGCCTGAAGGAGCGCCAAGTAAGCCGCGTGCGTGTGCGCGTGCGTGTCCTGTGTTCTAATTGTGTCGGCGCCGCGCTTCCCACTGAGCATTCAGCAGCGTGAGTCATGCGCTGCCTCTCTATAGGATCAGATGTTCAGCCTCCAACATGACATGAATGCTTACGGCCCAGCTGTTCCTCCCTCCCTCCCCATTATCTACACAGAGCCAGCAGACTCGGCTCCTCGCGGCCCAGCGGCTCTCCGCCGCCGCAGCCGTCAACAACATTTCCATTCCCCCCGATTTACCGGTTCCCCAATATTTACTCTGAATATCATGATCTCCCTGCAGACTGTTCACCTGAAGTGCGCGTTGTAATCACATTCAAAAAGGATAACTTGAATGAAACCCATTCACGCTGACTGTAAAAATAGTATACTTTCACCCTCTGCAGTCCATTTTTGTGATTTTGGTATACATTGAAACTTGTTTAACCCTTATTTCTATCCCCTTAAAGGTGCCTTAAGGACGTTTTATTTCTGTCTAATACAGGCTGTGCCAGAGACCTGTCAGCATTGTCGCACTGCCTTTGTCGCCAATAGATCGATAAAAGTCGTAGATTACGTAATACCCCTTTAATGCTGATACCCTCTTGTTCAGTACAAACTCAGCCTCAAGTGTTCAAGAGACTATAGAGCTGCTCAGAAGCCCTAAGGACAAAAACAAGACAAATACGCCCAGTCTACAAAGAGACTGTCACCAAAGAGAGCATTTTTCTACTTGTTTCTGCAAGTGAAACATTATTCCTCAAAATAAGTCAATAGGTTGTTTGTTATATAAACTGAAAAATAATCCTCTGCTTTGCCCATTTGAGTCTCTTGTGAGAGAAAAGCAAGTCAATTCTCAGCACAAACCCTGGATGGACACCGCGGCAACAACAGTGGCACATGAAGTTATGGAATCACTCTTGAAAAGCAATACGCAGGCGTCCGTAGCCAGGGAGACTGGCATGCTATGTTTACGTGTGCGCGTGTATGTGTTATTGTCAACAGAGAAGATAATGGCTTATCGTATTTGACATTTCTCTGAGTAGCAGTATTGAAAAGCGAGGAGATGCGGCGAGATGTTTGGGCAGCCAAAGAAATTCTCGCTGGCAGAATCTTAAATGTTTTTTTTTTTTTCCTGCAGAGTGGCATTTTCCTGACTAGCTCCTCACCGTTTGCTTTTCATGTTTGTCGCCAGCGATAATGGACTGTTCCCTCAGAGGATAGTGTTTGTGTCTGTTAGCGCAGCACTAAAGTGAGCAGCCTTCCCCCCCCCCCCCCTCGAGTTAAACCACATTTTCTAGAAAGTCTCCAATCTTGCGATGTAGCCGCCTCGCCATTTGATAGTTGTTTTTCCACGGCATATCATTTTAGATTTTCACACTCGCTGGTGTCAGGAACATGAGCAAATGTACTGTAGCAGCCAATGATGCAAGAAGATGCCTCACCTTTTCCAGTATGAAGATGGCAAGTGACAAGACAGAGAACTGGCCCTGGGAAACAATATTAAAGATGCACCGCCTAAGCCGAGCCTTAAGTTTGTTAACAAAATGGACACCTGAGGCGTTTTCAATTTCACCTGTCACTGGGCTATTTGAATCCTATTTCCGCTGCCCTATTTGAATGACAGACGGCACCGAAGGCTCTATATGTCAATAAATAATGCGTCAATAGAGGTGGTGACAAACGTAAGAGTTGTGTGGAGAGTAGCTGCCCATAAATGCTTTGCTCCTATGGCCGTTTACTTAATATATGTGCCGTGTCAATTTAGGTCTCAGCTTTATTCTGTGCGCTACAAGCCTCTGTCCCCATTTCGACGAAGTGAGGACAACATTAATTATTCAACGCTGTCCACTGAATCTCTGGCTGCTGGCCACTAAAAGGATTAGAAGATATATGGGCGGGGGAAAACAGTTTATTCAGAGGACAATACTATATGGATCCCGTCAACCCATTAAGATTCATTAAAGTGAATAGGTTGCGAATGTACCCGCACTCAGATGTCAGAGTTTGGGCCTTTCCCATTTCAATTACTGTTAGCGCTCAACACTTCACAGATTGACAGATCGTTGTAATGCGGGCCGCGCTCTACAAGTGTTTTTGCTTGTTTGTAATTGCCTATCAGTTATAATAAGAGGCCAGAGGGGCTCTTCTTTATATATAGTAAAAAAGTAACACTGACAGCACACAGTGTGACAGCAGGCATCAATCAAACCCTTCAAAAAAAAAAGTATTTTTCGGGGACAGCAAATTGCTGCTGTCATGTGAAAACCTTGTAACTCCGGTGTTGGAGATCTTGGTGATTTTGACTTCAGCTAAAGGATTACATGCTCCTCTATCGGTTCAGAAAATCCTCTGAATCCTCTTAGGCTGATGAAACCCTTTCAAAAGTCAAAAACGCATCGTCATCAAGCGGACACAAGGCCAGTTTCTGAAAAGGTGACATTTTGGAGATGCAAGGTTTTCACCCGACGGTGACGATATGTTTTTCTTGTTGTTTTTTTCCTGAGTTTGAGCCCTGGCAAAGAAATCACGAAGCGAATAACTTAGAAGAAGCCTGAAGGCCAATCGCTCCACAAATTGGCAGTGTCAATGTGTGATTGACAAAACCATAGCGCCGCAGACAGACGTCAACTTGTGAATATTCTCCTCAAGAGTGCCATTCACACCATTATACAGCAGAAAACAAATGGCGCGCTATTTACCCCGATGTGCCTGCCAGTGAGAACAATGCGGCGGCATCGCCCGCCGACGCTGGTGAAGGTTGGTTCTCTCCCCCCAGTGATCGCTGCAGGAAGAGAAATATCACGCGTGCAGGTGTTTCTCACAAAGACGGGAGGAGAAAGGATCCTCAGCAAATTGGATTGTATGACACTTGACAACTTGCCTCCTACGCTGGAAAGAAAGCCATACATGTATTGGGCCTGTCTGCATGGGGAATAGATGACACGGGCCCATGCGACTTCAGATTGCAAGCTCCAATATTCATCAAAGTTGGAGGCAGTGGCAAACAGGTTTCCAGTCTGGATCAAAGAGACAGCTTGAATATCCCAGTGCAATGCAGGAATACAAGCCTCTAAACAGAGAATTGGAGTTGGCAGAAAAAAACATTCTGAATAGTCACTCTGAATATTCACTTTTTTGCCTGGTTTATCCACAAAACAGTTCCACTCCAATGCTATAAGGTCCATTCACACAAAACATAAGTAGGTGAATAAACTAATAGGCATATATGGTGCACAGTTGTCACGCTAGGAGTTTTTTTTATGTTTAAAAAGCTGCAATTGCAATTTTTTGCTTAGCATTCCAGCCATATCTATTGCCAGTATGTGCATGTATTAAACAATATGCTTGCGTAACAAGATCTTGATACGTTTTCATCCTCTTGACAGCTATAAAACAAGTAAACCTATCTTAAATTTGAAATACACATGCCTTGCAGGCTGACACACACACACACACACACACACACACACACACACACACAAACATCTAGTTCCTGAGGGGAATATAAGTTCTGCTTTTTCTTTCACAGTCTGTCTGCAATTCCTTCAGCCCAGAGCCCCGCCTGTCCTTTCAACTCCGCTTCTCCCCACTTTGCACACATGAGCACACACGTGCGCGTGCCTCGTACACACACACTCACACGCTGAGCTGTGATTGGTTGAGAGAGCCCCATTTTTCCCAGTTGATACTCAGTCGAAAGGGATGTTTAAAATGCTCACTGCATTACACACATCATAATCACTTTATACTTGAAATGCGTCATTTGAACCACAATTTGAGCCTATTTAGCCTAACTCTAGTTGAAGGCCAATGTTAAATTTTTTAAAATCTATTTTTTAAATAGATTGCTAAAAAGTTGTTACAGTTTACAAGAAAAAAAATAGGCTTATAATAATTTCTGAACTCAAGGCTTGCCTATTGAATGTTGTTTGCTCTCCTACCTATATATACCTGCACAATATGGAGGTCATTCATAATATATTGCAATCTCAGACTATTCAAGTAAGTTATGGCAATATAAAAAATGCCATCGCACTTCCTTTGACAGCAATATAATAGAGCATTCCTACACTTGTTACCTTTAAGTGGACAAGAGCTTCACAGCAGCAACATGCCATTTTTGTGAATAGTGATTTGACCCTTATGCCCGCCATCATGCTTGTATTATTCTGAATCATTTGTGGCATTACGGTTGCCCTGAAGCGCAAAACAAAATGCCAGTTCAGAACCAAGACATTAGCAATTTACAAAACACAATGGCAATTCAAATGCAACCCATAAGCATCTGAGGCATTTACTATATTTTGTCGATATCATGTGGAATACAAGATAGGTATTGTTATTGCTTAGATACGGGTTTCCCAACAGGTCATCCAAGAGTTGTAATAGCCTTGCATATGCAGCATCTGGGCATTTCCTCTGCTTTTGAAATGAATGCTGATGAGTGCAGTCTAAATGACTATTTGGCCCTGGGCATTCCAGTAGTGCTCGCCAGCCAGATGATCTTGTGCGTTCCTTTCCATTCATGAACACAAGCCACATCTGCCCCCCACCTCCCTGATAGTAATTTAACCCAGTGTAATTTAGCCAAGTGTTATTTAATGTTAGCAGCATGATTGGCCCACTCCAACTGCATTTATATTTGATGCAATATCTGTACATGTGTATTAAGTGGTTGAGAAGAGCATTTTGATGACTGAACAGTCAGACACAGAGGCACACCAGCCCTTTAAGATTTGCAAAAGTAGGGGTCGAATAATAGAGAATCATTTTAGGAATGATTTGGCACCTCATTAAAATCATGCACTACCAATTTCCATTCTTGTTTGTTCATGTGTCCTCCATGACGTGGTTGACGTTATAGCTAAAGGCCCATTCACATCTAGAACGATAACTATAAAGATAACTATAAAAAAATGTAGTTATAAGTAAATACGTAGAATGTCTGTGTTCCCACTACAAGGATATAAACATCCAATCCATCCATCCAACTATAACTATATTTTTGGTTACATCTCGGAGTGATTTTTTTGGGATGCAGAAGTGCAGAGGAAGCCGACACTATTTGACAAAGGCCATCCCCTCTATAACAATGTTGAAAAGAAACATGACACGTGGGATCAGGCATCAGGATTGGAGGATCTTAGTGGTAAATTGTGTTAAGTTGTAAAACAGCGTTTGATTCTCCCAGCTCCACTCTCTTTTGCAGCAATTCATGAACCCAAATCCTTCGGCTTTGACGTTATTTACTTGAGAGAGCAAGTGAAAAAAAAGCAAGTCAGTAAAGTAATCATCCTCTGTTTTGCTCTGAATACTCAGTGCCGAAATAAAACCGTATCGTTGTTGTGTGATTGCTTGAGCATCAATGTATCATAATAGTTTATAGTTGTCTTTATAGTTATCGTTCTAGATGTGAATGTGACTCCAAAAAAAAGGACGGAGGATGGATAATGGATAAAGGTCCCGGAAGTTTATTTGCCAACCAAGGACGCATCGGATGGTGACTTGGCTGACGAGAGCGAACGAAAAGCGCCGAGATTTACTGTGAGAACGATACATCACTTCCAAACAGTGCTACAGTCTACAGTGCAGAGCCGGTTGAAAGAGCAGGGACTTTGAGAGCAACTGTAAAGATGCTTCTCCGTGCTTACTTTCATGAGAAGTTTGCTGTCTCCAAGACAACTAGGAAAGAACTTTCTCTACAAGGACACAAGTATCGACTTAGCATTCTTGGATTCGGTATTTGACCATAGACGGCATTGACAGTTAGATATTGAGAGTCAGGTGTAGGCCGACGCTTGAGACGCAGTAGTTGGTTTGCAAATGTGATGTGACATTCCTCACTCAATTTGAGCTTTTTTTTTCATATAGGAGAGGGAGACTGGAAAAAGCCCTTGGACTAATCCTCGGATGCCAGCTGAGGGAGGCACATGTTATTATAGGCCTGTAGAGTACTTTGCATGCATGCACACATTTCCAAAGATGCCAGTGGGTCAGCTGTGCATGACGCTGTTGAGCACAGATATTCTTTATTATCCCACAAAGTCACTGCCAGTGCTCGACACATACAGTGTAGAAATGATATTATGTTTATTCACTGATGTGTACCGCAGTGAATTTGACCGGGGACTATTGACAGTGACTTAAGGCTGTGTTTCAAACACTCTCTCGGTGCAGCAGGTGATGACATATACTGTAACAGAAGCACTGAATTATAGATCTCATACATGCATGGGCAAGCATTTATGTATTCTGCAAGCAGAATTACCTCAGGCTTACCGTCCATAATTATCACACAATTAGTTAAAGCCAAATTGATTCAGAGCCATGATAGTAAAACAATATTTTTCAAGAAGCCAGATGTTCTAATTTGCCAGCGCCTTCATCCGAAACATATGGAACAAGATTTGGTTTGTCCCTTCGCTTTGACATTGAACCATTTGGCACTTTAGAGAAATGACGCTCAACATTTCACACATTTGTGAGTGCCCACAGGATACACAAGACATATTTGTCACAATATGAATTGAACTTTGCAGCATTGCATAAAATCCCATCGTGGGAATCCCTCTCTGTTTGATTTTGTGCCTTTTCTTTTTTCCTTTTTTTCTGCAGATGTATAAACTTATGCAGGCCTTCTTTGGGCAGCTACTATAGGAAGCTTTCATACAGGAACAATGCTAATCCACTTAAACAGAAGTTGTCATTTCTGCCAAAAATAGCGTAATGCTTCCCTTATTTACCTTTTTACAGAAGGGACTAGTGCTGGTGAGTGACTGGAAACTATAATCCTTGTATTAACTGTCATCAGCCCAAGATACTTTTCTGGAGTGTGTAATCTGATTACAGATAGTTTCTCAGGGGTTCCAGTTGATTTCATTGATAAAGGTTTTTAATACTTGGCGAATTGTTAATAGGTAGCTTTTGGTAATTTTGGTGACATTGGCTCTGCCTCCGCACTGTCTGCTCTTTCTGAAAGAACAGAAGAACTGAAAGCCAAGTCTAAATGACTACCATCTCTTTGCCTATTAACGCTAGAAAGGCCAAGCCGCCGTCAAGTGCTGGCTGTTTTGAATTTTATAATTGAAATATCTCAGCTCTCGAAATGTCCTTCCGTGGCTTTTCCTGGACCCACTTTCTGTATAAACCAGTGTTATTAGATTTTCAAAATCCCACAAGGAAATAGTACTCATAACTACATTTACCCCCTTCAGATGACAGCTTGTTGCACTTTTCTAACACCCCCAAAATCCATTGGCCTTTTCAGTGCTATGCTTCATCTGAGTAGGTTTTGGGACAATGATTTGGCATGAAGAGTTGCTTTTAGCTCCTCAGTTTACTACATTATGGACAAGTGGCATGCAATAGATATTATTGGTGGTTAAACTATGGGGGGCAAGTAAATAGAAACTACCAAACCAAGTTTTGCAAGTTAACAAAAACACCATACGTTTTCTAGATTGCTAGCCAGCTCAGGTTACATTTCTGAGTAATCTGCTCAATGCTGATGCATACATCTAGACAGCGTTTAAGCACACAACCATAAAAGCTGCTTCTCTACAGGTTCAGGTCAGTGGATCATTGGATATATCAACCTCTCCAAGCTTTTTTGTTCCCACATCTCCCCACGCTGCCAGCCCAAGAGTCGTGATTCCTATTCCATCCCTTTCACAAAGTTTTCCATAATCCTATTTACTGGTTGTTATTAATATGCTAATCATAGCGTTCACCAAAACCAAAACCACTGTTTCAGCAAATTAGTCAGGTTTAAATTAGTGAGATTTCTAATAGTGTATAATTGTGCCATGGTAAGGAAGTGGTAATAGGATTAAGATGTATTAATTCTATTGTCAAGTGCTAAATACACGGTGTTTTCCTGCACTTCCATAATGATTTTTCAAAGCCAAATTAGAATTATTTGGTTATATTCATTTTAGGTATATTTACATAGATTCTTAGGTTTTATTTGCACATGGAAAATAACCTTTTTTTTAATTTCATAACCCAACCTAATTCAAAACAATGTGCTGGGGCGAGAACTGTATTTCTACCAATTACAATAAATATACAGAAATTGTTGTAATTGAAATTGCTGAACCTCCAAAGTAACACATTACATACATACACATAGCAGCTGTATCATATGCCTTGCAGCCACAGCAATAGACTGTCACTGTACAAATATACATTGAGCGTTCACCCACTATGTGCATCGAGGCATGGGGTACAATGTGGTTGCAGCTGTGAAGCAGGTATGGCAAATGCCCAGCAGTGCATTGGACCAGTGTGTTATGAGCTCAATTCACTCAACAGGATGAAACACATGAAGCTATAAATTGTCTCGTGCGAATGTTGTTTTGTTGAGGATTACTGAGAGTGACTTTAAATTTGCATTCCAAGTGATGCTGTGGAGAGGACACTCATACCAGGCAGTGGATATTGTTGGTAAACTGTAGTTTTCACAATAGCATTTTGTTTTGTTGATAACAGTGAATAGGGATTTGTAGGAATTCAAAGCAAAACAAATTATTACAAACCAATACCTAAAGAGTCTTTTGCTTATACCTTTGGCAAAAGGAGAGAAAGTCAGACTCAGATATACCTGATAATCTTGTTCAAAGAAAAATGAGGCAGCACACCGCTCTTCTGTGAGTTATTCTCAAATAAATTATCCAGGCTGATAACAGAAGGACAAAACAATTAGGAGATTGGAGTGTTTCCTAAAGCAATGCGACAACATCATGATTTTTGTAATGTTTTGTAATGTTGTGATGTTCCTCCAGTCATGATTTAGCTAGTTTCTAGTGTCTTTGGCAGAGATAAGAGGGTCCTAATGGATCTGTGGATCCTGCATATCCACAAGAATGGGAACATCCTAAAACAAGAGCAAAAAAAACTTATTGTGAAGTTTGAGCCTTTGAAAACAGCATATCCAACAGTGGGGGATAACAGACCATGCTCTTGGACAAAAATATAAAGAACAGTGACGCTATATTAGTAAAATGATTCTCAACAAAATGGAGCCTGGTATTTTGCAATCCTTTTGGACTGCACCCAAGATGTCAGCAGCCACCAAGATCAAAATGTCAGCTATCATATGAAATGTCACCCAGGACAAACCCCCATAAATCAAGGCGCAGTTTCTGGGCTTTAGTAGCCCCTGAATCAATAGGGCTTGATTTGTCCACCATTATCCAGAACAGGCTGGAGGAGCTTGACGTACCCTTTTAGGACAATCATACGCTAACGGAACAAAGATGAAAGGCAGAAACAAAGGCACGCCAGCCAGGCTGCCGGAGGAAAACCCTCATGCTTTGTTCCCTGTGGTGTGCCCACTTAAAATCTGATGATAGCTGACATCACCAAAGGGTCAATACATATCAAAAGCTTCTTTGGAGTTGTTCAGAAACTACAGCTTGTTTGCAGTGGCTGCTGAGTATTTAGCCATACTGAAAAAAAAAAAAAAAAAAAAACATACAGAGCGCTCTCTTTAGTTCTGGAGCGAGACAAGGTGTGAGGGCAGAGGCAACCGGATTGAAACATCGCGGTACCTGAATGATAAAATCAGGAAGGCTTTAGTAGATGTGAGGGAGAAGGTAAATGATCCTGGATCAGGCACGGTCGCTGGCAGAGGAAAATCAGTTCATTCAGGTTGCAAACTTGTACTGTTGTCTTGTGTGGCATTCTTTCAAAAAATCATCTCCACTCACAAGCTCCTTCCATCCGTCAAAACGCAGCTTGATGTTACAGACAGCCTCAGCGAAAAGACAAAAACACCTTTGCTTAACTACAGGGCCACCGAGTTTGCAGATGCACATTCCCCCAGATAAAGAACTGTGACAAAATAAGATTGTAGATTTTGCAGGTGTCACTCAACGCTCGCAAGGACTACAGCTCTGAATCCTTTCTTCAGTGCCAAAGCCCGGGTCCTATGGTTGCCATCATGATAGACGGCGGCACTATTGATCGCTCGCAATCAAACGTGTGATCTTTATTGTGACAAAAAGATAGTATTTCTGTCAGAGAAGTGAGTTTAACTGACTACAAAGCCATTACAGAAAGGCAGGGGAAATGAAGCTGAGGAGCTGAAAGAGGCACTTCGTCCGTGAAGCACCTGACGACGCTGTGATGTGTGAAACATCCTTTTTCAATTTAATGGTAGACTGTGCCATCCGGTTTTCGGAGGATTATTTCACTGCATTGAGATAAGTTTGAAGTTCTCGACTTTTCTCACCTTGATGCAATGTTCCTGCACACTAACCAGTGGCGAGCACGCCGACCTGGACTCTGCAGGTAGATTGTACGGCCGCACAGGAGCTGCTCGGCTTCCTCCATTAAGAGGCGCGATCGCAGCTACAGCCAAATCTTTGAGTAGTTCTAAGAATAGCCACAGTTTCGCCAGTGACCATGGCAACAGCGAAGGAAAACATTTCTTAACTAAAAACTATTAGAAACCTACCGTAGGTCCTTCATGGAACAGGGACAATAAGGCCACCAGCCTCCAGTTGGTTGATGCTTGTCGGACTTCTACCCTATTGACTGGTGTACGAGCGCACACTGGATTTCCTCCCACACACAGAAAAACCTTTCAGCACCTTATGGTAAAACCTAATTATGGGTCAGAATCGTGCCCTGTACTTCAAATGTAATTGCAGAGATGCTGCATTTGTAATGTCCGCTTTATTTATGTTATAGTTCAATTGCTGTGCACTTTCAGATCCTCAGTTTTAATAACAATTTTAGGAATACATTATTATTATTTGTAACATTCAGTTATTCAAAAGGCCTTTAGGATTCACGTTCATTCACTCATAATGGTTGGGTTTTCAATGAAGCGTCATAAAACTGTAATTACTGTGATCAGTTTAACTACCGTGAGTGTACTGAAAATCGGTCCCTTTGTTCTTTATGAATTTATTGCTAGGCTAATGTGCTAATGTTGGTAATGTTGGATCCTCAAATCAAATCCTGCTTAGAATTGTTCAGTGTTTTGGTCAGGCTGTAGCATGAAAATCTTCCTCGGAGAATCAGTTACACTGGGACAAAATAGCATTCAGATGTGTGAAATGTCCCTGTGTAAATTCATCACTCCATTATGGGGGGAAAAAACAAAATAACTGGAAGAAAAATAAAATAACTGTACAAATGCACCTATTTGGGCTTGTCGTATGTAAAACTAGGTCAAACTAATTGGCGCGTGATTGCCACACAATAAAGAAGTCACTGGCACACAGGCTCGAGTGTGCTTCACACAGCGGGGCTATGCTCACTGTTACGAGGATTGAGAAGCAAAGGACATTGACTGCAAGTTCAGTGAAAGTTGTTCTCTGCCTTCTGCATATTCATGAAACATTTTCGTCTGATATGCCTGTAGCGGTTTTAAAGGTTCCCTGCTTACAAAAAGGTGATAATGAATGACACCCTAAATGCAAAAACATGAAAAGACACGTGTGATCCTTTGTGGATAAGTGTGTCCCTACCAAAATAGAAAAGCCACTGCTGGTTGGCTTAACTGCATATACTTTCATCATAGAATATATTGTAGATAAGATATGAATTGATCCTAGGTTGGCATGTGACTGTGCTGACTTATCGTTTAAGACCAACCTAGCATGAGCACAACAAATCACCTCATCTGGACAGTACAGGGTAATTTTCCACCACATTACCCACAGTTTTTGCATCATGCATTTGAAACCAGTCATCAATATTACTGTCAATATTAATGTCATTATTGACAATAATATAATCCCCCTCCTTTTTTTAGCAGCAACAGCATCAGGAAATGTTTTATTATTTAGTAACAAGGTCTCTCTGGTAGTAATGCAACCTTTTTCTCATCATAATTAGAATTAGTTAATCACACTCACACATGCTAAAACATAATCTTCCCAGGTGTACTGATAAATCTGCCTACCTGTTAACCTAAGTCAATAATATAGAAATGGTAATGCCATCTAAATTACAGGGTGTAAAATGATCTAAGGTATTTTAATGCCTCTGTCTTTATCGCAATAGTCCCTGAAGTACTTGCACTGTGCGTTTTAAGAACAATTTGAACAAATACTGTATATCTGAGTAATGGATTCATTCAAACAAAAAAATTGGGGAGAAGTCACTTGCTCTCCTACTTTGCCTTGCTATGACTTCATTCTATCAGCTTTTATTCACCACCAAATGGGTTTCAATGGTGATAAGACGATGTGTGTTGATGAGATGAGAAAGTGTTTCACCGAGAATAGAAAGCCAAAGGTGAGGATGCAGGAAGGAGCGGGGGCTTGAGATGCCTGCAAAACTGTTTTAATAGGTGCAGCACAGTGATAAGATAAAAAGGTATGAAGATAACATGAAACTTTTAATTGAATTGAAAATTGGGCTGTTGCAGTAGGAAATAGTACTAGGATACAGCAAAGAAAAATATAAAAATGTAAATAAGAAGAGTAGTAGCAATATATCTTACTGGGACAAAAAAAAAAGTAAAATATCCATAGTATTAAGTAAATGAAAATGCAATATATAAAAAATGAGAGGAATATGAAGAAAAACGTTTAAGGTCTACACAAACACGGTAATGCAGCACATTAGGGAGACTTTAGAGAGGAATTTGAGTGATGCATGACTGGTAGCAACATCTGAAATTTGATAGGTTTACTTATGTGGCAGCAGCTCAGCTACAGAAGGTGGTTTCCGTGTGGTTTAAAAACCCTTTTGAAGGAGAATATAGAAAATTAAAGCTATTTAAAACAAGAAAAGAGAGCGAAATTAGAAAAGAGAGGGCCCTAACCCATAAGCGCTCTCCAGATGGCATTTGTATTACCAGGGGAGGTCGGTAATTTGATTTTACCCATGCACATCGGTAATATCAGTCAGTCATCCGGATGGTGAAATTATTTTCTGAGGGACCGTGGTAATCCAGGGGCACGCCACACAGCGTCACCCACAGTACAGCAGGCCAAACTGTCTCAAAGTGGCTTCATATCTTTGTAACACCAGATGCAGCAGCTCCTGCACTCTTCTCCACTAGTTTGTCTAATTTTCCTGGCACCAAACTGTGCTTAAATGCACTTTCCTCCTCCTTTTATTGCTCATTTTGTATTCTATTTGTGTGCTTGCATTCTATTTGTCTTTCTCCCTGCTGAATCCTATTACTTTTGCTGCTGCAATGAACTAATATCCCCACATGGATCATTTAGTTCCATGTGGGGAAATTTCATCTGATATAAAGAGATACGCTGCTCTACCTCCACTGGTTACATGGCTGTTGTAATCCAGATGCTGGGTGCACAAGTCAATAATTGCTTGGAAGCTGGAACACCAGATGTTGATCTGGACAGGTTTAAAGGACATCAGAGTTAACTCAAAATAGAGTAAAGGTCCAGACAGATCAGTATGGCAGGGCAACACTGGCAATGTAAATTGGTCCATTGTTCGTCAGTGATTTTAATGAATCAGATGGACAGAGCTGTATTACTTTATTACTCATACCTAATCTACCATAAATTACTGAGGGGGAGTATCATTCCCATCAGATTACAGACTGTCTACCACACAAAGTAATTTTTGTAATTTCTGAATCACACACCATCAATCTGTATGGTAGTAGAACTGACTGAGGATGTAGGAGTCTGCTGAAAAACAGTATAGGTTATTTGCCTGGCAGCTGTTACTCCCACATCCCGTGCACTCTGTAATGATCACTAATGTTGATCTGTACAGGACTGAAATCACTGAATCACAGACCTCCGCTAGTAATATTAATGCGGGATAAAATTCCTGTGGTACTGAGGTAAAAAATACCAATCACCAGCTAGACCTTTCCTGGCATTGCTAATGCCGTTTGAATAGGGGGGAATCCGGGGACATTTCTGGTGACAGCACCAGCTGGGGACAATCCCTGGAAAAACATTTACTCATCCTACCATACATACAGCATGTACAGAAAGTGTAGACATACTGTATGTGCATTGTAAAATTATACAACCTGTACACAGTTATTGACTACAGATGTAGATACAGAATGTACATATTTTGGCATGTGGGTTGCTTGCTGTCTACGTCATCAAAAGATAATGTCAGCTTGTTAACTAACCTAGCTAACCTGCTAACCATAGTCATCCTAACACATCAGATTTGAACATATCTACCATGTATGGTACAAGCTAACCTTAGTAATGGCTAGTTGCATGGTAACTACATCAGTTGCTTTGCTAAATTCACTTGCTGGCTAGTTGGGCACACCCTGATGGCTCAGTCGGTAGAGCACGTACCATTACGGCAAAGTCCTAATCACAGCGGCCTGGGTTAGAATCCGGCCCATGCCCTTTGCTGCATGTCATCCCCGCTTTCTGCCCTGTCTTTCCTGTCTCTCTCCATGGTAACTATCTAATAAAGCAAAAATGCCCCAAAAAATTTGCGTTAAACTTGCTGGTTAGTTGGCTAGTTATAAACAATTTATAAACATTTTGTTGAAGTTAGCTGAGCTGATTCTTCTAAAGCTACAGAGTGTTTTGGAGACTAGGGCTAAAGACAAGACAGTTTACTGTGTCACAGTAGCCTACATTTGGGCACAAATCTACCTCATCACACTATTCACCTTTGCTTATACAATTACTGAATTGACTGAATTGTTTTTAGCCATTATTTGCACACAGCAAATTCTCCAGTGATCCTCTATGATGGTGGTAACTGTGCCCCTGATTTTAATACTACTTTACTACTAATAAGATACTTTATTGATTTCCACAGGGAAATTCTCATTTGCTTGCCATTTCCACGCTGAGGTCAGATTGCAGATCAGCTGCATAGCTCCCTTGGAGCTGGTAGGGATTCAGATGCTTGCCAAGGGCTTGAACCAGGGTCCTCCATTTGCAAAAAAGGTCCTCCTACTCACTGTGCTACCCTACTGCCTTCAAACAGACAAAAGAGCAAGCATAGGCAAGAGGACAGACACAAAATGCATAACAAATTTGATGGACACTTTCATCCAAAGTACAAGTGCATACATTTTTAGCATTTGAGACCTGAGTGGGAAGTGTTTTTTGTTTTGTTTTTGTTTTGTTTTTTTCTTGGGGGATCACAATGTGTTTTACAATCCCCTAGGACCAGGGTTTAGTTGGTCGAAAACATGGCAAGATAAAATATATTCAGCCACCCATTTTGAGTGCGTCGGGAAAGCTTTTTCTTTACGTTAGAAAGCAGTGGCTGTGTGGCATCCTAAGCAGTAATATCTATTTGACATGTCTTAAAGGCCAAGAGGATTGAAAACCAAGCTCCCGTCTAGAGCCTGTCAAGTTCCCCGTGAAATTTATTTCAGTGATTGGCAATGACATTATAGATTGATTGTTAATTATGTTCGATCTCTACAGCTCAAACTGAGGAATCAATTGAGCGAGTATACAGAAGGATGTCATGTCTGGAGAGGGATCACGTTGGTCAACTTAAGCCAATCTCTGTATAACTAGGGACACATCTTAATGGTAATGGAGATGCTGATTGCTGGCCAGCCAGGCCCA
Organism: Centroberyx affinis; assembly: GCF_046629955.1. NCBI lineage: Eukaryota > Metazoa > Chordata > Actinopteri > Beryciformes > Berycidae > Centroberyx > Centroberyx affinis. The sequence goes on from NW_027279797.1 coordinate 642,040, forward strand.
AGCACAGCACAGTGGTGGCTAGTGAAACTGAAGCATGTGAGATTAGAAGAAGTACTTCCCAACGACCTGTTGTGTGGCCTGTGTACTTTTGGGAAGTCTCCAAGCAAGCTTTCTTTTCAGATTAATTGGCCAAATGCACTCCCAAAATCACAGTGTGGGAGTGCGGGGTATTGTTAGACTGTTCGAGGTGGCGAAGTAGCATGTGGTGTGTGTGTGTGTGTGCAGTGTGTCCATGTAGGTGCGTGAGTATGTGCTTTGCCAGGGAGCTGGGGGGGCTTAGTCAAACTTTGTTTCACCCTACCACCCACACAAGGCACAAAGGCTGTGAGAAAGAAGTGCAACACATTCAGAAAAAAAGAATGGGTGCAAGTTAGATAAAGGGAGAGGGCTGGAGCACACAAAGTCTGTGAGGGAGACAGAGATGGAGAGGAAAAAACGCGGAGAAGGAATGGAGAGGCACAAGGGGCAAAAGGGAAGATTAGTACACCAAGCGGCGTCTCGTCCGGAGCGTTTTCCGCGTCAGGGCCATCAGAAAGCTTCAGACAGGTGCAGGCTGTTCCATCTGAATGGCTCCTGCTCACGCGTCCCACATCATTAATCACCGGCCAATGCGACTAATTCTCCCTCGAACCCTCATCATTAATAACACATAGTAGGTGGACTTTAGCGCTCGCACCTGTCTTCCTTTTTGCCAGAGTGGTGGAGGGGAAGGGGGATGGTTGCACCGTCTTATCTGGTGACTGAGGGTTAGGAGGAGTAGTGTTTTCTAATTAATTGCTATACATCAAAATAATGGATTGTTCATTTACACTGATGTCCTAAAGGGCCTTTATTCCGGGGGGAGGGGTGGGTGGGAGTACTAAGTCATTTAAATGAGAATGGGAGACAGTGAGCCATTCGCATGAGAAACTAAAGCTTTTTTTTTTTATTTTGCTTACTGATGCTTCCATACTTTTAGCTGTGAAAAGCAAGGTGCATTCTGCATGGAGGAGGTCTAAAATCTCGAGAAAGGGACAATGAAGCAGATACGGAATTTTGCTTCGAATATGGAGGCTGGAGTGCGTTCAGTCTGTGAAAAGAGGACACTGAGTGGAACTGCGTGTGTGGTTTTTTTGTATACAAGCACTTATTTTAAGCTCAGGCAGAAGGAAGGCTGCCGGCCATTTCCGCATCTCAAGGTCGCTTCAGTGAACTGGGTAACCTGGTGTGTGTTTCTAACATAGGGGCGTGAGACCGTTAACATTTGCCTTCATAGTAGAGACATGCCAATACTTTAATCCTCCACTGGGACACCTCCCACCATTGATACACAATTGGAGTTACTGGATTTTTTTTTTTTTTTCTTCTGCTCAGCCAACTGTAGGCGTCTGAGAGGCAAGCCTATCCAGGTAGAGATAACAAGTAATTTAGGCATGAAGGACATTAGATTTATTATGAAACCTAAACCTGTTACAACGCCCGAGGTGTGTTTTTTAATCAAGCTTTGTTGCTCCGCGTACTCTCAGGACCCTCCTCTTCTTAGGATTCAGAGGATACCCTCCCTTTTGTGCCCCCTCTCTCTCTCTCTCTGCAACAGCTTGTTTCACTTCGCCGCTGCTTTGTCTTTCTTAAGCGTCGCATACGCGAATCAAAGCGGATATTTCCCCGCAGAACGCGTCACCGCTTCTGGGGGTTAGTGTCATTTTTTGGTAGTTTTCCTCACACTTTTGTTTGGGGTCGAAAGAGTGGGGCCCTTAATCCTATGAGAGCCCCTTATTGTTCTGCCTTTATTACATCAGTCTTGCACTTTAGCTGAAAGATAAGCCTTTTAGAGAAATATTTCCATAGAAACCTACCGAAGAAAGAATAGGAACTCATTTGCTAGGAACTAAATGGATTGCCATGATCCATTCATCATTTGACATCGTTGACATTCAACGTTTAACCTTGAGCATAGAGACCATTGCAGTAATTGACTTGTTAGCCGTTCATAACTCTTCCAAGACAGACATTTCCTCATTGGGAGATAAGGCGCTAGCTTTCTAAGGTTTCATAATAGCTTGATATCTGATGGAGAGTGTGGGGTTCAAACTATCTCAAGATCTACAAACTCTGAATCACCTTTTAAGAAAAACAAACAGATCCACTGTTATTGCACTCTTGCCTGATATCAGACAGAATTGTCAACTCGTTACACTCCATTTCCATCTTCAGTCTGACATTGCCTCCACTCTAACCGATTTCCGTGGGGGAGGGGGATTCGATTTTCCCTAACCAATCATTTTAAGTCGACACTGATGCGTAGCCATGACAACACCAGAGACGGTTCAGAAAGTATAGAGCATCTTTGACAACACGGAGCGAAGTAAAAACAAAGTATTTCGGATTTCAGAATAATTGGTACTTTTAATCGATTTAGATCAGCCTCGATAGCAGCGTCTATCTTGTCTACAGAGGTCGCCATTGTTGTTATTACTCCTCCTTGGTTCCGGCGCACAGCTTGACATCGGCGTTAGTCCCGCCCGTGGCACTGATTGGCTAATCGTTAGTCCCCCCCGGCCCTCATTGGACTGGTCGATTTTTCAACCGAGAGAAACCGCTGTTTCATGTCATGATGCCAGACCAGAAGCAGTCAACTCGGTGGAGTGGGCGGAGTCAAAGGTCTGGACCCAGGCAAATTGCACTCATTATGCTTTAGTAGTTTTGTTAATTTACTTGTTGGGACTCCTTTATGGTCTTCGATTTTTGTTGGATAGACCTTTACAGGCCATAGCAAAAGACTGTGGAAAATGTCCCCATCCTTAATTTTTCTGGAAAGAGAGTCAGTCTGACACACTACTTTGTTTATGTATTGGTGGTGGGGCGATTTGATGAAGCTCCAGGTAACAATGTTAACGACTGATTGAGCTTACATTCTTGCACTTTCAAAAATGACAACACTTCCACAACAAGTGTAGTGAAGAACCTTGAAACCAGCACTTTCTATCCACTAACACAACAAGAGTTGTTATACAGGTGTGGAAAAGAATGGCCTACAGTCAAAAAAAAAAAAAAAGTTCAAGTTTCAAGTTCTGAAACTGGATAATTTGGCAAAAACACATGTTTTCTAACTCTTGCCATATTGTACTGGAGATGGACCACAGATTGTCTACCTAGTGGCAGAAGCAAGGTGGCAGAGTAAGTAGACCTCAACCAGACCTGGTAGAAACTTTAACTGTTCCCAGATGCAGAAGCAGGTGTTTTTAACAGATCTTATTAATAATGCAGCAGATCCTTGGAGGATCATTTTTGGGCCCAGCTGGAAGAAACCTCTCAGTGTCTGCAGGTAAACATAAACTGTAAATTCGGGCAATATTATGTATACTAACTCAACATGCTGATTGATTTTTGGGAACCTGGTTTTGGCTTTATATAGTGGCTTCTTATGAATTCCTTTAGAAGTGCTGCGAGGCCTGTAGTTGTCTGTTGCAAAACGGGTCGATTATTAAGACTTAGAAAGTGCAATCAATGTAGCTTATGACTTATGGATAGCTTGCTTGAGCCCTCTATTCAAAAAATCTACTGTAAAGGCATCTGGCAATTCGAACCCTTTCTTCCCCCCGCATGGGCTACACAGCGCCGGCACTTCATAACTTCAGCTCTGGCGGCTTTTAATTCACTCAGCGGTTTTTAATTTGAAAGAGCCTGATGAGGAAAAACACCTATTGATTGATCATTGTTCTCGGGAAAGGTCATGCATTTGAAATGAATGAGGCGAACGGGAGGAAGTGGGAGAACGCTCCGCAATTAAATTATGATGCACGGGGATGTTGCGGTGGGGCGGGGTAAGGGGGGGTGGGGGGTGGTGGCTTCGAGTGGAATAAACAGTGCGTTCAGGGGAGTTAACGTGACCCATCATCGAAGGCCCAGGGAAGCAAGGAAAACTGATTCTGCTGTCAGGAGGTGAGGAGGAGGAGGAGGAGGGGGGGGGGAGGGAGGGAGAGGAGAGTAATCATGACTCCAAGCTGCTGTTGTACCTCACTTAATAGCACAGATAGAGAAAAAACAGACAAACAAACACACACACACACACACAGGGAGAGAGCGCAGAGAGCAAACACTAGCACGCACACAAAGGTACACAAGGAGGCACGGGGGGGGGGGGTTGCTTTTTCCCGACTCCCACTCGCACCAGAGCGCGCTGGCGTGTGTGAGCGCCGGGCACGCACACACACGCCGACACAGCGGAAGACATCTCATTTTTCATATGTTCGTATTGATGCGACTTATTGGATGTGTCAGAGAAGTCAAACATCGGGCGAGTGGATAACTACGAAAGGATATTAGATTGTTGCAGCCCAACGGTAGTTATGGCAACCTTTTGTTCAAATGAAAAAATGTCGGCGGCTGTGAGTCACCGGTACTTATTGCGAGGGTGCTCTTTTGAAATATGGCATTCTCTTTTATATTAAGAGGTTCTGTGGTCACTCATAAATATGGTAATCACGGCACTCATTAGGTTGCCGCGTGTCAGTCAGATATTGATTTGCAGGTAAATCATTCGAGAGGTGCGAGCCACGTGGCCCGAGAATCTAAGTCTCGCAAGGCGCAGCGATTTTTTTAATATTCCCACCGATCCTCAGCGGGCGCTTACAGTAGGATGATATTGCATTTTACTACGAGACCAGGACCGAGGCTGCGGGAGCTCAATTTATCCTCATTCCTCTACTGTATGTGTATTTTAGTCATAAATGCCTGCGGAGTCCGATGGATTGCTGAGTCAGGTGGGCAAATAATTTTTCCCACATGTTCAATAACACGGGAGCCATGTTCCGTTCAGGAGGAGCCGGGCGTGTTTGCGGAGCACTCTGGGAGTCTGCAATCTCCCACAACTTTTGTATCTCTGTGCATTATTTATCAAACATTTAAACAACCTACATACCGGCAAAGTGAAGCAATTTTTTTCATAATTATGCCGTTATCTCGCCGTAATTAGGGCATTGTGAAATAAAGCGTAACCGTTTTTCAATATATAATTTGTTATGCTCTGCTGAGAAAGCAAGATTTTTATCGCCATATATCAAATTAGACTGTCCCCATTCTGTCAAGATGTAAGAGACCAAACCAAGAGAGTGCAAGTACTTTCTTGGCTGTGAATGGATTTTTTTTTTTTTTTTTTTCTTCTTCTTCTTTTGCTTAGGGAGAATGTGGGTCACAAGCAAGTGAAAGCCCAAACAGCTGCCTTTAAATCAGAGGCATTGGAATGAATTGATTTGATTAATCTCGCTTTCTCTTTTATTTTGTCTCGTGTTGGACACTTTTGATACATTTTTAAAGCCATTTCTATTGAGAATGTGTGTTTTGGGGCAGCTGGCGACTGCGATATATATGTTGGACATAAATTATTGGGAGCATTATGAGGACAAAATGCAGCCCAGGTACCTTATTCATCCCGGTTATAGTGTGCTGAAATTCCCGACCACAGTGGCTGCCCTTTTTTCACATTCTATGATACTGAGCTATTATTGCAAAGTCACCTGTTTATACTATGTGCCCTTCCTTAGGTGTGGAAAGCTAAGGAACATGAGGAATTTCATGAGTACACTTTGTTAGCCCTAAGTAAATCCATGCATGTTGTTTCTCTTGGGGGTGAATATACTAAACCCTTCAATGCAGCTTTTGACCCAAGGAGTGGAGGGAACTCTACATGTCAGGACCATGTCAGACATGCAGTAGAGATCAATGCAGCGCTGTCAGTGTGATGGTGCTGATTAATCTTCTGTCACATGATGAAAACTACAGGGGAAAGGAAGAAAGAAGTGTCTGGTAGCTTTTGTTTTCAAAGTACCGAGCATCAAAAGAGAACTGTGGAGAATATTCTGAAATGAGTCGGGTATGGAAATGTCTCCAGTTGCTTGCGGCACAAAGAGCGTCCGTCGCTGTTATTAATGAAGATTTCATTCCAGTTGCTTAAAAGTTGATGCTTTCATTCATACATATTTTAGGCTCGCGTTTAAGCTTGAGTATAATTGACATTGAGGTTGCGGTAGATGCGAGTTAGCTCTCATTTAACACCAAAGAATAAATTACAAATACGTTTAGGGTTTACTTCCTAAGACTATTGTGATCATTTATTGTGAGCTATAAATCCGTAGACCACCAGTGTTACTGCAAAATCAGTCTTTTCCTTCCCTTGTCCCAGCTGTGATGTATGGTGAAAAAAATCAGTTGGCTTGACTGAATCGGCCTGATTGAATTGGCCTGATTTTAGAATAAAATGTATCCTGTGAGCCATTAGTTGCACTTTAAAGTCCATTATATTATATGCCATCAATCCATCAGTGGGCCTCCATTTGTTGCTAATGCGGCTTAGTCCGTGTTTCAATGCAGGATTGCCATTTCCACTAATATGTCGCTGCTAAGTGGAAGCTTTTCTTTATGACAGACCTACTGACAGGTAGTGCCATTCAAACTGCTACAGGGATGACAGGGCACTGGCAGAGAGGTGAAAAAGGCTACATGCGGAGTGGCTGTCATACGTTAGTTACAAGAGACCAGACTACAGTGACTTATCCATGTAGGTGGAGATGCCTGTCAGAGCAGTCAGAAGCTCAGCTCAAAGGGTAAATTGTGATTAAGCATCCCTGTTCCTCTTCAGCCCTTTGGAGTGGAATACTTCTGCCTCTTGGCATTGGGAAGATTTGTTTTCCCCAGGATTTCTATTTAATCACGTTTAATTAAAGCGCACTGCTTATCATGAAGCAAATCATCTATGTCCAGGTAAACATAATTGAAATTGCAGCTAGTCCAGGCAAGAGTTGCCTATCATCTGCAAAGCACAGTGACATCAATGACTTTCAAGGTTTAAAAATTAACATCACGTGGCGTGCCTTCAGAACAATTTACAATCATCAAAGTGCACTGAACTTACATAAACACTCAAATATCCAAAGTAACGGATGCTCACTTTCGATCCAGCAGCCCTCAAGCTGCTTTCACTTTTTCTTTTTAGCCTAAATGTCCTTTGTTCTCACATCCTGCCCACCTGCACAGTAATCCCCGGGGCATATTTCCCCCAACACTACTCTTCCTGTAGGTTTCACAGGAGCAAAACATTAATGAACTGTTCAATAGACTTAGGCTCTTTGGTCCCTAAAGTGATGGCTAATGGCTTGTGGTCCCTCCTGAGAGCTCCCTAAAACCTCCTCGGCTATAGCTCCCATATCGGATCATTACCGAGGCGTCCTTTGCGGCATTTCGCGCACAGTCGGTCTTTTCTACATATGATTAAGCCAGTCACACACCTGATGAAGCTTGAATGCAACGCGTATTCCCAGTCCGCATCACTTTTCCTTTCATCTCACATGTGTAACCGCTGTCTCCGCGCGGGCTTTGTCAAATGCCACGAGGGTGCAGCCGAGACGGCGTGCATGAATGCCTCGCCGGTGGATCGTTATTAATTATCATCAGGCGGAATTATCAGGCTGATGCAACACAAGCCTGGGAATTTCACACCCCGCTGTCACGCTGCATTCCTCGAGATTTTAGCGCTCTGTGCTCAGCAGTTGATAAGGGCAGGGGTGTTTTTGACACGTCGACGTTCTGGGACGGGACGTGCTGGGACGGTTTCCTGGGAGCACGCGACAATGCTGTTGTGTTGCTGCGCTCAAAAGATCTTCATGATTTCCACGACAAGAACCCTGTTTCTAGAGAGAATCGATCTGTCATTCAGTACATCCAGTATATGTCCACTATGGGCTATTGAAAACTGGCCTGTATTCACATGGTCAGCATGTTTTCATTTGTCAATTACACTGTACAGACTTGTTTCACATGTTTTTTAACCTCGGTGCTGTGGCGAATGCACTGGGATAAAGCCAAACTCGGTGTGAGCGCCTAGTGAGACCTTTCACTCCTCTCTACCTCGGCGCTGTAACACTGTCACAGTGTTGTAAAAAATTATTTTGTACACATCGGCTGTAGCCTTTACTCAGCACTAGCTTCTTAAAAAAATGGTATCGTTGTGAAAGTTTAAGAAGGTAAATATAAACAAATTTTTAGCTGCAATCCGTATGTCAATGAGTTCCAATGCCGGCACATGACAAGAGAACAAACTTATGGGTTCCTCTATTATTTTACATGGACTGCTGCAATATAGTGATGTACAAAGTTAGTTAGATATAGAATATTTTTTACTGTCTTATCCTCAATGTAAAGAAAAAAGAGGTAGTGGTTAAATTCTGGAAAACATAAGTAAGTAAAAGAAGTAAGTATTTAGGTATGACTCTGGACAATAAGATGAATTGGATTAGTAAAACAGCACAATCTAGGATGGTTTTTATTATTTTACCATAGTGTTCTTGTTAGCCAGTTCACCTATTGGGCACAATCTGGAATCACTAAGTGCGCTGTACAATATTACAGCCATGTCTAAATTTCTGAGTATCACAGATCACCTACGTCACAATGTGCTGATTCAACACAGCAGCTGTTTCAGTAACAGGTTTATGAATGATCTACAGAGATGTCTACAGAGAGGTTCAAACTCATTTTTTCTCAATGCAATGAAATAGTGGAATGATCATAATGGATTTTTGCCTGACCTGTCTGCTTAGTAAAGACACGGATGGTTTGTGTATGGCCTGTTAGTGTTTGGGACTGGGTCTTGCATTGCTTGTGATGGTTCTGTATTCAAGAAATTTCAAGTATTTCAAGAAAAAGTAGGACTATTAAAGTGCTACAACAACTACTACTACTACTTTTTATGATGGTCAGACAGCACATACTCTGGTATTTTATAATAACGCACATTGTTGCATGGCTCAGTTGCTAATGTTAACTAGCAAGCCAAGTACCGTGATGTCACTTTATTCTCCAGGCTGGAGAGCTGCAATCTCACTCAAATAAACCGATAATTAATTACGTCTATATGTTATCACCACAAATGTGCCATGGGATTGTACCAAACCTGCCCTTATTGTATTTGTGCTGCACAAAGGCATATCCGCTGATTACACTATGTACTACAAACTGTGCTGGCTTTTATACCAGGGAATGAGACAAATAAAGCCACTACTCTTTAAAGGTGTTACTGATGGCAGTTGTAATGAATCTTGCCCTCTGGTTGTTAAGAAAAATCAATTGCAAAACCACTCTTTTATGTTGCATTTGATGTCTAGCAGCTCCTGGTGCTAGGTTGCTAATGGTCTAATGCTTTCAAACAACAATGTGCAACTCTGTCATTGGGCAGTCCATTTGCCTTGGCATTTTTATGAATACATTCATTTGTCTTAAATAATTGAGCAATTATTGTTTAGTATAACTATTTTACATTGATTAATTAATTCAGTAACAGGTTTTTCCTTTATTATGTTATTATGTGTATGCTTTGTTATGTATACATGTATTGTTTTTATGTCCCTCCACCATGGTACATGTTGTCTGTCTGTCTGTTGTCACATTGTTGTGAACACAATAACTCAAGAACAATACATGAAAGAAACTTTATACTTACACCACAGGTGCTCCCTATAGATTAGATGAGCTGATTATATTTTGGAGCACATTGCCACATAAATTTCCATATTGATGAGGAAAAAATTATTTCCTTGAAACTACTATGACTCCTTGATGCTTTTAAAATACAAAGTTCTTATTAAAATCAGCCATTAGTTATGTGAAGACAAGTATGTTGACATAGAAATATTTGCTTAATTAATGTGAGTGCAATGTAAGTGCTCTGCAAATAGTTATGTTCTGCTTAGATGTCCAAAGTTATGAATTATTATTATTGATTTATTTTGATATCTGTCCTTTTGGGGAACGCAGCTCTGTATCCCATCAAGGCCAAAGATACATTTTAAAATCTTGCTAACAAATTCTAACTGAATAAATAGATTTCTCTGACAGCTGGGAGATTTTGTTTCCAGTGTAACAAGGCAGCTCTCTGGGATAATACAGACATTGGCAAAAATAGTTTGTTTGGTGCCAGTGCAAAAATCTTCACAATGTTGGAATAACAGATCATTGCTATGACATTTTGCTCAGTTTCAATACGCAAAGCCACTCAGTTTCTGTTCTTGAACTATAAACAAAGGGCTTCACTTTCAAATGCTTCATATCCATTTTTGAAATATATATTTTCTTCTCAAGAATTCATAACAAATGATTGTTTCTTGACAAATTATAATATGTTTAAGAAAATATCTCGGGATAAACAATAGTAATAATGTTACAGTGTAGGTGTAACACACAAAGTTACAGCTAGTTTAAGCTTGAAGTATCCATCACTATCATACAGTATAGCCAAGACAGCAGGACTTCACAAAGTTTTGTTGTGACCAAAAATACATTTGATTTTGTGGTGACATTTCTAAAGGAAATTGTAGGCAATTTGTGATGTTTTTTCAAGGCGAAAAAATGGGAGGGTTGACAAATTGGAAGTCAAAGGACAAGTGCTTTAGTCAGACTACTGAGGCAAAATTGAAACAATTTGTCAGAGTTGTACTGACCACTTTTCAAATGTGTGAATTTATGTGGTAAAACAGTGTAGGTAGCACACAATTTTAAATTCCTGCAATATTAAAGATACCAAATTGTAACCTTTATCCAACATTTGTTTTTAACAGTGAATTTAGTTGTTTGATAAAGTGTTTAAATTAAGCACTTCACCTGTGCTATATTTAACAATCCAAATGCAAAAAAAAGAAATCTTAGCAGACAAATGAGTGGCTTTATGATTGGCTTTGCACGTGGCTTCTATCCGACAGAGAGAGTGTTTAGTCCTTAGCTGTTCTGCAGAGCAATGAGCGTCCCTTGTGCACTCCCATTATTTTCGATATAGCTACTTCCTTATCAAATGTCAGCAGTCTCTTAATTAGTTTGCTCACACAGAAGTCATAATTGTCTTTTGAAAGCTTATTTCAGGGCATCTCATCCAGCGATGATTGCATATCACAATTAGATGTGTTGGCCAACAATGATGGTCAGCGGTTTATTATGGAATCATTTGCACCAGGGAATCTCATAATTGGTAGAATGTCACCCAGTATTATGTCTGCATTAATTACCAGCACACTGTAGAGCCATGGGAGGTAGAGGGTATAGACAAAACCCTGACCAGTCATAGCACCTTGAGCAGAAGACTATGATAAAGGTAGACTGTGACATTCAATCACAGGCATGACCTCAGATCGCAGTACATTCCTGAGTCTCATCTTCTTTTTTTAAAGGCCAGCCATCCATCATTCATGTCCATCATCATATGTCTCCTCAGTGGATCCAGATCATAAAGGCTTTAGCATGAGAAATATGCAATAACATTTAATCAGTTTCTCCAGAATAATTGTGTGACCCATTTTAATGTTCCTGTGACTCATGTTTGGGTTGCAACCCAGACTTATGAAAAACACCAGACTGAAGAAAACTAAAGGAATTCCTAAAGAGTAGCCTAAAGGTCAGTTATGACTAGTCTAAAGGACGTCATTTGTTTATATTTCTAAAGTATACAGAGTTTGCAAAATTACTTTTTTTTTTATGATCAAACTTTTTATTCTTTTTTACAATCTCAAAATTACTTTTAAAATGTAGTCAGTTCCTCATTACTCATTACCTGCTAATACTGTAATCCGTTATATAGTTCATATTCAAAGTCAATAATGTCATTAGACTTGCATTTACATTTGGGTTAGTTTGCCTCAAAAATAAATAATTACCTCCGCCAAGGAGGTTATGTTTTCGGTGCCGTTTGTTTGTTTGTTTGTCTGTTAGCAGGATTACAGAAAAACTACTGGCCCGATTTTCATGAAACTTGGTGGAAGGGTGTAGCATGGGCCAAGGAAGAACCCATTAAATTTTGGAGCGGATCCGGATCCGACTCACGAACAAGCAATAATAGCACGAACCTTGGCGGAGGTCTGCGCTCTCCGAGTGCCCTTCTAGTTTATCTTATTATCATCATTTGCAACTGGTATCAACTATCTTTCCAACCATTTGGGCTTGTGTGTGAAGGTGAACAAGTTACAATTACAATTAAGTAGTGCAAGTTGGGGCAGTCAGGGGAAGCTAGGGATTGGGAAATGTGAGCAGAAGGCCAGCAACTCGCAGATCCCACCAGAGATAGTCAGAACTGGCCAAAAACCTGGTGTTGTGGAACACTCAGTGGTCTGTTCACTTTGCCGAGCTCACATTGCCATGCCACGTGGATGAAGGCATATGAAAGAAAGAAGATGAAATACACTGACCTAGCAGCAGAGGAGAACAGCCAGGCTGGAGAGCGATGGAAGTCAAGTGCTATGTATTGTGAGCCACATTCACTACCAGTTTACTGGTGGAGTTAGGGAATCACGGTCAGCGCTAAGCGAGGCCAGAGAGGCAGCTTCTGAAAAGACCAGCCTGTTGACTCTGCTTAAAAAATAAGAACACACCAGTTGGGGTCTAAAGTATAGAAACCCATCTCGAGACTAAGATAGGACTTTATGTATCATATGATGACGTAGCCATGGTAGCAGAAGTGGGTAGTCTTACACTGTCCTCAGCTCCATTTGCTGACACAATTCAGTTTCTTAACTGCTGTGTGGCCCATTTCAGACCAACAGGGTCAACTATCCCTTCAGCCTATTTTTGTTGGTACCATGTGGTTTCTGAACTGCTGAATGGGTCATTTCAAGCTAGGATCAGCACTTAGCCTATTTTTCTTGAGATTGATATAGTGTGGTTGGAAATGATTGGATGAGATATTAGGCGTTAAGCGTAAGCCTAAATGCAAGGGATAATTCCATCAGACAATATCTATCGATTAATGCATTATTAAAAGATGTATCTGGAATCTTACTGTATAATTTATTTTTTTTCCCAAAACTGTAATTGAATACAGTTATGTTTGTTTAGATTGAATTTTATTAAAAGCACAGGTTGACATTTCAGTTAAAATAATAGCTTTGTTGTATATTTTATCAGTCATGGATGGCTAAACCTTGCAATTCAGAGTGGAAGAAACATATATTCCTTTATTATTCATTATTCATTATTATTCATCACAATTGTTATTCATTATTCTGAATTTTTCATTATTTATTCCTTTATTATTATAAATTTTTCCTTGTATTATTCACTCCATTTATTATTCATTAGCTATCAAAGGAAACATCTATTTTAGCTTTGTATGTAGTGTAATGGCATAGACTCAATCTGCAACCATGATATCCTCTGGCCTAATTCAAATCTATCCACATCTGTGCAAATATTAAATTGCTTTTTCTATTTTTGAATCCCATTTGTTTACATTGATTGGTGTTTCATGATAGCAACACAACAACGATCTATCAGATAAGTTTTGTTTCCAAAGTCAGGTAAAACTGAACCAGTCCCTTTCCCACAGTGGCAGATGGTAACGGAGTGAAGCTATGGTGGTTAATATTTAGGTTGCATGCTAAACGACCACTCGAGCTTTAAAGGGCATATGGCACAAGTCATACAGGAATTAAATGGCTGGCGGGAACAGAAGGCCAATATCTTCTTCACCTTTTAAGCTGACAAAACAGCCTTTGCATAATATATTGCGAACCACATTGTTCTGGAGGAAAGGTGACAACTTTGCTGACTATTAGTTTGCCCAATGGGAGGTAGTCTACTGGAACAGACTGCAGTTATGCCTGCAGTCACATATTTCAATCCAATAATTATGATGGATGTCAAAGGGGATTACTGTTTAATTTAAGAATTACATGCTTTCATATTGCTTCTATAAAGAGCATAAAAAAAGCTTTCTAGTCCTATATGCTACTAATCAAATGAAAAGCTTATAGAATACACAGAACCCTCTCTCTTATCCATATGTTTGATAAAAAAGGACATGCTTTGATGCACACAACATGATACTGGCTTTGTAAATGTGATGCATGCACCCTCGTATAAATATTCCGACGGCAGCTGCTGCTTGGCACCATTGAAAATAAGATATTCTTTAAAAGATAATTCTATAATGTGACATTATAAAGAGTACAGGATGTGAGACAGCAACAGATTAGTGAGCAAAGATTCAATCTCCTCAACAGATAGCGGGATCAAAAAGACAAAACAGGCCTGATGTGTGACTAAAATAGAGTGGAATGTCTTTGATGTGCAACATAAGCAGTATTAACGGTCGGTGACCATGTTGGTAAAAGAAAATTAACAAAAATTTTAATCTGGACCCATTTCTCTGTCTTAATTCCCTCTTGATAGATTGCTCTGGGAGAATCCACAGGTCACATGTTGTTTAATGCATTTAAATTCTACGAGGCTAGAATGAAATACATATATGCATACAGTAAGTGCAGGTAGATCATATTGTGATCGTATCGTTGACCAGTAATATCCCATTCGTATGCATGAGCAAACATGTTGTACAGTATGGACAGTTACTGCACTACCTCAAACAAATCACACACATGGCTTAGCACTCTAAATCCTACAGATATCTAGTTTTAGTACTGAGATTGACAGAGGGAAAATGTCTTTTAACTGTTACACAACTTAAAATTTGAAGAAATTTTAGGTATTTGTCAGTTCAGTTCATGGCCTGTCTGCCTGTGTCAAACGTTGTCTTTTGAGTTGTAATGTTGTCATTTTTTACAGTATCATGATGTGTTATATATCCCTAAACTCAGCAGAACCTTAGGTAACAAGATATGTCGCTCAATAAACAGTACTACTGTTTATTGTAAATTAGAATGAATGAAAGAATGAACGAACCAACGAACAGCCTTTACACATGGAAGTATGCCTTTACACCATTGCTTACTCTTTAATGTGGTCTGAGAGGTCAGAGGTCAATCAAGTCAAACGTGATGACGCCATCAAAACATGTGGCAACAAAGATGGCTAATAACTGTCCATCTGTACACACACGCATAGGACGAAGCAATGTACAGGCCAATAGGGAAGCCTTCCCAGTGTTTTATTGCTTTGCGTAGTCTTTTATGGACATAAGAAAACCGGGAAGCTCTACTCCTCTAGTTTCAAAGGAAAAAAAAACCTCATCTCTCCAGCTCAAAGTACTGATACACAGGAGTTATTATCGCCATACCTTTTAGTGGTATCGCCTGTGGTACCTTCATCCCCAGAGGGATCAGTATTTCATAAAAAAATATGTGGTTTATTCATTTGTATATTAATGCGTCCCCCTCTGTTGCTGTTTACCCTATACACAGGGTGCATCTGAAAATCCCCTGATTAAATAAAGGTCAAATTCAATTGGGTTCACTAGAACAGAATTTAATAAGGAGTTGTATACACCATAATTCAAAGTTTACCTCTTACATGCACAAAAACACTATCTCATTACCTAGTTTGCCTTTCACATACCAAAAAACACAACTTAAACTCACATAAACACATAAACAATACTGTGCTGCCACCCTGACTGCTACAGCTCTCGTAAACATACAGTAAATTGCTCTGACCTTCTCTTGTAAACCTTTCAAATTCACACACAAATTCACTCCCACTCGTTACTGTAGCATTCAGATGGGCATACATTCCTTCCATTAGTGTTTTCCATCCAGCGCTGAAACACTTACACACAAGTGCATGTAACCTAGTGAAGTTACACTTGAAATTTGGAATGAATGGTGATCACATAGGGTGAATTCAGCATAAGTGGGACACGTTTTGCATTTCTAACTTCTGTGACATCTATCAACCTCTATCCAACACACCAGCCCAACACGATGCATTTCTGAATCCCTCAACATGTTGCCTAACCAAATAAGATTCATGTTGTCATCATATTTACAGGAGGCATGATATTCATTTGTGTACAGTGTGCCCAAAGCCAAATTTCCGAAATAATCGCTTGTCACTTCTGCAAAGTATTTTTGTTGTAGTTTTTATTTCCAGAGTTGGGTTTTTCTCTGAAAGATGAAGCCGTCTGTCTTTTCTGCTGCTTCACAGAATGAAGTGCAAGATGTGCTTTCGACTGAAACGTCTGTTACATAATTTATCTCATATATTGAAACAAGCCAAATAACAGTGATTCATTTGACGTTTTTAACAACTGGTTTAAAGAAAATCATATACGAGGACCCGGGTAGAATCAATTTACATAGCTCATCTTGATACTGATGGACTAAGGGGTTAGACCTCAACTAATTCAAATAATTATGAGATAAATGTCATGTGTATGTAAGAGACATTTCAGCAGAAAGCTCGAGAGAAGTAAACCAGTGACAACAGAAAGAAAACAGCATTCTATTTTCTTGCAATGTTAACAGTTTGTGTATAACCTTTTTTTCTGTTCATGGAATAGGAATGTGTTACTTTTGTCTTTACTGAAAATGATTTGTGTTACACATTGTTGAGCTTGTCCCCACTAGTCTTACAGTGGCATTAGCTAGCTATGAATTGGGAACAGATTTGTCTCATTCGTGGAAGAAGCAGCATTGTGTGTCATTTCGCTTGCGTCAGAGGATTTTTTTTTTTATTCCCGAGCAAGGACATCTTTATCATGCAAAATATCTGTTGAGCAGCAAAGATATGAACACATTCCATTGCTCCAGTTTGTCCTCCAGCAGGGATAAGTGCTTTTAAACAACTGCAGCAAACAAACTTTCTGGACAAACCTGTAAATACCAAGCATTCCTCTCCTTCACGCACACTCTAAACAGGGGTTCTGTACTTTGAGCTGTTTTACACTGGCGCACGTGTCTTGAATCGTAATAATATTTCATGACAAAGGCATTTATCTTGGAATTCCTTTTTCTCAGGAGCAGTCAGCCCAAACCCAAACAAAAGGAGCCCTGACAGTAATGTATAGGCCTAATTTGATTGTGGAAGCAGCACTGATACAGTCTCGTGGGTGGATTGATTTCCTGATAGCAAGAGGCCAATATCCAGTTGACAGTGGTCAATGCCCTTTTAATGGCGTATGCAAATCACCGTCCTTCTGAATGTTAGTCTTTTATTTTGTCACTGAATGAAATGCACTGATTTGTAATCACTAGTTTGTTACAAGGCCGTATAAACTGTCAGTGACGGATGCGCAAATACTTGTCATCAAATATCTGCTACCAGACTAAGATTGGGCATTGAAAAATGTCCACAATAATAAAAGTCATTACCACAAGCATGTGCAGCCTGTCAGCAATCAAAGCACAACAACTTGAGAAAGCAACTTTTCACCCATAGAAGAATGTTGTCTCTAAGTAAAGAAAAAATGGATTGTATTTGAATCATTTTTGTCCCCAAAATAATTGTCTGTATTGTTCAGTAAACATATTGTGTCAGCAATGGCATGTGAATCCCTTTTACTATTTAGAATCAGTACCAAAACACACAAAACATTTGATAGGTGGTTCTCAGAATATGTGTTATGGGAGTTGAAATACTGTAGGAGATAAACAGAGGACGTATTATTGTAGTTGAAAACAAATATCTCATTTGTATTGCAATGGCCAGTGCAAATGCTACTAATGGGAGTACTAGTACACCTATTCAATAAATAATCATTTTGTGTTCTATTTACTTTGTAAGTAGAACAATCATTCACCCCGAATGTGAATTTTCAGCTGAATGCCACTGCCACTGTCTCCTTTTTATTCAGCAGCGGTAGATTTGACATGAGTGAACATTTACTGGTGATGGTTTGACAGCCACCATTGTATCCCATCCTTCCTGTGCAAGGTGTAAGCTTTGGTTGCTATTGGTCGCCATTTGTTGCTAAGACAACTGGAGGTTTTGCACCAAGAATGTAGTAACCATTAATTATTATAATTAGCCTTCCTGTTGCGCCATTTTACCTCACAGTCACTAAAAGAAAATAATAGTTCTGTGGTGCCGTTTCCAAAAGCCTGGCTCCTGGGTATCATAAGAACAGGTTGGCACAGACTGGAGCAGAGCACACGAGAGAAAAACTCCCTCCACCAGATCAAAGGTGAAAATATTTTTGTTGTTTTTTTTATCTCAGAGATAAAAGTAGCTGGTCTGTTTTCCCACCGTATTCCCGACTCAATTTTCCATATATTTAGTTACTAAATTACACTTGAATTAGGGAAAGTAAACAGCTATAATTCAAAAGGTTACCAATATTTCCAAGGTCTCTCAAGAAACAAATACTATTTCAGAGTTATGCATAGGCTATTTCCAGTGATTTTAAATGTTATTTTCAATATTAATTGACTCTTTTAAGTGTGAGAAAATCTGATACCAGGCAAAAAAAGTCATTTTTTACAAGGGCAATAGGAGTAAAAATCAATACCCGATGTTAAATCCCAAAACTGGAATTAATTTGGCCATCTAAACTGTTTTACTGTAGGTACAGTATATTTGAACAGATTCTTTAGGAGTTTGACTTCACAAACAATACAAATGTAAACCTTTTACAGGATTAAAATTAATTTAAAACTCATTTAGGTGTCACATACAGTCAGTCAACAGCTCCATCACTTTGAAAGTGAAAAATATTTCTTCAATTAAAAAAAAGAAAAGAAAAATCCAAACATAAATAGCAGTAGGGGCAACAATATTTCCCTGTGGCAATTGTATATTGGGGCTTTAATGTAGTTAGTTATAGTTAAAATACTTGAATAACTGTCTTGTGAATTTTCTATATTCTTAAAGTAGTTTCCATCTTGTCAAATACTTTAAAGTCGAGATGAAATGAAAAATGCATTTTAACCCTTTTAGATCACATCCCCTGTCATATTGTGGACCCCCTGTCATATTGTGGACCTATTTAACAATATATGCCAAAGTATTCTTATATCAAAATCCAATCATGTTTTCTTCCTGTAAAACAAAATATGCCGTGTGCTTACGTAAGCATGAACCAACCAATTTCAACCAATAATATCATGACATCCACCCATCAATCATTCTTCAACCTCTAGCTAGCCACACTGGTCATATAAAACCGCACTTCACCGTTTCTGGGTCGTAGTAGCTGACAGAGCAATATGGAGAGAGATAGGAAGAGATGTGTGTTTGGATATCAGTGGGCAAAAATTTCCAAAACAATGTCGCTGAGGTTTAATTCATTCATCTCTCCCTTGTCCTCCTCCTGATTTAACAACAGGTGAGGGAGGTGTGTGTGGAGCCAACAGTCCTCTGTGGCTCCGTTTCTCTCTGTAGCTCCATATCGTGCTAAACTCTAAGCCCCGCCCGCTGTTTAGCGGTCCAATCAAATGCGAAGGATTTGATTTAAATCCCTCTTGTAACTGTACACCGCTCAAATATTCAGTTTCACTGGGAAATATGTCACAGTACAGAAGCTAAAGATGCTCTAACTTCCGTTTCAGTGGGACTTTAAGTAGTTAGGTGAATATGTTTAACATCAGTTAACATTAATAGTGTTCAAATCCAAAATGCGTTATTATTATCTTTTTTTTTTTTAATCATTTTTCATTATTTTCTGTTTTGGCAGGGTTTAGCTGGTGGGATATTACAGGTAGGGGTCAAGTCAGTGCATCCTGCGCTATATAGAGTTTTACCTAGATTAGAGTCGGTGGAAAAACATGAGATGTGTTCTGTTATGCTTGCTGAATAAGTCCTAGCTGACAGAGGGCATAGTATGAAAATTTCCAAAGCGCAGTCAGTAAGTAACAACTAACCCTTGTTGAACCAAGTCAAACAGTTGTCCCATTTGCAAAAGGTCTAACCGACTGTTCTACCCATAAGATACCCAGGAGCATCTGAAGTGGGCTGTTGAATCATCGTTTAAGCCTCGATAAAGCCTGACGGGCAGGAGGAAGATAAGACCAGTTTTACTTTTTTATGATGAGCTGTAGACTACACAACACGCTGCATGCCTGCAGAAATATTCACCTGCGAAAACTGCATAGAAACTATTAAACAGCAAAAACGGTGGCTATAGCAGTAATGCGCTCAACCCCATGGGATTCTCCCTATCACAGCAGCATTGCAATGTGGTAACTATTGCAGCCCCATGGGAGATGAGAGGGGATATAGTGCCTGATCCTATTCGTTTGTAAGAGTCCTTCATGCACTGTATTGTTCACATTACACTGCTACAATGCAGAGGAGAAGAATAAGGGAGAAAAGAGACTGTCCCTAGCGGCGAGATTAAAAATGTCCTTTAGTTAAATGTACAGGCTTCATAAATCATCCATACAATCAGGGCTGGATCTACACTATGGGGGGCCCAAGGCAAAATTTTCTTTAGGGGCCCCCACCACCCCTTACCCCACACATAATATAGACGGCAAGTACACAAATGGTGTTTTAAGACTTTCAATATTTGCAATAACAGAATTTCAAATAGTAATGTGAACATTAAACACTGAGGTAGATATGAATAATAGTGCACTGGAACATAAATACAACATTAACAATCAGGAAAATGGGACAGTACTGTATTATCATGCATTTCATTTTTGACACAGATAAGTATAAATTTGTCATTAATTACATACGCTTTGCCAGTAAAGTGGCTTTTAACTGGATAAACTATCACCAACAATAAAGTGTATTTTGTCAACCTAATTATGATCAGTGAATATTGTATATTGGGATTGTTTTGATTAAATGTAATTACTGTGCTGTTTCTGTAACCTACACAGAAAAAAATGATATGACCTAAAAAAAAATTAAAGGTTAAATATGTAATATTTCTGCGTAACTGAAGCATAATATGACCAGTAAATATCAGCAGAGGTTCCCGAATGGTAGTGAGTGAAAGGAAACAGCCACAGATTTCTGCATTCAAAAAGGAAAAAACAGGAATCGTGGTAATGTCAGTATCCTAATCATGGCAAGCATCCATCAAACAAAAATATGCGCTAGCTCGCTAAAACATGATAGAACATTCATTGTTGTTGATTCTGAAACCGTCCCTTGGTATTTCCAACCAACACCACCAATGCTGATGATGTGTGGGGGGTGGGTTTGTTCACAGTCTGAAAACATCAGGCTATACCGTCATAAATCTACAGGACCATAAGACAGGCAGCAACATTCACCAGCTACCTACTCTAGCCTTCAGGGTGAGTGTGTGGGCAAGTCATTGGAATTATCAAGTGGGCACCTTCCTTCACCGATGTTTTGTTGAAACAGGCCCAAGACACCTCAGGAAGGCTCAACAGTGGATTCCAGCATCCTGGAACCAACCCCCTCTTTACCCACTCACAGCAGACTCCAACCCGCTGCCCTGCTGCTACCTAACACTTTGTTTTTAGTAATAATACCTTAGCATCTACACTGACTCGACCTGTACACACTCCTATCTTCACCACTCCATTAAATGCATTTCCACGCTACACTTGCCTACCAAACACACCTAGGCCCTGTTTATGAGGGCTCTAGGTATCAAACTAATGTTAACACAAGGCTAACCTAGTACTTTTTGTAAACACTTAGGCCCCATTTATGCAGGCTCAAGTTCCAATACGCTAATATACAAAGCTAATGCTGACACAAGGCTAACCCAGTCGTTCTTCTAAACACCATGACACATATCTGAATCATGATTTCTGCTCTCAAGCCTGCCCTCCTTGACTTCTTCTTTCCACAGCTCTAGATGAATATTTTCTTGTCGGAGGCACCATTGTGTCATCATTAAGTAGCACATAATAATTGATCGGATAGCTGCTGCAGCACCTGCTGCACCAATCAAATCCATCCACTCATACCACCTACCCATTGACATGGGGGCCCCTTGGCTCAGCGCCATTGATCGGCTTTATGTTTGTGAATAATGTAACGAACAAGAAAATATACTGTATATATTTTTTTTTCCTTTGAGAAAAGAAGGATGCGGGGCCCTCTGCAATGGTGGGAAGCCCTACACAATTGCATATTCAGCATATAGGGAAAGACAGCTGCACATACAATGTAGGCCGCCCTCCCTTTTAAATAAGGCTCTGCTTCCTGGACCGGGTTGTAGCACGATCACGTCTCTGTACACGTGAGAAGGCTGCTGCTCTACATCAATCAGACAATCAGATGGCTCTGTTAGTGGACAAGAAGAGGGGTGTTTATCTCCTTGGAGATAAAGATTTCAAATTAAGTTATTTTGGAGTTATTTTTAAAGACTATTTTTGAACATTTTTGTTGCTGACCAAAGGTCTTTTGCACCTGCAAGTTCTTTATTTGTAAGTACAGGAGACAAAAAAAGACTCTGAAACCTACATTTGGTGATAGTGTGATAGTGATAGTGAGGAGAAAAGGCAGCTTCATCTTTTCTCTTCACTTTCACCATCACATACTGTCACTTCCAGAACTGCTGGCTACCATTCCTTTGACTATTTTAGACTTTAACCCTACATTTGGTGTCAGAAGTGCACTAAGTGGTGCCATTCTGGAAAAGTGGGGTAATCTACAATTGGGCAAAGCGCTGCCAGTGCTGGGTCAGGAGGAAGGGGCTGTAAGAGGATTGCCTGCACCCAGTCATCTCCTTGGGGACCAGGCAGTGCCAGAGGATATGGCTGCACTCGCCTCCATATTGCAGCAGTGTCTTCGGTTCCAGAGGGAGCTGTGAAAGGGAGAGTGAAGGTGGGCCAAGAAGGTCATCAAAAAAAAGATAAAAGATGATGGCAGATGCAACCAAACTTTAGTCTGCCCTTCACCAGCCAGTCTGACGCCTCAGGCAGGAGTGCTGGTGGAACGTGACGGCAAGGTGAGCGAGAAGAGAAAAGGCCAGTGGCCGGAGTCAGCAGGAAACTACTCCTGAGGGAGACACGGCGCTCGACGGGGCATCTGGAGCGTCTAGCCATCAAATGGACCGTAGGCCGTTTCAAGTACTGTCTGCTGGGTAGAGAATTCAGCTTAGAGACTGACCACAGGGCCCTCCAATGGTTAGGAACCATGAAACTCCAGAATTACCTGCTGGCTCCCGTCACCGCAGCCACACCGCTTCACATCAAGTGTCTTCCGGGCAAGTGACTTCCTGTCTCACATCTCTGATAGCAAGTTTTTCAAAGACGGGAGAAACGTAAAGGGGAGGCTCACCCTGCATTGTGAATAACGCTGTATTTCCTGGGCTTTGCACGATCACATACTGTATGCGGGAATGAGACTCCTGGTTCCTGCTCCATGTTGATGCTGACAATTACACGGTGTGATTAATGGACTAGGAGGAGGGGTGGTGTTGGTTTGATCATGTGTAGCCTCAGTCTTGTCAAACCTTTAACTCTCCTTGGAGATATTTAAACAGTGGATGAAAGCTTTATAGCTGATGATATCTAGCTATACAATCACAGTGACTCATTCCCGTTGACGACTACTCCTACTGCTTGTCTGATGGTACCGTCCAAATGATATTTCATGTTATGGCTGGTTATTGCATGTCTCTGATTGACTGTGCGGTTGACTCCTGCAAGTTCTAGGCCTTCGAGCTATTTTTGAGGTAGTTTTCAAATGTATTTTCTAACTATTTTTTCGAGCTATTTTTGAGGTAGTTTTCAAATGTATTTTCGAAATATTTTTCTTCTTTGAGCTAAGGCCTTGTACACCTTAACCTTAATCTTATTTGCAAGTAAAAAGAAAAAAGAGCTCTTAAACATACTTTGGACTGATACTGCTTTTTATTTTCACTCCATCACCTCTAGAACTGCTGGCTGCCAATCATGCAAGCAGAGATAGTGTGTTTTTAAGCTTAGTAATTACCCTCTTTGTATTTAGATTGGGAATTGCAGTCAGACTATCACTACAACACCTTCATGTGTATCCCACTAAAACAACAGATTCCAACGAGCGTAAACATAGAGGCCAGTGTAATACGACGCATAAGTTAATGGTAATTACTGTTCTTTTTTTTTTTTCATATTTTCTGTCTTTGCCCAGTAGCTTCCTAATGGATAGGCCTCCACAGATAAATGTGATAATGTGGGATTTGGGCGTGAAAGTGTACAGGCAGATAAAATGGCATGTGACGCCATTCCCAGATCACAGCCAGTCTCTCTATGCCAGAGTCTGTTGTGGTTTGCTTGTTCTTTCCTGCCTCTGCCAGCAAAACGCTGGAGCAGAATTTTACTGCTGTGCACAGAACACACAGTTGTGTCAGATAACAATGAACTGAAAAAACGAACACATGGTTAGTTTTTGGAGCAGTCTCTTAGAGTGCTGGTTGGGGCAAAACCTGTGTGAAAAATGTTGCTCAGACATTATTCCAGTGGAATGAAATCATATCTCAAAAGTGAATGTTGCTGTGTAGTCATTGCATTATTATATTAGATTGGAATTGGCAACTTTTCACTTTTTCCTGCCAGTGAAAGTGTTCCTTTTTAGCAAAGCATATCAATTATGTTACAATAACCTTTCCATCACAAGGCAGTGCAAATTTTGGACTACTTGTATTAAAAACCAAAGAAGTTGTTCAAGGCACTCTACTCTGATAGCCGAAGTTAAAAGCTATTTTTGTGTCCCTCCACAATGGTACATGGTATGCAGGACATTATGTCAGATAGACACCACCATGATGGTGGTGTCTATCTGTCTGTCTGTCTTTTTTTGAAGCACCTTTCTGCATACATTTGCATATTAATGAGGACAAACTGATTTTATTGAAACCACTATAACTCCTTAATGCTTTAAGATACAGAGTTCATGTTAATGCAGCCCACGTGTTATGTGAAGACAACTATCTTGACAGAAATATTCGTTAATTAATGCATGAATTAGCTTAATTAATGGCCTCATTAGCATAACGGGTTGTGTTTAATATATCATGGTGATTATGGCGGGACATTACGCAGCTCAAGTGCCTTGTTTAACATTGGCTACCTGAAAAGTCAAAACAGTGTGTCTTGGACACTCTTTGGTTTTTAATAGGTTTTTTTAACACCTGCTGTGAAGAGGACCTGTTGATTGCTTTCTGCCGGACATTTCTGCGCTCGCAAATCTTTGGTCTTTTCTATTGCACTGCTTGTAATTGGACTGCACTAATCTGTCTACAAAAACTGCACAGAGTGCTGTCTAGGCAGCAGAGCTCCTTAAGCTAATGGCTAATATTGCCGCGGTGCTCCACCGAGTGCTTTTAGATGCTCATTTGTGCCGGCTGCCACCCGGTACTTTAATGGCTCTCTTATTAGTTATCCAGTCATGCTATACTGACACTGATGTTGTGCTGGACTTATGATCATCATTGCAGGCCACTGATGGTGGGCGTTGATGATGATGGTGATTGTTTTTATACTCATTTATCCAGAGTAATATGTGATGATTATGATTTTTCTTTATATTGGGCACCAGGGTAATTCAGATTGATTGATCAATTGATTGATCAATGGAGTGTATTTTTTTTTTTTTTTTTTTTTGTAGTTATCTAGTTTCATTGTAGCCATGTCTGGTCATGTGTCATCGTTTCATTGCTTGGACTTGCATTGCTTGCGTCATTTTGTACATGTTGTTGATGTGTATACTGTACCAGCTGTTTTGTGACAACACAGTTTATCCTCAGGGATCAATAGAGTATTGATTCTATTGTATTCAATTCTGTGTTGTTCTAAAATTGTAAGCTGAAATCTGACACTATCACTGGTAACAATGCAGTAATGAGCACAGATACATACACACATCCAGTCTAAGCAGGTTGAGTGGGAATCAGCAGAAAGTTGATAAAACCCACACACTGTTAGCTCCTTTCTTCACCAATTATTGTGACAAAAACTAACAGACGGAGTTTCACTCCAACATGGATCCTTGTCAGGTTGCCGCCATCCTTGCCACTTTTAATCAGGTTAGAAACTTTTGAATTCAAACTAGACAAGAGACATTGTTTCACGGAGAGAAAAGGTCATTTGGATTGCGAAATTGTTTCCGAGACAAAAATAATCTTGGCCCCTTTTTTTTTCCGACTGGCTTGACACCCAAAGTTGAGTTGCAGGAGTACTGAAATGGATTACCATATTCTTTTTTTTGAAGCATCTGTTGGTTTTTGACTGGAAAAAGATTCAATGAAGGTACGGTTGAAGCTGTGCTGCCATAGCTTTTCCAAGTCCCTGTAATTTAACACAGGTTGAGTAAAATACTTCAGGCTAGCTGTAGATAGCCTAAAAATAGGGTGAATAGAGGAAAATTATGTTGAGAGGAGCCACATTGTCCACAAAATAAAATATTAAAAATGTTGGTTCCTGGAGAAAGAGTTTGAAAGTCAGCATTTCAGACAACATGAACTATTACTATTTACTTATATTCGATGAAATGTGATAAATGATTCAAGTTAATTTATTCATATAGCCCTCCATCACCAGCATGTCTCAAAGGACTCGACAGAGAAAGAGCCTAACTGGATCTAACTGATCAACAATCAGCCATAGAACAAAATGATGTAACACAAGGAAGCAAAACAAAGCACAAACAAATGATCCTTTTAATATCATATTGTTTAGATTTTAGAGGCATAGTGAAGCAAAAGTAACAATAACCCAATATATTACAATGCTGATTACAATACTGGGTAGGTAATCATGAATGAGATTATATTTTGAAAAGTAAACCTTCTATCCGTGGCCGTCATTAAAGCAGTCGCACTCTGCAATCATAAAATAACACAGTAACTCAACACCACTTTGTCACCCTCAGTCTGCCTAATATAGTTATCCATGATGAAAATGTTCAATTACCTGTGCTAGCAGTTCCCGTGGTTATATGCAACAAGCTGATTATCCCTAGCCCACAACCTTTTCAGTGAATCCCCAGCCAGCTGCAATAGCGTCTGCAGCTGAGGATTTGGAGAAAACATAATGATATTATGCTAATGTAGAGATATTGCTGGATTGACATTTCTCCTGATTGGGATTAGTGCTCCTATCCATTTTCCCACCCACGCAGCAGTAGCTTAAGGTCTTTCTGTCACTAGAACATGCTTTTAACATTGCTTGTGTCAGGGGTAATTTGTGGTGTTACTCAAGTGGGCTTGTTTCAACGCAATTAGTTTATTTTCTTTGTATAATGAGTGCATGCCCTGAGCTATCCGCCTTTTGGAGGCATATGGAAACGGAGCAGTTCCCATACTTGGGGACAGACTGCTGCTGGAGTCTGTTTATTCGATCTTATTTGTATCAAGATCTCTGACAGGGGCAGTGGCAAGATTTTCCTTATCTGTTCAGTGTGCGTGTATCACATGAAAGGGAAGTACAGGTATCTAACAGTTCATCAGTAAAGAAAGAATATTGTGTTCCCCGCGAATATCTTTTCACCCACTTGTGGTTTGTGCAAATTTAACCAAACATTAGGACTTCACTAATTGGAAAATAGTGTATTTAGATTGTCATGCCTTAGTTGAGCATCCCATTTAAAGTCGTATTTGTTTTTTAATCCTGCTTAATTGGGTGGGGAGTGGGGAGGTGCTAAGTTTTCTGTCTTTCAAAACTCTCTCTCTGGCCCGTATTCTGTTTTGGAATAAAAACTCCCCACCTATTTCTGTCCCAACGTTCCTGTTATATCTCTGCTCTAATTAGCTAGGTTACTTGTAAATGTGATCGTTTGTGTCAATTACAGACCACTGTAGATCAAGAGGTGGTGTTACTTGCGTAGGAATCAATACGTTCTATCAATGTTGTTGCCTTTAATTTACTGATGCATTTCTTCCCCTGTTCCTTTCCTTTTCCACAGGCATGCATAAATTTGTCACTGAGGGGGAACATCTGGAGTTGGCAGCCATCACCAAAGAGCAGTCAGGATCGTATGAATGCATCGCTTCCAATGACATCTCAGCCCCTGATGTCAGGACAGTGCAAGTCACCGTCAACTGTAAGAGCGAAAACAATCGCATAACACTACAGCATACTGGCTCCACCCTTACAAAAAAGCCACATGTGAACCAATATGTGAACTCAAAGCACATGTGCACGTTGCTTTTCATATGTGAATGTGACATTTCCCATGTGAAAATGACATTTTCACCTGTGAATTGTCTCTTTGAATGTGAAATTAAGTTTCCACATGTGAAACAAATATTTTCATATGTGATGGCATTGTTCACATATGTAAACCAATGTGTCCAAAAAACATATGTGCTTAAATTTACATGCGGTTTTTCACATGTGACTTTTTTGTAAGGGCGCACTGAATGTAAATTAGGGCTGCAACTAATGATTATTTTTCATTCATTAATCTGGCGATTATTTTCTTGATTAATCGATTAGTTGTTTGGTCTATAAAATGTCAGGAAATGGTGAAAAATGTGGATCAGTGTTTCCCAAAGCCCAAGATGACGTCCTCAAATGTCTTGTTTTGTCCACAACCCAAAGATATTCAGTTTACTGTCATAGAGGAGTAAAGAAACCAGAAAATATTCACATTTAAGAAGCTGGAATCAGAGAATTTTGACTTATTTTTCTTTAAAAAAAATACTCAAACCGATTAATCGATTATCAAAATAGCTGGCGATTAATTTAGTAGTTGACAACTAATCGATTAATCGATGAATCGTTGCAGCTCTAATGTAAATGGTTGATACATATTGGTTGATATATACAAAAAGGCCCACAGTTCTTTAGTTGTTCATCGGATATACCCTCCAATAGACCCTGACCATCTGCAGTTTAACCTCAT
Organism: Centroberyx affinis; assembly: GCF_046629955.1. Lineage (NCBI taxonomy): Eukaryota > Metazoa > Chordata > Actinopteri > Beryciformes > Berycidae > Centroberyx > Centroberyx affinis. Next base: position 670,486 of record NW_027279797.1, read on the forward strand.
AGTCACCGTGTCATTTCACATTCAAAGAAGCAGTAAAAGTAAGAAGCCGAAAAAACATCAATCACTGTGTCGCTGTGTACTCTATATCATGCTTTTGTAAAACATATTCGTCTTTGTGATCCGTCCCGCAGATCCTCCCTTCATTTCCAAGGCAAGAGGTACGGGTACTCCGGTCGGACAAAAAGGAGTCCTGCAGTGCGAAGCCTCTGCTGTCCCGAGAGCAGATTTCGAGTGGTACAAAGAAGACCGTAGGCAAGTCTCTCCTCTGAGCTCTGTGATTTTCATATAGGCCCGGACTTGTTTCCAATCGATATTACAGACACACCTACTGGGCTGTAGTGGTGTGGACTTACTTACTTTAATTGAAATGAGCAACATTGGATCATCAGTGTCAATAAGTGATGTTTTTTTTTCCCATATTTTTGTAAGTAAGTAAGTAAGTAAGTAAGATTCAGGTTTTGATGTAATGAGATAATCCTCCCTGCCCTGTATTTTCTTCTTACTATGGGCAAAATAGCCAGATTTAATCACAGTATGAACATTCAAATAGATTTCCTCATAGTCAAATCATTTCCAAAACAGCCACGGTCACCAAAGGCAAGTATTATTATTTTTACACTCTAATTGGTTTATGTCAGTGGGGTGCGTTGCTTGGAGGTTTAGAGGGTATTATAGTATAATGCAGCTTTTTCCAACTCAAGGCTGGGGACTGGTAAGATGTTTATGAGCAGCCCCGGAGCTGGTAAGCTGATATAAACATAGGGTATGTTGCAGTGTTAAATGGTCCTTGACGGTGACAGCGGCATTGCTCGTCAGTCCCCGAGACAAAATCGGTCCACAAGAACAAAAAGATGGAGAACGCTGATATAATAAATGACTAGCATTGGCAAACATGGAACGAGGCGATGAAACAGCGGCAGAGGAATAGCGCCGGTGCAACATAACGAAACAGAAAAAAAGTTACAACATTGGGTTATGGTGCACTAAAGCATGCAGTGCACAATTTGCTTCAATAAGCCGGTGAGCTGTAGTTAAGAATTTTGGCTGGAATGTGAGCTGGGAACAGAGGTATGCAATTCTTCTGATTTGTCAGCTTCAAGTATGCCGACCTGTAATGGCTCACAGGTATAAAATGTATTTCTGTCTAAACTGCATGCAGACATACATTCTAAACACAAACGATTTGATAATGAGGCTGAGCAGAAGTTGCCTGCAAGACACTTGTCCACTCAGATGCTTCAGAAAAGCACAGTCACAAGCAACAACCTTGAACAGTGCTGCCCTCTTCTTCACAGGCTCTTCAATGGACTAAATGGGGTTAAGATAGAGAATCAAGGTAAACAGTCCATGCTTGTCTTTTTCAATGTCTCGGAAGAAGACTATGGAAACTACACTTGTGTGGCCATGAACACCATGGGAATCACCAACGCCAGCATAATCCTTTACGGTAAGAATTTTAATGCTGAATATGAAAAAAATTAAAATATTATGGCAATATGAGTCCTGATTTCAAAGTCACAATGAAACGAAAAATGACTATTTTCACCTTGTCAGCTAATTTTCCATATGAAAGCATACACCAAATTAACAATAAACACAAAAAATGTATTCTTGGATTTTTTCTTGGATATCAAAATCCCATTACTTTTGGCCTTACACCAGGGACAAAATCTTCCTCCTCTCCTGATTTCTCATACATTTTCTCCTCTATAATGGGATGCAGGCTAGCATCCAGTTCTTCTGAGTCACTTTCCATGTTTGCTCTGGTCCAACCTGCCCACTTTTTAACAGTCCATAATACGTCAAATTACAGGAGAAAGACCACATAGACATGCCGTTTCCTTGTGACTTTAAGGGATAAGAACATTGTGTTTTTGAACTTTGATACTTCAAATCGAAGGTTGTAAAAGCGGTTTGGGTGGGATGAGTAGAAAGTCTTTTGTACTGTATATTCCACTGCTAAGGAGGTGCTGGTTTGTTTGTCTGTCTGTCAGCAATCTTATGAACAGATTTCCATGAAGTTTGGTGGACAGATCGGCCTCGAGCAAAGGAACAATTGATTTGATTTTGGTGGTGATCCAGATCTGGGATTCCCGCCATTACACAATTATTGATTTTTAGCCATTCCAAATGCTAAGGGTGTGTTTGCAGGGTCAAGACATCAATTCATCTTCAAATTGAAGTGATCGGAATGATGTCTTGGGATTAAACAGAAAGTTGGAGAAGTTGTTCGGCGTTGGTGGAGCTTTGCGCTCTCCGAGTGCCTTCTAGTTTATTTATCGGTTTACCTTGAGAACGTTTGAATCCCAGCTACAGTTCAATCTGAGGGGGAGGTTATGGTTTAAGCTGTTGTATTGATCTGAGCCATAAAACATGCTAACCCTGATGATGCAATGAATTGGTTTGCGTTGTTGTTCATGTTGCCCTGCAGGTCCGGGCGCGATGCACGATGTCAACCGGGCAGCCGTATTGCCCCATTGCTCCGTATGCCTCCTGCTGACTGTAACCCTATTGTACCTGCTCAAGTTCTGAGGCGGAACACGACCACCTTCAAGCATCTCTCAGCGTTGAACGGCAACAAAAAGACTATTAGTCCTGTAAGAAGAATGGAAAATCCAAGAATGCCAGTGGTTCACACTTTTTTTTTTTCTTTCTTTCTGGCTTTGCGTCGGGGTCCGCACTCCGCCGGCCCGCCAAGAGATGAGAGGCGTCGGTGTGGGAAGGGGAAAAATTTGAATCATGCACTAATTGATGATGGTAGAACTACCGAGTTTGTGTCTCCCCAACCTTTTTGTATGTGAAAAGGGAAAAACAAAAAGTTAATGTAATTGTTGATAGTTGACTGTTTATTGCCCAATATTGAAGTGTACATTCAGATTACTATTGTGTCACGTCCTGTTCGATCTCTGTACAATACCATAAGCTTTTTTTAAGTAAACGACAAAAAAGGAAAAAATGCAATGTGATTGTTGAATTTTACTGTATTTTTACAGTTGTATGCAACAGAATAACAGATCATTCATTATAAACAATGCAGAGTTCCGAATAATAAATAGTACACCGTGATTTCTCAGGCAAAGTCCTACAGCATAGTGCATCCAAAATTTTTATTTCCATCATTGTGTGTGTAGAAAATGTACAGATGTGTACAGAGAATTCCGACACTGTTGTTTTCAAAATGAGTATACTTTACTTAAAGGGCAACATTTGTAACACCTAACCACGGTGTCATAGCAGCTTCACAGCATATTCAAAACTAGTGATGCAACCCTGAAATCTAAATTATTCAAGTATTCATGTAACATGTCACTCATGACAAAGGTGTTTGAACAGTGTGACACTTTATTTCACAGAAGTGACGCATTAAGCACTGCTGATCAGAACCTGAAATTGTTAAACAGTATTGTTATCTACCTGTAGCTATGATGAAATCATTAAAAGGTCTGGCTAGTGGGTGGTCTAATTAGCAATTTGGCTCTGTTCCTATTCCTGTGACACACGTTCCCATTAGTTACTGATGCTAATTTGAGAATATCTCATAAAACTTAATTTACCATAAGCTCCCGGTGTTATCCTGTTTTAGAGTCAAAATAATTTGCAATCAGTGGTTTTTTGTTTAGTCACTCTGTAGGTCGGTCAGTCTGTTGGTCCCCCAAAAAAAAAAAAAAAAAAAAAAAAGCCCACTGCACATGTACAACCGTGGGATAGAGAGATATAATACCTAGAAGTTTCTCAGGCAGCCACAATGGTGCTTCAGCCCACTTGTTAAAGCATCAGACTTTCATGCAGAGATCCTGGGGTCTAATCTCAGGCTTGGCAAATCAGGTTTTTGTGTTTGGTTTCACAGAGCCGTATAGGTCAGAGCACATCATGAATTACGTGTTTATTTTCTGTTGATCCCCAGTGAGAGGATTCTTTGTTTTCATCTGCCCCCCTCCGCAAAGAATTCAACGTTCCCAGGACATTGGTCCACCCTGCCACCTAATGATGAACAGTTATTAGCCTTGCTCATTTCAGAGTTTTGGCATGTAGTTAGCAAACATTAGCTACCAGCAAGTGACCTCTCAGAACTTCATTATGGATGCAGCTACCTAGCTAGCTCACTAACGTATTTAATGTGGCGCGTAGCATTAGAAGCTAGGTTCAAAGTCACACGTGTTATGTTAGTCAACCAGAAACATGACATACACATATACCTGTTAGGTATTTTGATGTATATGACCACTGAAGTAAAAGTGGATTAATCTGCTTGATTTAAAGCTTCCTTGAATCAAGTAAAAATGGGAAGACAGGACATTTTTGACATTCTCAACTAGAAACCTGGCACTCAGTTCCACCACCTAAGCCGCAGATGACACAAGTGTTGCGAGACGATTTGATGAAAGACATAAGCGTTGCATCAACTTGATAATGAATGTACCGTGTAGCTGCCATGAAGCTTTTGTGGAGGTGTTATGAATGTGCGCTGTCAACCTGGTTTGCCCCGAGATGAACTGCATAGCCCTCCTCAAGACTGCAACAACGATTGTTACGTTCTCTGGTTTGGTGGATGCTTTTTCAAGAGACATTTTTAGTCTGCCTAAGCTGATGTGCACAGACAGAAATGTTCCAGTGACAAGAATATACTTAACAGCACAAGTGATTGATAATGTGATGTTCTGCTATTGTCCGATTCACTCCTGTGCATACGTGCAAGTTAAGAAGTGTGTTCAAGCTAAAACAAAGGGGATGAGATTGATGTAAGTGGAAATGCTTTTGTTGTACTCACATGTTACAGTACGTGTTTGTAATGATGGTGACCCGGTCAGGTGCAGACTGTCACAGGTTGTGATCTAACTTTTGAAGGTTTGCGAAAAAAAACACAGGTGAAACTCCATTACCTGCAGAAACTAATGCTAAGGGTTACTCAAATCCTTTTTATCCCAGATAGACGAACATGATATAATATTGATGTCAGTAAGCTTGAATCATATTGTTTTAAATCCCTATTAAAATTAAAACTGATACTGGAATATAATTAAGGTGTATGTTTGCATATGACACCCTAAGGAACAGTCTACATTGTAGAGTAATAGCTTTTATAAGGTTTAGGGATTTTTATTTTTATGTATTTCACATAAAAAATTATAATCTTCCTCAATGCATAATTCTCTGGGCATTTTAAAGTTGGTAATGTTCACAACTCTTCTCATTTACCTGAGTTTACAATGTATGATCCCATTGACGGCTGCATTGTTGACCTGTTTGATACGTTTTCTGACCTCGTGTCACAACATACTGTACAATATGACGTGATGGTTTGAGTCCGCAAGGTTCAGAATACAGTAGTTACTATTGTGGTATATAGTCATCGTATCATTTGATTGAGAGATTGCAAAAATTGTCCATAAACTGGTTAAATGTGAATTCAAGTTGCCCATCATTTGTTCTGAGTACGACACCACACATCATTGTCATTCCTCTCTCCACAGCTATCATTGGCTTTCTTTTATCATTGACAAGAATGATGGGAGGGGGAGCAAAGACGTGCTAAAGTTTGTGAATTGCATTCCGCAAACTCTGAAAATAATGCAAAATGATGTAACGATTGAACATTGTAGCGCTATCAATTAGCAAGTCCAGCCATGAAAAGACGTTGTGTCCTCTGAATCCCTCTCAGTGCCATGCTAGCATACCAGCAGCACCTAAGTTGTCTCGCTTTCGCCTTTCTTAATAAATAGGAACGTTGCCACTGCTGTCAGGACTGATCGGGGTCCATGTAGTCTCAGCACAATAATGTCAATATCTGCATGTGTTGGATCTTGGGCTCCTTCCAATAAAGCCTTGTTATCGGTAACAGTAAAGAGAGCAAGAACGCGGGGCAAGTTTGGAGTCTGTGGTGACAGTCCAGCTCCGATATTTCTTTGTGTCTTGAAATTAAATGCAGCACATAAACCCTCTGAAGTATGAGATGGAGAGATTTTAATGTAAATTCTTGCCCTCATGGTTTTGAGTAACTTTTCTTATTCTACAACTTTATTGCATTATAGGCCGCTAACATGTGGAGTTATTACATTATTGGCTGGTTCGCTCTAAGGCAACAGGGAGTTTTTGTCGTATACCTGGTCTGTATCACTTTACAATAAGCGCTACAGTAGAATTAACTTAAACTCCTAAGTCGTCAACCTATGCATCTCAGGCGTGGGAAGAAAAACAAACTTGTCTTGTGAGCGGGTCTCCGCAGTTCAAAGAGAGCCAAACCTGAAAGGAAAGCTTTCCAAACACCGTGACTGCATGATGAGCCTGAAGCGCCGTGCAAATCTGCCAGAGGTCTCACAGCATGACGAACACCAACAATGACTCAATCACAGATGCTAACTCTATTGCCTCTATGAAGACAGGATCAAAAGTCATCTTCATCTTTTGCTGGGATCATAAGATGTCATGAGTCAACGGCAGCGTGAACATGAGTGATTTATTGCTTTTTATAGATATAGCCTGCCTAACCAATTCAATACAATGAAGACAATATCCCCAGCCTTTTCATTTAATCTGAGTCACGTCCTGTAGAACTCATCGCATGAGGTTCACTGTTAGTCTGTTTTCTGAAAGCATTCAGTAACACGTAACGTAAAACCTGGTATATAACACATTATTAACGGCTTAAAAAGAACAGAATGACTCTATTCCTGTTCCAGCTTTCATATATGCCAATATGTCAATTTTATGGTTGTAGATACTAAAGCAAAGCTCCCCTTTACTATTATTGTTTGTAACTGAGTCTTCTGCAGGGTTTAAATGGGAGCACCAATAAGGATTTTAACATCTTGGATCAGGTTTTCTAGGTGAAACCGAGTATTTACCTGGTAGAGCCTGTGTGATCTGACCTGACCTAAGCATGGGGAGGAACATGACAGGTAGGACAGTGTGAGTCCTGGTGAGTAATGTATAGTTATGTGCAGATAGGTTCAGTGTCTCAGGTGAAGTTGCTGCTTGTGCACACTGCGAGCAGCTTGGTTGATGGATCACGGACTGAGAAGAAGATTTGAATCGTCAAATCATGTATTTTTCACTGCTTTGGTAATATGGTCATAACTCGACAGCATTTGGATGAGTTAACATAGCTAGATAGCAAGCTCTAATTAGATAGCATTAATCGAAAACAGGAAAAACTCAGCATTACTTCAGAATGACCCCAACGATGGACGCAACCATTCTCCAAGCTTCGTTTTAGAGACGTTTATTTGCACTTGCCAGGCAGAATTATTGCTATTACTATTACTTATTGCTCATGAAAGAAAATCACATCGGTAGGGAAGCGAGGAAGGCCGATGATCAAAAAGTTGAGCCGAGCTGAGCGTTCCACACATCAGCCGGGTTTCCCTGGATGCTCTATAGGAAATGAATGCAGACGTATTGATCGCGTTGCTTGCAGCGTGAACGCACGGTTCCTTACACTCTCTTTCCATCCCACAAATATGATCATCAATAGAAAATAGCACCATATCAAACATTATGCATAACATTGGAGTGCAGTAAACCTCATGTTATCCCAAAACGATCCATGTCTGTCAACACATCAGCAATACTGGCCCAATCACACAAAATACAACCCCAACAAACACACAGACCTTTAAAATGACCCTAATATCGGCTACACACACAGTATTGAAGAAAATCTTAATATGAAATAGCTTGAAATGAACTTGGCTGAGAAGAAATACAATATATCCCATGGTTGCTCTCTCCAGGCACCAATCTGGAACAATCTGCGCATATTAATTAATAATAAACCATTAATTTGGAATGACTGGTTACAGATGGCTGTCAAAATAATATTAGATTTATTTTATAATAGACGACTACTAGATCCCAAGGATCTCCGGAATAAAATTTGCTCCAATAATCTTTATGAATGCATTCAAATAATTCAGGCTGAGGAGCACTGCTGTCTTTGAAATCAATGCCAATCCCAATTAACATTAGGATGAATGAATGGTACAAGGTCTTGGAATTATTATTTTTTTCAAATAGGTGTTGAAAAAACATGTAGAGATTCTAAAACTCCCAAATGACACAGTGCAGTGCAGTTTGCTAAATAAATCTTATTGGACACCATCAAAATTATACAAAGCAGGACTATCTAATGATGATCATTGCTGGAGATTCAGGATAGTGTAAGTTTAATGCAGATATTTTCAAGTGTCCAATATTACATTTTTGTGAAAATGTATTTTTATAGTTTGGAAACAGTAATTCTCTCATTTATTGGCAAAAGAGGAGTGTCCACCTCCAATAACTATCATCCCCGGGAAAAGACAGCAGTCCTATGAGAAAATATGAGATATTTTGAGAGCTTGGTATTACACTGACCCAACTCTTGTTACAATTTCATAATATACCAGGTTTTACTAAATAATATTATTTAGGGGTGCTATTATTATTGGGGGATTGACATTGTTCAGCATCCAGGTTAGGGTGCTCTTAGACTGGTGAGTATGTCCATTCCTCTTTTTCTTTCTTCTCTCCGTCTATTTATTTATTTAGTTTAATCAATTCCCTCAAGCAGCATGGCCTGAACATGTACCAATTCACATTTAATGCCCATAAATATGAAACTGCCGCTAGCCAAGCAGTCAGGCTGTGTGTCTGTATGTGTCCTTCATCTACTGTATTATCTGTACCTGTAAATTAAACAATAATAATAATATTATAACCAGCAGGGCGGCAGCAACTTTTTCCACTTTAGCAATGTGTTGACCTTCCAGTAAGCCTACCCTCTGTTATGACAAATGTATCAACAGCACACTTTGCAGACAAGAGGCTGCCTGTGATAAGAATACATCAGCTGTAGCCCATAGTGAACACATATGAAAGCAAGCCTAACTGAGGTCATGCGCTTCTTTCTGGCCTTAGCTGGACAAACTCCTCAACCACATCATTAAAATGCGACTCTCTGACGAGCTCAGACTCTCTCGCCGTCACTGATGGAGAGTTAAAGCATCTTTGAGTCATCTTGGCTCTGCTCGCATCCCTCCTTTTGAAAAAGATCAAGATCGTTGGCACATTTCTCACAAGTTCAGCCTGTCTGCCTTCTTTTTCTTTTCTATTTCTTATTTTTCTTATATATGTTGTTGTGATTTATGTTTTGCTGCTCCGCCGCTAATTATCCGCGCTTGTTAACTTTTTAACCTTGTCTGTTCTCTTTCAGCTCGCTATAGCGTTGTCTAGCCAGATGCTCTCAAACGCTCACAAACTTGCACGCTAGCCAAATTGGGCTTTTTCCACGGTCACCTGAAGCCATCGCCGTCATCAAAGAAAGGTAACGCTGCATTCATCGGCTGGTAACACAAAAACGCATTAGTACAGGGTTGCTATCAAATCAATTGAATGCATTTTTTTTGTGTTGATGAGCCAGTGAATGCAGCATCGTTTTATAATACACAAAGAATACGGTTTTGCTGCTGCTGCGTAAACATGAAGCGACTTTTGGATGTTTTGAGAGTGTAAATGCAAAAGCAGGTCAAGGCCGTCGCTGCAGGGGCAGGGGGTGGATCAGAGGCCCACCTTACAGCCGTGGAGGTCCAATCGGCCCGGTGGATAATCCGCATCGGTGTAATCTACATGGCAGGGAAATCTGCATGCAGCCGCGGTGCTGCGCGTCCTGTTTCATCTGCCGCACGAGTCTGTGATCTCGCCCTCTGTCATTTCCAGCCGCTCGCACGAGCAACACATCAGGTTGAGAGTGACGCAGGCAGCAGACCACGACCCACTCCATCCAAGGTTCCCCCCGCCCATGGCTCAGGAGTCACATTCAGTCCCAGTGATCTGCTCAGAGGCTACTTCACTCTTCGATGGTTAGACTGATGTACAGGTTTACCGATATATCGGGCCGATATTGGCCTTTCAGCAAGGTTACACAGACCTTGAAAATCATTGAAAGTTTGTGGATGTGAGAAAAAAATAAAACAAGGCCTTAACAGTTTTTGAAAAGGAATAGATGGCATTGAAAGTACTTGATTCTTCTTTTTTTTTTTTATTAAAATGTAGCATCAATGTCTAAGCTCTCTGGATCTCTCTGTCCTAGCATCAGCACTTTACATCCTGAGGAAAACCCTACGATGGGCATTTGTGTTCTTAGCATGAATAATTTCACCATGGTTACTTGATTTGACAAGATCATAAGTAAAAAAAAAAAAATGAGGCCTCTCCGTCTAAAATTGCCCAATGTCATGTCTTACCCCAAAACATACCAATTTTGAGTCAATTTCACCAAACAAGTCATTGAAAAGTTCTTGAATTTGGTGTCCATCTCAGTGGGAACTCTTTCAATAAAAATTGTGTTGTCACCGCCGATATGATGGAGGTAAGGATATGACTTCACTCAACAGATTTAAGGGTGGCACTCTGTAAAACCTGCAGTGAAACCTGCCTCACCCTGCCTTAAACGGCTGCTAACCAACCTAAGGAATTCATTAGCTTGGGTTTTAGTGGAGAGTTTTAGTGTCCCACGATGGTCTAAATGCTGTTTCAGAGGCTTTTTCACTCTGACAAGAATACAGTTCGAGGGCAAACACTGAATCCATGTAATTTTTGGGAATTTTTTGAATTTTACAGCATCGAAAACTGGTGTCCATATCTCGTCAAAATAATATATTCAAAATCCTGTATCAGTCAAAGTCAAACCCTAGATAGAATTATCGCACAATCCACATCTTTTGAAGTAATCAGTATGTAAAAATCCAGAGTTTTTGGATGTAGATTGTTTATTTGGATTGGATCAAATAGCTGAAAGAGGCTCCTTTACTCGTCCGATGACAAAAGCGATGTCATACTCGGTCGGTAGCTCCTTCACCCTCTGCGGTGCCATGCGGTCAGAGTTGTCACAGTAAACACATTTGGATCCTTGCCCTTGACTGTGCTCTTATCTTCAGGTGGAAGCACGACATCACTCAGTGCCAGCAGCGTGCCAGCACATTCATTTCGCTGGCTTTGGGAGCGCCGTATCCCCCGGTGCCTGCTGGGAGGGAAGGATCACCTGGATCCTCCGGAGTGGCGAGCGGGGAGGCTGCCGGAAGCCGCCGTCTTTGTTGTACCTTGGCCAGGTGTCGGTGTTTCACAAACAGCCTTAACAGATAAGGACTCCATACGTTCATCTGGGAATTCTTAATCCAGGATTTTAAGGTGAGGCACGACAGATGAAAGCAGCAATTTTGAATGAATTGACCAATTTTATTATATTTTGCTTCTCGTGAAATATACAAATGAACCATCAAAAACAACTCGAAAATATCATTTGTAGCTTTTTATACCAACTGTGTCAAACACATCAAGCACAAAACTAGCTAAAAAAAAAAACAAAAAAAAACATTTTCTCTAAATTATATAAATTATATTATATATATAAATTATATTCCCTGTATCTATATTAACGTCTAGATATGGACACCAAATTTGCTTCTTAACATAAATAGCTGTAATTTACTGAATCTTTACACATATATACACACACACACACGTGTGTATATATATATATATATATATATATATATATATATATATATATACACACATATATATATATATACACACACACACACACACACACACACACACTCACCGGCCACTTCATTAGGTACACCTAGTCAACTGCTCCTTAACACAAATATCTAATCAGCCAATCACGTGGCATGGTTGTTGGTGCCAGACGGGCTGGTTTGAGTATTTCAGAAACTCTACTGGGATTTTCACACACAACCATCTCTAGGGTTTACAGAGAATGGTCCAAAAAAGAGAAAATATCCAGTGAGCGGCAGTTCTCTGGGCGAAAATGCCTTGTTGATGGCAGAGGTCAGAGGAGAATGGCCAAACTGGTTTGAGCTGATAGAGAGGCAACTGTAACTCAAATAACCACTCGTTACAACCGAGGTATGCAGAAGAGCATCTCTGAACGCACAACAAGTCGAACCTTGAAGCAGATGGGCTACAGCAGCAGAAGACCACACCGGGTGCCACTCCTGTCAGCTAAGAACAGGAAACTGAGGCTACAATTTGCACTGGCCAATAGAAGATTGGAAAAAGTTGCCTGGTCTGATGAGTCTCGATTTCTGCTGCGACATTCAGATGGTAGGTTCAGAATTTGGCATAAACAACATGAAAGCATGGATCCATCCTGCCTTGTATCAACGGTTCAGGCTGGTGGTGGTGATGTAATGGTGTGGGGGATATTTTCTTGGCACACTTTGGGCCCCTCAGTACCAATTGAGCATCGTTTAAACACCACAGACTACCTGAGTATTGTTGTTGACCATGTCCATCCCTTTATGAGCACAGTGTACCCATCTTCTAATGGCTACTTCCAGCAGGATAACACGCCATGTGACAAAGCTCAAATCATCTCAAACTGGTTTCTTGAACATGACAATGAGTTCACTGTACTCAAATACTCATGGATGTGCAGCCGACAAATCTACAGCAACTGCGTGATGCTATCATGTCAATATGGACCAAAATCTCTGAGGAATGTTTCCAGCACCTTGTTGAATCTATGCCACAAAGAATTTAGGCAGTTCTGAAGGCAAAAGGGGGTCCAACCCAGTACTAGCAAGGTGTACCTAATGAAGTGGCCGGTGTATGTGTGTGTGTGTGTATATATATATACATATATATATATATATATATACATACATACATACACATATACACACACATTATTTATATATATATATATATACTATATATATATATATATATATATATATATATATATATATATATATATATATATATATACACACATACATACATACATACATATGTAACACTGTTCTGCTCTACTGGCCTTATGAACAGCGCCTACATTAATTTACTTACACTTAATAGTAACACTACCTGTGCTTTATACTAAAGGTCGACCGATTAATCGTTTGGCCGATTAATCGGCGCTGATAGGACGTTTTACAAACTATCGTTATCGGCGGAACTTGGCTCCGATAGTGGCCAATGGCTGCGCAGCCTCCATCGGTCACGCGGAGACGTACGTCACCTTTTTGCATGGAGGCTCCATACACAAAGTCAAGGTAAAGTCATTGTACCTGAGATAATTTATATTTAAATGAAAGTTAACTTTAAGACATAAATGCACGACAGACTTTAAATTACATTTTTTCAATGTAGACTACATCAGAGATATTTTTTTCAGAATGCAATTCTCCACTCCATGGAAAAACCTTCAACGCATTATTCTGGCGATAGGGTTAGAAAATGTGGGCTAAACCTTGCAGTCCCAGGGTAAACGTTGGAACAGCTGATTTTACAGCAAGGCTGACAAGTGGCATTCAAGTCATATCTGACCTGTTTTCAGTTTATTTCTCCCCACAAAAGTTATCTCTCGAATATATAATGCAACACTATCAGCTCCTTGTTCACGATACAAGACAGGCAGACAGGGAGGAAAAGAAACCATTCAACTTTTACTTTACTCATCAATTTGGCGTTCTCTCTTCCAAATAGTCCAGCCACGTAACTATCCATTCATGAAATGTAATCGCACACTTTAGGATCCTCCTTACCACGGGAATATGCACGAATATTAATGGTTCATAAGAGTGGCATTTAACAATCTAACAGGACGCGCAACAGAAGTAATCCTTCCTGGCCAGTGATAAACCACACAACAGAGCATCGCCCATTGTAGAATATATTCCAACGATGTAATCCACCAAATCACACTTCAGGATGTTCTGTTACCAACGATGTAATCCATGAAATCACACTTTAGGATATTCTCTTAATAATGATTAAATTCGGAGTGACCAAAAACTAGTTTATTAAAAACGGCGTATGCAGAAGTAGCCGACTAGGCTAACGTTACTGCGGAAGTAAAGCACGTCATGCATGACAACACCACAAACACCGACTGATGTCGCGGTGATAAATTCACTTTTTAAATACAGTTATTATGGTAGCTTCTTTGATGCTACTTGGGTTTATATAGAGTGTTTATATAGAGTTTTTGCACATTTATTTATTTAGGTATTTATTACTTTGAGTTGATGTTCAGTGATCCAGATTTATTTATTTATTTAGGTATTTATTACTTTGACTTAGATGTTCAGTTCAACAGTTATCCAGTTTCTAATAAAGTCAAAGATTGTTCATTTCCGACAGGGTCAATTTTTTTTTCGGGGGGGGGGGGGATATCGGCCGATCACTTTTTCCTGCTCCAACCTATCGTTATTATATCGGCCTTTAAAAATCCACTATCAGTCAACCTCTACTGTATATTTCTGATGTGTATTGAGTGGGTGACTGTCTACTTTATAAAAGAATAAAGACCCTTAAACTATGTGCAGTGATGTAAATAGGTTTTCAATGTAGTGAGTCCCCGGGACCCACAGGGGATAATTTGAGTGGGTCCCAGGGAAGTTGAGTGGGTCCCCAATAAAATTAATTTAATTGTACGTACATTTTTTGTTTTTATTTCACACTTGCTTTGGCAATGTAAACGTATGTTTCCCATGCCAATAAAGCCCCTTTGAAGAGAGAGAGCGAGAGACGCAGGCGGGCTGTGTGTGCCCAGCAGCCTGTGTGACACAGAGCTTCAGGAGAAAGCGAGGAACATAAAACATTGTGCTTTTCTCCACGCATGAAAAAAAAACAACCGAGCCCGACCCGACCCGAGCCCGACATACAGTTGTAACAGTCGCAAATATGCCTACTATGCTTTTGGAACATTATTTGGTTGCAGTAACAGAAGTCACTGGGTGGCGCTCCTTGTTTTTTACTGAGACTGAGTTACAGCAACAGGTTGAGTAGGCTACTACCAACTACTCCCAGTCTACCCAATACTGACGTCGACTCGCTCTGTCATGCTATCCAGGAGTAACGTTAGCCTACTTCCCTAAAGCTAACAAGCACAAAGCTAATGTAAGCTAAGACACGAGCAAGCGCGTTACAGTCTCGGGTCCTGTCGGGTTCGGGTCGGGTTGTAGACCTCTAATGTGTAGTAAATGAAACGACTAGTTAGTGAAATCAAAGTCCTATGTTTCAAACAGAATGGGCATTTTTATCTTGTGGCCATCCACAATGACATGAATCTATTTGAAGAAACATAGTGGCTGACGCACACACATGTCAATCATGGCTTTTTTTCCCCGAATAATAACGAGCAACTTCGGGTAGAAGAAATATCTGTTTCCATCGCATTAGCCTATCTGTGCTTTCCCGAATAACGGATTCGGGCACATCCCTACCTGCAATAGTTTGTTGGCCAGCAACATGTTTGATCTTTTTCTTTGGTGGCATTTTAAAACGTTTTCCTTTCACTCATTGAGACTGAACAAAACGGGAGATATGCGCGAGATATATGCGCAGACGGTGAGAAAATCGTTTTTTTTTTCAATGCGGTGCGTCCCCTGGATGGTAAAGCATCATCGGGTCGTCATCGACATGAGTGAATACAGCATCCATGTGAGTTTATTTACCAATTACCAAGTTTGTAGCCTTGTTGAAATGAAATCTGTGCGGCGAAAGTAGCACTGGATGCAGGCCCAGCAAGGGCATTAAGTCTCTCCCGCGATGATTGAGACTATTTTCTAGGAAAAAATAGGGTGCGTCTCCTGGATGCGTCGATACTGAGTTTACTGCGTCCTTTCGGATTTTCACGCGTCAGAGACGCAGGACGCACACCTATTTACATCACTGTATGTGTGTGGTTTCAATTATGATGCACCTTTAACCCTATCTGAATAATTCACATTAGCAAAAATGAATCACATTAAACAGTTTTAAACCTCAAAATGTATTAATTAATTTATTTAATATTTACTAAACCGAAATTAGGCCTAAATAGTGAAAAATAAAATATTATAACTACCCAAATAAAATATTATAACTGCCCAAGTAGGCTACCTGTTATAGGCAAATCTCACAAAATAAAAGCAAACAAATTCACCAGTTGAGGGTTTCACTCTTTTCCCTTCTGTTGGAAAGTATTCTACTCAACTTCACTTAAAAAATAGTAGAAATACCGCAAATGTACGTTAAGGACACTTAAAACACTTGCACCTTAAATTCGCTCATATAGAAATGCACATAACATATTGGTGGGCCCACACTCTAATTAAAACAAACAAAAAGCCGGCAAAGTCCTGAAATTAAACCCCCTGTGCAGGCCTGAACGTGGCTGGTGTGCATTGGGCCACACATACGATGACGGCCGCTGAAAACAGGGTTACTCACCCATCAGGAGTCCGGTTTACCTCAGTCTTTTAGCAGCTGAACGGCGGCTCCTCTCACCAGTTCCTCCCAGGAAAGTCTCTCCTCCCTTGGCGCCAGAGGTGCTGCTGGGCTTTGCCTGGTCACCCCGTGTGCTATCGGGTTTCCCCTCATCCGTTGTCGGGCTGATGATATCCACTAGGGTGCTAGCTGAAGGTTAGCACCGCAAAGCCAATGAAGTCCAAAGTCCACATGCGCTAGCTTAGCGGTAGCGTGCGGTTAGCTTAGCTGTTAGCTTAGCCGAAAACTCAAACTAAACTTCGACACTGAACACACTGCATTGACTTAACATAGCAGCGACTGCAACTCACTGTGTTTCACAACTTCAATATTACACTTATCAAAGCGCATTGACAGCAATAGCGTATACACATTGAATTTCTGGAACTTCTCTCTGCCCTCACACCGAGAGACGGCAGGCCAGCGAAAAAAACGACAACAACGAACTCCTCTCACACACCCTCTTTGTGTTGTTGTTCTCCCGCCCACCCAGTCAATGGTAGCTAAGGAACCTGGTTGCCCCATGACTGACCAATAAGAGGTAGAATGCAACAAACAGCAATATAAAATGTGAAATTAGAATAAGCAGGCTAGTTTGTAACACTTCCCAACGTGTAACCAACTGTACTTTTCAACCGAACTTCTTATGCTGCATTCACTGTTATCAGTAAATCACACTACTCCCCATGTAAATGATTACAGACATTTAAACACTATATTACATACACAGAAAACAGGGAAAATATCCTAGGGATGTATCTTTTGTCATTTCCAAATTATGGGGTATATTACAGTATACAGTATATTACATTATGAAAAATTAAAAATAGGGAAAAATCTGAGATTCTTTTTACAAAGCCCTCTGCAAATTACCACCTACTTAGTTAATCATCAGAATGAAACAGGACTCAACCCATTGAGGCAAAAGTGTTCTAACTGATATGCATTCACACATTTTTATGAAATGTTAGCTGATTTGAGTATGTCAGTTACAAAATAAACAAAGTCATAATACATTGTGTCATTATTCAACATGCAACATGCATCCTATCATTCTGATAGGATGAAATAGTTTATTTTCTGTGGTGTCTCGCCTTCATTGATCAACTCGATTTATCTGTTACCATTTGAACTTCTTCACTGCAGTTAACATGGCTGTATGCAGGAGCAGCTTGTGATGTCAGAGCCATGGTAATCCAGGTTGTGACTGAATACTTTTGCATTACCCCAAATTGGAAAACTTGAACTCGATTTTACCCTTAAATTTTCTCTTAAGTAGCTTCAAAGTTAGAAAATACTTTTTTTTCCCCATACTGTAAGACAATGTCACATACATTTTCTGTATCTGCTCATCCCAACAGTTCATTGAGTTTATATTGAGGCCGCACAACATGCGTTTGTAATAACATGCATTAGTATACTTACAATGTCACATAATTTTCTGCTTTTGAATGATGATTGATTTACCTTTCTTTGTACATCTGGGCAGATCTGTGCTGCAATGGCCCTGGGTGATCAAAAGTAATTAAATTGAACACGTTTTTAGAAATTTTTGCAAATGTATTTAAAATAAAATACAGAAGTATCTAGTTTAAATTGGTACTCAACACTCTGAGCAAATTCTTTCATAGAAGCTCCATTGGCAGCGATTACAGGATCTGTCTATCAGCTTGGCACATCTGCATTTTGGGATTTTCTCCCATTCTTCCTCGCAGATTTGCTCAAGGTCAGTCGAGTCGGATGAGGAGCGTGTGTGTGTGTGTGAATGCCTATCTTATAAAGTCATTCCACAGATTTGCAACGGGACTCAAGTCTGGGCTTTTGGCTGAGCCACTCAAGGACTTTCACATTGTTGTTGTGCAGCCATTCCAGTGTTGATTTGGCTGAATGCTTATAGGCTTCTTTGTCCTGTTTCCTACCTTTACCCAGAGCTACGTCTCTGTTTCTTGGACTCTAATAGATTTCCGCTCTGATATGCACTATCCTCTGTGGAGCCTGATACAGACAGATGTGTTTCCTTCATAATCATGTCTGGTCATTTGAATTGGCCTCAGGCGGACTGCTGTTAAGTTGTCGAGACATCTCAAGGACATTCAATAGAATTTGGAAGCACCTCAACTCGGTGTGGAGTTTCACCGCAAACGGGTTGAATACATTTCAGCGTCTCATTTTTAATTAATTTCTAACAAATCGCAGATATACAAATCAGCTTTGACACGGGTTTTTGTGTGTCGATCGGTGGCGACAAATCGTGACCGAATCCAATTTGAATTCAGGCTGTGAAGAGTCAAGCGGGGGGGGGGATACTTTTCTGAATGCACTTTAGGTTCCGTGCACTTTCAGAAAATGACCGCGCCTCCGTCTCACGAACCAAATGACGGTTGGCGAGTTATAATATGGTGAGTCGGAAGTAAAAATCGACCCATTTGTGATCAAGTTATCGGTGAAAAATAACGTGACTTCTGATCATTCGGCGTCGGCAGACTTTAAATTTAGCGTGTCGAATGTATGACGCTACTACAGTTAGTATGAATACTATTTCCAGTAATAGTTGGACATAGCCCGAGGCAGAGGATGGAGCGATACGCTGGGTCATTACCTGAGCGGGCCGATCGTCATGTTAATGGCTTCCAGAGCGCCCGCTGCATCCGAAAGCTGTCCACCATCCGCGGCCCTAACTATCCCGACTAACTGCTGTGTAATTCCGGGTGCTGACTTAACTTTTCCTTGGACTTCGCCTCATCAGTGCACTTCATGAAAAGAGGAACTTGTCCAAACCTTTTAAACACTTTTTCCCCAGAGAGATCATTAAAGTTTCAATCATTTTGAAAAAAAAAAAAAGTCCACCGCACGACACGACATTCAAGCAGCGCGGCTCGTTTCTTCTTCTTCTCTGTTAATCGGTGTTTTTCCACCGATGACAAACACAGAAACAGTATGCCATCCTCTTTTTTCTTTTTTTCTTTTTTTTTTTTTGACTAATGCAGAAAAATGTGTCCACCGAGCCATTTTCAACTCAGCATCCCGAAACAGCCTGCTCCTGTTCAGCAGATGTAATGAGTCAGAAGAATTGCATATCCCACCAACCATGAATATTTCCTGCGGTAACATCGTGTCGTCCTCTTATGGCTCCGAGATGCAAGCGAGGAATTAACTGGTTCGGCTACGCTAAGCGAGTAGCTTTAGAGCGGCCTACGTTCTGAAGCTTTATTTGGAGGAGGGGTTTGCTGGTGTGAAGTAAAAAAAATAAAAAATAAAAAATAAAAAAAATCCTGAATGCGGGCCGAGACAAAAAGTGGAGGGGCGAGAAAAAGGGGGCCAAGAGGAGGAGGAGGGTGGGGGTGGGGGGACTGTGTGCATCAGCAAGACACTGGTGTCATGTCGAAGTGGGCAGGGAGAGAGAGAGAGAGAGAGAGAGAGCCGGGGCCACTCGTCCACAGAGGAGGCAGGGAAGAGGGAGCTGTGAAGCTGCGAGCGCGTTGCCAAGAAGCCGCCGCTCGAATAAACAGGCTGTGAAGAAGAGAGAGAGAGAGAGAGGGAGAGAGGGAGAGAGGGAGCCATCATGTGTGGAGGAGGGAGGGTAGCCGCCACGCGGGCTCGACGCGAGAAATTACGGCCGAACGGACACCCGACGGAGGGGGGCCGAGGAGCCGGAGCCAGCACTGGCAGCGGGACACCCGGGCGGCGGGACGGGGTCTTGGAGGCGTTACAGCGGGCAAATGGAGACGAGGAGCGCCCTGAAACCTAGAGGAGGAGCCAGCTTAGGAATGAGGGGGAGCGATCGGGGCGGGGAGGGCGGAACCGACCGGCGGCTCGTCCCGCCAGGTGAGCGGGGCCGCCAAGGGTTTCCCGATTTGACGGAAGGTCCCGAAACCTCGCTGAACGCTGGAAGAAGTCGAACCGGCAGCAAATAAAGTCCGCATCCGAGGAAGGCCTGTGTCAGGGTTTTTGTCGAGTGTGTTTGATTGAATGAGAGTTCTGGCAGGCGCTCTTTTTTTTTTTTTTGGCGGGATACAAGCGTTAACGCCCGGGCTGTTTGAAAGAATTATCCGTCTGACTTGACGATTTCCCGCGAAGAAACCGTGACAGAAATAAAGCGAGTCCACCGGCTCCTTCTGAAACCCGGCTTCTTTAGCATGCGGGGAAGTGCTCAGTGTTTACCCTGTCAGATGTTGATCTTACCGGTTCAACCAAGTTCAAATTGACCGAGACTGATAGCTGCGGGGAAATGAGTGGGCTTTCATTTTCAGATTTGATTGGGTTGTAAAGCTTGCCTAATGAGGCCTGACCTTCACCAGGAATGTCTTATACTGTATATAGACAGTATAGATTTTACATGTAGTTTCCTACCACTCACTCATTTCCAAGCTTTATTTTACTAAAATGTCAACATCATCCGCCAAACCATTTTGAACGACAGCACACTTTTTTTTTCCATTTTTCCTCTTGAGAACGATGATTATTGTCTCTTTCCAGGGTGATGAATATATTTAACTGCGTTTGCCTCTAAATAAATAGGCTTTAAAGTTACTGATGTAGGAGAATGCAGATGTAATGAGACAGACTTTCAGTTTGATGCATGCACACTGAGGGGTTTTTTTTTTATTTATTTTTTTTGTCTCACAGCTCTGCACCTGGCTTCCTTCCGCTAACACTCCTCCCAGTGCAGAGGTGGTGTATTCCCAATATTTCATTCCGGTGATGTTAACACCTCCTTTCTCTCTCTCTGCTCCTCCTCAAAACTGATGTCATGTTGGGCAACTTAAGGCAGAAGGTGTGTGTGTGTGTGTGTGTGTGTATGGATGTGCACTGCTCATATATGAAACCCACACATAGGCCTATATACATACAGTATATGTGTATCACCTCATATATTGTGTCTGTAATAAACAGGCTCTTATGTAGCATTGTACATTAATCTGTCTTAAAGGTTCAGAATGAGCTTGAATGTATTATGACGACTGGATATATGTACTGTTTGCCTATTATTATTAGTAATAGTACCATTTTATGTGAGCAGTGTTAACTTATGGACTGATAAGAGTGAAGCACTGCACTTGCATTGAATAATACATATTTAGATGGCCATAATGAACATGATTTCATAATGTATGATTTGTTACAGTTGTGTCTCCAACATGAAAAAGCTGATGAATCGCCGTTTTAGGGAACCTGATTGTTTCATATTTTAATCACCGTTTGGTATTATTCTGTTTTATCTGACATCAGCAGTTGCTAGTCGTTTTTGGCATTCTACTCCAGTGCCTGCAAAAAAAAAAAAAAAGTAAACAAGGCTTTTTGAAATTCAGAAAGCATCTAAGTCTTGTCTTAGAATATTAAAAACAGGAGAGGGCAAGAAAGATGGCTAACTATCTCCCTGGGTCCCCCCCCCTCCCCCTCGTTCTCGGCCCCATCCATTCAAACGGTTTAAAATACAGTCAGTCTTATTGGGTATTATCCCTTGCATAATAGTTGTTTCTCACCACCGACCAAATAAATCTCAACCACATTCAATTAAAACCCCTCAGACACATTTATTTGCATTCTTTGCCTTCCTGTATACATGTGCTCTGCTTTGTAATTCTGCCACTGCAGCACATTTAGCCCGAGGGGTAGTTCCTTTTGATATTATAAAAAAAAAAAAACATGCATACACAAAAGACAGCTGTTGGAATTTGTTTTGGATTGAATTGGGAAAGTGCAAAGTGTAATCATTTGTGGGACTCTGTGTTTCGTCCCTCAAAGAGCATTTCGCTGGCCTTGGATAAAAGCAGCGCGGATGCTGAAGGTTGATGGCTGTCACATCATTAATCATATTTCCAGTTTCCTCTGGAGGGAGAGAGTCCTCTTGGAAGACGCTCCGCCGCTGAGGCATTTCTCTCTCTCTCTCTCTCTCTCTCTCTCTCTCCACATACACTGTCTCCACTGCATGGAGTCTCTCGTTTTGGCTGCGTTCACACCGCAGCTCAAAGTGTCTGATCCCGGTTTTTCCCCTTGTCAACAGCAGAAAGCCGCATGGTGTCGCATTTTTTTCAGTTCCCGATCTGGACCGGCGTGGATGCGAGCTACGGAATCGCACGCGGCTCACACACAGCTCGCATCCAATTTGTCAGCGTTGCCATGACAACAAGTAAATCTTAGGGTCATTCACCTGAGACGATTGCCATCATTTTGGTGTCACAGCAGCTCGGATGAGGCGGCATGAACACGGAGGGCAATGAGACACAACAATGGAGAGAAAGACAAACAGCCCACTCTTTTGTGTCTTTTCAAGCGGTTATTATAGATTTTTCATTTGTTTTTATATAGTTTGCTCTTTTTATTTCATTTTCAGTGTAGTTTTAGTTAGTTTTCAGTGTGAGTTTGGTCACTTTAGTTTAGTTGGTATTTAGTTTCAGGTTTAGTTTCAGTAGATTTATAGGGGTGTTATTTTTTTAAAGGTATCATAATAGAAGTTTAGAACCAGTATTTTGTGTATTTTTCCGTCAGTGTTTGCAAAAGGTACTGTGCAAAATCATATATTCTTTTAAAAATGTATTCGCATTAATTTTTCAGTTGGTGTTCAGTAAATATAGCCAAAACTTCTTCGCCCAAAATCTTTTTTTTTTATTTTTTTTTACCTGCATTGTAAACAAAAAGTTATTTTAGTAGACAAGATAGTTTTAGTTCAGTTTTAGTTTACAAAAAGTCTAGATTTTATTTTTTATTCCAGTTCACGACAGTATTTTAACAGTTTTCCTCACAGCCTTGTGACATGAGTTCAAATCCAGCTCTTAATCTGCATGACGTCAATGCAAGTCTATAGAAAAATAACGGAAGGAACATGAGGGGGGGGGGGGCACTTGTAATCCTTCCTCTTTGCAGTCTCTTCCTGTTTCAGCAGTTCCCTGGCAACAAAGCACGACCGCTGCGATACCGCGCCACAGCAGCATCTACATTAATTATTCTTTTCATTTCAAATGTGTCAAAGCACGTGAAACAAAATGTTTTTGGGGTGTATGTATCAGCTGGAGTCACCTACAGCAGCAATGTCATTTCTTTCTCTTATAATCCTGTTGGCTCATTAGGAGTTTTAATTCCCACTTGTCCAACTTCTTTAAGAGTGCTAATGAACTCACACTGACCAGATTAATTTTGATTCCCGGTGTCACTTGATCGGTGATATTAATTACGCCTACTTCTGCCTGAGAATTAGCCAGTCACGACTTCGCTTGAAAACGGGTAATATTCTAACTTTTACTGACTTTGCATCTGAAACACTGAAAGGAAAACAAGCTCCCCGTAATGAAGAAGTCTTAGCTGCAGGTGCGTAGGAGAGGAACAACACCCACACACTGTTTACACTCGCACATCAAAAAAATAATTAACATATAACATTTTTCAGGTGGCAACGTTTCGGTGAAGGACCTTCATTAGGCATCCATTGGTGGTGGAAGACAAATGTGTGAAATCATCTTTGATAAAATTAGATGTGGCCATTAGTATCTTGTAGAAGTTCAGTACATTTGCTCTCTAAAGCAAACTGTTCCCTCAGATACTATTTCATAGTTATGGGACGACACGCTTATCTCACGATTAGGGCTGCAACTAACGATTATTTTCATTGTCGATTAATCTGTCGTTTATTTTCTCGATTAGTTGTTTGGTCTATAAAATGTTAGAAAATGGTGAAAAATGTGGATCAGTGTTTCCCAAAGCCCAAGATGACGTCCTCAAATGTCTTGTTTTGTCCACAACCCAAAGATATTCAGTTTACTGTCATAGAGGAGTAAAGACACCAGAAAATATTCACATTTAAGAAGCTGGAATCAGAGAATTTTGACTTATTTTTTCTTAAAAAATTACTCAAACCGATTAATCAATTATCAAAATAGCTGGCGATTAATTTAATAGTTGACAACTAATCAATCGATTAATCGTTGCAGCTCTACTCACGATACGATACGCGATACGGGGTTCACGATTCAATACAACCACGATACGATGTAATAAATAAAAGTTCAATGATGACAAAGTGTGACTGTGCAGAAATATGTTTATTTCTGAGCCACAAATCAAACAAAACAACAATTTAAAAAATCTCATGACAAAGTGTAAATAATAGAATTTGGATGGAGAGCTTGTGAAACTGTGATGGTCAAGCATCTCAACAGAATAAAATCTATCTAATATCACGATTCATTATTCCACCCCATGATACGTATTACCACATTTTTGTATCGCGATATATTGAATTATCGATATATTGTCCCATCCTGACCGTTTGAGCAAGTCAGCACGATTCATCTTTTAACCTTTTAAGTGTTTTTTGTTGTCGTTGTTGCTGTGGGAGTCTGTAGGGCCCACACATGGCGGGCAGCTTTCCGGGGGCCCTCGTCATCATTAGCGCCCCCGACGCCACGTACGCCGGGGAGGGAAGGAAATGTAACATCAAAATCGTGAATATAGAAAAAAAAAAAAACGAATTCCTGCGGGGGGGGGGGGGTGTAGAAGCTGCAGCCTGGCTCCTTTCAGCGCAGATGTTATTCTCTTTGGTTCTGCTGAGCGCCGCGCCAGCTCTCCGCCGTGTTCCCCCGTTTTCTTTCACTCCCGTTCTCACAGTACACGCCGCCGTCCTGTGAGACAATCAGGCCAATCAAAAGATGTTTACCAGCCATTAAGATCGGCTGCACGCCTTGATGAGAGAGGAAATGAGGAGAGTGGAAAGAGAAATCAACAACTCGCGGTGACGGATCGTTAATTTTTTGACTCCGTTTTGACATTAATTAGTTTGAAATATAACGCGGGGAGAGAGAGAGAGAGAGAGAGAGAGAGAGAGAGGGATGAGATTGCTCCTACTGGGAGTTGAAAGGTAGACAGCATGACTCGTATCCAACACTTAAACGTCTAGCATGGGCTTCTTAAGTGGGCGATGTGCAACACAAAATCCTGTCACAATTAACATTTATATCCGCCGTCGGCAACCAGGCCCGGTCGTTATATCGCTGTGGATCACTTTTGACACGGGCTTGACGCTATCCATAATACATCGTGATGCCCCGTATTTGCAAATAACACTGATGAGCGAGACAGCCGTCTTTTTTTCGAGACAGCATGCCGAGGAATAACAGCAATTTATCACTCAAAAGGGCATGGCGGGTACTGCAATTAAATGACAGACAAGCAAGAATAATTGGCGTGCAAAATTTGCACTTGTTTCTCGTGCACGGTGTCAACTTATTTGAACTGAAGGAAATGTGCGTGTGCTCGCTTCTTTTCTGTTCCCATAACATCGGAGTGTTAACTTTTTTTTAAAAACCACCATAAAACACAGCTACGAGCAAAGTATCTTGCATTTTTAGGTTCATTTTGTTGTTTGGTGGTGTATGTTTCTTCTTCGTGGATAACTGGCCAACTGTAGACAATGTGACATCATATTGAGATATTTCCGGCAGATCGGGCCTTCAAATTCATGACTGGCAAATACAAATCCCTATAGTCATACCGATAACATAACCAAAGTAAACATTGATTTGTATTTTTGCTTTTTTTTTTTACGCAAAAGAAAAGTGTTTTCTGTTGGCTCTCAGGAAGATTCTCAGGAGTAAGACATTCAAAAAGTCCTGTGGCTATGTACAATATTTATGACTGAAGCACTGATAAGTAGAACAAATAGGTCAACTTGGGAAACATAAGTGGAAAAAGAGCGAATTACAGAGCTCTCAAGAATCGGCTCCTCAGACGGGCCACCTCGCCACCTCGACCCCTGGCAAGTCTGCTCTTCCCATCCGGCAACAAGAGCGCCGTCTCACAGACTCAGCTGACCCTGGATTTTATATAACATCCAGAGAAAATCACAGGTTCAGAGGTCGAGAAGCTGATAGCAAGGTAGGAAGAAGAGCTTTAAAATGTGCTGCGGCTGGAAAAACTTTTAAAATGTCAAAATCGAGCAATGGATACTGATTGAGACAGACGTGTAAAGAGTTTTAGGGTGTGTCTTTGGTCTCAACCATAGTGGAAAAGTTGACTTTGGCCAGATGGTGGCGCTGTAACTTTACGTTTTGGCCAATAACTGCCAAAGCATAAAGTCTAGAATCAAACTGTTTTTTCCTCAGATTCCTTGGCTAAAGTCGAATCCATTGCACATACCGATTTTCATTTCCGCTGTGATCGTTTTTCCACCGTTTTTAATTTAATGCAAAATCTATTTTTCGCTATTTCTCTCGTAAAGTTCCGATCTCAACAAAATTTTGCACACAGCATATATTTGTAATTCCTAAAAGCTTGATGCTAGAGCAACCAAACTTCGGATTCATATTTGAGATGGACCTCAAAGTGCGACAGACTTTTGCTCACGCTCCATAGTGCCACCTTCAGGCCAACCTTGCAACAGCAACTATTTTCGAAAATTTCTCCTACAAAGTCGACTCAAATTTTGCACACAGCATGCCATTGTTTTTGTTAGGATTCTTCTTCTTTTTCTGCCCTAAAACGATCTGTACCTCAGAGATCATAAGTGACTTAAACCTCTCTCCCCTACTCAAATCTCCCCTACTGGTCAGACAACAAAAAACACACTGATACATGATCTTTTTTTTGCCATTTGGAATTTTTCTCATAAAGTTGATCCATTTCTTTTTATGTCTCCTACAAAGTTGACTCAATCTCCTCCAAATTCTACACACAGCATAACTGAGCTGCCTACATCAAGCCTCTTTCACAGACTTTTAGGGGCTGAAACCCGATTGATTCTTCTTCTTTTTCTGCCCAGAGACGATCTGTACCCCAGAGACTGTAAATCCTGTAGCAACAACATTTGGTTTATTGGTGTTTGGCCTTGAGGCATGAATGAAGTTGATGACGAAGAGAGAGTGTGTGTGTGTTCAACTGTTTTCCATCAGTGGCTGCCAGTTGTACTGACTGCAAACCATTAATTTTCAACTGTATGACATAACAATACAGCCTCAGACGCTTCTCATACCTTCGTGACTCGGCCTGAAATTGTACATTTCTGTGGGAACTTTGAGCGAAGGCACATTATTTCATCCTCCAAATCAAGAGAAGCAAATCTGTAATCTTGGTAATCGTGTCACTTTATTGAGAGGTGCATTCTCTGGTGTGCGGAGCGACTCTCAGCTGCAGAGAGCAGATGTTTGCATGAATTAAATATTTGTCGAGGCTGAAGTGGAGCAGCGGGGTATCAACTGCAAAGCCCTTCTTTTTTTTTTTTTTGTCAACGCTTAAAAAAAAGAAATGCAATAAATGGCACAAAAACCTGAAGTAATGCACATAATAGACTTATGTCACAGACCATCTTTGAATTATTTATCTTATGGTAAAGCACCGCTCCGGGATGAGAGCGAACTCGGGAGCGGAAACCTCCGCGTTCTCGTCGCATATATCATCTATACGGCGAGCGAATGAGGACGGGAAATCGCTGTGCCGTGCAGCCACGCAATTAACATTCACGGCGGAGGCAGAGAAACAGATTCGGCCCATTACGGTGCACCCCCTGCTGTAGCTGTACATAATTGATGGCCAAGAAAACCCTTAAGATACACAGCGCCCGTGCTCGGAGACAAGAGTCGTGTCATTTAGGGAACTGCAGTTAGCGGTTGCTGGCGCCGTGCTGGACAGACCGCAACGAGCTCGGCCCCAAGGTCAGGACTTGTGAGGGCGGAGAGGATCGATAGGTTTCTCTTGTTTCTGGATGGTTGCCACCGTGGACGACTCTGCTGCGTACGCGCCTTGGAAGGGTCTGTTTGGTAGAGCGGCGAGAGTTCCATTTGTCTTATGGATGTCCAACCTGATCATCTCATTGGCTATATTCACATGGACAGCAATCATCCCGCTAATGGCCTTATTCTAAATAAGACAATATGCAGGTTAAGTTCTTAACATGGGTTGCTTATAGAACTATTCCATTCATATTCCTGTTTATATGCTACACAGACAGTTTAAGTCCTTATTGAAGGTGCGAACAGACGAACGCTTCGATGCCCACTGCATGGTGACAGTTGGGACCTCTTTATTCTGATCAATTCTGGTCAATCATCTTTTTCCACCAAGTTTTCAAACAAGTTCTCAACTGCAGGAAAGTAGAGCATGTGTCATCAAGCAGCTGGATAGAGAGTCATAGTTGGATTAAGGTGTTTACATGTCTAAAATGCCCTTCAATAATGCAACTAAAGTCAGAATACTCCACGTCTTAATGTGATTCTGCTTACTCCGACTATTCGGGTTAAGGTAATCAGAAAAAGCTGTTTGCATGGCAATTTCTTATTCAGACTGTTGTCTTAATGGGGTTAATATTCAGTTGTTGCTGTCCATGTAAACATAGTCATTGAGAGGATTGACTCGACAATAAGGAGGCGGTGACCAATATTTGGCTCTGTAAATGCAGGAAAGCATGGGACCAAATACAACTAAGAAGAAGAAAAAAAAAGAGATTCGAACCACATGGCATTAAGATACAACATTTTATTATTGTCAGTCTTAAATATGAGCACACACTTTTCATAAAGAAAATACATATGAACCAACAATCGTTTACATTGCAGGGAGTCAAATAGTATTATTTCCCCCCTTCCACTTTGGAACAATCCAATATCAAGAGAGCCCTGTGAACTTGTAGCTAGGCAAAGGGCAGAATTCACGCTAATCATCCAAAAAAAAAAAGAAGAAAAATTTCAACAGATCATGAGACTACTTCATGCGTCTGCTATGATAATCCCCTGGCAGTTGAGACAAAGGTTTGATTTCTCATGTCTAACTCAAGTTCACATCCAAAATAATCTCTTCCACACTCCAATGCATATTGAACAAATGTCACAAAACACCTAAAATCAATAGTAGTACTATAGGGTAGGTGCAATACAAGCTTAGTCATTTTTCTTAAATGAATGGGTTAAAACTTTCTTGCCTTTGCATGTCTGAAGACAAAGAACAAACAAATCTTTTGAAACTTTTATTGAATCTACCCATAGCATTTTTTTCCCTCCCAACTTAGTCCATGTTTGCTTGGCTAGACAGAGAATGAGTCCAGCAATCCCTATGCAATCTTCAAATAGACAATGGGATTGGTCATATCAACACAAATATGCAGTGCTGCAGCCAAAATATAAGCTTTCATAGGCTGTGATTCAGAGTTAGCCGACTGGAGTGAGAGGAAAAGAAAAGTCGTGTGTGTTCAGGCTTGTTCGCTGCAGGTTCTCGACTGTAAACTTTGGTGGTGGATTAGAAATATTTCAGTAATCCATTTCCAAAATGTTGTCCTTGGGTTGCTAGGTTTTATCATTAAAAATTTGTATTGAATGGTATTTTCAGCGAGTCTTCTGCATCCCTTTTAAAAGGCAAATGCCTTTCATTCCAAGAAATGTGGTGGGTTTGGAACATTTGCAATTGCCCTAATAAGACTTTTTTTTAATGCCGTGCAAAAATGCAACTGCAGAAGGATGGCCTACTGTTTTTATGTGAGATGATCAATTATATTCCATTATGGAAGTTGTCTATTTCACTATAATGAACTATTTCATGAAATAAGCATGTCTGCACCAGCAATCGGTCGCATGCATGAGTGCATAGAGGGGAAAACAGTTGACCAAAACTTTCAATTTTTAACTCTGTTTTTATTTTACCCTTGGAGGGATCTTTTGCAAAATGTTGCATTGTATTCTCAGGCGTTGAACTGGAAAACTCTTGTCAAACTGGGTGAGATTGATTCCTTTATAGCAAACAATGGCGGATATGAGTCCAGATAGGACAGCAGGACAATAGGTAGAGCTTATTTGAGTTTTCTCAACTGAATGAGCCATAGATTGCCAAATAGATCTGTTGTGCAACACAAAACATCATAATATCCCATTAAATTTTATGCCAGCTTTCTCTAACCTTGAGGCCACCACTGCCCATAATGCATCAAGAGCACTAGCGGTAAGTAATACAAAAGACCTCCGGTCAAAGAAAAAATCCAAACTGCCTCCTCTTCAGTACAGATTCAAGGGAACGAAGATGTGACTTTCCCTTTAGCTGCAGTCTCAAACCAAACCCAGAAAAGGGGAAAATGTGATGTAGTGGGATTCCAACAGTGATCTGACATGTCCATCTCTATTGAAATGGCAGAAGAACTAGTCTACTAGTCCTCTGACCCAACACTGTCCTACTTCTACAGCTCTGTGCTTCAGAGTATATAACATATTTTGCCTAGGACTATAGATCTTCCCTAATGTAAAAATGACATTTTCATATTGAAAATTGACGGTATTCCTCTTTAAAAGCCTACTGAAGGTAAGTCTGATGTGTGAATATTGAAGCGCACAGTTTCGGTGTGAAGTCTCTGCTGTTCAGCGCAGCCGTGACTCTGAATCGCAGCCACAGTGACCATATGGTGTTTCTATTTTTAGGTGGACTTACAGAGTCAGCCATACAACCACCTCCTTATTTCTGACTGAATCTGAAACAAATAATGCCCCTCGATAAAATTCATTTTTATTTCATCTTCAAAGAAATACATGCTATATTTTGACAGCAGCCACGATGGTTTGTACAAATCCCTCTCCCTTCCAAAAGGTAATCCCTTTAATCAAAGTCAAGCATTTATGGGCTTGTCCTCAGTAATGGTGTGCTTGGCTCATGAAAATCAACTGTGTTGCATTTGATATGTGACATTAAAACCAACACAAATATCACAATTATTTAGGAGAAAACAATAAAATGCAAACATTCAGCTGTCTGCACCGTCCTTTAAGAAATCTACAGAGTAGCAATATTCGTCATAGCCGTACTCCTAGAGAAACCATACCAACAGGTGTGGTTTCTCTGAACATGCCTTGCTTAACATTGTCATTACAGTACACACACATGTGCATCCATGACCAGATCTAAAGATTATTTTAAGGTGGTATTTGCTGTGCAGTTAGGTAATTGGGCAAATTGCTGAACAACTGCTCAGAGGTAGTAAAAAAATAAATGACCCAGTTTTTACAATGTGTGCTTGGCTGTTCTACAAAAGAAATTTAGACAGAAATATACAATAAATTGTCTTACCAAGGTAGAACCTGTGGCTCGTGTGTGTGTGTATGTGTGTGTGTGTAGTGCTATTGGTTATAAAATGAGCATAATTCCTTAATTGGTCCGTATTTATAGGCAAACTGTTCAGTCAATTCAGGGCGTTTTCACACATGGTTCCTTTTCAACCTTTCAAGTGAACTCAAAGCAGTGAGACTGTGATTGTTTGTGCATATTTACAGCAGCCACTCCCGGCACACTTTCACCCCTCTGAAGTGATCCCAACACAGACCTCCTTGGGAGGTGAGCTGACTCGAGTTCAGTCTAGTTTTGAGCTCCACTTTGCAGGGCGGCGGATTCGTGCGACGCCAATTGCCGCGTTTTATTTAATTTTCGGGGCATCGCTCCGAGATCCCGTTCTATTAAGCAAACGAAAGCGTAACTCCTAAAAAGGTGGTAAATCTGGTGTCAAAATTGCTGCACAAAATAGAAGTGTGATCAGTAGCGCCATCCTTCAAGACGGGACGGAATAATTACCATGTCGTTTTCACACATCGTTCTGCTGGAGATGAATAATGGTCTGCGGCGTCTGTCTTTGTCTCATTGTCTTACATGTGAAAGCAAACCATGATTAGCCTGTCAGATTCAGCTTACGATTACCCTAATCAATTTCAATAACGGTCCTATCTGTTTCATGCCTTTTGATTTTGATATTGGCTCCTTTTCACATCAAGGAGACACACACCTTGTTATCCAAAACAGCCAGAAAGGGGGGCCTGGATCACGGCCTAGGACCTCATCAGATCCGAATTTTCTTTTAGGAGAGAGAGAGAGGGGGGGGGGGGGAACGTGAACGCAGAGCAGAACCGACTTCGCTCTTTCTTGCTCTTCTTTTCACGTCCGCTTTAAAAGTGGACTGAGTGCACTTCATTTAAAAATAACCACATGTGAAAACGCACTCAATCGGAGCTGTGAGATCATAAGAACCGCATCATTGCCCCCCCCCCCCCCCCCCCACTAAACACACACACAAACAGACACACAACCCTTTTTTTTTTCTTTTTAAATACATTGTTCCTGTTTGATGTTATGTTGAAATGAAAGCCCACAAATGCTGCCGGGCTGCACGGAATCCATTGATGTTCTCGGCACAGCTCTCATAGCGGCCAGCAGTCAATAGACGGCTGTTTCAAGTGCATCGACAAAAGGCGGATAGCAATGCATTCTGTAAGCGATGCATGATGTCTTAAAAATACGCTCTCTTATTGTGTAGTCCACATTGAAAACCAGTAGCCTATATCAAATCTTTTTTTTTTTTTGTTGTTGTTGTCACTCAGCTGTTTTCCGCTGCTAGGGGAACCTGAGTGCGGGGTGACAGTGGGTAGAAATCGCTTGCCAACAAAAAAAAATATGTGAAAAAGATAAATTTACTGGCTTTAATTCTACTGCAGTGTTGTGAGAGGTTGCTGATTATTGCAGAAAGTCTTTGATGATGATGCTATATAGATACTAGATCTTCATTATGCTGCTTCTCAAAATGCCAGTGGTACTTTTGCATTGGATACTTCTTTATCCATAATAAAATGCAAAGAGTGATTTTTGTGGACATCATTGTTCTGATTTTCTTAGGCTGTGTTCTCATATTTCCGGTCATGTGTGATCATGTAAGTTCATATCTAAAGTGAAAAGAGCAGTTGTAGGCTGTTTGCTCGGACCTGTTGTTACTCCAGGTCCCTCTGGCCAATCAGATGGCTCCCATACAGTTGGCATGCGGTTCCATTATCTTCAATCAGAGCTGAAAATGTCATCTTCCGATTAGCATTTTACAGTCGTTATCGCATACAGTTTTGGTTTAAAGGTATCCATTATTTTAGAAATTTTCCACAGTACCCTCGCTCATATTAAAACAAAACATTATTACACCCTTGGTATGCTGTTTCAGTCAAAAGATACTACTATGAAAAATTAATGTGCATTACTTTATGTCTTTGTTATCTGTTTGGTGTTGAGACTGGAAAAAAGAAGTCCTTTGAAAGTACTGCGTAGTAGAAACTGTTTCAGTCTTTGGGTTACTGGTGTCTAAACGCATGCGGAAAGTGTTTGTTTTTTGTTAAACGTGATCTAACTGAACGGTCTCTAACCCACCAGTGCCGGTTTGGTTAAACAGGAACATTTTCTGAAATAACTGCTTTAGTGTATAAACGGCATGTGTGAAAAAAATAGTACTTAAAAGGTTCCAACAAATCGCAACAGCATTAATACATTTGCATTACTTAAGTGTGAGGTTGACTCCACACGAGTGGAAGAGTCTTTCCTTCCATCTGCAACTACTTAATTATAACATTATTATTCTTCACACCATTCATTTTGTGTACAACTGTACTGGTAAAAAAAAAAAAAAAAACAACAACAAAGAAATAAAACTAGGATATTTGCCTAAATAATTACAACTTCGTGTTTTCCCTTCTCAAAAATGTGTTAAAACTAAAAAAAAAAAAAAAAAAAAACAGAAAGAAAAAAGATTAGCACACAGCTGAAAATATATCACTATAATGCTGAGAAAAAAACATATTTGAAGGTCAAAAACAATTTCTGCTTTCAACAAGCGCATTGAATCATAATTATTATACATAAAAATATGATAATTCCAGGCTTTCAGCCTCAGGGTAACCTAAGTCCTTCTGCTTCACTGTCTCCATTTGACTTTGAGGTATTTAACATTCACCTCTCATACTTGCTGTGAATTTGACTTTTCCTGGAGTTGAGATGAATATGCAATGCAGTTAAAGATTAAGACAAACCAATCTGAATAAGAGACATCGCATTTAGAAAGACATAAAAAGAGACAATCCAGAATAATATAATTTAGAGAGAAAAATATCCAACATAACTCAAATCAAATGTGAAACACTTGTTACATCCTTGAAATCTAAAAATCAACAGAAACGTTTGTTACGTACTTATTTAGTGGGTCAACATCATTATGCAGTAGGATACCTCATGCACTCTGTGCATCAGTTTATGGTTCCAGTTGAAAAAAAAAAAAATAACACACACACACACACACACACAAAACACTCGGTTCAAATCCATTCCTCTTCAAAATCTTAGCAGAAACGGCAGAAGGACTATGAAGAGGAGACAGGTGTGTGAGTGCATTCCCATTGCGCCGCCGCTCCCGTCTTGAACTGCTCTCGGTCCTGACAGAAGGAAAGAAGAGGGGAGAAAAAAAAAAAACACCTGGATAAGTTTCACCATTCAAGATTGGTTTTTCCCTTCTTGTTACTTCTACCAGAGGAAAGTTATTACGTGAGCTTCTGATCTGCAGATAACAAATAATTCACTGCCCTAATACCTTCCCAGCACAACACAGAATATGTGACTTTGTGCTTACTGGAAGACAGCAGTGCAGAACCTTTTTTTTTATTTTTTATGAAAGACTACTTCACGCTGTATTCTCTACATGTATAAGTAGTGTTAACATCTAGAAATAAGTGCTGATTACGGTCCTTATTTACAATTAGTTCAGAATTAGATGGCGAGACTTTATTCATCACAAACCTGCCTGTATTGCATAGGCGTCAGAAGTTGCCTTTTCGAGAAGAGATGAGGTCACATCTAAAAGAGATGCTGACCCCTCTAAAAGAGAGGTTATATGACAGAGAGTTTACATGGCAGCGTGTATTTCACCAGTCTTCACTACTGACCCGCTGCTTCTGCCGCTGTGACGCAAAAAGCGCTGCTGCCTTGAAGCTCATTAAGTGCATGTGCAGCGGGACTTCGACTTTGGTGGAATCAAATATTATTGGTTACCTGTAATGACTGTTATTGAATCTTTGGTTGAATGTATTCAGCTAGCCGTCTAGCAGCACTGTGTGATGGAAAATCAGATTTAGTTTTTAGCGAGCTAGGTTAGATCAAACTTTGCGAGCTTGTTAAATGTGACCAGTCTTGTTTGATGACATTAGCTAGATAGGCATGACTGTATCATGGCATCATGGCTATGGAGTACCTCAGGGTTCTATACTAGGTCCTATTTTGTTTTCCATGCTTACAATACACAGCCATATTTGTCTGCATCTGTAAATGACTGGAGACATATTTCTTAGCTGGAGAAATCATTACTAAACTGCCCTTTTGGGTTAGTGAGGATCTGAATCACTACCTCAGATTTAGTTGAAGACAGTTTTGATACATCTAATACAAAATACCTGCAGGCTGGGTAAGCCACATATTCTGAATACTTGGTTTTACAGGCAGATATGGCTGAATACTGATGCGCAAGGATGAGAGGATTGTACTTTTGAATGATAATGTCAGGTCAGAGCAGAAAAAACAATGGAGTCCTGAAGCAACCACTGCTGAACACCATAAATGCCTAATATAACAGAGACAGTTCTGTCAGTGAGGTAGGAGACTGACAATATTTTGTCCTGCCAATAGCACCTACTGAGTTTTTCAGGCAGACAATCAAAATGCCATGGTCTGCCGCGTCAAATGCTGCACTCCGGTTTAAAAGGATTAAAACTGAACATTGCTCAGCATCTATCTCTGAAAGAAGGTCATTCTGTCTTAAACAAGGGCGTTCTTAGTACCGCGGAGTGCTCTGGAAACTCACTGAATTTTCTCAAAATTATGTTTTGATTCACAAGTGCCTTGTTGCTTTGGTCAGTGTTACCTGGCAATTCTTCCAAACCCCTATCAGTCATTTTAATACCAATCTCAATGGCTCTTGGCAAATCGATTCAAATACCTAAATATTTCTCACAAGTTGATTTTGGTGAATATACATGCAGGTTTGACTGTAGTATTTACAGTGTGATCACAC
Source organism: Centroberyx affinis (assembly GCF_046629955.1). NCBI lineage: Eukaryota > Metazoa > Chordata > Actinopteri > Beryciformes > Berycidae > Centroberyx > Centroberyx affinis. The sequence goes on from NW_027279797.1 coordinate 706,556, forward strand.
AGTTTTTAGATCAAGAATGCATTTTTTCAGTGTATCTTCATTTCTACCACACCAAGTCAATGAGAAGTAACACCCAAACACTAACTACACTTGCATATTAAATGAATTTCGATCAAGGACCTTTGTCAGATCCAGGTTACTTCTAATTAATTGTACTCTCTTATTTCTATGTTCATCTCTACCACAAATGGACTGAGAACCTTTCAGGACCAGGAGCCTGCAGAAATCCTTTTACATGAAGAGTCACTATTATGGTTCTAAACTGGATAAAATACGGTTTCATCTGATAAATTTGGCCTTTTAAATTCACCTGATTATTATTCACCAAACTACAAGGTTGGTACATTAAAATACAAAAGGGAGATACATACTTTAACTTATTTTCACTCAATTTAACGAACAATCTGAGCAATAATGCCTGCGACAACTGTGGTAAAAGATGCTACAGTGCATTTCAGGATGGTTTTGGATGGAGCTTGCAAGAGTTACGCAAAGACCTGTTCACTCATTTAGTATGTGCTATTGCCAGGAATCTACAAGTAAATACAAGTGTTTTTAGTTTTATATTGCAATAACTAAAGCACATTATATTTTCATCATGTGCTTTTCTGGGTTGGGGGAAATTCCATCTAAATAAATGTATTGTTGAAGGATTGAGGACAAAAGTTAACTTTTTACTTTGAAGCTCGTAATACAATGACTACCAATTTCCCTCGGATTTCCGTGAGTTCACCACAGTTTCCTTTGGGGCATCTATCCAATTACCCTGCCACAGTAGATTATCCCTAATCCTGCATATGGCTAATTAGAATAATGACGTTCACTCATAGTCAAAATCAAAGCCATTAATGTAATTCTGATATGTTAATGGAGTCAGTTTTGCTTACAGGATACTACAATCACCAGTCACAAGGACACATTAAATGACAAGATGAGCAAGGTATTATATATAATTGCCCTTTATCTCTGCACCATCTTCGTAACTCCACATTATTAAAGAGTCAGATGTAAAACTGAATACAGAACTAATCTGCAGTAGAAATCTGCACTGCCAGTAATCACTAGTTGCAGAATCAGAGCAGATTTCGCGAACATTGCTTACGATTGTTGGTTTTTTGCCATCACTCACTTTCACTATGGGGTGCATTGTTGAAATAGGATTACTAAAGGTGCAAACAATCACACACAAATGATAGTTAAAGATGATAAATACTTACATCGGAAAAGAGCATGCAAAAAGCAAAATGAGGCCATGCCACACAGACAGATGGTTAGGTTTGCGAAGGAGAAAAATGAAACATGGTTAGCAAAACTGAGGCTGCATTGACCATTTTCACAAAGATTCACATGGCAGTTATCTCTCCTCACCTAAGATGGTCCTTGTCAGATTAGCAATTTAACTCATCAACTTTATTAAACGGAATTAGAAGTTCATAACTTTTCCATAACATTGCCATGCAGCCCAGTTTCTACCTGACAATATCATTTTGACAGGAAGGGCCCAGAAATGATTTGTCTATTCTTGTCAAATATAGTCGTAGCTCTCTGTCACCTCGGTAATGGCAGAGGTAGAGCTCAAACGACATCGGAGCCTAATTTTCAGTTTGTGAAAATGGTAATGTTCATCACGTGCTGGCATGCGGCAAAGTCTTTAGAAACATGACAGTTGCAGCACATGCTTGTGTAGAATACTAACCTTGCAATAGTGTTGAGCTAGTGGGTTCAATTACCTCTACACCAGAGGAACAAACGGAACAGAGCAACATATCGAAAACAAAACAGCAATACATCATTGACAACACTTGTGAACAGCATGACAGTAGGCTGCTGAATGAATTTTTATGTTGTTACATACTGGACAGCGATGACTTATAATATTGCCAAAATCCATTCATTTTAAGTACAGATGGTATCAAAAGCTGAGCAGCCACAGTATCTTAATTCTGACTACATTTAAACAGAATGTTCCTGAAGTTAAAGTGATAAGTGATAAGATAACTTCTTCAATTTATTCCAAAGAGGAACCCCTTCATAAGCATTACAAGTTATGAATTGAATCACTATTTTATGGTATCAAACACCAAAAGAGAGTAGCAAAATGGACATTTGTTTATATGAAAAACTTGCGGATTATTACTTCAAACACTGAACCACACGCTCAGTAAATAACACAAACTGTAGCATCTTAGTTGTATTTCCATCTCGGTAATCCAACAAATGTAACAGATTTGTGTACTCACCATACAGGAGAAAACTTGTGTTTGAAGTCCCGAGTTTGTTGATGGCAATGCAGGTGTAGTTGCCATAATCTGCCTCAGAAACGTTATAAAATGTCAGCTTGGAAAAGGACCCAGATACTTCAATCTCCATGCCGTCAAAGCCATTGAAGATCCTGAAAGAAAAAAATGTACCTTGAATTTTACTTTTTTTTTTTTCTCCAAACAGTGATTAAGAACCATTTAGCTTTAAAAATGTTACTAAAAGTATGTGTGGGTTTAAGTTCAATTACATATTTTGAAAACAACCTGACATTTTTTTGAGCTTGAGCACAATAATAACAAGCAACAAAAAGAAATAAATAATGATAATATAGTTGCAGTGTTCATATCAACAAATCACTGATGGAGCTATATACCTGTCTTCACTAACTGCATGTTTTTTGCTCCACAGAATCATATTGTCTAAGTCAAGATGAGGGTTTTTGAGAGGGTACACACACACACACACACACACACACACTCCTCCATTTGGCCACTTAAGATGCAAATGTAAAACCCATTACCTTCTGTCATCTTTATACCACTCAAAATCTGCCTCAGGCACTGCGTCCGCCTCGCACTCCAGCACTCCTCTCTGGCCCAGAGTCACTCCAACATCTCTGCCCTCTGACACACTTGGAGCGTCTACAAGCAAACAGCAACACAGTAGGGCACAGTGATCGGGGCTGCAGGCGGCATGAGTCAAGAGTATCATGACGGAGGTCACGGCATTTTCTCTTCTTTTTTTTAAACCATGTTGATTTATAGGTAGGAATCCACACCGAAATGGAACAAAAACTATGTGTTCAAGTATTTATTACATTGGAATTAAATTATGCTTGCTTTTCTACATGCAACGTGATATACTGCAGTATGGTATACATAGTTACACCAAAATGCCTAATACTGGGGTGGTTAATCAATAATGTTATACTTTATTGATCCCCAGGATGGTCAGAGGTCAGGTTCAGCTACAGAGCAGCAGCCTTGGAGCAGGTAGGGATTCAGTGTCTTGCTCAAGGACACTTCAGCAGGGTGGGGGTTTGCCGACACAGGGGATTTGGATCCAGGACGGTCTCTCTAAGCGTTAGGCCACCCCGCCCTCTCACGATGGAAAAATGTGACAGATTTGACACAGAGGTGGTTTTATATGGACGCAAACATTTTGGGTATCACATTTTCTCCATGAGCATCAAGGCAGCTTTATTTATTTTTTTGACTCGTGATGATTTCACCAGGAGCCAGCCTGGTCCAGCACGACCTCCTGCATCAGGCAACTTAAAAGTTTAACACCAGTTCAAAAAAGCTTATTCTCTGAAAAAAGAATCCAGCTTTTGCACTTGGCCTTGTGCTGTCAGAATTGATGCTTCAATACAAGTGATTTCTTAAGCGAGAAACTGGGTCATATCAAAGCCTGTAGCTTCAATACTGACCAACATGAATTGAAGTGTCCTATATTGTACATTTCTTGACTTACAGTGAAAAAGGTTGTAGGTGTTCTATAGCAAATGTGTGAATATGAACAAAGTGAATGAATTGCTCGGGTTTTATTTTGATACCATCAATGTTCTTTCTCCTGGAGCATACAGCAGTAAAAAGTTGGTGCCATATTAAATAGATTTGAGCCATTTGGGCACAGCCGGCAAATTTAGGAATAAAACGACCATTCAGTCATCAGTCATGGGATCCAAAATCCTCACATTTTATGAATGTGCCTTGGCAATTGGTGACCATGCAGGCCAAACAGACCTGCCCAAAAATGAGAAAATCCCAGACCTAATTGCATGTTATTATGTTGATACAAAGCTCTTGCCTCATCTGTTGCTGTACCATTGTTCTTTAAATCACATTATTTTTAATTAAAAGAAGCTCCAATCAAATTCAGACTGAAAGCATCTTTCTGAATCTGAAATGATTCTGCGCTCCCTCCTCAACACTAGAAAGGCCAATTTGGGGGTCTAAGAGAAGGAATCGACAGTCCCAATAGAGAAGCACAATGCTGAAGGAGAAATTACTGTTCAAGTTAATTCATGTTGATTATAGAGTCAGCACAACAACAACCAATTCCTTGCATGATTTTCAAACTCAAGAGCAGTGGGTTATACAGAAACTGGGCCTCGGAAAATCCATGGAGGGACATTTTGGAAGCTGAGATATTTCAATTCTTAAATTCAGCCTTTCTAGTGTTAAACATTTGGTAGCTTTGTGCGAACGGTGGCTGTTCGCCATGAATGTTTTGTTGGCTATTGTGCAATATGTTACAATGATTCTTCCATTGTACTATTTAACAGTGAACTCACAGTTGACGGTGATGTCTACAGTCTGGACATCTGTGTCGATATCATTGACAGCTGTGCATTCATACGTCCCTGCTCTCTGTCTGGAGATAGCTGGGATTTCCAGGTACTCGTCATCCGACGCCAGGTCCCCTGTGAAATAAATACACACAAAGTGGTCGTTCTATGTAAAAAAAAATCAGTGACTTGTCAACGGTTGTGGTCTGAAATGTCATTTTCAGATGTCGTTTCCCTGTGTGAAGAAGTGAGGTTAACATTGGTGCACAGAGGTGAAAATGATGATTAAAAAGGTTGCGGTTGATACAAACCTGTGGACATTTGCTACAAATTAAAATTATTCAAGTCATTCAAATTCAAACTCTAATTCAAACACTCAATGCTCTATATTAAATTCCACCTTTGGTGGGAGCACAATTGACTGCTTTGAGCCTTGAGATTGCATTAATGATTATTCAACTACTTGGCAAAAAAAAAAAGGAGAAACCTTTTAGTGTTTGGCATCAAACAAAGAGAAAAGTTCAGGGCTTAGGTCCACTGCAATTTTGAGGGACGGAACATCTATGTTCAGCAGCGAATATGAAAGACTCTGTTTATTATTCGAAAAAATCTGGTTTCAAAGGCTCAAGTCACACAGCTGCATATGTGTCAAAAATTATGTAAATAAATAGAGTCAATATCGGGGCATGTACTCAACGCTGTCTGTTTCTCTGATACTTCGCTATTGTTTCCTTAAACACCTACGCAGAGCAGCCTTTGAACCTGCTGACATTTTTCTGAGGTTGTTGCAAGGCTGGGTGATTATTGCTTTGTATGGCCCCCCACTCATTATCACTTGTCTGTCAGAACTTTCATATTTTCCTCTATGTGTTTTTTTTTTTTTTTTGTCTCTCAAGCCTACAAGCACACCGGGGCTACATATCAGATGGGAGAATATGAAAGGGAAAATGCCAACCCCGGTTCTTTTTCCTGTAACAATTTGACACGCTTGACAGAGACGCTTAATACAGCACTCAACGTAAAGTACAAAAGACATAATTGACTTCAAAACCTCCTCCCAAGATGTTGGGTAGGTGACAGTAATAAATTGCGCATGGATTCACTTTGCTGGGCTTAGGCACAGCACCGAATTGCACCTGGGAACGTCGTTACGGAGAGGAGGCTTCGCCGACACGCTGATCACCTGACGGGGGGTATCAGGAGGACTCGCGTACGTGCGGCGGGTTCCACTCTGTTCCCTTTCTATGTCTCTCCTGTTCCTTCTCTCCTTGGCTCCGTCTCGGAGGGGGTGGCTAAATTTTGCCAATAGAGACCACAGTGTCAGTTAAACGCACGTCTTTAAATCCTCAGAGGAGAGTTAAACGAGACAAGCCTGGCATCTGAATGCGCATTTTCAAAGCGTTCATGTTAAGCGTCGGTTTTTATGGCAGGTACGTTCGCATTAGCGGTAGGGGTGACTATTCTCAAGATTGACAAGGTGTTCATATGAAATCAGTGTTGCTCCACGCTTAATGGCGCTCGTAAAAAAAAAAAAAGCTTGATAGTAAAACCGATGGATACGATGGACATCAGTCACGGGGAAGGCTCTTCATGTAGCCGTCGCTTTGCTGTGGCCTTCCTCATCCTGTCTTGGTTTGCCAATCACCCAACGGTGCAAGCAAAGACACTGAAAGCAGTGTGCGTCGTCCCTGAGAGTGATGTCCAAAGAAAGAACTTCCTCTTTATGTGTATAAGAGAGAGAGAGAGAGAGATGGAGAGAGAAAACAAATGTTGGCTCAGCAAAAACAAAGAGCTCACAGGATGCTTCGCTACCTGCTGCATAAGCACCGAGAAAAGACCCACGGCTACATTCGAGAACTCCTTACTGCCACTTTGAAGGTTCTTCCACTTATACGGGTAAGTAGAACACAGCACAACAAAAAAACATACTGCAGCACGTCAATGGATATTTAGTGATTTGTTCGAGTTCCCTCCCGGGGACGAACGTGTTTTATTAACTCGACAATTGACGGGTCTTTTTGCTTTCTCAGTCTTTCCATAAAGGGAGCTGCTGGGTCTGTGACCAAGTCGTTGCTGAGACAGTACAGTGTCCTGGCACTGTCATCAAAGTGACACGGAGGGACTTTGGGGGGGGGGGGGGACCACACACGGAGGAGAGGATGGCAGGGAGCAGAAAGCGATGGGAGGCAGCAGGTCTGTCCCTGAAACGCCATTCTCGTGCCTCCCTCGCACTCAAGGGCAAGGACGAAAATGGGGTAGAAAATGGAGAGCGGGAGAAATAGATTTGTGTGCAGGGCAAGAGGAGCAACTTTGGAGGGAAAAAGACAGGGGAGCAGATGCTTGAGGGATAGAGGCATTTAAGGAGAAGGAGCAAGGGACTGCTATGAGGTAGGGTAGGATTTAAATTAAATGAGGTGCATGGGTCCAAGAAGGGGAAGAGAAAGAAATAGAAGTAGAATGGCAAATAGGAGCTGTTAACATAGAAAAAAAAGAAAGAAAAAAAAACCATAACAAAAGAGCGAGTGGGAGTGTAAGTGGAGATGTGGCTGCTGCTACCAATGTTGTCTTGAGGGAATGGCACTCGGAGCGAAATTTGTTCAGGAAGAAGCGACGGGGCTTTTGTTACCCAGACAAATATGGAGAAAGAAGATTTATTTAACAGATGCCCGAGAAGACAACAAAAGCTGGTTCAGGTCGATTTCAAGGTAAACAAACACATCAGTGCAGATCGTGTCCTAAACTGTGCCTGTGTGGCAGTCGCTGCGAGAGGTAAATATGTAGATAGTTATTTTTTCACTGATTATCGGCCCTGGGCATATGGAATTTCATAATGTGCCAATCCAGCTTTGATGTATCATCCGCTTTGAAGAAAACAAACATAAAAGGGGTGAGCAAAAAAAGAAACATAAAAATACTGTAGCTTGGGGTTCTATTACCTCAATGTAATGAGGCGGCCTTTCTTCTATTGAAGAGGTTTGCCAGCGAAGAGAATCTGTTGTGACAGTATCACTTTGATTTGACCCGTCAATAGCATGCATATTTTTGAGCCTACAAAGCACTATGAATACCATGACTGTTACTAATCTGTTAGGCCACAGATCCTTTGTGTTTCAGCGATACTATGGGAGAGGCAGCGGCGTAAGTGTAGGCTAGGTGATTTAAGGCTGTGCAGAATCTAGCCAATGTTGTGCCACCCTTCTGTCTCGGCTACTGTGTGTTCTACAAAAAAGACACATGCTGCAGGAGTGCGCTCCCATTGATTCTTAGGCATTGCATTCTACTCTGTTAAAAGAAATTGTTAACAATTGCAATTAACAGACTCTATTCAATAAACTGAGAGGGCTCTACAATTCACTCAAGATTTCATTGTGAAATGTGACATTAAATCCAGGCAAGGCTGAACAACAGAACAGATTGAAAAGGCTTTTGAACACCCACTACCCACTTGTTTTTGTAGTAGGAAAGGAAAAGGAAATACAACCTTGACATGAAGCCATGCACTTCCCCAAAACACGTTTATTTTTTCACGATAATGATAATCATTATTTAGTTAGCTAAAGTTATTATTTCAGTGTTTAACAATCCACTTCTAGCCATGTCCATTTAATTTACGAGATGCATTTAAAATAATAATATATCTTTATAGTTATCATTACTTGTTTGCATATGGGTCTCCGCATTCACTGGGTGTAATGCCACTGTGCAGCCTGTATTCTAACAGGTGGCCACCACAGATCCTCTGACTGTACAAAACATTAGGAACACATTATCTTACCAGGAAATACACTGACCATGTGAATCCATACCTTACAGATTTCCTCAATTAAATCCATTTGAGTCATGCAGGGGAGATGTACAGCAGATGTAGGAGAGGTGTCAGGTTAAAGAAAGATTTTCTAGCTCTGTGACAACACTAATTGTCCAAAAAGAGAGTGCAACTCAATATTGGGAAGGTCTTCCTAAAATTTGGACTGTATTTCAACCTCTGATTATGTGTTGCCATTTGTCTAAAAACACTTTTGAGTCCTCCTCCCAATGGAAATGATTGCTCTCACAACTGTGTACAAATGCAACAACTTCTACTTCTGCTATCTACTACTGGCACCTGCAAATGGAGAATAAGTTTCCTACAAAATGTGAATCAGCTAGAATTGTAAATTATACACATTTTAATCCAAAGCAAAATAATTCATGTCAAATGTATGGCATTTTAATGTGTGACATAAATGTAAATTTCACTTTGATTCAGGCAATTTGCAGTACTTTCTGATTTACAGTTTATAAGTTATTATGGAAACAGGTATTTGATTTTCAGAACCTGATAAAACGCACTATCGCTAACACCCAAATCAAAAACACGAGACACGGTATCACAGTATTTAAGTGAGAGCTTCATTACAAATAGTTTTTTCACCTTCCAGTCAACCGTCCGCTAAACCCATAGCCACGTCGAAAACAACCCATCAACCACATCTGACTCCACCGACTCCAATTTCAAACGAATCTTTCCGGGGCAACCGAGCCGGTGTAATTCTGGAAAACTTTTATTGCTCCGAGGCCAAATTCAATCACGTACGCGCTCATTTTGGCTGCCTTAATGCACCGGGGCGTCGGCTGGCGGCCTGGGCTTGACAAACTTTGCAGTCAGGCTCTGTGGTCTGTGGGAGATACCGAGGATCACTTCTGATCCGCCACAAGCCCCTAAAGCCATCTATCTATCAAGGTGAGGGGGAGCTGGGTCAGGGCTGTGCGAGAGCCCCGGCCTGAGCCTGGAATATCATCAATCCTAACACATCCACACGCACACACACACACACACAGAGGCTGGATCTTTATTTATTTAATTCGTTCTTTTTGCCACCCTGGAGTGCTTGCAATAGCCGGGCCCACAATGAATGGCCCCAGGCTGGAGGAGAGTTGCTCTGGAGCTGGGAGACGCCGCAACAGAAGTTTGGACTACAGAAAGTACTGGGGCATTCTATGCTCGGCTATGCTGCGCTATCTGTGAGAGCGAGGGAGAGGGAGAGGGAGAGGGAGAGGGAGAGGGCCGCGGAGTGTGGCTGGCCGCGTTATTACCCAGTTTCCCTATCGGCCTCCTCCATCGAATGTTACAGATGAGACTGATAGACGAGGTAAGCTGGGGGTGCCGCACGGCGAAAAATGCACCAGTTATGAGAAAAATAAACTAGTGAATCGCTGTTGTGCTTTATCCCGCGTGAAGAAAATCAAAACGACAGCTTTTCAAGCTAAAGCCGGTCCATTTACATTTTCATCCCACACTAAACTAAAAGCGTCATACATAGACGTCTCCGAATTGTAGTTTTGTTTTGGTTTTGAAAAAAAAAAGAAAAAAAAAAAAAAAGATATTTCCTGTGAATTTCAATGTAGTGTCTCAGATGTGGATTTTTTTTAACATAAATAAACATAAG